>NC_068286.1:16624281-17329281 GCF_025860055.1 Xyrauchen texanus | reverse complement strand
ATTTTGTATTTTTTTTTTAAGTTTAGTAAAGTGGAGTGAGGTCTCCGCTGTCCTGTTTCTGGCATGTTACACAGACCAAGTTATAAGGTCAAGCAGCTGGGTGCTAATAATGTAGAGCATAGGCCCTGACTGCTAGACACATCACTGCCTTAGACACATGTTTTAATCTCTCGGATGGCTTCCACCTTCACTCATTACCGGATTGACAGTGTTTATGGTTCAAGCAGGCAGCCTTGCTCCCAGAGTTCTGTAATAAATGCAGACTTTTTCCCCTGACCTTGAAAGACAGCTCAGCTAAATTTAATGATTCCTTTCCATGACAGATTCTGCTCTTTCCAGAATGGATGTTTTTCTATGGCTGTGTGTTAGTTTATGTTCAACATGTCATGTTACTAATGTAATGAGCACCTATTTGGATGTGATTGGCATAATAATTATAATAATACTGAAGCTCAAGCAAAAACATAATATGTTTTTTTCAGCTTCACTAGCCTTGTTTGAATACAGAATTTTGCAAGAATTTTATATGAGGAATTTAGATGCACAAGATGTAATGTTGGAAAACAAGCAAACTGAATGCAAGTTATGCAACATTTCTCAAATGTCAAAAACAAGAGAAGTAAATATGTGAATACACATTTTTCTGATGCCTTGATCAAGATGAAAAGCCCTGGTGAATATTATTAGAAGGTTTGAACAATCTGTCTCTCTAATTACTGGCAATAATTCTTGTGTATCATCATCATCACTCTTGTTAAGTATGATCATTATCTTGTGTCAGAGGTGTCCGAGCTCCAAAACTGTTTGCCCTATTCCACAAAGAAACCTAATTTTAGTTTCTCCCCCCTCAGTCGTAATGAATTGTGATATATAATGTTCCATCAGTAAAAACAATGGTTTCTTTAGAGTTATGAAAGCTGGAAGGCTGTGCTCAGGAGAAGAAAAAAAGTACTGTCACATGGCTTTTTGACTAACTTGATGAAATAGATGGTCTGTCCAACTGCTTGCCCACATCCATAAGTATTCTGATGCTCAAGGTCCTGTAAAAGCTTTAACATGAAAGCCATTAGAATCCTACTTCTGCTTCCTACTTCTTGGAGAAATCATTTTGTTTTTGTTCTCAGGGCCATACCTTCCCAAACCATTTTTTTTTCACTCTGTGTGTGTGTGTGTGTGTGTGTGTGTGTGTGTGTGCGCGCGCGTGCGTGCGTGCCTGCTGGTTTTTCATCACATTCGGTTGCTTTTACACTGCAACATTAATGACAGTGAACTACATTTGAACTCTGTATTCTGCTCTCACATTTTTTCCAAACTGCAACCAGGACTGTTTACACAAAGTGCCTTTTGAGTGTCAGATTTCAAATAGACAGCATTTTCATCATTAAAAAATTAAGATGTGTGCAGATGTATTGACATGACAATTAATGTTTATTGACTTAAAACCCCTGCAACATCAGCCACCTGAGTACCCCACCCCCTTTTTATTTTATTTTTTTTTTAAATCGAAAGAAAAGCAGATGCAAATAAATGGATTGTGAAATCTAATCATTTATCTTATTGGTCATTCTTTATTTTCACTCAAAGTATGTACACCAAATCTTCACATTTCCACTATGGTATATTATGTTTGATCCAGACTACAGCTATTTTGTTTCACACTTTCAAATTCAACTCTATAGCTTCACATCTGGTTTCAATTAGTGACCTCAAAAAGGTCCTTGGGGGGGCTAATAGCCCAACAAAACAAATAAATGAAAATGAAAAATATTACATGTTACTTGAAATTCTCCCCCTCTGTATTTTAATAACCTAAGAACAATATGTTCTATTCTTTCTTTCTTTATAATGTTCCTTTCTAACCAATTCCTAACAAATTTTCAGTAAATGGGTATTGGTCAGACAATTTAATAGTCAATGAATCATTGTCTATCATTATTGTTTTCAAACATGTATATATTTTTCCTATTTTTTATATAGTTTTAGGATCTGTGGCGTACTAAGATGTGCAGTTTAATTTGTGTCCATAATTGCTGCATTTGCTCTGTATTTGTAGGGAAAACAAATAAAAATATATATAGAATAATAATAATAATAATAATAATAATAATAATAATAATAATAATAATATAATATATTTGAATAAATCCATTCTGAATTTTGGCAATAATTAAATATCATATTTATTTGTATACATGTAATTTTTGTATTTATTTGTTGCTATTCATTTATTTCTTCGTCTTTTTCTTCTTCTTCTTCTTCTTCTTCTTCTTCTTCTTCTTCTTCTTCTTCTTCTTCTTCTTCTTCTATTATTATTATTATTATTAATTTATTACTACATAGTAATTACCACTTATTAGTCAATAGTCAAGTAGTGATTTAAATATGAAAATCCAAAGCTCATCAGCATAATCGTTAGCAAATTTCTTTATTCTATAAAGTAAAATAGTAATAATAATAATTATAAAATATATGGCTAAGCCAATACACTGCTATCCTCTTAAAAAATGCCCAGATGTAATAATGTGTTGCACAAATGATGAGCACATGGCTAAAATTTTTAATGTCTGACAAATAGAGGGAAGCTAGAATAATCAAACAATATCTTATAGAGATTAGATTTAGCATTTGGGGAAAATATTTATTGACTAAATGCTACATGATTATTGCTCAGATCTTTATCTACTGCTCTCAGCAGATGCTGTTTGCCAAGTAAACATAATACTCATGGTTTTGTCATAGGAACAATTACAATGAAATATTATAATGATAATATATATAGAATAATTATAATCTGATTTAATTATAAATATCATGATGACAAGGAATAAATCAGCAACACCAATGGTTTATTTACACGATATAATTACTTTACAAATAATAATAATAATACTGAGATTAAACAACAATAAGAATGGTAGTAATAAAAGAGAAAAGAAATAAAAAAAAACATGCAAAGTATCCACACCCTTACCTATCAGTTTGTCCTCACATCACTTTAATCCTAATTGGCCCTTTAAGGGAGAACTAAGTTCATAAGGTCACAAGCTATTTTTATAGGAAAGTGCTTTGGAAGAGGCATTTTTTTTCTTCTCCTCCCCGTCTAATATGACATAGCATCTTTGGCATCATTACATCCCTCAGCCAGTCATCAGCACAGGGAGAAAGAGTTGGCTGTGGGGAAATTAGATTGCAAAGCTCCCTCTCCTCCAGCTTCCCGGGCCTTTTTTGGGCTAAATACCTTATTATCCCACATTTAGGAGTGTGGGGAAAAAGAAGGGGGAAAAAAACAGCAGCTGGATTGTAATCAATCCTTTTAAAAAGTGCAGCTTGCACGGCACTTCTCTTCGGCAGGATAAATGTGACACAGAGGCCTCCGATTCCGCTCCCCTGATGAATCGCTCCCCGCTTAATGATTACGGGAATTGTCATCGACTGATCATCAGTCTCCATTTATTTCAAATCAACGTCAGGAGTTTGTAGGGCCCCAAACGAGAATGTGTGTGTGTGAGTATGTTTTCTCTAGATTGCCTCTTCTCATCTGCTCCGCTCCATAAGGAGCATCAGAGGGAGGTCATGTATCATACAGAGTGTGTGTGTGCGTGCATGTGTGTGTTTGTGTGTATGTGTTTGGCGGGATGGTAGATTGCCGACCCCCCTCCAGTGTCAAAGGCCCCCTTGGTGGTGCTGTTTTAGGACCCCCACCTAACGTTGCACCTCTGCCCCCTCAACAGTAATGACTTCTTTAACAGGCTCCAATATTCCGCAAAATGCTTTTAGAAATATATGTACTATCTATTTTGGTGACTGTTGATTTATATGCTTGAAGATTAAGTTACTGCCAGTTAGTGTGTCTATTTTTCTATATCTCATACTGTACATGTACACACACACACACACACATAATAATGTTAATCACTCCGTGTCCATGGTCGTGGCACACTCCTCTCTGCTATTTATTCTCTCTTCCTTTCATATCAAGGCTGTAGTTAATACCCAGTGCTCAGTCCACAGAGCTGACATTAAGCAGATTCCAGTGTGTGTTCCAGGGTTAAGCTAGATTAAAGAGAGAGCTTCTTAAATGCAACTTTGTTTTCCAGATTTTCTCTTTTAGTTCACAGGCCTTTCACCACAAGGCCTCATGGAAGAGAGCCGTCACCTGGATATTTGATCTGTCGGCCAAAAAAACCCTTATGTAAAAAATTAGGCAATTAAGCTGTTCTTCATGATCATGAATTGGTCAATAATATAACCAGAATCTTGTTTATGTTCTTTAAAGGATATTCGCTGCCTGAATATTGGCCCATTTTGTTTGGTTTTGCCTTAAATTACACAATGTTTTTGCCTTAGGTGTTGAACATTTATTCTATCTGTATGACTTTCACTGGTCTTATGATTATCCTATGCTGACCTACTGTACATGCATCATCACATTCTGAAAATTCAATATGAGAGCAGGATAACTGAAAAGAAAATCTTAACTGGAATAAAGAGACTTTGCCAACGTCTGTAACCTGGCTGTCTGAGTTTAGCCATTTATTAGACATATGGAAATAAATTGACAGTATGAAATCAAATGGAAACCCTGGCGATTTTCTCTGATTTGGGAATCTCTCTTTAGTAGATGTTGGACTGGGGTAGACTTTTTATGTTTGTAAGTAACAAAAAGATGTCGAAACAAGAGATTATCTTGCTTAAATAAATCTGTAATAATAGGAAAGCATTGTAGATTTGATGGAGAGGTTTATTGCTGTTGATTGTCTGTATATTTTTTATTTTGTAAAATGTGAAAATTGTAGATTACTACAGAATAAATGTAATAATCTCAACTCTACCTCAGTTTGTAAAGAACAAACAACATGTTGATCAAAATGCACTCACAATGAATGCCAATGGGTCAACTGTATCTGCCCCGGTATATTGTTTTAATGACAGGTTTATAAGTTTCAATGTTCAGTTTCAGAATTCTCTAAAAAGTTACTCTTTTGTAATTATAAAAAAAAACACATTCCACTAAAGCCAAATCAAACAGACTTCACATGATCATATTTATACTGGGACTTCCCATGCATACAGTATGATAAATTAATAGTAATTCATAATTCTCAGGCATGTCTGAGCAGAATACAGATGCACCTGTGAGAGTAAGACTCGCAGGTTAATGTAGTCTTTGACGTAGGCAAATTAGCGAAACAAAAATAGACCAATTGACCCCATTAATTTCTTCTTCCACAATTATCCCAAGGGCCAGAAGATGGAGACGAAACAATAAATCACAATTAAGCCAAAGTCAGCTGCGTTCATTAAGCTTTGTAAGAGCTGAAACTGCTCACTTGAAGTAGTTAGTGGGTTGATTAAGACGGTCTGAAGATGTGTGGATTGATTTGTGCGGTTTTGATTTCAGAAAGACTTTAAACTGAATATTTCAGGCACAGGTTGAAATAAATGTGATTTGTTGTGGTGGATGCACTGCCTTGATTTTGTTTATTGAATTTATAATTTATTTGCAAATATTCTGCTTTTCAAACAAGTTCAGGAGACATACTCTTTTTAGGGTTTAAATAAAAAATGGTGTCCCATGGCTGGCAGCAATTTCAGGAGTAGAAGTAGTGTAGAAGAATTTCTGAAAATGTAAATCAAGATGGAAGTACACCCTTTTAAAATGGCATACACCTTTTTTTATTAATTTGTTTTAGAAATAAGAGTGGCTGTTTTACTGGTGTTCATTAATAATGACTTAATTGATAACAGACACCATCTGTCACAGTGTGAACCCGTTGTGTCATCTTTTTGTGTACTGAGGCTTTTCCCCTCAGACTACATTTCCCATCATGCACCTTCCAGACATCCTCATCATACACACCTGTTCCCAATTCCCTCTGATCATGGTTCCCTTGTTATGTCTTTAGTTCTTGTGTGTGTGTGTGTGTGTGTGTGTGTGTGTGTGTGTGTGTGTGTGTGTGTGTGTGTGTGTGTGTGTGTGTGTGTGTGTGTGTGTGTGTGTGTGTGTGTGTGTGTGAGCGTGTATTTATCACTTTGTGGGGACCAAATGTCCCCATAAGGATAGTAAAACCCGAAATTTTTGACCTTGTGGGGACATTTTGTCGGTCCCCATGAGGAAAACAGCTTATAAATCATACTAAATTATGTTTTTTGAAAATGTAAAAATGCAGAATGTTTTCTGTGAGGGTTAGGTTTAGGGGTAGGGTTAGGTTTAGGGGATAGAATATAAAGTTTGTACAGTATAAAAACCATTATGTCTATGGAAAGTCCCCATAAAACATGGAAACACAACATGTGTGTGTGTGTGTGTGTGTGTGTGTCCGTGTCCGTGTCCTCCTTCCTCTTGTCGGTTCTTGTTCATATGTTTATGTTTGTTTGTTAATTTGATAATGTTTCATACAAAGTTAGCCAGCAAACTGCTGTTGCATTTAATTTTACTTTTTGCACAGTGTTTTATTTTCATCATTGTTTCTTCATCATCTTCTGAGCAGCATAGTAAATATTCTGCGTTTGGTTCCACAATTTATCATCTCTCCTTTCCCAGTAGCGTGACAATATCATAGACAACCCTGCCAGAGTTCCATATCCATTGTACTGTACGTTTTAATCACTTTCTCCAAAACACAAGAGTCCACACTTCTTGGATATGAAGAAAATAGCCCTTTGATATGGGTAGGTAAAAATATTTATCCTATTAATCCCAAGATCAATCTTTCACTCAATGCGCAACCCTCTACTACAATGAGAGGAAATAACTCGCAATTGCAAACAAATGTCGCACTATGCTACTAAAGTGAATATATTTGACAACTGGCTGGTAAATGTTTACATTTCACTCACCAGTAATTGTTTAGTTTAGTCGTGAAGTGTTCAGCAGCGAGATCCTTTCACAGTGTATTTAGAGTAAAAGATGTTCCTTGTCATTTGTCTTCAAGGACGAGATCCACACAACCCGTCATTGAGTAATGTCTGTGACATGTGAATGATAGCATGCACTCATTTAAAGGTGCTGTTTACAGAAATATCTTTTTTTTGATAAAGAGATAAAACTGGTTTTAGGTATTTTCAACAAATCAATGTAAATACTTGTAAATAGTATGCAATTACAATAAATATGTAGCAAAAATAAAATATTAAATATAATTTCTTATTTATTGATTCGATACATTTATTTGTTCATTTTTAAATAGCCAATATGTGACCAAAATGATGAAAAAGTAATGATATATAATTAATACAATTTATATTTTCCTAATGAACCTAGTTAAAAGGTCCCCTGAATAAATAACAAAATTAGCTTGGAGATCATTTATTTTATATTTAAGCAAAAGGGGCATTATAACTGAAATAACTCAGTCTTCTATTAAGCTTTGATTTCTGCACCACATTACACTCACAGTTACAAAACTTGTAAAATGTTTTCCAAGAAGTAGATCTGAAAATGTAAGTTGTTATTCCATTCAAAAGTGAATTAATTGTATCCAGATCTAAATCAGTTCTGATGTCGCTCCACATTTTTTAAGTAACTAGAAAACTGTTTCTGCACTGTCATCCAGCGATTTTGTTTCAGACAGTTTTGAAGTGAATTAATTACTTCTCCATTATGCTAGTACTAGCAGTATTAACAAGGACAACCAATTAAAAACAAAAAAATATGACATTATCATTATGTTTTTCATTATTTATACGGCCATCGCTGCATATGAAAATGACACAATTGAGTCTCTATCTTAGTGTTATCGCTCAGCTCACTAATAAAGGAGGTAAATGAAGAGTTTTTAGGAAATTGGTAAGCAATGTGCAGCCTCATTCATACCTCTCAAATGTTTTGTTGGTTTCAATTATTCGCCAACATCTTTGACCCAAACACCACTAAATGAATATTACCACCGCCCATCATGTCTAATGCATTTCCTCATCCCTTAATTCTATAAAACCTTTCAACATGCATTCGGTTCACTGTTGTCGGACGGCAGGAGCTGTGGCGCCTCTTATTTTAGAGGAATTTAAAAAAATTAGAGAGAGAGATGGGGAGGGATGAGTGGAGAGGAACCCACCTCAATCAAGAGGTCCATTCATAATTGAGGAGGGGAGAGATCTGTGCAGCAGGTCAAAAAACTCTACTGCATAATTGAGGAGCAGCTAAAGCTGGAGTGGCTCCATGGTGGCACTCTGCGGCCATAAATAGTTCCTGAGAGATATTGCGGGTGCATGTTTGTGCATGTGTTTCTGCTTGTGTGTGTGTGTGTGTGTGTGTGTGTGTGTGTGTGTGTGTGTGTGTGTGTGTGTGTGTGTGTGTGTGTGCTTTTGTGCGAGTGCGCTTGGATAAAATTTGCCATGTCTGTGCCCCAAGCTTGAATATACATTAACTCTAATTTTAAACAGGAACTTTGCTACTAGAGATGCTTGATAAGTTATATTCAATTGGTAAGGTTTTGGTGGATAATTTTTTTATAAAAAAAAAAATGTAAATGGATGATTAGGGGTCGTTCTTGTGTTAAAAAAGATAGACACCGAACAACAAATGCAGGTGCCTCGAGATGCGTTTTTTTTAAAGTTTAAGTTCTTTTAAAGGAATAGTTCACCCATAAATGAAAATTCTCTCATCATTTGCTCACCCTCATGCCATCTCAGATGTGTATGACTTTCTTCTGTTCAAGATTTTTTAAAGTATATCTCAGCTTTTTAGGTTTATGCAATGTAATTGAATTTGTACCAAACATTTGAAGCTCCAAAATCCACAAAAGGGCAAAATGATAGTTCATTATTTAAGTATTTTTTTTACATAAATTCTCCTCCCTGCTCAGTCAATTTCCTTTTTTACTTTCACTTTCTCATTCTTATCCTTCTGTTTTTAATGATTTACATTCTTCTTGCATATCGCCCCCTAATGGGCAGGGAGGAGAATTGATGAAAAAAATATATATATATATATTGATCTGTTTCTCAAACACACCTATCATTTTGTGTCTAAACACATGGATTTAACCAGTCACATGGATTACTTTTATGCTCCTTTATAAAAGGTAAAAAAATTTGGCACTCATTCACTTGCATTGTGAGGACCTACAAAGCTGAAATATTCTTCTAAATATCCTTATTTGTGTTCTGCAAAAGAAGGAAAGTCATACACAGCTGGGACGGCATGAAGGTGAGTAAATCATGAGATAATTTTCATTTTGAGTGAACTATCCCTTTAATTACAATTCAACTGTTCACTTTTTTTTTTTTTTTTTTAAAAAGGCTCTTGCAATGGTAGTGAATTGGGCTAATCCCTAAACGTTAAAATACTTACTGTTTTGAACGTAGAGCCACAAGATGTAAACAATATGCGTGTTAACGTGAATATAGTGATACGAATGGCTTACTAACTTTTTCTGTGTAAATTAATGTCTAATTATACACCTTCATTGTTATGACGACATAACACCATAAACCCTACAACCCTAAAATAACCATAAAAATTACAATTTTAACAATTTGACAGCTCAAATAATTCACAAGTTTTGACAAAAGAAGTAATATTAGTGTTATTTCAAAGTTATAAGTTTAACATTTCAGCCTTTAAACCCTTTAAAAAATTGGCCCCTTCAGCTTCCATTGTAAGTGCCTCACTGTAATGAAACCGTATATTTTTTTATTTATTTTTTAACACAAAATATATATATATTTTGTGGTAATAAGCATCATGCCACAAAGGCTGTCAATTAAGTTTGACTTCTAATGAACCCATAATATTCCTTTAGAAAAAAACAACCAAAAAAAAAAACAGCAAAAACGTATTCAGTGTGAACGGCACCCAAGTAGTTTTGTGTCAACTTTGCTTTTTACTTCACCATTTATCTCAGCTAGCAATAGTGATTGCTAATGCCAAATGTCTCTTCTGAGCAGACGCTCTTTCAGGGAGATGCCATTTCTCAAGACTGAAGAGTGATGCTTTTTTTTCCCGGGAGATGGCGGATGCCCTGTGTTTGACCCAGTGAAGAGTTGAGTCATGTCAGTTGGTCCTCTTCATCTGAGTGGCTTGGAGTGTCAGACACTTATCCTCTTAGCAGTGTCACCTGTGCTCGATAGAGGAAAAGTTCACCTTGTGTTACAAATGGTGAGCCAGTCTCCCTGACACCTTCACCATACTGTTAAATTATGTATCTACATTCCTTTTCCTCAGATGCTTAAATTACTCTGCACTAGCAAGTCAGTAAATACATCCCCAGCTTCTGGGAGTTTCTTCTAAAAAATAAATAAATATTTTTTTGTAAATACAATTAAAAAAACAAGGAAAGTTGTCAAGTGGTGGAGGGGAATTTCCATAGGAGCAATTGGCTGTCATTTTTTTTTTTTTTTTTCACTCAATTTTTACTTCCAGTATTGAACCCACCCACAGATATGCTGAGGGTTAACTTCACTGAGAACTCTTTTGGATACTCATACATACTGTATGTAGTCATGACAGGGGCGATATGTGTATGTCTGTGTCTATATGTGTGTATATTGGGGTGGGGGGTCACACATGGGGGTATGTCTGTGTGTGCTGGTGTGTGACTGCAGAAGGCCACTCTCTCAGCTGACATGTCCCTGTAGCCTCTCACTCCATTCTGCTGTCTCCAGTAGCGCATATTTATGCATATATTAAAATCAAGACTGAAGCAGTCTTCAGCAATAAGTCACAAGAGTTAGCACTCTCTCCATCCCCTTAGGGGACCAAACATGACCTGTCTGCTTTTACATGTCCACCCAGATCAGTTTGAGCGCTTCCATTGCTACTTTGCAAATACTTTTGCAAAACTGTCAAATCTTAAAGTTTCCATTGCCCTGTTGATTCTAGGGAGTCAGCTGAAGCTCAGGAGTTATGTTTTTAATAGTCATGGTTCCAACGACCATGGAAAACTTCAAACCTCACGTCAGTGTGATAACATCAGTTTGTCTTTTGGGATTGTTATTTGAGACATTTGTGCTGTAATGAGTATAATCGTTTAAATATGTTCAAAAGATAGATACCTGATGTAAAAATGTTCTTAAGATTTAGGCACTTTTTGTCATGGTATGTGAAGGGAAGAGACGAGAGAGTGAGGATCCAAACACATAACTTTAATTGTAAACAAAAGAGGATACAATGACAAAGTTAAATATTTGAAAAAGGAAGTAACACAAAACTCTACAGCAGTATGCTGGCTAATAAAACACCACATTCAAACAAGAACCTACCCAGGAACAAAGAACAAGAGGGTATGTATACACCTGGGATAACAAGAAGATGAGAAACACCTGGGATACATTTAGGGTATTAGACAGGAAGACAGACATCGCAGAGGAAGATGCACATTTTAAAAAATGATTTTTCTCTTCAAATTTTCAAAATAAGGGTCTCACATGAGTTCAATATGTGTGACAAGAGGCCATGGAGTCAAGGGTAAAGCCACTTTAGTCAGAGACTCAGGTAGTGACTCCAAAGGCAGAGACTCATGCAGGGACTCCAAAAATGGATACTCATGCAAATGGTCTCCTGGAGGAGCAGGAGTCTCCTGGAGGTGTAGCGGATGGAGACGCAGATTGTCAGGAGGTGAAGCGTTTGGAGCCACAGTAGGAGTCCCAGGAGAATTAGCGTGCGGAGCCCAAGGAGTCTCAGGAGAAGGAGCGGACAGAGCTGCAGGTACAGGCAAGACCCCAGAAGACTTAAGTGAAGATATGGTAACAGGTATACCCGAGGAGGATGGGGTCTCTGAGGACAGAGATGTAGGGACCCCCTGGACCACCGAGGCTGGGTTCATCATGGTTGGGACCACCAAGTAAGGGACAACTAAAGCAGGAAAACGTAAGGGCCTCCATCAAGGTGGTCTCTGGGACCACCGGAGCTAGAAGCAGAGGGGCCTCTTTTGAAGATATCGCTCATTGCCCACTGGGGTAGAGAACAGAAGGTCAGCCCTTATGATGTTTGCAATAAAATCCTTAAGAGGCAGACGATCACAATCTAAAGAGACCAGCTCACTCACAGGATCATTAAGTCAATCCAGAACATGAGGGATCTCTCATGCCAGTTCATTTGAGTGGTCAACTTCCAAAAAATGAAGCAGTACTCCGCTGCAGGAGTGAAATATTGGGAAAGTTGCTTGATCTGTTTTGCTACATTTTCGGTTCTTCTGTCAGAGTATGTGAAGGGAAGAGATGAGAGAGTGAGTGAGGATCAAAATGCATACTTTAATTGTAAACAAAAGAAGATGATACAATGATGGCTGATGATGAAGTTAAACATTAACTTCATCACAAAATGATGAAGGTAAACATTCGAAAAAAAAATTACACAAAACTCTACAGGAGTGTCCTGGCTAATAACGCACCACATACAAACAAGAACAATAGGGTATACTATATAAACAGTACACCTGGGCTAACAAGAAGACGAGGAACACCTGGGATACGATTAGGGCAATGGACACGAAGACAGACATCACAGAGGAAGATACAAAACTTCAGAACTTAGATTGTCTTAAAAATTTCAAAAGAAGGGTATCACATGAGTTCAATATGTGGGACACTTTTAGTATTTTGGACTTCTGGAAAGAAAAGTCTTGTTAAAATTTTTTATTTTTAATGCTTTTTTATTTATGCATTTGTCTACTGAATATCTGTATGTAAATGCATAACAGGAGATTTGTCATTTTTGTCTGTTTTTTTCCTGAAATTATGCTTTAATAACTATGGGATAGTTGTTTTTTCGGGGAAAAATATAGAAATTATTTTTCACTCAATAAATATTGAAATGGTTTGTATTTATTTCACTCTTTGTTCAGATTATTGCAGTTGTAAGCATAATAATTTGATTTTTTAGTATGGGTTTTCATAGTTTGATACCGGAAATCTTGGTCTGGAACAAGGCTAAACAGTCCAATCTTTAAAAGGCATTTTAACAGTGCCAAAATTAAAATGATGAAGGACTGCAAAAAAAAGAAAATAAAAATAAAAATAAAATCTGTTTTAATGTAACCTTCATATAGCCAAACAAAAGAATGATGACAAAATCCAACTGGGACATGCAATTGGCCAAAAGACAAAAAACATACATGAATTGTAAACTATTTGTATCCAGTAAACTTAAATGACTGTTAAAGTCATTGAAAAGCCTTGAAAATTAATCTGACAAAAAGTGAGAGAACCCTTAGAAAACATTAAATAAAAAAAGAAAAAAATGATGAAACTTTTATTATTTTGTTAACAGCCCTAGGCAATGCAGGGAATAATTATATTATTTGTTTACTTTTTAAGGGTTTTTGTTTCAATCAGCAAGTTATAAACAGTCCGTTACTCTCTCTACACATAGACTGATTGTTTTTGCAATTCAACACCAGTTCATAATGTAGGTCTTTGTAATGAAATTAGATAAGTTTCTCTGACAGTGTGGCCCTAGAGCAAAACTCAATTGTATAGGATATCTGGCACCCTCCAATCTTGTGTAGAATAACTCTGTAAACATCTACCTCATCTTCTCCAGGGTCATTTACACTAGCACATTCCCCACTTTGTGCATTATTACAAGAGTAAGAATGCTTTTGTTCAACAAATGCTTACCATGTTCCATGACCAATCAGGAAAAGATAAATCTAATTAACACAAATAACAGTTGATTGACATCATCGAGAGCTCAACCCTTGCCAGGTTTAAGGAAAAATGTATCCACCCCCCGAAAAAAAATAAATAAATAAGTCTTTGCTCATCCTCATGTCCTTCAAAACATGTCTGACTTTTTTTTTCTTTAGAACACAAAAGGATAATTACTCTTTTCCATGCAATAACAATGAAGACGGAATTGAGCTTTCAACCTTCACATCTATGCAAAATGGCATAAACGTATCATTAAAACTGTCCATATGTCTTGTGCGCTATATTCTAAAACTTCTGAAAACATCTGATTGAACCATGACTTTGTGTGAGGAACAGTCCAAGATTTAAGTCACTTTGTAATGACATGCGAGTGTGTAAATGAAGACAGAATTTTTATTTTTCAGTCAACTTTTCTTTCAGTGGGGAGTGAGTGTAAAAAAAAGAAAGGAAGAAATGAATGGACGAAAGAAAGAAAGAAAGAAAGAAAGAAAGAAAGAAAGAAAGAATGAAAGAAAGAAAGAAAGAAAGAAAGAAAGAAAGAAAGAAAGAAAGAAAGAAAGAAAGAAAGAAAGAAAAAGAAAGGGCAAGTGAACAACTGTCATGAAGACTCACATCTCTTTTCCCTCCTTCTGGCCCAGAGAACTTTCTAAGAAGCATCTAATGCTTAAATGGGGTCAGGAGAAGGTTAAAATGCGCTACATGAGCGCAGTCATGAATATTTGAACTGCTGACTTGAAAAGACTTGCAGTGTTCATGTGGGAGGTGGCTCGTGTCACATCCTCTTCTCTTTCCCGTCGCTGAGCAGCACTTGCCCTCACAACCGCAAGATTTTAGCCTCTGTGTTTGGTGGATATGAATACCCCCCTCAGCCAACACATGGCGGTCTCTTTGCTGCCTCCCGACGCAGCCTAATGCTCATAGCAAATGTTCTATTCAGATACTAGTTACCACAATGTCTATTCTTAGCCCTTTCAGACACAAGCTTAAGATGTAGAGGATGTTTGTGGTGATGATGATTATTAGTACATTGAGTTAGTTATAGTGAGCTCATGTTTTTTGTTGTTCTCATTTTTATTTTTTATTTTTACAACAGAGCAATTTAATACAATTTTGAATTTCTACGCAAAATTATTTCAACATAAGTTGAATATAAACGTGTATTGTGAAATTCATTACAGTATTTTTTCTACTCTCTGTTATAGTACAGTACATTTACATACACTATCAAACAGTTATTTTACAATATTTTAATTGTATCAGTTACATTAATAAATTACGGTTTTACAGTACATCGATCAGTCAGTCAAGTCACATGTTCCAGAAATGCATTTATTCTGGTGAAACATGTCGTAAATTCCTTAAGTGCCTCACACACTAAAAAATGCTGAGTTAAAACAACCCAATTCTCAAACCAGCGCTGGTTTAATATTGGACCAACCTTGCATTGGGTTAAATTAACCCAGCTGTGTTTGCTACAAAGACTAACCCAGTGTGCTGTGTTGCACCAACCTAATAACTTTGGTTACAGAAAACAATCCATCAACCCAAATGTTGGGTTACAGTAACCCAGCAAATTGGTTATTTATTCAACCAAAATGCTGGTTCACTTTTACAGCAATGCTGGGTTAATTTTATATCTTAGGTGGGATAATAATTTCAGGTTGTTTTATCCTTTAATGTTTTTAAATAAATGTGTTAATTTGATCCCTCCTTTATTTTGATTAATTAAATACACACAATAAGTGCATTTAAACTTATTTTACAAAATGTTTAATAATGAACTTGTAGAACAATAACATACAATGCATAATTGATTTTACTACATTAGACATTACAAATATTAAACAAACATTGCATCATTAAAAAAAAAAAGAAATCCAGTGTCTATTCCACCCAACAATTCATGTATAAGAATCCAAATGGAAGACTGCTACCATGGCTTAAAAAAAAAAAAAATAATAATAATAATATATAAAAATAAAAATACACATAAGGAGAGGTGCTCATTGGCAAGGGGGGCTGCTATCAACATCAATGTAAAGTTGAAACCGAGCAAGGCACTCAGTATCCAATACAAGTTATTGTATTTTTTATTTTGTTTAGGCAACAACACATTAAAAAGCCAACTCATATCTGCAGACAAGCTGCCTTCATCTGAGCATGAGAACAAACCCACCAGAATCTTATTTAGGTGACTTAATTGTCAGCAACCAATGAGCGTCAATCTTTCAATTAAACACAAAGCGGAGTATATTCACATACACATAATATAATACAAATTCAAAATACCCCGCAAAAGTCAACAATAACATCATATATATGCAAAACACTCCAAAAGTTAATGGATGTGCTCTATTCACACAATTGGTACACATTAAACAAAACAGAAAAATAAATAAAAACAGGGTGTATCTGGATTGAACAATGACCATTCAAAGCAGCGACAATAGAGTGTTTGAATATATGTGATGTTGTTGTTGGCTTTTTCAGGTGGTAGTTTTCCTTTGCATTGTATTATGTGAATTTACTCTGCTTTTTGATTAATTTAATGATTTATTAATGATTGAAACTCATTGGCTGCTGCCAATTAAGTATTTTTTAAGCATCACTGATAATGTTTTTACAGTACAAAGCAACACAAAAATTTTTAAAACGACATTGAATGTCTTATATTTATATCCATTAATATATATATATATATATATATATATATTCATATTTTTGAGCATCCTAAAATACTTCAGTTCTTCAATTTAAACTTACCTCCAGCATATCCCAGGACATTCACTTTAATATTTTCTTTAATGAATTTCCAGGGCTTTGTTCTACTCTAAACTCAAATACATGTTTTCAGACCAAGGCTTTTCATGTGTTAGTCAAAGCTCCGCATGGCACTTGTGTTGAACGGTGTGTTGAAGCCCTGATATTTGTCAAACACAACTCTAACTCTTGAAGACGTTCCTAAATGTCCAGGAAAAGTAACTCAGCTGATGGGCTGTTCTGACACTGCCGCTGGATCGTATCGCGGTGGGGGAGGGGAGTCTAGTTTCAACTGTTAGTGTGATAACCCAGCGACTGGGTCACACAAAAACTTCACAACACTGAGAAAATAACCTAATAAAATGACCCAACAGGCTCAACCCAGTGTTTGGGTTGATGAAATAACCCAGCATTTTTTTTTTTTTTTACAGTGTACACATATATTTATTGGTAACACTTTTTTACAGTGTCTTCTTTACACATATTATTTAAATTAATTGCTATAGTAATAACTATAAGAATGTGTATTTACATGGAGCTGCAAAAAACAACTGCGCAGTTTGTGCATGTAGTTAATTATTATTTCTTTGTACTTACCTGTATACATGCACAGTAACACATACATTGTCAAATAAAGTGGGAACAATTTATTTATTAACATATTATAGTGAGGAAACATGTGACCAGTATACATGGGAATTCCTTCAACAAGGTTAAAACAAGCATCCCAGGTTGATAACTTAAGATGTTGGTTGAGAGAATACCTAGAGTGCGCAGAGCTGTAATCTAGGCAAAGTGTGTCTACTTTGGATAATCTATAATAAAGCATTTTTTGGTCACTACATAATTGCCATTTGTGTCATTTAATATTTTTCATGATTTTAAAACTATTATAAAATCTGGAAAATAGAGAGTGAGAGTGTGTATCCAAACAGTGGTGCTTTTGTCTGTTCTAAAAAAACTGTCACTGAAAGTTTAGGTTCTACTGAATTATCCATTCTAAGTGCATTTCAAAATGAATTTTCTAACAATAGATATAGTGCATCAAACTTCTCTTTCCCTGTCCGTCACACTTCCAAACAGACACATTTGGCCCAGGCACAATATACACACAATATGCACAGACACACTGATTAGCAGTGAGGAAGCTGTTAGTCATGGTGTGTCCCACAAAAGCCCACTGCTCTCTAATGTTAGACTGTTCCAGCTGCTCCGCAACATTTGATACACATTTAACAGAGAATGAGACAGAAATGAAAAAGACTTGACAAATTAAATTTGATAGATCAGTTTAAACAACACATTATTATTTACTATGGGTTTGTCAAGATGAGCTTTAGCCAGAAACAATAAAGAACAATATTCAGAATGTTTATCCAGCTGTGGAAAACCAATATTTGTATTGCATCACAAACATCTTCTGTTCAATCATATATGAGTCATATATGAGAACACAGGTATAGTTATTAAATTAAAATTAGTGTTTTCTACTAACATAGAATCTGTTATCTATTTGTGATAACAGATTCTTGTGATATCTGATTCAGATATTTGTGCAGAGTAATGCTTCCCCCCCCCCGTTGAGAAGCACTGCCTGGTACGTCAAAAGCAATCGTCCAGTTAGTGCCCCTTTCACTTCCCAATCCGTCGTGCTGGCTGGCCAGGACCATCCAACTCGGCTACGTGATTCAGTTTGCCCGGCTCCCACCTCGTTTCAGTGGTGTTCATCCAATTTCGTCCCTCCAGCCGAGATGGAGAAGGGTTTCTACAGCCCTTACTTCATCTTACCCATAAAAAGTGGCGGGTTGCGACCAATCTTGGACCTGCGAGTACTCAACCGGGCCTTACACAGAGGTTCAAAATGCTCACGGAGAAACAGATTCTTATCTGCTTTCAACAACTAGATTGGTTCACGGCGGTAGACCAGAAGGACACGTACTTCCACGTCTCCATTCTGGCTCGACACCGACCCTTCTTATGGTTCGCGTTTGACTGCCAGGTGTATCAGTTACAAGATCCTCCCCTTCGGCCTCTCCCTGTCCCCTCGCATCTTCATGAAGATCACAGAGGCAGCTCTTGCCCCACTAAGGGAAGTGGGCATCCGCATACTCAACTACCTCAACGACTGGCTCATCCTGGCTCATGCTCGAGAGTTACTATGCGCTCACAGGGACCAGGTGCTCAGGCACCTCAGCCGTCTAGGGCTTCAGGTCAACTGGGAAAAGAGCAAGCTCGTCCCGGTTCAGAGCATCTCTTTTTCTCGGCATGGTCTCAATGACAGCACGTATCACCAACAGGTGCGCTCAGTCAGTGCTCAGGTGCCTCGCTCTCTTTGAGCCTGGAACAGCGGTTCCTCTAAACAAATTCAAGAGGCTCCTGGGGCATATGTCATCCTCAGCCGTGCCGCTCGTGTTGATGCATATGAGACCGCTTCAGCACTGGCTACAGACTTGTGTTCTGAGTTGGGCATGGCGCCACAGCACATACCGTGTGACAGTCACCCCTTCTTGCCGTCAGACTTTCAACCCTTGGAAAGACCTCTGCTTTCTGCGGACTGGAGTCCCCTTACAGCAGGTGTCCAAACGTGTTGTGTTGAATACAGATGCCTCTCAACAGTGTTGGGGCGCCATGTACAATGGGCATGCTGCCGTTGGTCTCTGGACAGGACCCCGGCAGTGTTGGCACATCAACTGCCTAGAGTTGTTGGCTGTATCTCTTTCCCTACGGAGGTTTCTCCCACTAATCCGGGGCAAGCACGTCTTGATCCGTTCAGACAGCACCGTGATAGTAGCGTACATAAATCGGCAAGGCTGCATGCACTCTCGTCATTTGTCACAACCTGCCTGCCATCTCCTCCTTTGGAGTCAGCCATGACTCAGGTCGCTGCACACCACTCACATCCCTGGTAACCACAACACGACGGTGGACGCACTGTCGTGGCAGGTTTCGCTCAGCGGAGAGTGGAGGCTCCACCCCCGGGTGGTCCAGCTGATTTGGGACCAATTTGACAAGACACAGATAGATCTCTTGGCCTCCCAGGACAACTCCCACTGCCTGCTCTGGTACTCCCTGACAGGAGCTCCTCTTGGGACAGACGCGTTGGCACACAGCTGGCCCCGGGGGCTGTGCAAGTACACATATCCCCCAGTGAGACTTCTTGCACCAGTGCTGTTTAAGATCAGTGAGGACGAGGAAAAGGTCATCCTGGTGGCCCCTTATTGGCCCACCTGGGCCTGATTCTTGGATCTCACACTCCTCGTGACAGCACCTCCCTGGAAAATTCCTCTGAGGAAGGACCTTCTTTCTCAGGGGTGGTGAAACCTCTGGCACCCGCGGACAGACCTCTGGAACCTCCACGTCTGGCCACTGGACGGGATCTAGTGGATCTACCACCTGCATTTTGAGACAAGATCAACCAAGCCAGAGCTCCCTGCACCAGGCAACTTTACGCCCTAAAGTTGCGCTTGTTTGCGAATTGGTGTTCTTCCCTAACTGAAGACCCGCCTAGGTAAGCACAACTGGATTATCAGGTTCCTGAAAGTCCCCCGGAGACTGAACCCTCCACGCCTTAGCCTATTCCCTTCCTGGGATCTCTCAGTGGTCATCTCAGCACTTCAGAGACCCCCCTTCGAGCTGCTTGATTCAGTTGATCTCAAGACCCTCTCCATGAAAACGGCCCTCCTGATCGCATTAGCCTCCTTCAAGAGGGTTGGGGACCTTCTCTGTCAGCGACAATTGCCTTGCACATTCTCACGTTATTCTGAGGCCACGACCGGTCTACGTGCCCAAGGTTCCTACGACCCCCTTCAGGGTCCAGGTCGTGAACCTGCAAGCGCTGTCCACGGGAGGAGGCAGACCCAGCCCTTTCGTTTGTCTGTAGGTCTGTATGTGACACATCTTTGGGGGCGTTTGGGGGGGCTACGTGCAGCCGACACAGTTGCCTTTAGCATGCAGTAGCCTGCTTGCACCTGTCTCGACAGATTAGGTCAAACAGTCAGTGCGTGGCGTTTTTAGATGGGACCCCTTGTGTCACTTCATTCGACACAACATCGAGTGAGTGACAGAAGGGGAACGTCATGGTTACTGTTGTAACCTCCGTTCCCCGAGGGAAGGAACTAGACGTTGTGTCCCTCCTGTGACAGCACTAGACCTACCACTGTAAACGGCTGTACCTTATTTTCAGCTCCTGCAAAATCCTGACTGGCTCTTGCTGCCCCGCTTCCGTTTATAACCATATGTCCGGAGCGGGGCATGCAAATTCTGTCTGCCAACTTGACATTGGCCTTTTCTCAGGTTCAGAGGTACAATTGGCGTCCCAGTAAGACCCCTTGTGTCACTTCATTTGACACAACGTCTCGTTCCTTCAACTGGGGAATGGAGGTTACAACAGTAACCATGACGTTTTTGTTGTCATTTCTGTTTCTGTGAGTTACATTCTTTTTGGTTAAGGGCTTTCACAATACAAAACACAATAAATGTAAGAAAAAAAACTACAGCAAATTTAAAAGACATGATCAAAACAAAATGATTGCACATACATTTTTAACGTACTGTGATCCTTCACAAAATCTATAGCAGCTGACTAGTTACTGTATATATTGCTCAAGAAGCATTTTGTGAAAACTTGTAGAACGCTGTCTTTGATATTAAGTGCTGATGAGAAACAATTTACCTCCCCATTTGCGTACAATTATGTTGCAAGTTTATTTATTAATATACTTTCTACCTTGTGAGATGTATATCGTTCCCTTCCGAGGGAACTCGCACTGCGTCGTTGAAAACGACTCTTTGGGGAACGCTCCTTAGCGTGCGCCTCTGAAGTATGAATGAAACTATTCCAATCTTGATTGGTGTTGCGTCATGACGTAACATGTGACGGCATAACCGGATGCATAAAAGTGACGCCGGCACACATACACATTAGCTTTCGCTCTTCAGCAAGCGCTCTATGTTGAAATTGTTTGTCTTATTTGGTGTTGTTTGTCTGATTTAAAAATATTATGGCCACCGAACAGTTCAAGAAGTGCGTGCACCCCTGCCCTCGTTTCATTACGGGTAGGGACACGCACGCTTTATGTGTGAACTGTTTGGGGCGCAGCACTGCACTGAGCAGCTCTCGAGGGATCTGCCTGTGAAAGTTGTGAAGCACTACCCATGAGAGTGCTGCGCTCCGGTTGGCGTGCTTTGATGAGCACGGTCAGGCTCGCGTTCCCCACGGTTTTGGTCCAGCGTCTGTTGAGGCAGCGCGGCGATTGAGATCGCGGGGTTCGCAGCGGATTTTGCAGATGAGAATGAGACTGCTGCGGCACTTTCTCATTCTTCGTTTGAGGATCCCGAGCCTACTGTGTGTGGTGCAGAAGCCCGCGTCGCGGCTTCTTCTGCCCATGATCAGGTCCCGATGCTTGAGCTCACTGCTTCCGAGGAAGTGGATATGCTCAGCATCGATCGCGGACGACCGTGAGCCAAGCACGCCGGTTTTTGGCCAAGCTTATGAGGAGCTGATTGAGGTTATGACGCGTGCCGTGGCCAGACTGAATATCAGCTGGCCACAAAATGAGCAGGGAGCGCAAGTTGAAAGCAAATTAGGCGTGCGTTTCCTGCGGCACAGATCACAACCTCAGCGCCGGGGTTTGCCGTTTTTCCCGATCTCCACAGAACGAGATCGTGGGGTAAACCGCATTCGTCCCGTATCTCCAGCCCCAGTGTTTGATTACAGAACGATGTTTTGGGGGCACGGGATATGGGCTAAAACCCGGCGCTGCCTAGTAAGCCCTGCAGAGATACATCTGCTTTAATAAGTAGGGCTTACATGGCGGCACACAAGCGGTGTAGGTTTCCGCCGTCTCTGACGCTCGGGCCACATCAATTTCCACCGAGCGCACACTGTATGTTCGTGTCAAAAAAAAATATATATAAAAAAAAAAAAAACAACAAGCATCAATTGTGGTCACAAGAACCATATCGACTAAATCCTGCCGGTCTCTCGCTTCAGGAAGTCGAGAACAGTGCTTGAAAAACACCGGGAGGCTGGTTCCCTTAGTTGAAGCTTCGGAAAGAGGTCCTACCGAGGTGGTAGAACCTCGGAGGGCTGCCCCACTGCAGAGCAACCGAGGTTGCTCTCGCAGCGAGTCCTCAGGAAATCGGTGTCGGTTCCCGCCGTCTTTGACGCTCGGGCCACATCAATTTCCAGCGAACGCACACCGTGCCGTTCGTGTCAAAAAAAAAAAAACAAGCATTAATGGTGGTCACAAGAACCATATCGACTAAATCCTGCCGGTCTTTCGCTTCAGGAAGTCGAGAACAGTGCTTGAAAAACACCGAGACCAGCCTCGAGAGGCTGGTTCCCTTAGTAGAAGCTTCGGAAAGAGGTTCTACCGAGGTGGTAGGACCTCGGAGGGCTGTCCCCAGCTGCAGAGCAACCGAGGTTGCTCTGCAGCGGAGTCCTCAGGAAATCGGTGTCGGTTCCCGCCGTCTCTGACGCTCGGGCCACATCAATTTCCAGCGAACGCACACCGTGCCGTTCAGCGTCAAAAAATAAAAACACACATCAATTGTGGTCACAAGAACTGTATCGACTAAACCCTGCCGGTATCTCGCTTCAGGAAGTCGAGAACAGTGCTCGAAAAACACCGAGATCAGCCTCGAGAGGCTGGTTCCCTTAGTAGATTTTGTTGAGGCATGGAATCATCTTCCCAACATATCTGCATGGGTCCTGCATATAATAAAATCAGGGTACAGACTGCAGTTCGGGCACCACCCCCCAAATTCTCTGGGGTGGTGCAGACTACAGTGGTTCCGGAGCAGGCTCAGGTGATGGAACAAGAAGTGCAATCTCTGCTGCTGAAGGAGGCCATAGAGCGTGTTCCTCATTCAGACAAGGAGTCCGGTCTTTACAGCCGGTACTTTATAGTTCCAAAAAGGATGGGGGTTGAGGCCGATTTTAGATCTCAGAGTTTTGAACCGGCCTTTGAGGAGGTTCAGGTTCAAAATGCTTACCATTCCTGTCATCGTGAGTCAGATCAGATCCGAGGACTGATTTGTCACGATAGATCTAAAATACGCCTATTTTCATGTACCCATCCTTCCATGTCACAGGAGGTTCCTGAGGTTAAGCTTTGGGGCGAAGCTTACCAATATCGGGTTCTTCCGTTCGGCCTAGCACTCTCTCCCGCACATTCACCAAATGTATGGATGCAGCTCCTGCTCCTCTGAGACTTCAGGGCATCCGCATACTGAATTATATCGATGACTGGCTCATTCTGGCCCAGTCTCGAGAAATGGCGATTCGGCATCGAGATGTAGATCCTTGGCCATATTCAAAGTTTGGGGTTGAGACTCAACACAAAAAGAGTGTGTTACAACCATCCCAGTGCACAACATTTCTGGGTGTTGTGTGGGACTCGGTTACGATGCAGGCACGCATGTCTCCTGCGCGTATCGAGTCCCTTATGGCGATAGTGTCCGGGTTAGAGCTAGGCCAGGCCATCACTGTAAAGCAATTTCAAAGACTGCTGGGCCTCATGGCAGCGGCATCCAACATTGTACCGTTGGGCCTTCTACACATGAGGCCCCTCCAGTGGTGGCCGAAAGCCAAGGGGTTTTCCCCAGCGGGAATCCATTTCAGTATAATCAGAGTAGCGCGCAGGTGCCTTCGTTCTCTGCTAATATGGAAGAAACCTTGGTTCCTGTCCCAAGGGCCAGTGTTGGGAGCGTCATGTCGCCGGAAAACCGTTTCGACAGGCGCCTCCCTCACTGGCTGAGGCGCTGGTCATGGGCGGCAGCTTTGCCAGGGGTCTGTGGCAGGACCATCATCATTCTTGGCACATAAACTGTCTAGAGATGTTGGCTGTGTTCAGGGCTCTGAGGAGCTTCCTTCCAGACATCAAGGGTTACCATGTCCTAGTACGTTCGGACAATACATCAGTGGTAGCTTATCTGAACCGACAAGGAGGACTCAGATCGCGCCCTCTGTGCAGACTGGCGCATCAGATAATTCTTTGGTCCCAAGGGAAAATACTGTCTATCAGAGCAATGTATATTCCGGGGTTCAGAATCAGGGAGCAGACATCCTGTCGAGGCAGGGGCTGAGGCCGGGGAATGGAGACTTCATCCAGAGGTGGTGAAGTTGATATGGGACAAATTTGGACCATCAGAAGTGGATCTGTTAGCGTCTCGAGAGCGTCCCACTGTCCACTTTGGTTCTCCCTCTCACATCCAGCCCCACTGGGGTTGGACGCCATGGTACAGGCTTGGCCGAGGCTTCAGCCTGTACGCATTTCCCCGATCGCTCTGCTCCGGGAGTCCTGGAAAGGGTCCGCCAAGAGGGCATCAGTCTACTTCTGGTTGCCCCCATGTGGCCGGCCCAGTATGGTTCTCAGACATAATTTCACTCCTGATAGCTCCGCCATGGCAGATTCCACTGAGGAGGGATCTGTTGTCTCAGGCGGGGGCACAGTCTTCCACCCTCGTCCAGAGCTGTGGAAACTGTGGGTCTGGCCCCTGAGGGGGTTCAGTACCTAAATGCTGGTCTATCAGTGGGGGTGGTTGAAACCATACTTAGCTCTAGGGCTCCGTCTACTAGGAGATTATATGGCCTCAAGTGGAATGTGTTCTCCACTTGGTGTAGAGAACATGAAGTAGATCCAGTTAACTGCCCGGTGGCTTCAGTTCTGGAGTTTCTTCAAGATCGTTTCTCTGCGGGTCTCTCCCTTCCACACTCAAGGTGTGCGTGGCTGCCATTTCGCGTTCCATGCACCACTGAGTGATGGGCCTCTGGGGAGGCACCAGCTGGTCATTCGTTTTCTCCGTGGTACATGGAGGATGAGACCGACAACCAGGTCCAGGGTTCCTGCCTGGGACCTGGCGGTGGTTCTCGAAGGGTTATCCCTGGCCCCCTTCGAACCCCTTCAGTCGGCTTCGCCCAAGGACCTGGCGTTCAAGATGGCTTTTCTCTTAGCTATTACCTCTCTAAAGAGGGTGGGTGATCTTCAAGCCCTGGCAGTGACGCCAGCTTGCTTGGAGTTTGCCCCTGGCGGAGTTAAAGCCATTTTACACCGAGACCTGGCTATGTGCCTAAGGTGCCGTCTAACACGGCACGGTCTACGATCCTGCAGGCTTTTCATCCTCCACCTTATGTGTCGGCAGAAGAAGAGAGGCTCCATTTGCTCTGCCCTGTCAGAGCTTTGAGCGTTACCTCGAGAGGTCCTCTTCTTGGAGGAGGTCGGACCAACTGTTAGTGTGTTTTGGGTCACCTAAGAAGGGGCTCCCTGCCTCAAAACAAACCATTAGTAATTGTATTGTTCAGGCTATTATCTCGGCCTACAAGGTGCGCAATTTGCCTTCACCTTTGGCCGTGAGGGCTCATTCAACTAGAGGCATGGCGTCCTCTAGGGCTCTCTTATCGGGAGTACCCCTCCAGGAGATCTGTGAGGCAGCCGGTTGGGCTACCCCGCACACTTTCATCAGGTTTTTACAGTCTGCACCTCCCTAGTACGCCTGGCGCACGTGTGCTCTCGTCCTAGCTGAGTGCCTGAGTTCAGTTTCACCCTAGGGCAGGCCTTTTTTCGGTCGCGTGGCCTAGTGGGCATTCGTTCCCCAAAGAGTCGTTTTCAACGACGCAGTGCGGAGTTCCCTCGGAAGGGAACGTCTCGGGTTATGACTATAACCCTTGTTCCCTGAGAAGGGAACGAGACACTGCGTCGTCCTGCCACGCCCCTCAAGGCCTGAGAGCGGCTTGCTTCATCGCTAGGCTAATGTGTATGTGTGCCGGCGTCACTTTTATGCATCCGGTTATGCCGTCACATGTTACGTCATGACGCAACACCAATCAAGATTGGAATAGTTTCATTCATACTTCAGAGGCGCACGCTAAGGAGCGTTCCCCAAAGAGTCGTTTTCAACGACGCAGTGTCTCGTTCCCTTCTCAGGGAACAAGGGTTATAGTCATAACCCGAGACGTTTTCCTACTTTTCCTAATGACAGGTTGATCATGTTGAAGTGCCTTTTGCTACTCTGATACAGACATTGACTCTAAGCCTGAAAGCAGAGGACAATCTCTTTTGACTCTCTCCCTTACAATATCCTTCCCTAAAAAATACCAATGAAGATTACATGAATTGTGATCTCATTGTGCATCCTCACAGTAGTGGCCTTTGAGATTTTGAACCATAGGAGGTTATGAGAGCTTTCCTAAACAAAGTTATCTATTGCTTCACTTGATCGCAGGGGTAAGAAGAACCTATCCACTTCTGTCAGTAAAAGAGACATGCTCATCTTTGAGTTATGTTTTTGACGGGTGCAGTTGTATCTTTTTTTATACTCACAAGAGGTTTTTCTGTGCCTCGTGATTGCACTGACAACATGTATGCAATGTCAGATATTACAGGTTTTATTTTACAAGTTAAAGCAGCATTGTAATTATGTTCTCTGATTAGGAACTGCTTAAATTAGAATTTGAGACCATTCCATTTAAGATCTTAATGTAGAAATCTTGCAAGATCTATAAAATGCTTATCAATTTTTTTTTTCTTCTTTGTCTTATGTGTAATTACTGTATCAAATAATTATATATATTTTAACAAAGAAAAACAGGGAGACATATTGCCATAAATAATGTATTATTTATATAGAAATATAAATATATTCTGCATTATCTGAAATCAAATGGTTTCTATAGTAGTTCACGGCCTAGAATAAATAAAAACAATTCAAATAATTCAAATTTTGCAAATTGTTCAGTTTAATGTTCAGGCCCATTTATTACACTAGGAAGGCATACCTCAAACTCAATAATTATGATTGCAACACACACCAAAAAAGTTGAGGGGCAATTTATAACTAATAACAATCTGATGTGTTGAAATTACAAAGTGATGTGAAAAAGGAGACGTTAAACTGGTGAGGCAATCTTGTTATAGATTATAAAGCACGGATGGATCGAGGCTCGCCAATTTGCAAATGTATACATCAGCAAATAATCCAGTGCTTTGAAAACAATGTTCCCCAAAGACAAAGTGAAAGGATTTTGGGCATTTCTCCCCTTTCAGGTCACAATACAGTTAAAATATTTAAATAATCTGATGGATCAAATCTCGATGCGTAAATGCCAAGGCCAAAAACCACTTCTGAATGTGCATGATCTCCAATTCTCAGAAAATTCCCCCAAAAATAAAATAAATATATGTATACAGTGCATCCGGAAAGTATTCACAGCGCTTCACTTTTTCCACATTTTGTTATGTTACAGCCTTATTCCAAAATGGATTAAATTATTATTTTTCTCAAAATTCTACAAACAATACCCCATAATGACAACGTGAAAGAAGTTTGTTTGAAATCTTTGCAAATTTATTAAAAATAAGAAACAAATAAAATCACATGTACTCTACATAAGTATTCACATCCTTTGCTCAATACATTGTTGAAGCACCTTTGGCACCAATTACAGCCTCAATTCTTTTTGTGTATTGGCACACCTATTTTTGGGCAGTTTCTCCCATTCTTCTTTGCAGGACCTCTCGAGCGCCATCAGGTTTGATGGGGAGCATCGGTGCACAGCCATTTTCAGATCTCTCCAGAGATGTTCAGTTGGGTTCAAGTCTGGGCTCTGGCTGGGCCACTCAAGGACATTCATAGAGTTGTCCCGTAGCCACTCCTTTGTTATCTTGGCTGTGTGCATAGGGTCGTTGTCCTCTTGGAAGATGAACCTTCGCCCCAGTCTGAGTTACAGAGGGCTCTGGAGCAGGTTTTCATCAAGTATGTCTCTGTACATTGCTGCATTCATATTTACCTCGATCTGGACTTGTCTCTCAGTTCCTGCAGCTGAAAAACATCCCCACAGCATTATGCTGCCACCACCATGCTTCACTGTAGGGATGGTATTGGCCAGGTGATGAGCGGTGCCTGGTTTCCTCCAGACATGACACTTGCCATTCAGGCCAAAGAGTTCAATCTTTTGTTTCTCATGGTCTGAGAGTCCTTCAGGTGCCTTTTGGCAAACTCCAGGCAGGCTGTCATGTGTCTTTTACTGAGGAGTGGATTCCGTCTTGGCACTCTACCATACAAGCCTAATTGGTGGAGTGCTGCAGAGATGGTTGTTCTTCTGGAAGGTTCTCCTCTTTCCACAGAGAAACACTGGAGCTCTGTGAGAGTGACCATCGGGTTCTTGGTCACATCCCTGACTAAGACCCTTCTCCTCCTCCTAGGAAGAGTCCTGGTGGATACAAACTTCTTCCATTTACGGATGATGGAGGCCACTGTGCTCATTGGGACTTTCAATGCTACAGAAAATGTTTCTGTAACCTTCCCCAGATCTTTGCCTCAATACAATCCTGTCTCGGAGGTCTACAGACAATTCCTTGGACTTCATGGCTGCGTTTGTGCTCTGACATGCACTGTTAACTGTGGGACCTTATATAGACAGGTGTGTGCCTTTCCAAATCATGTACAATCAACTGAATTTACCACAGGTGGACTCCAATCAAGTTGTAGAAACATCTCAAGGATGATCAGTGGAAACAGGATGCACCTGAGCTCAATTTTGAGTGTCATGGCAAAGGCTTTCGTTTTTTATTTGTAATAAATTTGCAAAGATTTCAAACAAACTTCTTTCACGTTGTCATTATGGGATATTGTTTGTAGAATTTTTAGGAAAATAATTCATTTTATCCATTTTGGAATAAGGCTGTAACATAACAAAATATGGAAAAAGTGAAACGCTGTGAATACTTTTTGGATGCACTCTGTGTGTGTATATATATATATATATATATATATATATATATATATATATATATGGCTCAAATTTAACCAATTGTTGAGTGTAATGTTCAGGCCCATTTGTATTGCCCATTTTCAATTTACCAGTAAATTGAATTCACTTATCAGAGTATCGTGAGTCAGATGTTGAAACATATTAAAAGAGTACACAATAACAATGGCATATCAGATTTATAATGATGGAGATACAATGAGGCATCAGCAAAACTGTCATTAATCGAAATGCTGTACTATGTTAAGATCATTTCATCTGTCTCATTCTCTCTCATATTTTGTCACGAACATTTCTTCTGAAAATAGCAACCACAAACTTGCTCTACCATTAACATTCTTTTGATATGATAGGAATGAAATAGACAATTTATAAGCAGTGCACTAGGTAAAAAATGTCAACAGCACTTGAGTGTGCACTGGAGTATGGCTGCTCTCATTTGTTTTAATTGTTTTGCGAACATTATCCGCAGGTTTGAAAGAATGTGCCAAATGAGTTGAGTAAATGATACAATGAAATATAGACAAATTTGCAAAGTAACTCTATTATCTGTTATTTTTTTTTTAGCAAAGCTAAAGAGAAATTTACCTTAATTGTACTATCAAAAAAGACAAAGGCGGACAAGTCCATTCTAGATGACTTGGGAAATCACATGGTGCTCTAAAAGTCTCAAAAGAGACATGTTTTGAAGGACCCTAAGTTCATAAAATCTGTTCCCAGACCTGTGCACTCTCAGACACAGGCACATCTTTCATCAGCAGGGGATAATAACTGGACTGGTGCGAGACGGCGTCTCCTCGGAGAGACTACACTGATTGATTCAGGAAAATGTTTAAACAGATGATACCTGAGGGGACGCAAATAAATTGTGGTGTGGGTTCTTATTTGTGGAAGGGATCAATACCATTCAAAATGAGTTTGGAACCCTGTGTGCCTTGTCTAGTGGTTTAATATAGAGGAGGTGAATTGTCTGCTTTTGAGTTGGACAGATAAAGAGAGAGAGAGAGCACTCAGACCCATCCTAAAGGGCACCAATCAAATCTGTGTTTTACAGCGAGTCAGTCATCAGTTAGGGCAGTTGTTTGAGAACGTGAGCAGCAGCAACTTTTTTTAGTTACGGTATCAAATATATTTGTTCTTATCATTGGTTTAATCAACTTTTTATAAGAAACAGGCTTCTTTTTAATCAGAGTGCCGGCCATCTTTTATTTCAATCCCCTGAGAGCATCCCAGTCACTGTGTATGTGTGTTTTTGATGAAAGATAGGACAGTAATTGATCGGATTACATCTTGTTGAAGTGGACCGGCTGTTCTTATTTGCCTTCGCAAACAGCCAACATCTGCTATGTGTGTGCCCACATATTCCTCTTTCTCTCGGTCGAGTTCTTCTTTAGTCTCTGCTTGGGTTGTCACGATAACAATGTTTCGGTTGTCGATACCAATCTATGTGAAATTTCACAATTCTTGATTACAGTTTTGATAATACAAAAAAATTATAAATAAATGCATTATAATATTCTGTGATATTTAAAAAGTTAAATATTTATATTGTTATTATAATTTATTAAGCATTAACACATTAAAGTGAAACAGCCTTCTTCCAAGTTAAAACTTCCAAGTAATTATTCAAACAGTCAGTAATAAAGAGCAGATTAATTAATTAATGAGTGAGTTAATTTCTATTTTTTAAGTAATAATGTTTTTTTTTTTTTTTTAAATCACCATGACAGGCATTTTAAACAAGACGTTCATTTGATCACTCTTGCATGATCATTTGTTCATAACACTCATCATTGCGCTTCACTGAGCATGCATGCAAATTTGAACACACATTTTAGCATTCAATACTTGGTACTTGATACTTGGTAGTTGGATTACTCATGGTCGGATAGCATATTTACAAATGACTAACTGTGCTCCTCTCTTTATTTGTTCATTGCAGAGGCAAATCTCCATTTGTCAACACCATTCTTACCAATAGACACATCCTATAAGGAAATGCACAAGACAAGGTAAACAATCTTTGTTGTCCATTAATGCTGTTGTTGTTTGTCTTAGTACCACTTACATGAAATCTGTCTGTTGTCACCCGAACAACAAGATATAGTGTTGATTATACATAACAGCTGCCCTCTGTTACTCGTGTAGAAATGCCCCACATTAGATTGTCGATGAAATGTCTTTTTTGCTTTTTTTTTGTTTTTGTTTTTGTTTTGACCAAGTTTCCCTTGAGTGCTTGAAGTGTGGTACAGGGCTCTCTCCCAAACATGTTCGCACATGATAAGTATCAATAATTCATGGGGACTGGTGCTGACCCTGCCTGTTGTGACCTCTGCATGTCCTGCCTGCTGCTACTTTATAAATAAACATCTGTTCAAGCCGGGCTTTCAACTGGCACTCATATGTGTGTGTGCATACAGGAGCCCCTTGTTTGAGAGCCAGCTCATCATATTCCCTGTACAGTGTACTTCTCTCTTCTTTAAGCTTTTTGTTTCAGCTGAACTCAAAGCAAAGTCTTTGTAACACACAGGGTGAAAAGAAGTTTTCTTTTATCATTTTTGAAAAAACAAAACATAAATACAAGTTTGATGGAATATGTGAAGAAAGTTACAGATTATAAAACTTCCTCCCCAGTTGGAAAAGACATTTTTGTTTTTGTATCTTAGCTGCTTAACTTAGCTTGGGCCGCATCCCACCCTAAAGCAAGCTTTTGTGGCCCACGTTATGATTTCTTCATCAAAGATATAGTCATTAAAGGCCTATCAATTGTATATATATATATGTATATATATATATATATATATATATATATATATATATATACAGGTGAAACTCGAAAAATTAGAATATCGTGCAAAAGTTCATTAATTTCAGTAATTCAACTTAAAAGGTGAAACTAATATATTATATAGACTCATTACAAGCAAAGTAAGATATTTCAAGCCTTTATTTGATATAATTTTGATGATTATGGCTTACAGCTTATGAAAACCCCAAATTCAGAATCTCAGAAAATTTGAATATTACATGAAATCAATAAAAAAAAGGATTTTAAATACAGAAATGTCGGCCCTCTGAAAAGTATAATCATGCATATGTACTCAGTACTTGGTTTGGGCCCCTTTTGCATTAATTACTGCCTCAATGCGGCGTGGCATGGATGCTATCAGCCTGTGGCACTGCTGAGGTGTTATGGAAGACCAAGATGATTCAATAGCGGCCTTCAGCTCTTCTGCATTGTTTGGTCTCATGGCTCTCATCTTTCTCTTGGCAATGCCCCATATATTCTCTATGGGGTTCAGGTCAGGCGAGTTTGCTGGCCAATCAAGCACAGTAATACCATGGTCATTGAACCAGGTTTTGGTACTTTTGGCAGTGTGGGCAGGTGCCAAGTCCTGCTGGAAAATGAAGTCAGCATCTCCATAAAGCTTGTCTGCTGAGGGAAGCATGAAGTGCTCTAAAATGTCCCGGTAGACGGCTACGTTGACTCTGGACTTAATAAAGCACAGTGGACCAACACCAGCCGATGACATGGCTCCCCAAACCAACACAGACTGTGGAAACTTCACACCGGACTTCAAGCATCTTGGATTGTGTGCCTCTCCATTCTTCCTCCAGACTCTGGGACCTTGGTTTCCAAATGAGATGCAAAATTTGCTCTCATCAGAAAAGAGGACTTTGGACCACTGAGCAACAGACCAGTTCTTTTTTTCTTTAGCCCAGGTAAGACATTTGACATTTGAAGCCCATGTCCAGGACACGTCTGTGTGTGGTGGCTCTTGATGCAGTAACTCCAGCCTCAGTCCACTCCTTGTGAAGCTCCCCCACCATTTGAATGGCCTTTTCCTGACAATCCTCTCCAGGCTACGGTCATCCCTGCTGCTTGTGCACCTTTTTCTTCCACACTTTTCCCTTCCACTTAACTTTCTATTAATGTGCTTTGATACAGCACTTTGAGAACATCCAACTTCTTTTGCAATTACCTTTTGAGGCTTTCCCTCCTTGTGGAGGGTGTCAATGATGGTTTTCTGCACAACTGTCAGGTCAGCAGTCTTCCCCATGATTGTGAATTCAACTGAACCAGACTGAGAGACCATTTAAAGTCTCAGGAACCCTTTGCAGGTGTTTAGCTGATTAGAGTGTGACACTTTGAGCCTACAATACTGAACCTTTTCACAATATTCTAATTTTCTGAGATTCTGAATTTGGGGTTTTCATAAGCTGTAAGCCATAATCATCAAAATTATATCAAATAAAGGCTTGAAATATCTTACTTTGCTTGTAATGAGTCTATATAATATATTAGTTTCACCTTTTAAGTTGAATTACTGAAATTAATGAACTTTTGCACGATATTCTAATTTTTCGAGTTTCACCTGTATACACAGTACTGTGCAGAAGTTATAGGCACTTGTTAAACATTTTGCATAGTGAGGATGTCTTCAAAAATATTGAACATAAATAGTTTTCATTTTTCACTTTATGTCATACAAAGTCCAGTAAATATAAAAATAGCTAAACCAATATTCAGTGTGACCATATTTGCCTTTAAAACAGCCCCAATTCTCTTAAGTACACCTGGACACAGTTTATATTGGTTGTTGAGAGATAGGATGTTCCAAGCTTCTTGGAGAATTCGCCACAGTTCTTCCATCTATTTAGGCTGTCTCAAATGCTTATGTCTCTTTATGTAATCTCAGACTGATATGATGTTTAGTGGGTGGCTTTGTGGGGGCCATGACATCTGTTGCAGGGCTCCCTGTTCTTCTATTGTAATCTTTTCTGTTTGCAAAAGTAATGTTTGGGAGTGTAATGCTATATATATATATATATATATATATATATATATATATATATATATATATATATATATATATATATATATATATATACATAACCATTTTAAGACAAATGCTTTTGTGAAACATCTTATCTGCCTATATTTGTAATATATATTAGAGCTGCACGATTAATCATATACTGTATCGCAATTGTGATGTCAGCCTGTGCGATTATATGATGGCAAATGCTGAAATTTTATTATATAGATAAACGCATGTGTGGACGTGACAGCCCATTCTCTCTGAAAGCTGTTTGCCTGTTTTCTACACCATTAATAAAAAGATGACTTGTCAGTATCAGTTTAGGGAGTGGCACATGTGGTCATGTGAGTTTCCGGTGTTCAGTGTGGAAATCAGGTGAAGATGGATGCTGAGCAGACCGACACTGAACTGGTGGTCAGAAAAAATAACACAGAAACACAGATCACGGCTTGGTGATATGTCTTTATTTATTCAATAATTAAAGTTAATATATGTGGAGCGGAGGGGGGCGGGGCCAGTTTGGAATATTGCGCGCCTGGTCCCCAATCGGCCTGATGAGGCGCGCGAGGGATAAAGGCGGCCGGTGACGATTGTTCGAGAGAGAGAGAATTACGGGCATGTCCGTCATGTTTGTTTGTTTATGTTGTGTTTTAAGTTTCTTATTAAATTATTATTTATGTTGACAAGCCGGTTCTCGCCTCCTCCTTGCCCATCGTTAACTGTTTTACAATATAATATGGGAACGTGACATGTAAATAAGCACAACTGTAAAACTGTCATTCTCTGTGCGGTCAGAGCTGCTTCAACCAGTCGCGGAAGAGACCAAATCTGAGCGGGAGTCGAGACCGGGAGATTTAAAGTTCCTCCGGTGAGGCGCACTCTAACACGAGACGCTCGTCTCTCACCCCCGCTGTCTGTAGCTGGAGTGTCTGATAGAAACACAGATCACATCTTTGCGATATATCTTTATTTTATCCTTAATTAAAGTTTATTTAATACGGGAGCGTGAAAAACACAATCTCCAAAACTGTCATTTTCACATAAGATTGATGCAGACAGTGGTATATATACACAACCACAACAACAGTTTTAGTGGTTTGATTGAGTGAACCACACTTTTATATCCAGTTTCCTTTTCAAAAGAGTTTATACAAAGTACATGTTACATCCTGCTTAAATGTCCCTGTTTGTTTGGACAATCTTTTTTTTCGTGAAAATTTGTATGTTCTTATTTATTGTTCTATTTTATTTAGGTGTAATATTGAGAAAATAACAAGTTTGAATTAATGCAAAGATATTATTTAATTTTGTAAATCACTGTGCATTTATAGTTGTTGTTCTAGCTAGTTTGTATGTTTGAGTTGAAAAATACACATTTCAGCATTATCAGTAATCTATTTGTGCATTTCCCTTGATAACCAAGCAAGTTGACTCATGATACTATTTGTTTATTATATCGCAATCGCATATCACAATATTAACCTCAGTAATAGCAATATGACATTTTCCCCAAATCGTGCATCTCTAATATATATATATATATACACACACCGGGGAATGTTCACCAAACCTTATGGTGTTCCTGGCTCTAAAAATAAATAATATATGACTAAATAACTTTTAATCCCATATTGACGAAACAATTAACAAATGGAGAAGGTTAGAAGGCTAGTACGGAAGCTCAAAGAGGCCTTGCAATCTTATTATTTTTCTGTCTAGTTTTCTCGTGATCTCGACATAACTAAGGTTGTTTTCTCGTGATCATGACTTAATTCTCTCGTGATCTCGGCATAACAAAATCTTGTTTTTTCTTGTGATCTATACATAACATAAATTTGTTTTTGTCTTTAATTTTCTCAAAACACTATACAGTTTTAATTGACCTACATGATTTACAAGTCAAAGTTTATTCCAAGGTATGAAGGACAATGAGAGATCCTTGGCAGAAAAGTAAAATGTATTATATGTAATATGTAAATGTAAAGTTATGTTAATTCATTACACTTTGGTTATAAAATATTCACCTGCCCTATCCAAGAGTCTTCTAAACCAGTCACCTTTCACATTGGCTAAATCAAACATATTTATAAACACCAGACAGCACATCACAAACACTTAATAAACGCTTTTTCATCAATATAGTAAGACTCGCTTTCTTCTGCAATAAACAGGAGTCAAGAAGCACGTCTTTCTGTTCTTTCTACAAAGTACCGTTATTACTGCAATATGCTCACACTCAGATCTAAATCGCGGCTGGCTTGACCGCAGTCATGCAGACATTCCAGTCCCTCAAGTTGGCTGGCAATGAAATATACCAAACGTTCAGGGTCACTGTATTGTCTACGACAAAGTAGTAGACGTGATAGTCTTCTTCTAAGGTTTCTGACACTAGTCTGAATGTTGTCAATGACTGAGAGACATACAGCTATTTCAGCTTGAGTGAGTCGTTGATCAAAGTAATGATGTATTCGGTCATCCATTATGCCACATTGCGTTTAGCTGTTGCATCCAAATAGCCTTATTGAAAACAACTTTTTGTTATGTCGAGATCATGAAAAAAAATTAAGTCATGATCACGAGAAATCACCTTTGTTATGTCAAGATCACGAGAAAACTAGACAGAAAAATTATTTTAACACAAGGCCTCTTTGAGCTTCCGTAGGCTAGCTTTCTATCCAACACTTTTTATTAGGAAAGGAAATGTCAGTGAACAAATCTTGTTACTCATTACATATTTATTTATGCAATGAAAATAACTAATGTCAATAACCTGGAATTTGTTTTCTAACACCAAAGCTTTCTTTCTTCTGTTGTACACAACATTTATTCTTCTATTAGAATTATGGTTTTGTTTGTGGTTTGTGATTTGGGTAAGGGGTTAAGGGGCCATCACACTAGGCTTTGAGCACACACATTTTTTTCAGACAACACAACAAACCAGGATATTATCTCACTAAGGAGGTATTCTGGTGTAACTAAATAATAAATCACAAATAATATTATTTTGAAAATGTTTAAATATATTGTCTACTCACTGTCCTGAAACAAGAAATCTCACAGCTTTGACATTTGTATCCTTTGAATTGAGCCAAGAGGTCATGGTGTGACATTTCAATATTTTATTGGTCACACATCCTCTTGTTGTACGAATTCATGGTTCAGAGTTCAATAAACATCTAGGTTATGGATGTATCCTCCGTTCCCTGATGGAGGGAACGATACATTGTGTCAAAGAAGCGACACTAGGGGTCTCTCTTGAGCACCAAATATACCTCTGATCTATGAAAAAGGCCAATGAGAAGTTGGCAGACAGAATTTGCATGTCCCACCCCCGGACATACGGGTATGGGGAAATATGTCTGTTTCTTTCAGGATTTTTCTGAGGAGCCGGAAATGGTCGGCCACAACAGTGTGTACGTGTACTGCTGACACAGGAGCGGGAAGGTACTTGACATGCCAAAATGACCAGCTGTATCAGACTGCTCGTACTTTTCCCCCAATGCCCCATAAAGTGTTCAGATTCCTTATAGTTACCCTTGACAGGGAAACAAGGCGACGCTTGCCAACCTGGGAACGGGCCGAGCCGAGCCAGGCCTCTTTTCTCTCTATGTTTCTCGCATAGAATCAACGGCTTACATGCATCGGGGAAGGGGGTCTTACTCAGTTTCCTATTCTTTCATGGGGAAAAGACACTGTGGAGACCACCCCTGCCCAGAGAGGGGGAGGTAAGAGTGGTGACATACACCACATGGGCTTTTATGTCACATGTGGGAAGTGGCGTGGTGGCGACCGGGGGGCAGTGGGAACTTCCCAAGGGATACGCCGATCCACTCGTAAGGGGACCGTACCGCGGAAAATACACACAGGGAGGGGAGTCCACGTAGGAGCCCTGACCTGTGGAGCACCTATTCCAGTACAGGGTAGATTTGAGTACCCGCAGTGGATTGTGTTGGTGAATTCCTCCACTGAATTGCAGACATAGAGGGCTAGGGAGGAGTCATCCAGGGAGCCGAGTGAGTGGGATCACCTGGGAGAAAAAGCGCACAGTTTTACCTCAACCGAGGGAAAGGGTGCTAGGTGCAAGCGATCAACCCTGTCAGCGTGTTACCGAGTTCTAATGGCTCGGACCTGAGAAAACACGGGACAAATCTGACTCTACCCTGAGATTGTATAATCTCGCTAAGGTATTAGGTGTTGCCCAACCCGCTGCTCTGCATGTGTCTGCCAGGGCGGCGCCTCTGGCCAGTGCCCATGAGGACGCAACGCTCCTTGTTGAGTGCTGGGGATATGAGTGGCAGACAGCGACTTGAGGCTCCAAAGGAGGAGACGACGGGCAAGTTGTGACACGTGGCGGTAGCGTACACGTAAGACGTGTTTGCCCTGAACCAGCAGGAGAAACCTCCACAGGGCAAAGAATACATTACAAAACTCTAGGCAGTTGATGTGCCTGCGCAGCGGGGCCCCTTTCCGACGGCCCGCGGCTGCGTGCCCGTTGCACACGGCGCCCCAACCCAATTTGGACGCGTCGTGACCCGGACGCGTCGGGACACCTGCTGCAAGGGGACTCCTGCCCGCAGAAAGCAGAGGTCTGTCCAGAGTTTGAATGTTTGGTGGCAGGTGGGGGTGACCATCACATGGTGCATGCCGCGGCGCCATGTGAAGCCAGTGCTGAAGCGGTCTCATATGCATCAACCCTAGCGGCGCGACCACCGCGGAGAACGCCATATGCCCCAGGAGCCTCTGACATTGTTTTAAAAGGACCGCAGTGCCTGGCCTGAAGTGGCGAGGCATTCCAGCACTGACTGCGCGCGCTCGTTGGTGAGGCGCACTGACATTGAGACTAACTCTATGCTGAGAAACTTCACGGGAGTTTGTGCAAAGCCTTGAAACTTGCAAGTCCAAAATCGGTCGTAAGCCGCCGCATTTCTTGGGTACGAGGAAGTAAGGGCTGTAGAAACCCTTCTTTGAGGGACAGGCTCTATCGCGTCATTGAGTCACAGGGTCGCGATTTCCAACCGCAGGGATTTGGCATGTTTTATTATTGATTGAAGTTTATTTCGAGCAAAATAAAATAAATAATATATACATATATATTAACACACACACACAAATAAAAAAATAAAAATAAAAATAACATAGCACAGCTTATCTCCCATATACATAGATATAAATATATACACATATACACACATATTATTTACACTTATAATAATAGTTGCTCGAAAGGGAGTGGAAAGAAGTATAACTTATTTACTCCCACACCCAATTTGTCCCGAGGGTCTGGTGCTGAGAAAAGACTCAAAGCACTTACCTTGCTCCACACACCTGGCAGGGAGCGGGTTAGTGACTGAGGTTCTGACGAGTCTAAAGGTCCAGTGGAGCCTCTAGACTCGTCAGAACTGGCCGGCCGGGGAACAGTCGTGGGGCTGAAGGTGGGGGGTCCGCGTTCAGCATGCCGGGACTGTTGAGGTGTGGCGGCAGAGTCCCGTTAGAACGACATTTGCGGGCCAGGTGACCCAGAGGCAAAGGAAATAGATATTTTAATGATGATGTGGGTATCGCAGCCCTGAGATAAATTCAATTGAAATAAATTCAAACAAGAATTCTCCTTCGCCCTCCACCGCAGACGGAGATGTCTGCTTACCAGCTCCGGAGCGAGCGTGTTGGTTTTTGTGTCGCTCGTCTCAGGATTGCCTGGTAGCCTTCCGGGTCCTCAAGTGGTCCGTGAGACAGGGGGGCGTACGCTTCCTGCAGGGCGCTCAACCCGGGGGCTGAGAGCTGGGCCCGGGTTGAGGCGGAGCTGGCCGTTTTTTAGCCGCAGGAGGACGCCCTCAGCGAGCAGATGGGGCTTGGCCCATGGCGGCAGATATGCGACGGGGCAAGATGTGTGAAATGGCCTCCATCTGCTTTTTCATCACAGAGAACTGCTGGGCGAAGTCGTCGACGGTGTTGCCGAAGAGGCCGAAATGGGAGACAGGGGTGTCGAGGAAGCGTATCTTGTTCATCTCGTGCATCTAGACCAAGTTCAGCCACAGATGACGTTCCTGAACCACAAGTGTGGCCATCGCCTGCCCGAGTGACTGTGTTGTGGCCTTCGTGGCCCTGAGGGCAAGGTCGGTCGCACAGTTCCTGCAGCACGTCGGGATCAGGACTACCCTCATGCAGATCTTTGAGGGCCTTGGCCTGGTGGACTTGCAGGAGGGCCATGGCATGCAAGGCAGAAGCAGCCTCTCCGGTGGTGCTGTAGGCTTTGGCGGCCAATGATGGCGTTGTCCTACAGGCCTTGGAGGGGAACACAGGGCGATCCCGCCAGGTGGCAGCGTTCTCGGGGCATAGATGGATCGCAACCGCCCGACCCACCTGGGGAATCGCTGTGTACCCGTGGGCCGCCGAGGGTAGAAAGAGCGGATGAGCGAGGGGCTTTGTGACGAGTGGAGAGGGGTGCTCTCCATGCAGTCGTCAGCTCATCACGCACATCCAGGAAGAAATGGACCAGGGGGGCGTGGCTGTGAGTGGCACGCAGACCCAAGGAAGCAATCATCCAGCCGCGACGGCTTTGGGGAGGACGTTGGGTTCTAGTCCAGCCCCACGTGGCCCGGGCAAGCATGTCGGACATCTGGGCGTCGGCCTTAGCCTGGGCGTGCTGGCCCGAAGGCGGCAGCCCAGACGAGTCTCCCACGTCAGATGCCGGACCGGTGTCCGATGCAGCGGCAAGCTCATCCAGCTCGGGGGCTCCAGAGGATAGGCAGGCTGGCTGTGAGGCGAGCCGCTGTTGTCTTGAGCCCGGACGGAAGTCAACAGGTGTGCCGAGGGGCGGGTGGTTCATGGGGGTGTACCCTGGCGAAACCGAGCCCACTGCCATCCCCAGATCGCCTCCATCACCAGCCGCGTCATCCTCAATTCCGTGGGAAGAAGGAGTTACGTGGGGGGCGGCTGGAGTGGTGTTCTTTTGGTTGAAGGAAAGCCGCAAATGCAATGTTGCCATGGTCATATTCTCGCAGTGAGAACATGAATCATCCACAAACGCTGCCTCGGTGTGATCACAGCCCAGACACACGAGACAGCGCCAGTGGCCGTCTGAAGCTTAAAGCACTCTACCGCATCCAGGAACTACACAGGGCTGGAAAGGCATCGTTATAAAGACTCTTCCTGAAAAGGGCATTCAACACCGCTGTGTACTCCTCTTTTAGATTAAAATACTCTTTTAGAGAAAATCACTCTTTTAACAAACACTCTTTTAAGTTTGCGCTGTCGAAGTGCCCAGGGGCAAACTGCACTGCCATGCAGAGAAGGAGAAAGCCCGCTGAAGTGCGCCGTAGATCCAACAGCAGATCACTCAGAGGTAGAGGATCAGGTGTGTGACTTTCAGCTCGCTGCATACAATACCATTGGCTCCGAAGAAAATTTCTGAATGAAACAGACATATTTCCCCGCCTTTATACCCATATGTCCGGGGGCAGGATCATTGGCCTTTTTTCATAGATCAGAGGTATATTTGGCACTCAAGAGAGACACCTAGTGTCGCTCATACGGGGCTAGTGTAGCGACATACGGGGAACTTAAATTTCTTCGCATGAACATGTGTGTCCATTCTGCTGAATTCAGATGCTTTTGAATGGGAGCGAATGGAGTGTGAAGTGTAGTGTGACTGCCACTTTACACGTTATGGTCAGGTTTAGGTTTGGGTTTACATGTTGTACAGGCCAACTTGTGTGATTTTCTCGTAGTAATTATTATTACGATTTGCGATATTGGAAAGTTGGTTGGAAAGTATTGTTTTATGAACCTGTCACAATGTATGCAGGCTTTGCAAAGAGGCTGTTATTTAAGGATAAGGCAGCACCAAATATAATGGAACACAACTAGTTGAAAGCATTGTTTTTTATTGTTCCATATGCAAAGTTATTATCCATAATCAAGGGCATTTACATTTTTCTTACTTGAAAGTGTGCCTTTTTGTAGTTACGTTTATGTTCTATTTAGTGTTCACTCACATTCTTTAATACTACACAATGTCATTTAAACTATGCAAATGAGCATGGCCAAAGTAGCATTTAAGCTCACATTCAATCAACTGTTTGCCGCTGCACTCACATGAACTCTCTTTAATTAGTTTAGATTATTATAGATTTTTTTCTCTATAAACAGTTTGTCATTTCCATTTTAATTAAATGTAATTTAAGACTTTAAAATGATCAAAATTAACCTTAAGTGCTTGCACCTGCAGTGTATCAATTCACACCACTGGACAACACTTGTCAGTGTAAGATTGCATGCAATTTCAGTTTATTTTTGCATTCTCAGTTTTATAAAGTTTCATTTTTAATTGCTTGTTTTATTTATAGGGCAAAACTGTAAAAGACAAAATGTTTATGAGTTTGTGTGTGTGCGCAGTAAAAGCAGGAGCATTTTTGTTCAGCATATTAATTTTTTCTCTAACTCAATACCTGCATCTTTATTTGAGCGTTACAAGGTATCTCATCAATTTAATAAGATTTAGGCTTATAATCAAACATTAATTTAACAATAATTTGAACAAGAAATCAATTAATAAATAGATAAATAATACAAATAAGCATACTAAATTAATGCAAATTCCCAGCTTTACCATTCAAAGTTTTTTTTTAAACACTGCTCACCTTAGTTCTTTAAAAGCTTGTAAAATCTCCACACATCCTCAATGTTCTGCAGGCAGAGTTAATCAAAGCTCATAAATCACATCCGCAGGCACAGGATCATTAGGCATGCCATGCAGAGGCAGTCACCCTTGTGCAATTAATGGCAATTATACTTTTATGATTTCTTCTACTTGCACTACAAAGGATTAATTGCATTTTACATTTGTTAAGTTGCTAGCTGTCATTTTACCATTGCACACTAGTAATGAGGGACTTTTTTTTATTTTTTATTTAAGAGGTCTATATTTATTTTACTTAAATGGATTAATAGACAACATTTGGTCAGCATCCAAATCGCCTCTCCTTTCTTCATTCTTTCATCCAAAAGAATCTTCCACAATGATTCATGTTTCCTCCCCAATACCGTATTTATAAATTACTAAATAAATGATATGTATATAATGTATAAATATGGTATGTGTTTACGTCATATATACAGTACTAGGGGTGGGCGATATGACCAAAAATCTTATATTAAGATGTTGCTTATTATGTATCATGATATAGTACAATTTTTTGAAAAAAAAATAAATAATAATAATAATAATAAATTAATAAAAAATGGTTTAATAAATAAATTGTAAAGCCTATTTTTGACAAATCCAGTCATTTAATTAAACACTTTATAAATTAAAACTACCTCCTCTTAGATAATTTTCTCTTTATTTGTATCTTGACAAACATAGTCAGTGTAAAAAACAAAACAATTGGTGGTAATAAAAAAATCAACCTTACCACTGTGATAAATTTCACATTTTAGTCTGATGTTGACTGCTATTATTATTATCAAACTTTCCTAAAAAAACTTGACATCTTCTGAAAAAATGCATCATAGGAAACAATTCATAAGTATAAAAATATATATATATATATATATATAATTCATATCCTTTTAAAAAAACAAAAACAAAAAAAACAACAACATTAAACTATTTAATCTCTGTAGACAATATTTTAATATCTGAAAGCAAAGCCGGGTTGTTTTTTTAATATCTAACATCATTTGAACATATTTTTTTTGAGGTTGTTGAGGTGCAGTTTAAAAACCTGCATGACAAATGACACAATATTGTTGCCACATGATACATTGTTTTGGCTGTTTTACTTTTCCGTGTTGAAAAGTAAATGTCAGGCTCTATTGCCGTTTGAGATGTTTGAATTCTTCCATAGCGCTTTAAGGTAAAACACTCAAAACTCAATTCAAATGGGTCACACAATTTTGAAGTTTTTCGTTAGAGAGAAACCAAATTGAGCAGTGCCAGTGATCACATGCTCTACGATCTCCTGTCTGTGGAGCACAATCTGGAAGCCTGCTGGGGTGGACTCGTGCACGACAATCACGTGATACACAGCTGTGTGTGAGATGAGAAGCATATTTAAAATGAAGAAGAGGATAATTTCATTGAATTTGCTTTGGCCACACAAAATAATATTATATTATATTAGTGATAGTCCCCCATCCTCTGGGGGTTGCATCATGAAGGGCATCCTGCGAAAAACCTTTGCCAATTCGAATATGCAGGTCACGGATGGTCCGCTGTGGTTACCCCTTACGGGAACAGCCGAAAGAAGATGAATATGATATTATAGTTACAAATAAAAATTTGTGAATCAGTACTCAACTGTTTATTTTTCTTCAGAAGAATATGATACTTTCTTCTTGATGCTTGCTTTGGGAAATTAAAATAATTGACAAAAAATTCTACTACTTTGCCTAATCTTCGCCCCTTGGATGGCACTAAAACCAGAAATGAGCAACAGACTTTCTCCCTACTTGTGCTGCATTCCTCAAGTGTAAATTGCTGTACAGTGGTTGGATATACTGTAGGTCAAAGTCAACTTTATTCATAAAGCACTTTAAAAATGTAATCATAGAAAAAAATTGCTATACATCAAATAAAATAACACAATCTTACAATCTTATTTAAACACAATGGAATAAAACATTTACAAACATTAAACCAAACCAAACATTAAACACTTTGCACACAGAAGCCTCATACAACAAGACAGCTGAGCTTGGCCGATCTGCAAGCTTCCTATGTATTAAAACTTACTGGAAATATTACTAAGATAATTTTATACATTTAGTAAATAATATAATATTAGTTGTGATGGTACATGGGATAGGAGGTCCACAAATAATTCTATTCAAAACATTTTGAGAAACCCTGTATTAGATAATTCCACAAAAATAGACGTACACACCCACACACACTTTACTTATTTGCATTGCCGTGTCAGTCCACTGTCAACTGTGGAAAACTGAAAGTAATAATAATAATAACAATGGCAAATTATGGAATAATAGAAAAAAGTATGTAGACTACATTTTTCTTAACATTATCTGCTGTGAAAAATCAGCTTGTTATACGAATACCAACATTACTTTTACGTCAGTCCAATATCGGCTGTACAGAAAACAGAAGAAAAAAGAGCTTATAATGGAACAATAGAAATAAAATGTCATAAAAACAACAATATAGCATTATCTAACGTTGAATATTATCATATTAAACGTATGTCGACATTGCTTTAGACGTCTTGTGTTTGGCCTGTTTCTCAATTTTCTGTGTTTCTATTGACAATTATTCCTTACTACCTGTCTCTCACCTTCTCTTCATTCTTCTCACTTCCCCCATATCCCTATTGCCTCTTTCATCCTCTTTATTGCTGTTTTCTTCTGTTATTCTTGCTGTTGACTTTCTCTTTCTTTCATCACTCCATTACCTGATTCCACTGTCTTCTCTTTTTCTACATATGGACCCTCAGTCTGGAGTGCATCCATAATCAGGATTTTAATCATATCTGTATATTTCTTCTTCTAATAATAATTAGGGCCCAACATTAAGGATCTTTTTTTCTTCTGCTGGCCCATTTGGCCAATGTAAGCTAACTTTTAATTTGGCCCTGCCAAATAATTTATAAATAGCTCATTTTAGCTAAATATTTTCTAATGTGTCAGAATTTTTGTTTAATATGATTAATTAAACATTATGTTACTCCAGCTATAAATTACTCAACTTATTTATTTCTGGAAAACTACATAATTCCAAGCAAAAAAACATTTTTTTTTTTAAATATATAATTTATTTATTTTGTCATATTTGACAAATTTTTAATATAAGTCATTCTTGCAGTTTCAACATATTATTATAATTATCATCATCATATGTCCAAAGAACCTTGAAAATAATAATAGTAAAAAAAAAAAGTACCTTTTTTTTTATGTATCTCTTCCCCTTTCTCTGTTTTTCTTGCTTTTTGAGTGAGGCAGCCTTCACCTCTTTTAGTCTCACAAATATGGTGAATCCAGTGGATTAGAATGAGGCAGCTGGGCTTCCATATATTATATATGTGTGTGTGTGTGTGACCAGATACCTGAATTGAAACATCTGCTTTGGAGGCAGTTTGATGAGAGTGAAACATGTAGCAAAAGTTGCTTCATTGTGTTAGTGCTTTGTAGTCACTTTGTGAGCTACCCATAACCAAAGTGCAGCATAAGAATGAAAAAAAAAAAAAAGTGTATGCACTCTATTTCTTTTTTGTATTAGTATTAGTACTCTGACAATACTTTGGCATGTATGTGTGTGTTTATTGTTGTAGATATTTTAAGTTTTAGGAAATTTAAATTGCTTGAAATTTGAATTGCTTGAGAGGGAAATATAACAGTCCAGGCTTATGGTACCTTTCAGGACTACATGTTAAACAACCAGCACACATGTTGCTGTAAGCTTCCAAGCTTCAACAATGAATCCTTGCAAACTCAGAAAGGGATAGTTCAACTCAATATTAACATTTTTAATTAAACATTTTTAATTGGAACATTAACTACCCAATGTTTTGTGTTCAATGGAAAAGAAAATGTGAAACGGTTAATATGATTTGAGGGCAAGTAAACGATGACGGCATTTTCATTTTTGGCAGAACTCAATAATAACTACTGTTTTCCACTTACCATATACATTTGTCTCCTTTTCATGCATTGTGTTGATGATTGAGAAATAGAGACATAATATTCCAGAGTTCTTGTTCATCACAAATCTCTCTTGCTGACAGCCATATGTAGCTCTATTGGTGATAGCGGCAGGTGTTGGCTTGTGAACAGACTTTCATTTCCCATCAAAAAAACAAATAAAAAGAAAAACACATCAGCCCCTTTAAATGATGTGTGTCGTCAGCAGCCTATTGACTTTATATTGCAGATATGAAGTCTTCAGGTGTTCAAGGTTGACAAGGATGCCAAGTCTGATAATAGTCACATCACCATCAAAGGATGTACTACCTCATCAGCCAATCACAGTGCTGGATCAAGATAAAGCACTAATGCAAAGTACTTTGCATGTGTGAAATTACATCAAATTGAATAGAATGGGGTGGCGACACTCATAACACAGTAGATGGGAAAAAAATAAGAGTCAGTTATTTCAGGCATACTGTAAGCTTATAAGATCAGCATTAACTGTAGGCTATATTTCACTGATAAAGATACAAATTGAAAAGGTCCAGAAACATGTCTTTTTTGTCAAAGATGGTTTAGACTGGCACCTGTGAACATGTGACCCAAATATTGTCCTTGATACAGTGTACATGATCTTTTCTGTAAAGTCTGTGTCAAATGGTCACCTATGCTGGAGCATTTTCTATGATGTCATTTGCACAGACAGTTTTGTCATGTTGCTTTTGGTTTTTCTGTGTTTTCATTCATGGCTTTTTTTGAAACTGGAAACATTTAGTTGAAAATCTGTTCAAATCACCAATAGCATCTCCATTGAATAGGGGTTAGGTTTTGTTCATACATTCCACTTGCTATTCATTATTGAAGTGTGCATGAATACGTTTTCTGTTTGCAAGGAGCTATTCAAAACTCCCTCATACTGCATTGTCACTAAATGTTTAGAAGCAAACACAAGAATTACAAACAAACTGAAGACTAGGTACAAAAAGACTATGCTTGATTGTTACACCCCAATAACTGAACGAGAAATAGTATAAATGTTCTGTTCTGAATGCAAAGTTATAGAATGTCTGTGTCCATGTGAGGGACTTGTTTTGTCCTTGCTTTTGTTTGAAGTTTCAAATGTTTTTTTTTTTTTTTTTTTTTCTGAGAAAAAAAAAAATCGAATAAACACCCAGTTGTGTTCGACAAGATGTAATAAGTCCTGCATGTATGGCTTGGAAAGAAATGTGCAACAAACAGGCAAAGCAGGTTTGTTAGTAGACTTCGTTTTGTTCCAGGGTGGGTGCTGACAAAGTGTCTGGTTGCGTGGCTGAATTGACGATGGTGACGCATCATTAGTGCGGTGAAATAATAGTATTCGCCGCTGTTCCTTCAGCTTTGTTTAGCTTAGTGTTCTAGCCTCTTGGGATGAAACATGGAGAAGTAGGTGTTTCTCTCTCTACACAGTGAATGTATGCAGCTCTAACAAGACACCCAGGAATAAGAGTTTTATACACAGCACAAGCCAAGCACATTCTGGGGGCCCAGAAAGCCTCAGCGGCTCCTACTGCTCCCCTGAAATTACTATTGATGCTCCAGTTACTTTCCTTCACTTGAAACCTCCTACAGGAGTAGCTGTCCCTATCTTGGCTTTATTTGCTTAAAATGATTTCAAAAACTCAAGTCTGACCTTAAATCATTTGAATAGCCTTAAATTGCTGCCAAATAAGTTTAGTTGACACTCGTTTGCTTGAGCCATAGTTAAACAATAATTTATTGCACATACAGGTCTTGAGTGGTACAATGCTGGGGATATTAGAAATGCACAAATGGCCTGCATGTGCAGCCTGTTACATAAAAACATTTTTAGATGTTTGATTTGATGCTTAAAAAAGTTTTTATTTTGTTAATTCTAGAAAACTTTAAATTAGTAATAGTTTTTCATTAATCATTACATGCTATATCAGTCCTTTCCTTTCTTTGATGACCTCCATGATGAGCTCTCTCATTCATTGAGGAAACCTTATACTTCCCGTGTCTTCGCGCCCTCGACATCGACATATTCGACTATCGTGGGTGCCGAGGCACGGGGGTATTCAGTGATGCTACTGGTAGAAGAGACACTTGCGGGTTATCTCTCACCACGGTTGACTAAGAGGCTTTCACTGAGCTCTGTCGAGCCACAGATCTGTCTCTCCTTGCGACCAAGCAGACAGCTCGCACCATTGGCCGGTCTATGTCTACTTTAGTCAGCACGGAGAGACACTTATTGCTCAACCTGTCGGGCATCGGAGAAAAGGACAAAGTTTTCCTTTTCGATGTCCCCAGTCCTTCTGTAAGAGAGGCTCAAAAACAAAGCTTGGCAAGTCTTGCTTCCCCTCGTAGAGACTGGGGGCCGGCTCATCGCCCTTAGCAGCCCCCAAAGCATGATCTCAGGGCAGTCATTTCTAAGAATAAAAAACCCTGATGGTCTTGTGCCCAGCCTTGTGGGGGTAGCCCCCCCTCGGGTCTGGGCACATGAAGCATTCACCTGTACCTTCCCGATACCCCCACGAAACCTGGTGTTTCGAGAGTTAGAGGTTTCCAGCAAATATTTTGGTGTTCCGTTGCTTCCTGCCTTAATCCAGGATGCAGAATACTCGACATCCCCTCAACAGGAAGTGTCAAAATTGATAACCATTTCTGAGAACCTGGCAGCGTGAATGCTACTGCCAGGTGTTTCTATGTGGGTTCTAAGAACAGTAGAAAAAGGCTACAGAATTCAATTTGATCACCGTCATCCGCATTTCAAAGCCATGGTTCCCACTACCATGAAACCAGAGCAATCATGTCTACTGTGGAAAGAATTGCAAAATCTCTTGGTAAAAGGGGCCATAGAACATGTTCCCCTTCCAGAGAAAGTTTCCCAAGAAGGGTGGGGGGTTGCGTCCGATCTTAGATCTTCGAAGCTTGAATAGCTCAGTCAGGGCGTTTAAGTTCAAGATGATAACTATTAAGACGGATGTGTCCCAAATCCAACATTACGATTGGTTGGTCACGATCGATCTCATGGACGCATACTTTCATATTGAAATTCTGCCACAACACAATAAGTTCCAGAGGTTCGCTTTCGGGGGCGAAGCCTTCCAATATTAGGTTATTCCACGAAATGTGTGGATGCACGAAATGTATGGATGCAGCACTGGCTCCTTTGTGACTCTGGGGCATCCGCATTCTGAATTACATAGAAAACTGGCTGATACTAGCACAGTCTCTAGCACTTGCAGTTCAGCACAGGAATATAGTCTTAGCTCATCTGGTTTCTCTGGGTCTGAGACTCATCGTCAAAAAGAGGATTCTCTCTCCCACTCAGGGAATTACCTATTTGGGCATTCTATGGAATTCGATCACGATGCGGGCACAATTGTCTCCCGCTTGAATCATGTCCATTCAGAACACCCTGAGCAAAGTCAGGCTAGGCCAAGGTTGCACTGTTCGTCAGTATCAACGAAAACTAGGTCTCATGGCATCTGTGTCCTATGTGATCCCTTTGGGCCTTCTGCACATGAGACCATTTCAGTTGTTTCTCAAAGCCAGGGGATTTCATCTTAGGGCCAGTCCCCTATGGCTAATAAGAGTTACGTGCCGCATGCTTCATATCCTTTCTATGTGGTTCAGATCCCGGTTCCTTACTTTGGGTCCCACTCTAGGTGAATCTTGCCGTCGCAAGTTGCTAATGACAGATGCCTCCCTGTTGGGCTGGGGAGCGGTCTTAAGTGGTCATCCAGCTCAAGGGGAATGGGAGAGTCATCAGCTCGACTGGCACGTCAACTGCCTCGAGTTGATGGCTGTATTTCTGGCCCTGTAATACTTCCTCCAGCATTTGTTAGGCTGCCATGTCCTGGTACGGGTGGACAATACAGCAGCAGTCTCTTACATAAATCATCAAGGTGCTCTACTTTCACGCCAGCTGAATATTCTGGCATGTCAGATTCTCCTTTGGGCCCAGGGCAAGCTCATATTAGTCAGGGCAGTTTATATCCCTGGACGCCTGAATGTGGGAACAGATTTACTGTCCAGACAGAAAATACCGTCGGGGGAGTGGAAACTCCATCCCAAGGTAATGGAACAATTCTGGGTGAGATTTTACAGGGCAGAATTGGACCTCTTCGCCTCTCAACCCTGGGTCTGGACGCGATGGCACATACATGGCCCAGAATGTGCCTGTTTGCGTTTCCTCCGGTTTCTCTGCTCCCGGGAGTCTTGGCCAGAGTTCGTCTTGTCTCTTACTGATAGCACCGCGCTGGCCAAATAGTGTATGGTTCATTGAGATAATGTCTCTCCTTAACGGCTTCCCATGGTTGATTACGGACAGGAGGGACCTTCTGTCTCAGAAGCAGGGGACAATATTTAATCCCTGGCCCGAGCTTTGGAACCTTCATGTTTGGCCCCTGAAGGGTATCAACTGAGGGACACTGAGCTTTCACCTGAAGTTATCGAGATCATTCTAAGTGCTAGGGCTCCCTCTACTAGAAGAAATTACGCCAATAAATGGGGTGTCTTTGAAAGATGGTGCATTGCACATAATGCAGATCCAGTTATCTGCCAGATTGTTTCAGTTCTGGACTTTCTGCTGGAAAAATCATCAGCAGGCACATGCCCCGCCACTCTCAGGGTTTACTTGGCTGCTCTATAGGCTTGCCATGTCTTGATTGACGGGGTGCCATTAGGGAGACATCCTCTGCTCGCTCGCTTTGTTTGTGGAGACATGTGACTGAGACCTCCTTCTAGGACCAGGATCCCTTCATGGGACTAAGCAATAGTCTTTGAGGGTCTGGTTGAGACCCCCTTCGAACCTCTAGAATCAGCATCTGATAAACATCTGACTCTCAAGATGGTTTTTCTTATGGCAAAAATAATTATTTTCTAAAAAGAATTAGCGATCTACAGGCTCTGTCTATCTTGCCATCCTGCTTAGATTTTGCCCCAGGAATGGCTAAAGCAATTTTGCACCCTCATCCTGACTACCTGCCTAAGGTTCCTTTCTCGACTTTAAAACGCCAGAGCAGGAATGACTTCACGGACTTTGTCCAGTCCGTGCCCTTACATTTACATTTATGCATTTGGCAGACGCTTTTATCCAAAGCGACTTACAGTGCACTTATTACAGGGACCCTGGAGCAACCTGGAGTTAAGTGCCTTGCTCAAGGGCACAACAGTGGCATCTTGGTGGTGCTGGGGCTTGAACCCCCGACCTTCTGGTTAGTAACCCTGAGCCTCAACCACTGAGCCACCACTGCCCTTCAGTCCTATTCGTTTGCCATGGGGGCCGCAACAGGGGGGCGGCCCCCATGAGGGACGCTATTTCCCTGGCCTATGAGGCGCATGGTTCGCCAGTAGGTATCAGGGCTCACTCTACCAGAGGAATTGCCTCCTATAAAGCCTTGGCTAGAGGTGTCCCTCTGCAGCATGTTTGTGATGCGGCAGGCTGGTCCTCTCCGCACACATTAATACAATTTTATAGTGGGTATTCCAATGATGTCACCAGCAGAGGCTAGGGATGCACCGAAATTAAAATTCTGGGCCGAAACCGAAAATCCAGGATGCACTTGGCCGAAAACCAAAACCGAAATGTACTTTTTTTTTTTTTTTTTTTACCTATTTAAGAAAAAAAAAGATTTCTTTTTTTTTTGTATAATTGTATTAATATTATACTTTTTCATTAATTTCATGAATTTAATGAATCTGAATTGAAAAACTACAAACCAATAAAATAAATCACACTTTTATTGAAAGTAACACCAATATTGGACAAAAAAATATATTAAAACATTATTAAATATTATTCTTCATTCAGTTCTGTAAAAATATAATTTGACAGATTTTATTAACAATTATCCAAATAATGTAACGTTTTAGAAAACTATTATATGCAAAACAACAGTCAAGTAATGAACTTAGCTAGCATATTTGAAAAAGTTTAAATATGCAACAGTAATTTTAATTGAAACAAAAGGCAGAACACAGAATGGCAGAGGGCCTCTATTCCACTGATCTATATATAACTATAATATATAATTATATATATAGATCAGTGCTCTATTCTGTTAATGTAAACGTATGTACACTTTAAGTGAACATTATTGTGCAAAACAACAGTGCAAAACAGCAGTAATTGAACTAAATCCAACCTCAACTGTAAACGACAGATGTATCCTCAAGTGAAGAACAAGTGTAATGTAATTGCTACACATCAAATTGGACCGCTTTCTATTTAACTACAAGTGACCGGTTTCTCTTCAAGAACAAAAGTTGCTAAACTTTCTGACAGTCTCTCCTGTCAGAAAGCTCATCAAGAACATGAGATGCTGCACTGAACTGTCTCTCACTCTCTGTGCTGGTGCTTGGGCAGATAAATACCTGTGCGCAATCCGAGCAAGCAAAGGAAAGCGGTCTTTGTTTATGCGACCGTAGTCAAGGGGATTGTCGCTTCTGGCGTAGTTCAGCTAGATACGTCTCAAGTTGTGGTGTAGCTGCGCTAGTTGTGGCACTGCTGTGGATCGGGGCGCTTTCCTGTAGAATCTCTTGCTGTAGGGCCTGCTCTGTATATATATATATATATATCTTGAAAGTTCTGCTGAACAAACACTGCAGATCGCAAATTTGATGTCCTTATCAGAAACTTTGAAGAATTTCCACACCGCTGACATGATCGGCCTTTGTTTGGTAGCGCCGTGATAAGGGCTAGATCGATCCAGAGTGAAATCTGAGCACCGAGGGGCGGGGCGAGGAGGTATATATTTTCGGCTCATATTTTCGGCCTTTTTTCTCTTTCGGCCGAAAACCGAAAGTGCCATTTTCGGCCGAAAATTTTGTGCATCCCTAGCAGAGGCTATAAATTCTGGTCAATTTCATTTACGTGTTGCACATATATTCACAGCTGGTCACACCTAAAGTTGTTCCCAAAGCGCTAAATCAGCGCAGCATCTTGTTCCGCTTTTATCAGGGAACAGGGGTTTCAGTTAAATAATCCGAGGCATTCTGTTTCACCCATTTGTTGCACTGCATCAAGCTTTTTCAGCGCTGGTGTCACAAATCGATTATGATGAAGTTCACTTTGCAATGGGGACTTAATTTGACTGTTAAACATTTCAGATTGTTTTTCACCTGGAAAAGTTTTAGTGTTTGATAAACAATGAGCCAGTGTCCCAATTACTCAATTGTCCCAACAATTTCTCAATTTAAATGTTGAATCATTTAAAAATCTTAGCATCCTGAAAAGGCTTATAAAGCATAGCGTTCACTGCCTCATGGAATGTGAATCTGTCTGGTCAGAATTACATGTTTTCCATTGATTGAGAATAGACCTATTATGTAGCAGGCAGTAGCATAGCTATTTTTGTTCAACTTAATGTGATTTTATCATTTGAAGATCTATGTATTGTGCTACAGTAATTAGGCTCATATATTCCCTGCTAATCTTAGATTGTGTTTGACGCATCCATGCAATAAACATTCTTTATTCAAATGTCCCAAATCCTGAAAAATAACATAATAATCGTTCGTGACCTCGTGGTTTGCCAAATATTACTAACAGTTACCTTGCACATATTTAGGGTATTAAGGCATCTTTTGCTTTTTCATTAAATATGCATGCAGAACTTCATAATCCTCCATATTTGTTGCACGAATTATGTTGCTTATATGAATTTAAAACATCAGCTTTGTACACAGCCAGTGTAAGCTGCACCTTATCTTTGTGTTTGAAAGCATTTTATGAATCAAAGGCTGTTCTCTGTAGTCCTTTAAATAAACGCACTGCACCTGTGAGACACAGATTCTCTGAGCGCGCACTTGAGTGCCTGTCGTCTCGCTGCTGTTGTCCAGCACACATTCGGTCGAGCAAATGGTATTTCACATCAGGCTGACATTTATGTGAATTTATAATAGATATCTCAAAATAAATAAATAATTGATTTAGAGCTCGAGGCCCCTTGAATGTCGAGGCTCCTGGGCAATAACCCAATTGGCCCAGTTGTTATTCCATACCTGTTCGTCAGAATTTGTCAGGGTACATGTACACTCAGAAGCAACATGTTGTTATACCATGTGATCATTTTGGTTGCAATTTTAAGACTTGTATGAGGGAAAAGTGGCCTTCCTCTGGTTTCTTTAAGGTGAGAGCTTTACTGTGAGAGTGAGTGTGTGTTCGGTTAGTCACTGTCAGTTGAAGGATGATTCCATTGGAGCTGCAGTGAAGGACTCGCCATATCTCCATTTTCTGACATCTCGAGTTTGCTATCAATAGCATCTGTGTTGCACAAGCAGATACATGCCATGACAGAAATATTACTTTTTTTTTTAGCTCACATCATCCTCTGTAGACAGTCAGTATCTCACACACTTATGAAGGCTCTAAGGCCTCAGTTACTCTTCATAGTTGTTGGGCTGATTTGATAGCTAGTGGAAACATTAAGTAGCCTATATATGCAACCAAGACACATTAGTGTTGCACTGCAAAACTGATCATTTAAATAACATCGGAAGGTGGTCTGAAATACATTATTGACTAAAGTGCAGTAGTCAAGTGCAAATGTTTTGCACCCATACCACTTGTATAATTTTTCTTTTCTCATCACCAGCCAGTGAAAAGTAGCATACTTTACTGAAAAGACTAGTAGCATGAATTTCCATGCTATTTTAGAGCTGTATTTCCAAAAAGCATTACAAGCTTAAGTTGATCTTAGAGACATTTGCTGTCAATAATTTAAGCTTACAATGCTTTTTGGAAACACAGCCCTGGTAAGTTTATGTTGGTTTGTGCTGGTTTGATGCTGGTCTAGTTGGTGGACAAGCTTAGCTATCCTTTTCACCAGCTGATGAACTTAGCTGATGAATGGACCAGCTTGATCTTTTTGGTGATGCTGGTTGAACAAAATAATTCTTTCTGCACACCAGCATCCCTTGCATATGACCATCATGCAAAACGTCTCGGGTTATGACTATAACCCTTGTTCCCTGAGAAGGGAACGAGACACTGCGTCGTTGAAAACAACTCTTTGGGGAACGCTCCTTAGCGTGCGCCTCTGAATTATGAATGAAACTATTCCAATCTTGATTGGTGTTGCGTCATGACGTAACATGTGACGGCATAACAGGATGCATAAAAGTGACGCCGGTACACACACACATTAGCCTAGCGATGAAGCAAGCCGCTCTCAGGCATTGAGGGCGTGGCAGGACGACGCAGTGTCTCATTCCCTTCTCAGGGAACAAGGGTTATAGTCATAACCCGAGGCGTTCCCTTCGAGGGAACTTCGCACTGCGTCGTTGAAAACGACTCTTTGGGGAACGAATGCCCACTAGGCCACGCACCGAAAAAAGGCCTGCCCTAGATTGAAACTGAACTCAGGCACTCAACTAGGACGAGAGCACACGCGTCGCCAGGCGTACTAGGGAGGTGCAGACTATAAAACCTGATGAAAGTGTGCGGGGTAGCCCAACCGGCTGCCTCACAGATCTCCTGGAGGGGCACTCCCGATAAGAGAGCCCTAGAGGACGCCATGCCTCTAGTTGAATGAGCCCTTATGGCCAAAGGTGAAGGCAAATTGCGCACCTGTAGGCCGAGATAATAGCCTGAACAATCCAATTACTAATGGTTTGTTTCAAGGCAGGAGCCCCTTCTTAGGTGACCCAAAACACACTAACAGTTGGTCCGACCTCCTCCAAGAAGAGGACCTCTCGAGGTAAATGCCCAAAGCTCTGACAGGGCAGAGCAAATGGAGCCTCTCTTCTTCTGCCGACACATGAGGTGGAGGATGAAAAAGCCTGCAGGACCGTAGACCGTGCCGTGTTAGAAGGCACCTTAGGCACATAGCCAGGTCTCGGGTGCAGAATGGCTTTAACTCCGCCAGGGTCAAACTCCAAGCAAGCTGGTGTTACTGCCAGGGCTTGAAGATCTCCCACCCTCTTTAGAGAGGTAATAGCTAAGAGAAAAGCCATCTTGAACGTCAGGTCCTTGGTGAAGCCGACTGAAGGGGTCCGAAGGGGGCCAGGGATAACCCTTCGAGAACCACCGCCAGGTCCCAGGCAGGAACCCTGGACCTGGTTGTCGGTCTCATCCTCCATGTACCACGGAGAAAACGAATGACCAGCTGGTACCTCCCCAGAGGCCCATCACTCAGTGGTGCATGGAAAGCCGAAATGGCAGCCACGTACACCTTAAGTGTGGAAGGGAGAGACCACGAGAGAAACGATTTTGAAGAAACTCCAGAACTGAAGCCACCGGGCAGTTAACTGGATCTAATTCATGTTCTCTACACCAAGTGGAGAACACATTCCACTTGAGGCCATATAATCTCCTAGTAGACGGAGCCCTAGAGCCAAGTATGGTTTCAACCACCCCGCTGATAGACCAGCATTTAGGTACTGAACCCCCTCAGGGGCCAGACCCACAGTTTCCACAGCTCTGGACGAGGGTGGAAAACTGTGCCCCCTGCCTGAGACAACAGATCCCTCCTCAGAGGAATCTGCCGTGGTGGAGCTATCAGGAGTGAAATTATGTCTGAGAACCATACTCGGGCCGGCCACATCGGGGCAACCAGAAGTAGACTGATGCCCTCTTGGCGGACCCTTTCCAGGACTCCCGGGAGCAGAGCGATCGGGGGAAATGCGTACAGGCGAGGCCTCGGTCAGGCCTGTACCATGGCATCCAACCCCAGTTGGGCTGGATGTGAGAGGAAGAACCAAAATGGACAGTGGGACGTCCCTCGAGACGCGGATAGATCCACTTTCGATGGTCCAAATTTGTCCCCTATCGACTTCACCACCTCTGGATGAAGTCTCCATTCCCCGGGCCTCAGCCCCTGCCTCGACAGGATGTCTGCTCCCTGATTCTGAACCCCCGGAACATACATTGCTCTGATAGACAGTATTTTCCCTTGGGACCAAAGAATTATCTGATGCGCCAGTCTGCACAGAGGGCTGATCCGAGTCCCCCTTGTTGGTTCAGATAAGCTACCACTGATGTATTGTCCGAACGTACTAGGACATGGTAACCTTAGATGTCTGGAAGGAAGCTCCTCAGAGCCCTGAACACAGCCAACATCTCTAGACAGTTTATGTGCCAAGAATGATGATGGTCCTGCCACAGACCCCTGGCAAAGCGGCCGTCCATGACCGCGCCCCAGCCAGTCTGGAGGCGTCTGTCGAAACGGTTTTCCGGCGACATGACGCTCCCAACACTGGCCCTAGGGACAGGAACCAAGGTTTCTTCCATATTAGCAGAGAACGAAGGCATCTGCGCGTTACTCTGATTATACTGAAATGGATTCCCCTTGGGGAAAACCCCTTGGCTTTCAGCCACCACTGGAGGGGCCTCATGTGTAGAAGGCCCAAAGGTATAATGTTGGATGCCGCTGCCATGAGGCCCAGCAGTCTTTGAAACTGCTTTACAGTGATGGCCTGGCCTAGTTTTAACCCGGACACCATCGCCAGAACGGACTCGATACGTGCAGGAGACATGCGTGCCTGCATCGTAACCGAGTCCCACACAACACCCAGAAACGTTGTGCACTGGGATGGTTGTAACACACTCTTTTTGTGTTGAGTCTCAACCCCAATCTTCGAATATGGCCAAGGACGACATCTCGATGCCGAATCGCCATTTCTCGAGACTGGGCCAGAATGAGCCAGTCATCGATAAAATTCAGTATGCGGATGCCCTGAAGTCTCAGAGGAGCAGGAGCTGCATCCATACATTTGGTGAATGTGCGGGGAGAGAGTGCTAGGCCGAACGGAAGAACCCGATATTGGTAAGCTTCGCCCCCGAAAGCGAACCTCAGGAACCTCCTGTGACATGGAAGGATGGGTACATGAAAATAGGCGTCTTTTAGATCTATCGTGACAAACCAGTCCTCGGATCTGATCTGACTCACGATGACAGGAATGGTAAGCATTTTGAACCTGAACCTCCTCAAAGGCCGGTTCAAAACTCTAAAATCAGCCTCAACCCCCCATCCTTTTTTGGAACTATAAAGTACCGGCTGTAAAGACCGGACTCCCTGTCTGAATGAGGAACACGTTCTATGGCCTCCTTCAGCAGCAGAGATTGCACTTCTTGTTCCATCACCTGAGCCTGCTCCGGAACCACTGTAGTCTGCACCACCCCAGAGAATTTGGGGGCGGTGCCCGAACTGCAGTCTGTACCCTGATTTTATTATATGCAGGACCCATGCAGATATGTTGGGAAGATGATTCCATGCCTCTACAAAATCTACTAAGGGAACCAGCCTCTCGAGGCTGGTCTCAGGTGTTTTTCGAGCACTGTTCTCGACTTCCTGAAGCGAGATACCGGCAGGATTTAGTCGATACAGTCCTTGTGACCACAATTGATGTGTGTTTTTTATTTTTTGACGCAAACGGCACGGTGTGCGTTCGCTGGAAATTGATGTGGCCCGAAGCGTCAGAGACGGCGGGAACCGACACCGATTTCCTGAGGACTCCGCTGCAGAGCAACCTCGGTTGCTCTGCAGCGGGGACAGCCCTCCGAGGTTCTACCACCTCGGTAGGACCTCTTTCCCGAAGCTTCTACTAAGGGAACCAGCCTCTCGAGGCTGGCCTCGGGTGTTTTTCAAGCACTGTTCTCGACTTCCTGAAGCGAAAGACCGGCAGGATTTAGTCGATACGGTTTCTGTGACCACCATTGATGCTTGTTTTTAATTTTTTGACACGAACGGCACGGTGTGCGTTCGCTGGAAATTGATGTGGCCCGAAGCGTCAGAGACGGCGGGAACCGACACCGATTTCCTGAGGACTCCGCTGCGAGAGCAACCTCGGTTGCTCTGCAGCGGGGGGACAGCCCTCCGAGGTTCTACCACCTCGGTAGGACCTCTTTCCCGAAGCTTCAACTAAGGCTGATCTCGAGGCTGGTCTCGGGTGTTTTTCGAGCACTGTTCCCGACTTCCTGAAGCGGGAAACCGGCAGGATTTAGTCGATTTGGTTCTTGTGACCACAATTGATGCTTGTTGGGTTTTTTTTATTTTTTTATTATTATTTTATTTTTTTTTTTTTTGACACGAACGGCACGATGTGCGTTCGCTGGAAATTGATGTGGCCCGAAGCATCAGAGACGGCGGGAAACCAACACCGATTGTGTGCGGCCATGTAAGCCCTACTTATTAAAGCAGATGTATCTCTGCAGGGCTTACTAGGCAGCGCCGGGGTTTTAGCCCATATCCCATGCCCCCAAAACATCATCTGTAATCAAACACTGGGGCTGGAGATACGGGACGAATGCGGTTTACCCCACGATCTCGTTTTAGATATCTTTGTGGAGATCGGGAAAAACGGCAAACCCCGGCGCTGAGGTTGTGATCTGTGCCGCAGGAAACGCACGTCTAATTTGCTTTCAACTTGCGTTCCCTGCTCATTTTGTGGCCAACTGATATTCAGTCTGGCCACGGCACACGTCACAACCTCAATCAGCTCCTCATAAGCTTGGCCAAAAACTGGCGTGCTTGGCTCACGGTCGTCCGCATCGATGCTGAGCATATCCACTTCCTCGGAAGCAGTGAGCTCAAGCAACGGGACCTGATCATGGGCAGAAGAAGCTGCGACGCGGGCTTCTCCACCACTCACAGTAGGCTCGGGATCCTCAAACGAAGAATGAGAACGTGCCGCAGCAGTCTCATTCTCATCTGCAAAATCCCGCTGCGAACCCCGCGATTTCAATCGCCGCGCTGCCTCAACAGAAGCGGGACCAAAACCGTGGGGAACGCGAGCCTGACCGTGCTCATCAAAGCACGCCAACCGGAGCGCAGCACTCTCATGGGTAGTGCTTCACAACTTTCACAGGCAGATCCCTCGAGAGCTGCCTGTGCGTGCTAGCGCTCCCAAACAGTTCACACATAAAGCGTGCGTGTCCCTACACGTAATGAAACGAGGGCAGGGGTGCACGCACTTCTTGAACTGTTCGGTGGCCATAATATTTTTAAATCAGACAAACAACACCAAATAAGACAAACAGTTTCAACATAGAGCGCTTGCTGAAGAGCGAAAGCTAATGTGTGTGTGTACCGGCGTCACTTTTATGCATCCGGTTATGCCGTCACATGTTACGTCATGACGCAACACCAATCAAGATTGGAATAGTTTCATTCATAATTCAGAGGCGCACGCTAAGGAGCGTTCCCCAAAGAGTCGTTTTCAACGACGCAGTGCAAGTTCCCTCGGAATGGAACACTGTGTGATGGTGATAAGTAATGATGTTTTTGTTTCAGTAGGCTACTCATAAAGGATGGTTCAAGTCATTGAAATAATATCTTTGGAATAGTAAATCAAATTATAACATTAATATTGTAACTGAGCAGTTAACACAATTAAAGCTTCTGAGCCCTTTTACTTTGCTTTAAAAACACAGCAAAAGCCAAAAACACACAATTTGATAGCTGTCTGGCTAACATAGACACATGAAAGTGGCAGAATATACGTGGAATGTGAATACAGTATACTGAGTTGTATTGATATATAGGGCTCTTTTTTAAGAGCGCCAGCACCAAGCACAATGCTATGCTTTAAGTCATAAGTGAAAAGTCATTGGCATGACCAGGAAGTTTTGGTATTTTCATGCAAGCATGCACCAAGTCTATTGGTGAAATTTCACGTGCAAAGTGCAAATAGGTTAGGTCAAGTGTAATTTAATTATGAGGTTCTTCTCCGGCACAGTCTACATTATATTATATAGTCAATTCCCTGTCACCAGCAATATATATAAAAAATACAGCACATTCATTAGAAGTTGGACTGTATACAATGAATTAGAATAATATAAATATTTCTATGAGTATGTCACACTCCTTTTTTAAGAGTAGAAAATGTGTTCCCTTTCAATTCAGTTCACTCAACATTGCTGTAAGCACTACGGAGAGTCCTTCTTAGACGACCTTGTTGAAACCCTTATTCAATCACACCAAGTCTGTAATTGGCAGTGGTGCCTAAGCCCTTCCCCTTCGGGTGTGCAATTGGCTTATATAAGTGGGTGCTTTGTCACCATTTCTTCTGAATTTTCTTCCTTCAAGACTACGAACTTCGTCTACATCTTGGAGCCCTTTTGCTTCGCCGTCGATATACACTTATAGTGGAGGGAAATTCTCAGCAAGACTAGAACAGGATGACTCTGTGCTCAGTGCCTACACCAAGAGGCTTTCCACTCCCTTGTGTGTTCTCCACATCACCATTGAAGATGCTCTTGGTGAACGTGTTCATCGCTTCAGACGCTTGTCATTGATCACTGCGTCGCTTCAGCAAAATTTCTACCTGCTTCCCACAGCGCTCTGGCTGGAGTTACTGTATCCTTTATATATACATCGATCAGCCACAACATTAATACCACCTAAATTGTGTATGTCCCCCTTGTGCCGCCAAAAAGCATCAACCTGCATGGAGACAGAATAGCATTCACAGATGCTATTCTTCTCACCACAGTTGTACAGAGCTGTTATCTTAGAGTTACCATAGACTTTGTCAGTTTTAACCAGTCTGGCCATTCCCTGTTGACCTCTCTCATCAACAAGGTGTTTCAATCCGCAGAATTGGCCCTCACTACCCCTCATTGTTTTTTGGCACCATTCAGAGTTAATTCTTGAGACTGTTGTGCATGAAAATCCTAGGAGATCAGCAGATACAGAAATACTCAAACCAGCCCATCTGGCACCAACAATCATGCCACGATCCAAATCACTGAGATAAAACTTTTTCCCCATTCTGGTGTACATGAACTGAAACTCCTGACCCCTATTTGAAAGATTTTAAGCACTGCACTTCTGCCACATGATTGGCTGATTAGATAATTGCATGGATGATTGTTGGTGCCAAATGAGCTGGTTTGAGTACTGCTGATCTCCTGGGATTTTCACGCACAACAGTCTCTAGAATTTACTCAGAATATTGCCAAAAAAAAAACTCCAGTGCGTGGCAGTTCTGCAGACGGAGACGCCTTGTTGATGAGAGAGGTCAACAGAGGATGGCCAGACTGGTTTGAAATGAAAGTCTACGGTAACTCAGATATCTGCTCTGCACAGTTGTGTTGAAAAGTACAGCATCTCAGAATGCTATTCTGAGATGCAGGTTGAGGCTGTTTTGGCAGCATGAGGGAGACCTACACAATATTTGAGCAGGTGGTTTTAATGTTGTGGCTGATTGGTGTATACAATATTAACTAAAGAGCCGATTTCATGATATCCGTCTTTTTAAAGATGTCGTTCTGCAAGTGTGTCCTATGCGAACGGCACATCCCGCACGATAGCTATGTTTACTGCCTGTGCCACATCCATTGTCCCACTGCGAGGGCATGAATATCTGGACTTTGCACTCTAGGATCAACTTCGTTCTCAGGGAAGATCAAGATTCTCGTGCCCTCCCACCCAGAGCTAACAAAGATGTAGTATGCGCCTTACTCTTAGTGCCTTCAGGTCATATGTGCTGCTGTCTTCCCTAAAGTAGACCACACCGATTAAAAGGACTACTCAAAGCTTCCCCTGGTGGAACAGGTGTTCGCAGCTCACCTCTGCCATAATACTGGTATGGGATGGCTGATCTAGAACCATGGGCAGCGCCGGCCTTTTATGCTGGGTCAAATTTTCCTAAGAAAAGTGGTGACAATAGATGAATTCAACACAAGTGGGGGCGTGGTGTGCGATGGATGCCCAACTTTCGGCACCTGAGCAGGTGCGAAACGGGCGTGGCACATCAACTGCCTAGAACTACTGTCTGTCTTTCTAGATTTTAGATCTTTTTTATTCTGACATTGTGAATTTGATTGTTAATATGTTCCGATTCGTTTCAACACACAACAGTAATGTCGTGCATAAATCACCAGGGCGGACTCCGATCGCCACAATTAATGAGCATGACACAACGCCTCCTCCATTGAAGTGGGCGTCATATGACCTGGGCAATCTTAATTTCAGAGGGACTATTACCAGGGGCATGGAGACTTCATCCACTGACAGTGATAGGATTTGGGAAATATTCTGCAAATGAGAAATCGGCCTCTGCTGAGAATGGCCACTGTCACCTCCAGTACTCTATGTCTCAAGCCCCGCTGGGTGTGGACACTGGTCTTACCCCATCAATGCTCAAGATTTATACATACCATGCCCTGGATGCTGGCTCTTCCATATGCAAACATAATTTAGTCATACATTTCTTCAGGGGAGCGAGGCATTTGAACCCCCCTCGCCCTGCTATGGTGCCGACTTGGGATTTGAATCAGGTGATTAAGGCACTCACAAACTCCCCATTTGAGCCACTGGAATCTGTTGAGCTGTGAGTGCTTTCCTTAAAGAGCCCCTAGCCTAATTTAAAAGGGTGTGTGACATGCAGGCACTGTTGACTGACAGCTAATGTCTGGGGTTTGGTCCAGATCTGTGAAAAGACTAGAAAATGTGTTATTTAGAGAATTAAACCTAGAAAAGGATACACACCTAAAGCTTTTTCAGCTCCCTTCAAGGCGCAGGTGGTTTGTTTGCAAGCCTTCTTTCCCCAACCATTTAATTCAGATGAAAAGCTATCTATACATATGTTATGCCGGTGAGGTCATTGCATAAATGTGTAGAGTGCACTTGTCAGTTTAGGCTGTCGAATCAGCTCTTTATTTGTTATAGAGGATGCACAAAATGAATTTATTTCTCCAAACAAAGGCTCTCTTGCTGGATCGTTGATGTGATCGCCCTCACTTATGAATCACAGGGCATGAATTGCCCTATTGCCATCAAGGCACATTCAACCAGAGGCATGGCCTCTTCATGGGCATGGACAAACGGTGTGTCCTCACAAACAAGTTTGTGATGTTATATAATTTTAATGAGGCATCCATCTCCTCAAAATTCCTCTCTGCATAGAGTGCTTCTTTCAAGTGGTTGAGCCCAAGCCCTTATTATGGGTGGGCTACCGAATATAATCAACACAGCCACCTAATTATATGCTGTTGAACTGCTTCTTTTTAAGTCATAAACACTCCCATAAGATATTAAACCTGCTTTCCAAACCTTGTTGTGTCACAGTGTGGCGTGATGGGATATCATTCCCCATGGTGCTTAACACAATGTCCATTGAACTGAGTCGATAGGGAATGTCTCTGGTTACACATGTAACCTCGTTTCCCTGAGATGATGGGAACGAGGCATTGTGAAAGCTAGCCACACTACTACTTCAGAGTTTCATAATACGAGTGACTCACTCTTGTCCTTCAGTCAAAAAATTCTGAAGAAATGGGGACTGAGTGTCTGCTTATATAGGCCAACTGCAGGGATGGGGCTCAGACACCATTGCCAATCGCAGGATTGGTGTTATTGAATAAGGGTTTCAACAAGGTCGTCTAAGAAGGACTCCCCATAGTGCTTAAAGCAATGTCTCATTTCATTCATCTCAGGGAACATTTCATTTGTCTCATTCTTATCATCTCGTTTTGGATGTATATTCCTTTTAATAATAGAGAATGTAAGTATTATTAATAATTTTCAGCTACTGGCACATAAATCATGGCTAGTATTGACAGTGATTTTATAGGTGTTCACTTCACTTTTTGCGGTCGATTTTGACTTTAATTCATTAATTAAAACACAAACAACAACCAAAAATAATTCTAAATTCAAGTATAATCAAAATAACGAAGTTGTAAAAAAAATTAATACCAAATACAAACATTTTACCCTCTCCAACTTCTTTCATCGGCCCCATTTTGCAGTGACTTAAAAATCACTTTAAGATTACAGGTGGAAAAAAATACCAATACAAATTAGATAATAAACAACATTTTAATATAAACATCCTAATAATCATTTTAAAATGAACCATTATAGTTTAACACAAATATCATACATTTGTGTTGCCTCAAAACGTTGATTTTCATAAATCATATTGTGGAACATAATTTGATGTTCCACAATATTTTCAGAGTTTGGACATTAACTTTATTACCACCTGCTGGTGGAATTTTAAAACTACAAATTTTGAAAATGAGTTTAGACATTGCACTAAAAACAGACCTTCTTTTGAAACATCTTAGCTTAGTGGACTAGACTATTTATCAGGAAAATAGCAAATTGTTCTTTTCAGTACTTCTTTAACATACATTACACCCACAGTTTGCGTGCATACACCCACAGCAAACTAGGAGTGTATCCATTGATCTGAACTGATGAATGGATCAATTAACCAAAGATGCGATGTCTTCGATACACAGCATAAAGTTTGATGTATATTATTTAAGATGCACCTAAAGATTTCCGTTATGCCATGCAGCAACCTTATTATATTAATTTCGCTTTATAAGCACTAAATATCCTTCTCATGTGGGACACGGATGAACACGGAGTGATTGAAGGGATTGAATTTGCGATCTAATCTGTGCTGAGCAGCTTACATGCACGATTAAATTGGGCTTTCCTCAATATGGTGGCACATATGACATTTGAATTGTACATGAGATTCGCTTTTAAGGCGTTTTGAAGCAATTCAACCTTGTCAAACGGCTGAAGAACCACGATATTCTGAACAGCGCTGATGAGGGAAAGTGAGCACACCTGTTCTGCTGCACCAACATTTGTTTCATTAACATTTATCACAATAAACTGTATCAGAATTTTTCAAAACAACTGTGGAAGATCTAGCCAAGAAAAACACTGATAGCACATGTTCTCTGGTCTTGGGTATGTAAGTATTTTGGATTGAAAGATTCATCATCACTTGTATGTGATTGTAGGTCTTTATTTGTTATATTCTTTTTTTCTGTATTAACTGAAGTACCTTATTTCCTTTTGGCTGTCCCAATGGTGATACCGGATTTGCAATTTTCAGAGAGTTCAATAAAATATTTAAATTATATTTTGGTTGCATTTTTGACATAATAAATATAATTGATTGTGTAAAATAGGCACATTATACCGTATTATCGATCGCAGGCCCCTGAATTGAATCTAATCGAAATTGTATCGTGGCAGACTTTGAGATATCGCTAACATGGGATTGCTGGCTAAGAGAATAGATGTAAGATCATGTCATGATGAAACTGGCGATTTACATCCCTAACACAAATACTCCCACCCATGCCTACCTACACTTTACACTGGCATGAAATAATTGCACTTTGGATAAGTGCAATTATTGCAAATTGGATAAGAAGTGCAAATTGGATAAGATGTTGTGCAGAGTTGTTGCAAGTAGTGCTACGCTTTGCACACTCACAGAACTTACTTATGCCTACTACCCCTATTGGGGTATAGGCCACCAACCAGGACTCTCCAGCCATCTCTGTCTTGGGCTTTTCTTTCAATCTGGCTCCAGGTATAGCCCATCTTCTTGCAGTCAGCCTCAACATCTCTGCGCCAGGTGTTTCCTGGCCTTCCTCTTTTCCTTTTCCCTTGAGGGCTTCAGGCCAGGTCTGGTTGTGTTTGATCCAGGCTTGAGGAGTGTGTGACCTATCCAGCCCCAGCATCTTTTCTTTATTTCTTCATGGGCATGGGATGGGAATTGCTGATGGTGTTCGGTCAGCAGATTTTGAGGTTTTTCTCAGACAGTTGTTAAAGAAAATATGGTGGGATGTGTGGGATGCAGCCATATGTGTAAATGGAACAGGCTTGGGGAGAGGTGGGGACTGAGTCTTACTGTCTGTGAGCGGTTAGATAGAAAGTCCTTGATCAACATGCACATGAATTTACAAAGACCCAGGTCAAGCAGTTTGGTGACCAGCCTGCTGGGTGTCAATGCAGAACTGTAGTCTATAAAAAGCATCCTCACAAATGTCCCCTTCTGTTCAAGGTGGGTCAGTGCAGTGTGTAGAACTGTGGTTATATCCTATAACTTTCTCTATGTCTCTGTTTGGTTTAAAGATGCCATGGTAATGATGTTAACTTAAAAAAAGTGTAAAAGTGTCAAAAAAAGGATTATCTGTGAAATGATGTACTGTATCTCCCTGGAACTCCTCTTCTCATTTGCATTTTGCATTTGGGCGATAGATGACAGGGTTGACCCCCCCACCCCCAGGATATATGGGTTAAAACAACAGCATGGCAGACTGAGAATCTCTCTGTGTAAGCCTGTGCTTGTGAATAACAGTCTGTCTGTTGATTGATGCTTACAGGACCATGTTATGCTAAAAAAGGTTGGCTAAGTGAGACATTTTCGCAAATAAGAAGTTTATTTTCGACCATTGAACTTACCTTGTTGAATAATGCATGGCCAGGCAGGCTGGTGTGTCAGAATATCTGACAACCATCTGAGGGGATTTAATTTGTATTACTTTCAAAATGTCTGTGTTGTATTTAGTGAGTCCAGTGATGTTCCATCATCTGGAAATAAAGCTTTGACACATTCAGTCATTACAACCAACATATACCAATAATTACTGCCCCTCTCCTCCCCCGAATTTCACCTTTCAACTCACATTGTGCTAAATTTATCCCCACAAGTCAGTCTTTCGAATGTATGGCATGTTAAAACATCTTGTCATTAGCCATAGCGGAGCTACATGGCTGTCTTCAAGGCCCTGTATTGTAACCATGGTAGCGCCCAGTCTACTCCAGAAGATTCCCTATAGGTTCTCATTCAAATGCTATCTCAAGAGCTATACTGAGGACCTGGACGTATGATTAGCTCTCTGTGTGTTACCGATGGAAGCACAAGTTTGACACAATTACCCAGCTCAACTTCACGTTAGGTCTTTCGCTCTGGGTTCCACATACTGTGCCCTTCACAGATTGTGATTAATGGCTAGCAGCAGCCAAAGTAGAGAAAATTACTAAATGGCAAATTTGTCACTTATGACACTTATTTTTACTGCGTTTTGTGAAGCAAGTAACTGTTGAGACTTTGCAGCAGCTCTTTTATGTTACGTAGACCATTAGTTGTGGTTGTTATTTAAATCAATTGATTACTGAATGTTTTTGAAAATGATTTAATAAACCTCAGTACATGTGTTACTCTAGCACTCTCTCAGGACTTCCAGAATCTCTTGCTACTTACATTCTGGGAATGATCTTTTATTAGTGAATGTTTTAAAGGAATATTTCATCAAAAAATGAAAGTTCTACCATAATTGACCACACTGTTTGACTTTCAGTCTTATGCGGAACACAATAGGAGGCATTTTAATGAATGTCACAGACCATTCTTTGAGATCATTTAGAGAAGCTTGTTCACAATGGCTCACCTGCTCACATGAGAACTTGTTTTTAGCACTAAACAATGCTCTAAACAACATATTTTATGATTTATTCTGAAAAATTGTTGGGTTGTTTCTCACCAAAACCTAATGTTTGCCGTCAGATGAATCTGAATATTATGCATGGATCACATGGACCACTTTTATGATACATTTGGTTCCCCTTCTGTCGCTCTCTCCACGTTGTGTCAGAGAAGCGACACTAGGGGTCTCTCTTGAGCGCCGATATTCACCTCTGATCTATGAAAAAAGGCCAATGAGAAGTTGGCAGCCGGTATTTGCATGTCCCGCCCCTGGACATACGGGTATTTAGGCGGCTCAAATACAGGAGTTCATTCAGAAAATTTATTCGGAGCCGATGGTCATGCTGTGAGTTACACAACAAGTTCCTGTTTAATCCTCTGACGCTCTGCATGCTGTTGGATTTGACGGTGCATAACAGCGGCTTTCTCCTTCGTGCACGGCTGTGCATTCTTGCCCTGGAGCTCGACAGCGCAGACAACTCAAAAGAGTTATTCTAAAAGAGTAATTTCGCTCTAAAGGGCAAAACACAGCGGCGTTGAACGTCCTTCTCAGGACGCGTCTTTTTAAAGACGATATTTCCGCCCCTGTGTAGTTTCTGGGAGCTCCCCGGCATTGGATGATGACATCACCGCTGCATCGGAGAGCGTAACAGCGCGTCGGATGCGGATAACTCGCCTGGGGCACCACCTTCGGGTCTGCGCCCAGTCTTAGCCTGACGCACGGTGGTCCGCTATGCTTCCCCGGGCTTTATTGGTTCCGCGAGCATGTGCGCCGCTCACTGCCGCAAACCTGCCGCCAGGGGCCATGCTCTGTCTGCTCGCCAAGGGTGTCCTCCTGCGGCTTTCAAGAAAGAAAGAAAGTGGTGCTCCGCCTCAACTAATGAAGAGAGTGGGCCCAGCTCTCAGCCCCAGCGTCACGCTCCCCGCAGAAGTTGGACGCCCCTCATCTCACGGACCCCCTCGAGGACCCGGAAGGCTCCCAGGCGCTCCTGAGATGACCGACCCAGAGACCGAGACGATAGCTCCGGAGCTGGTAAGACCGCTCCGTTCCCCGGTGGAGGGCCGGAAGGAGAATTTTTTGTTAAATTCTGTACACTCTATAGAGCTATTTCCTTTTTGTCTCTGGGTCACCTGGCCCGCAAATGCCGTTCTCACGGCACTCTGTTTTCAGGCCTCAACAGTCCCGGTTCCTGGACGCAGTGTCCCCGCCTTCAGCCCACGACTGTTCCCCGGCCGGCCAGTTCAGACGAGTCCAGAGGACGCCAACATCAGACCTCCTCCTCAGTCACGAACCCGCCCCCTGCCGGGTGCGCGGAGCAAGGTAAGTGCTTTGAGTCTATTCTCAGCACCGGAGCCTCGGGCCGTTTCACTGCCTCCCGACGGCGCATTACCTGTTCCGCACCGCTGCGAAGCCCAGCCGGGTACGTCCAAAATACTCGTCCCATTGGTGCCCCTAGCACGGAGCTTAGAGGCGTGGCTCTCACTGCCCAGCCCGTCACGCTGGCTGCACCGGACCATTCGACTCGGTTACGCAATTCAGTTTGCCAGGTCTCCGCCCCCCTTCATGGGCGTTCATTTTTCCGCAGTACACAGTGAAGATGCCCATTCCCTGCGCGAAGAAATCGCCTCCTTTCTAATCAAGGACGCGATAAAGCCTGTCCCTCCAACCGAAATGAAGAAGGGTTTCTTCAGCCCTTACTTCGTTGTACCCAAGAAAGGCGGCGGCTTACGACCGATCTTGGACCTACGAGTTTTCAATCGGACCCTGTCCAAACTCCCGTTCAAAATGCTCACCCAGAAACAAATTATATCTGGTGTCCGGCATCTAGATTGGTTCGCAGCGGTAGACCTGAAGGACACGTACTTTCACGTCTCGATTCACCCTCGACACCGACCCTTCCTACTGTTTGACGGCCAGGCATATCAGTACAAAGTCCTCCCCTTCGGCCTGTCTCTGTCGCAGAGGCAGCTCTTGCCCCGCTCCGAGAAGCCGGCATACGCATACTCAATTACCTCGACGACTGGCTCATCCTGGCCCCCTCGCGAGAGTTACTATGCGTGCACAGAGACCAGGCACCTCAGCCGTTTGGGGCTTCAGGTCAACTGGAAAAAGAGCAAGCTCACCCCAGTCCAGAGCGTCTCTTTTCTCGGTTTGGAGTTAGACTCAGTCTCAATGACAGCACGTCTCTCCAACGAGCGTGCTCAGTCAGTGCTGAAATGCCTCGCTTCCCTCAAGCCAGGTACCTTGGTCCCTCTAAAACGATTCCAACAGCTCCTGGGGCATATGGCATCCTCCGCACAATGTGAAAGTTACCACCGCCTGCTGCCAAACCTCCCTTTGCCCTGAGGAAGTTTCTCCCGTTAATTCGAGACAAACACGTCCTAGTAAGGACAGACAGCACCACAGTGGTAGCCTACATAAATCGCCAAGGCGGAGTACGCTCCCTCCACATGTCACAGCTCGCCCGTCGTCTCCTCCTTTGGAGTCAGCAGCAACTCAAGTCACTGCGCGCCACTCACATCCCCGGCAACCTCAATGTGATAGCAGATGTGCTGTCAAGACAAAGCTTGCCCAGCGGAGAGTGGAGGCTCCACCCCCAGTCGGTCCAGCTGGACCGGTTCGGCAAGGCCCAGGTAGACCTGTTTGCCTCCCTAGAAACCTCCCACTGCCCGCTCTGGTATGCCCAGACAGAGGCTCCCCTCGGGGCAGATGCATTGGCACACAGCTGGCCTGCGGGGCTGCGCAAGTACGCATTTCCCCCAGTGAGCCTTCTTGCACAGGTGCTATGGAAGGTCAGGGAGGACTGGTGTCATTCTGGTGGCTCCCTACTGGCCCACCCGGACTTGGTTCTCGGACCTCACGCTCCTCGCGACAGCCCCTCCCTGGCGAATTCCCCTGAGGAAGGACCTTCTTTCTCATGGACGGGGCACGCTCTGGCCCCCACACCCAGACCTCTGGAACCTCCACATCTGGCCCCTGGATGGGATGCGGACGATCTAGCCGGCCTACCACTGACCGTCATAGATACTATCAACCAAGCCAGAGCCCCCTCGACCAGGCATCTTTATGCCCTAAAGTGGCTTCTGTTCACGAACTGGAGTTCTTCCCGGGATGAAGACCCGCAGAGGTGTCGCGGTTAGGTCAGTGCTCCTGTTTCTTCAGGAGAGGCTGGAGAGGAGGCTGTCCCTTCCACCCTCAAGGTGTATGTCGCCGCTATCGCGGCTCACCCCGACACGATAGACGGCAAGTCTCTTGGTAAGCACGACTTAATAGTCAGGTTCCTCAAAGGTGCCCGGAGGCTAACTCCCTCCCGGCCTAATCTGTTCCCCTCCTGGGATCTCTCGGTCGTCCTCATGGGCCTCCGGAGACCCCCCTTCGAGCCGCTAGATTCAGCCTCTCTCTCAAGACTGCCCTGCTGATCGCGCTCGCCTCCATCAAGAGGGTCGGGGACCTGCAAGCGTTCTCTGTTAGCGACACTTGCCTGGAGTTCGGTCCGGCAGACACATACATGATCCTAAGACCGCACCCTTCAGAGATCAGGTAGTGAACCTGCAAGCGCTGCCCCGGGAGGAGGCAGACCCAACCCTTGCGTTGCTGTGTCCAGTACGTGCTTTGCGTATCTATCTGGACCGCACGCAGAGCACTAGACGCACAGAGCAGCTCTTTGTCTGCTTCGGGGGACAGCGGAAAGGGAACGCTGTCTCCAAACAGAGGCTTGCCCACTGGGTTGTCGATGCCATTTACATTTACATTTACATTTACATTTATGCATTTGGCAGACGCTTTTATCCAACGCGAATTACAGAGCCCTTATTACAGGGACAATCCCCCTGGAGCAACCTGGAGTTAAGTGCCTTGCTCAAGGACACAATGGTGGTGGCTGTGAGGCTTGAACCAGCGTCCTTCTGATTACCAGTTATGTGCTTTAGTCCACTACACCACCACCACTCCGAGCCATTTCATTGGCTTATCACACCCAGGCCGTGCCCCCCCTTGTGGGTCCGAGCTCACTCCACCAGGGGTGTTGCGTCCTCATGGGCACTGGCCAAGGGCACCTCCCTAGCAGACATCTGCAGAGCAGCAGGGTGGGCAACACCTAACACTTTCTCGAGGTTTTACAACCTCCGTGTTGAGTCAGTATCGTCCCGTGTTTTCTCAGGTCCAAGCCCGTAGAACTCTGTAACACGCTGACGTTCTGACCGGGTGAATCGCTTGCGCCTAGCGCCCTTTCCCTCAGCCGAGGTAAAATAGTGCACCTCCGTTCCCAGGAGACCCCATCTTCGGGTCGCTGGTTGACTCCTCTCTAGCCCTGTTGGGTTCGCAGTTCAGCGGAGGAACTCGCCGACCCAAGCCACTACGGGTTCCTGAAGGCTACCCTGTACCGGAATAGGTGCTCCGTAGGTAAGGCCTCCTGCTCGGACTCCCCCTGTGTGTAATTCCACGGTACTGTCCCCTCACGAGCGGACCCCCGTGTCTCCCTTAGGCAGTTACAGCTTCCTCGGTCACCGTGCTGTATGCTTCCCCCCTCTACGAGGCTTGATCTACCACCGCACCAACTTTTCCACATGGGTCCTAACAGGCCATGTGATGCATTTGCCACTCTTTGCTTCCCCTGCCGGGTAGGTGTGGCCTCCGCAGGGTCTTCTCCCCCTGAAAGAAGGGCTAAGACCCCCTTCCCTCAATGCGTGTAAGGGCCCCGGCCGTAGTTGCTCTATGCGAGGAACATAGAGAGAAAAAAGGCCCAGCCAGGCTGGCCCGTTCCCAGGTTGGCGGCCATCACCTTGTTCCCCCTTCCAGGGTAACGAAAAGGATTCTGATGGCTTGAATGGGGCATTGGAGAAGGGTACGTGCAGCCTGATACAGTTGGTCGTCCTACACGTAAGAATACCTGCTTGCTCCTGTATCAGCAGTTCACGTACACGGCTCAGCGCATGGCACTTTTATAAGTGGACCCCTAGTGTCGCTTCTCTGACACAACGTGGAGAGAGCGACAGAAGGGGAACGTCTAGGTTACGTATGTAACCTCCGTTCCCCGATGGAGGGAACGAGACGTTGTGTCTTCCCCGCCACGTCGCTAAGCCGAGCCACTGTTGTGGCCGGACCATTTTCAGCTCCTCAGAAAAATCCTGAATGAACTCCTGTATTTGCGCCGCCTAAATACCCGTATGTCCGGGGGCGGGACATGCAAATACCGGCTGCCAACTTCTCATTGGCCTTATTTCATAGATCAGAGGTGAATATCGGCGCTCAAGAGAGACCCCTAGTGTTGCTTCTCTGATACAACGTCTCGTTCCCTCCATCGGGGAACGGAGGTTACATACGTAACCTAGACGTTGCTTTTTAATGTTTAAATTGAGACTCTTTCCACTGCCATTGCAATGAAAAGACAGCCTATGATATTCATTGAATCATCTTTTGGGTTTAAAAAACATATATGGGTGAGTAAATTATGCCATATTTTAATTTTTTGTGTGAACTATTAATTTAATGTAGCCTAGTAAATATTTTTTTTTTTCCCACTTGGATTGAGAAGGTCTTAAACAATACTTTTCTTCTTTTAGACATAAACCATGGTAGATTTATGGTATTTTATGGCATATTAATATGGTATTCATTCAGTATCATGGTATCTATCATATGGACACTCCCTTATTTTCTCTTTAGTCATCATTCCTTTGTGGCTAAAGGGGCATCAGGTTCAGTCTAGTACAGTATGCACAGTGATTCAAGTTTTTGGCAGATTTTTTCATCAGCCCTTGTGATATAGATTAATGTCCAGTTACATTTATGCTCTTAGGGAAAATAAATTAAAAAAACCTTTAAAAAGGGGTTTTCAAAGTGCACAAATCATTTTGAGAATCAGGACAGTCTGCCACACAGTACATAATCAGCTATACCTTTTATGCTAAGAAGATGCCATGAACTGCAACATTCTTGTTTTTAGCACAGTTGAAAATGGTTGTCCTACTTATTGAAGTGTGGGATTCAAAATACGCTTCGCAATCCAGTTTTGGTTGACTAAGTGACTAAAACGAAACTCAAAAGAGAAGCACTTTTTTTCGCAGTTCATCATCAGTTCTTGTGAGACGAAGGCTCCAACAGGGCTATTCCATTCCTTAATGAGTGTTCACTTCCATCTCAAAAGAAGAAAGCACACTGGATCTAACTAGGACACCGACAGAAGTGAATGGCCCTGCTGCACAACAAGAGGATATGCAGATGGAAACAAATTAAGAAATAATCACAGGTCCTAAACTGGCAGCTTAATTAAACAGTATGCCTTCACCTTCAACAGTGAAGAGATGGCATTACGATGCTGGCCTTTTAGGCAAAGTTTCAAAGAAAGGGATTAGAAACTGACAAATAAGAAAAAAAGGGGTAAAATTGGCTAAATTAAAGATTACACATAAAAAATATTATGGATGAATGAATCTTTGAGATGTTGAGCTTTTGAGGGAATTTGATCATAAGGTATGTGAGAAGTGCCCTGCAAGCCAATCACATCTATGGAAAGTGCTGCATAAAGCACGGGACAACACTTAACCTAAATATCTCAAATATTTTGCTAGAATGCCCGCGGTCAGCATAGTGTTCTTTGCTGCAAATTGAGGATAATTTGAAGAACAGATTTTAATTTAAATAGAAAAAGTTTTTTATAACATTGTCAATGCCCTTACTGTATTTGTGAATAAATTCAATGCAACCTTTGTGGATAAATGTGTCATTACAGTGCTCATTGTAACTTATGTGAGCAAAGTTTGTTTCTACAATCAAAGATCATTAAAACAGAAAATCCTGGTCCATAATTCATGGAGGTACAGGTTTTAAAGTCCTAAATTCTACTATGTGCATGCCCTGATGAAAACATTCCATAATTGCATGCTATCCATAGTTTGGTATCCACAGTGGAAACCATGGCTCCTCATCAAGGTAACTATGGTTTCTTTAAAATTACATTTGGTATATTTTTATGAAGACTAAACACAATAACACATTCTAAACTCAATTAGAAACTATAAATACAACAGCCATAATTGTTAAAAATAAATAAGAATAAGAAGAAGAATTAAATAGCCTTCCTTTAATTAGGGGGTTATCCAATGTGAGTTTTTTTTGGGTGTCAATGATTAATAGTATTTGCAGTATAGTTTGATGTATAGTTTGGAATAGTTATATAGTTTCCCTTATGCCATTTAGAATGTCTGTGCTGTTTAATATATTTTAAACTATCTTAAGCACCTAGCCATTGTTTTGTTTTTGTTTTTGTTTTGTTTTTCTTCCCCATAGTGCTGTGTAACAGAGAATTCTGTGTCAAATTCAGTGGGTTGCAGAGTTCTTTTCCCTGTTCCGCAGTGCACAGTTTAAATTGGTCTACATTGTGCATTCTAAATGGTTTGTTTAGCACTATGCAGCGGACAGATAATTGGTCCGTGCTGTGCAGTTAGCTAGCGCTGTTTCATGGCTTCACCTACGCAACAGAAAACAGCAACGCATAAACATTTGATATTTTTGTAGCTGTGTCAGTGTGACCTCTAATAATATATAGTTGCAACAGCTGAAAAAAATGTTGCAGATTGCAACCATTTAGTCGCAGCTTGGAGCCTTTTAAGTTGGGTTTCTTTATTATTGGGGTTATGCGTCTAATTTGAAGTGTAATGGAACCACTAAACTAGTCATGGATGGGTTAAATGCAGTGGAGAAGTGAGTCAAAAAGTCACAGGTTGTCTTCGCAGAGGGAGTGGAGATGGAATAAATAACCAGGTTGTTGCATGAAGCTCGGTGAGGAGTTGGAGTATAGACTCATCTAAGATGGTCTCAAACAAGGTGACAAGACTGGGCCCTGGGTTGCATCGGGGATGTGCGAAAATTGCTTTCAAAGTGGGTCAAGAAGTTCTCAAAACGTGAGTGTGGTTGGCAAAGGGGTTAGCAGAATACAGAGAAAAACGTCTTGATTGTGAAATTTATGTTCAATATAATAGCTTGTTTAATTTCAGTGGGAAATTCACATCACATTTTTCTTATTTTACTTGTACTAAATGTTTAATGTGTGCACCCCTTTTGTGTCTTTTATACAAGGAATAGAAAATTGAAAACAAAAGTTAGCCAACTTCTTATATCTGAAGTAATTTGTTTGAAATTAAAAATTATTTGGAGCCTGCTGGAGATGATTCTTTGTGAAGCCTGACAGGCAGACCAGAACAGTGTGAATGCAATAAATCGGACCCTGAGATTGTAGGAGTGATTGGAAATTTGTATTACAAGGGTATGGGTCATATGATCGGCATGTCAAAGTCCTCGCTGGTTGTGGACAATAGGGGAGAGAGACAATGTAATGCTAATGACACATGAAAATGAATTAGTTGGGCAGAGGAAAAAATAATGAATGCTGAACAAAATAATTAAAATAATTTGCCTGATTAAAAGGGCAGAATGGAATGTAAAAATGGACGGGCTGTTAAGAATAAGACATGAGCCTGAGACAGGCCAATAAGAGCAACATGTGGTTCCTGCAAAAATGGAGGAGGATGAAGTAAGTAGAAGCAGAGAAAGAGAGTATAGCTGCTTGAAAATTGCAAACAGAATCCTTTGTGCTCGAAGAGACCTTTTCCACCTGTTACAGACTCTTTGTCTGAAGAGATGACAAAGAAACAAGAAGAAAGCCAAGAGAACCGGAAGGTTGCGGGTCACTTAGGGAATGAGAGCCTGAAATAAGAACAATATTAAGAGTCCAGGGTAGAGACAGAGAATGAAAAGTGGAGGGAATGCACATTGAAGTAGAGATAATGGGAAAGGGTCTGAAGTGCATGTGAACCTGTTACTCAGCTCTAAAATGTCCTCTACTTTATGATGTGCCCAAAAACAGCAAGCTTTCATCAGGCATGATTCAAATTGAGTGCCCTCCCTTCGAGAGTACCCAATGCTTACTTACGTTCAAGATCTGATGGAAAAAGAGCCTCTGTATCCAGTGGCTGTTCTGGTTGACGTGTTGCCCTAGGGGAGATCAGACATGGAACCCCCCCAATTAAAGTGAATGGTGACCAGAATGTTGAAGCTCCAAAATAACACACATGCAGCATAAAAGTAATCCATACATTCTTCACACACATATATCATGTCACTTCTGAATACATAGTTTAACCACTGGAGTATGGATTACTTTTACTCTGCCCTTTTGATATTTTTGGAGCTTCAAAGTTCTGGCCACCATTCACTTGCATTGTATGGACCTACACAGCTGAAATATTCTTTTAAAAATCTTCATTTGTGTTCTGCAGAAGAAAGGCATACACACACACACACACACACACACACACACACACACACACACACACACAGTTGTGTTTCCATGTTTTATGGGGACTTTCCATAGACATAATGGTTTTTATACTGTACAAACTTTATATTCTATCCCCTAAACCTAACCCTACCCCTAAACCTAACCCTCACAGAAAACTTTCTGCATTTTTACATTTTCAAAAAACATAATTTAGTATGATTTATAAGCTGTTTTCCTCATGGGGACCGACAAAATGTCCCCACAAGGTCAAAAATTTCAGGTTTTACTATCCTTATGGGGACATTTGGTCCCCACAAAGTGATAAATACACGCTCACACACACACACACACACACACACACACATATATATATATATATACTGTATATACATATAAAGAAAATAGCATAATTCTTACAGATTGCTGCTACTCTGTGCTATAACACCTAATACCTAAATTAAAGGTGAACCCTCCCCTCCTAGTTTTCATTGATGCAAAATCATCATGACTTCCTCATATCTGCCCAGCAATCACATGGTTGAGATACAAATTATTGCAAGACCACTGAGGCAATACTGTGTCATGGTGTAGCCTACCTATACTGTTGATCATGGTTATCTTATGTTAGAATAAGAATACATTATGAACATCCATAATCCTAACTATATAGAACCTTTAAGGCTGAGTAGCCTGTCAGGGGATCTCTCTCTCATTGTGATCTTGTAAGGCAGGGGACAGGGCGGCATAATTCAAGGCACCTTTCTCCCATTGCAATCTTGCAAGCTCTGTACAGGGGTGGTTGGGCAGCTACCATGTCATGTTGACCCATAGAGCGTTGCCGCCCTAGTCGCCTGCCAATATCACCTATGCCAGGATCCGCTACTGTCTGCGCTGTATTCAAAGATAAGGAACGCGAGAAAGAGAGAAACATATTTTGTGTCTGTTTCTGATTTTGTATTTTTCTAACTTCTCTTGAACAGCATCAGGGTCCTTTAAGCAATGAAAAACAGAAATATCATAGTTGGAGAGGAAAGGAGAGGGATAGCATGCAAGCTTCAAAAGTGGACATGTCGGGCTTGCAATTACAATAACGTGACATGTAATCAATGGGGATTATAATGCATCATCCACATTAGCAATACAGAGTGCATCTTTTGCAAGCTTTAATCAAAAAGTAATAAATGGAAGAATGAGGTGCAACAGGCAGGATTACAGCCTAATTTTATAAGGATTTTTACATTGAAACCTGTTTGAGTCAAAAGATTCTCTAGTCTTTAGAGTCTCTAGTTTCATCCGATAAACCTTTTTTTTTTCATTTGAGTGATTTATTGAAAAATGCCATGCTGCGAGACACAATTTAAACTAATGTGTACATTTGCACAAATTGTCCTTAAACAAATCCTTTATTTACTGTGCATAATCACACTGAGAATCAATAAGTTCATTCAAAAGCTGAAAAAAAAAAATGCTTTCAGATGCTTTGTATGAAGTTAGAATGAAAAAAGTTGCATTTCGAACAGTTCTTTACAACTGGAGGTTGAGTCATTCACTAAATCAATAGAGCAATGGACCATCCTATATGTAGCTTTTCTATGCAGTCAAGTGCATACACCGACTAAATGTTATGTTTCAGGCTGCATATGATATTTGGACCACTCAACATGTTTGGGACAATGACAATCAGTGCATAGATTCAGAATTTATAATGGATGATGCTGGCCATACTTATAATCTGAATTATTAATGCTAATTTCTGATTGATAAAATGCTTCAGCACTGGCTATCACTTTGTTTGACAGTGCTAATACATAAAAAAACAAATACGAAAAAGGGAAATGGAAAAGCACACAGCATCACACTCATGTCTCATGAGGTTAAGGCTGTAGAGATCTGGGGTAGGATTCACAGAATATTCTTAATAATAAATGTCTTATTATGTAGTGTTTTTCTAATGATTTTCTAACTCAAGTATAAAAAAAAATAATTATTATATATTGCACTATTATATAATAGGAACACTCTTACTATTATATTCATTCTTACAATTTGTCCTAAGAACTTAATATTATGTCACACATATTTTTTTTTATTTTTGGGGGCTATGTTTGTTTGACACATATCCAGAACTTTTAAAACACCTCTTGACCTGAGGTTTTAATCTGATCCTGCTCCATGAAGCCATAGCTCAGTCTCTAAAAGCAATTGCTGCCATACATCGTGCTCAGCTAGCTCAGTGATAACGGTCGCTCTGATTACCAAGGCAACTGTTGCCAGCATTCCATTGCTGATTCGTCATCAAAGTCCATTCTCGTTCTTTCAAAATGCAAAAGAGAAAGAGAGGGTTGGACAATGTTGCGGATGTACTCACTAGGGCAGACTGGGGTAAAGTGACCTTTTTTTTATTAAAGCAGAAAACACAAAAGAAGGAAAAGAGCATCTGAGGTTAGAGGTAAACATTTTTTTTTGTTAACAACTGTATATTGAGTTTTTCTTTTTTAAAATCAAGAAAATACAAAGCAAAAAGCAACTATACAAATCTAGAACCCACCCCACCCCTGGTAGACTTCAAGAAAATAACAATAAAATCCAAACATAGAATGTAGACTCCATAAAAATAAAAAATAATAAATAAATAATAATATTAATAAAATAAATAAGAAAATAAATAAATTACATGGATGTTAAAAAGGTTGGTTAGAGGTAAACTTTTAAGATAGATATAGGCGATACGGAGATGCAATAGTTGAAATAGGAAGGGAAGGTGTGCAGGGAGAGGTGCTTTCACAGGGAGATGGGTTTGAGAACATTCTGGCAAATGCACATTGTTCCCCTCATCTGTCTCTGTCTCTCTCCCCATACTGATGGTAAGGTATCTTTCTCTCCCATGCTATCTATCTTGCGCAAAACAGGATGTCACAGGCACCATCTGTGGACCATGTTATTTTTATTTTATATCCCCTTCTTTTTCCTTTCTTCCGTCATACCCACTCTATTTTTGTCAGTGCAGAGGTGGATGTGATTAGCCCCGTCTACCTGGCTAATTAAAAATTCTGACAGGCTGACTTGAAGACTGCTGCTGTCACTTCCTGATTATGTACCTGATTTTGAAAGGGATCACCTCCATACTGTATTTCTCCCCCATATTTAACAGGTGGCCAGATGTGATTGTATTGTCTACTTTAGCACTGATGAGCTGTGAAGGCACTGTCTACTGGAGTATTGCTCAGTTTTTGAGCTTGTAAGTTTAGACTGAAACAAGATGTCAATGTTTGAGTTGGTAATACTGATTGTTATTTTGGAGACCTACCACAACCACATTGAGCAAGGATAGGCATGAGTTACCTACACTGTTAAAATTATACTGTACAGGAGCTATTTTTTGCCAGACCTGACACTTCAAATTTGTTTAGTTGGTGTAACCTAATATGGGTGTGTGTGTTAGCTAGACTGTTTACACTAAAGGCCTCAATATACTTCCAGAGAAGTTCTTCTTCTGTCTTCATTCAAGGCTAAAAAGAAGTTCTAAACAGCCGTGCAACAGTATACTGTTTCCGAACATTCAGACACCCACCACACTGCTGTGGACAATTTTTAGAAGTGCATTTAAATATGAAGATACTCAGCAAAACCTTAACTATTTTGACATTAAAATGTGTTATCAATGATACTCATTCTATGAGTAGAATTCATGTGAGGTCAGTAAAACAAGTTGTTTTAACCACTTGATGATTTGAAGTCATATTTATGCAGTAGAAAATGTGTAATTTGTCTTGTTTAAATTCTGAATTAATGACGATAATGCACTAACACACTGATGGATGAACTTGCACCTCGATCGAGATTATTTAATTTAATGAAGCGATGACAATTATGGAAAGACATGTCATGTTAGGGCCATCTTTGATATTTTACTTTCACTATGGTTAAAGCTGTTAGAATATGGTTTTGATTTCGAGACACAACTGTAAGCTGTTGTATGAACAGGACATTTCAAGATTCACACTTGTAAGTAAATAGGATTGTGAATCCCAAACACTGACTTTGTGATCATTGCCTATGAGTTGACACAGTGACATGTCAGAACAGCACAACTTCCCAGTGTGACATCATGTATCAACCTTATCAACAGTTTTAAACACACAATTCTGTCTGCATCCTTGTATAAGTTTTAGTACATCATATTAGGTCCACATTAAAAGTATGCTAGCATGTAGTTTTCTGCTACATTTCATTCATTAGGATAAAGGATTTAATATATTTCCTGTATATTAATTAAATATGTGCAATATGGTGCAATCCTTTTGGACTTTTAATTTGTGTCAGTGACAGACTAATGAATGTGCTTTGTGTCATCTGCTGTTATGTTCTTAAATTGACCACGTAGTCTTTTATGCCTTTTATTTACAAATGGATATTGTAAGATGACTCAAAATGGCCTTCATTCCATTTAGATGATGCTCAAGCAAATTTCAAAATGTAAATGTGGATGCAAACAATATTATCCATAAATGTTAATTACTTTATTAATGACTACTGTGGGGTGCTTCATTAAGGAGTGGGTTTGGTTATTAGCAATAATTAATAATGTCAAAGATAATTATTAATTATTAAAATCAATCGAATTTTTTTTAGAATCAACATTTCACTTTTTAATCCTTTAAATCAAAAATCTTTAAAGATAACTATCAATTATCAAATTCAATATAATTTGAATTATTATAAAATATAATTATCAATTATTAAAATCAATAGAACATTGATTAGAATTAACATTAACTTATTGATCCTTCAAATCAACAATCACCAAAGATATCTATCAGTTTTCAAAATCAATAGAATATTAAAAAGGATTAATATTGCCAGGACACCACCCTGGAATCAGGGACTAATAACCAGACAGTATAACAGTCTCAATATAGGATTGTTCATTTAGGAAAGTCAACGTCCAGAGAACATCGACATTAAAAAGGAAAACAATGAATGCTTGAATCCGAGCACTGACATCCCCTGACACAGGTGCATGCAGAACAATACCAAAACACTTCTCTTTAAATTATAACAAAATTTATTGATGCAGTAATATCAATTTATAATCAATACAATGACATCGATAAACTTCTGACTTTCAACTACAAACTATACATTTACATGATTAGATATGGCAACAAATAAGCCTATAATATATGAGAGGAAGGTGTGTGTGTGTGTGTGTGTGTGTGTGTGTGTGTGTGTGTGTGTGTGTGTGTGTGTGTGTGTGTGTGTGTGTGTGTGTGTGTGTGTGTGTGAGGGAGGGAGAGAAGGAGGGGAAAAAATTGTGGCCATGGCTCTTGTGGAGCGTACGTCACGCCAGTTTTCCGGCCAGAGAATGGGTCCGCGAATGTGGGTGGAGAGACTGGATAGTGGACCTTCAAACATTGATTAGAATCAACATTTAACTTTTTTAATCCTTTAAATCAACAATCATTAAAGATAACTATCAATTATGAAATTCAATGGAATATGAATTATGATCAAATATAAAGTAATTATCAATTATTCAAATCAATAGAACATTGATTACAATTAACATTAGCTTATTGATCCTTCAAATCAACAATCACCAAAGATAACTATCAGTTTTCAAAATCAATATAATATTAATAAGGATTAATATTTCAGGGGCACCACCCTGGAATCAGTTACTAATAACCAGACAGTATAACAGTCTCAATATAGGATTGTTCTCTTTGGAAAGTCGACGTCCAGAGAATATCAACATTCAAAAGGAAAACAATGAAGGCTTGAATCCGAGCACTGACTCTTTAAGTATAACAAAATGTATTGATGCAGTAATATCAATTAATAATCAATCCAATGCAGTATATAAACTTCTGACTTTCAACTACAAACTATACATTTACATGATTAGATATGACAACTGTATAATAATAAGCCTATAATATATGAGAGGGAGTGTGTGTGTGTGTGTGTGTGTGTGTGTATGTGTGAGCGTGTATTTATCACTTTGTGGGGAACAAATGTCCCCATAAGGATAGTAAAACCTGAAATGTTTGACCTTGTGGGGACATTTTGTCGGTCCCCATGAGGAAAACAGCTTATAAATCACACTAAATTATGTTTTTTGAAAATGTCAAAATGCAGAAAGTTTTCTGTGAGGGTTAGGTTTAGGGGTAGGGTTAGGTTTAGGGGATAGAATATAAAGTTTGTACAGTATAAAAACCATTATGTCTATGGAAAGTCCCCATAAAACATGGAAACACAACATGCGTGTGTGTGTGTGTGTGTGTGTGTGTGAGGGAGAGAAGGAGGGCACAAATTGGTGGCAAAATGGTACAGCGGCTTGTTCGTGCCAGACTGGCGGACAAATCATCGAAGTCGACTCAGTTGAAGAGGGAAGAGAAATCTTCTTTTTCTGCAGGCAAATGGGTGTGGCACGGATTTCTCAACGCTCTCCTCCGGTTCTGTTAGAAATCTCAGCTTTTCCAGTGAGAAGGAGATGATATGGCCAAACTTCTGGGACATATGTTACTTCTTTGGGCAGCAAGGCTACACCCGGGAGCAGTGTGCTGCAACTAAATTCGGCGAATACTATCGCCGGAAGCAAATCTTAGAAAGATCTCAGAGGTTTTATACTCTCGATGACATCATGGCTGAGTGACTCGTTCTATCGTGTGTTTCATCCAATAGGAGTTGAGAGATTGATCCTTCAGAATTTCACACAAATGTGTAAAGTGAGCAAGGCTTCATGGGATGTGTAGTCTGTTTTGTACTCATTTTATTTGATTTTGGCGCCGTTGTTGTTATCAGGTTTTGAGTGTTCTTATAGGCCGCAGTCAGGCGGCCTATAAGAATGTTGTTTTTTCTATTTTTTTCTCATGACACAAGGTCAATAAACACATATAGACAAACACATCCATACATCTAGCACCCCTGCTTACACTATCAGTATCTCAACAGCAATTTAATGACTTTGCCTCATGCTTCGTTCGTCCATAATATTAGCAGCAGGAAGTACTTTAAATCCTTTTACTCATGGCATGAAACCCATTCAAAAAGAAAGGTAGGAATAATAGGGAAAAAAATGGAAGAAAGGGTTGACCATATGACAGAAAGTGTAATAATAACACTCCCTTTGATCAAATTCACCATCTACAAAACTTTAAGAAGGCAAGCAAACATCCCTCTCAGCCCTGCATTCTGAGATGGGCTAACCTAACATAAAGTAATTGACTCTTCTCAGAGGTAGCATGGACGAGACTCTTGTTTGCTCAGGTTCTGACCTGTAGCTACAGGGCTGAGAAATGTTGTGCAAGATGTCAGTTTAGTTTAAGGGGGAAGGGCAAGTTTAGAGGGGGCAAAAGGCACATTGCTGTGAGGATGTCCCTGTCAGTTTAAACTGACCTGTTGTCTGACAAGCTTTCATCTTGTTGAGGGCAAACTTTCAATAGGGAACAGAGGGCTTTGCTGCCATAGATGAGCTACAGAGGGGGAAGGGATACATTTTCTGTCTAGAAATAATATTAAGTTACTGCATTTACTGTAGACATTCTAAATTATGAAATAGAGACACATTTTGTATAGTTATATACTGTAGTATACATATTTCACCCGAAAAAGAAAAGTCTGTCTCAATTTAATTACATGTTGTTCCAGACTCATCTGCCTTTCTTTATTGATGTTTTAATTAATATCATGGCCAGACTTTTCAATACAATGGCAGTGGATAGTACCTCAATTTAAAGCTTACAATAGACCCCTAATTATCATAAAAGTAGTCTAGGGTATTCATGCATTGTATTTCAAGTCATCTGGAGACATACGGTTCCCCTTCTGTCACTCACTCGACGTTTTGTCGATGTAGTGACACTAGGGGTCGCTCTTGATAGCCTCCTATGAACACCTCCCATTCATTGAGAAAAGGCCAATGAGAATTGGCGAGTGGAATTTGCATGCCTGGACATACGGTATAGCACCTTTCCCCTCCCCTGAGGTTAAAACGTGCGCTTTTACCCCCAGTCGAGTTCACAAAGTTGTGTACCCTGGATGTCCTTCCTCCCTAGACCTGTAGCTCTCGTATTCGGCAAAGGAGTCCGCAGCCAGACCCAGTATGGGTACTAATATGCCCTGTACTGGTATAGGTGCTCCACAAAACCGATTACTCTGGTAACAACCTGTGATGTATTTTACGCAGTACAGACTCCCTGTCAGCGGACCCGTGTTTCCCTTGGGCAGAGCCCTTTTTGCCCCAGTCCTGTGTTTCTGCCCCCTTCACTGTACGACCTACCAATGCGCCTCTTCCATGTGCGATTCTTGAGCCCACATGACATATCGCCACATGTTAACCTCACCTCTGGTGTGGCAGTGTGTTGCCTCCTTGGGGTCTTTTCCTCCTGAAAGAATAAGAAAGGAAAAGAATACCTTCCCAGGTGAGTCCAATAGTGTTAACTGGCCCCAGCCGAATCTAATACCCTCTGGAGAGAAAAACATGGAGAGAAAAGACCGCGGCTGGCACGGCCTGCTCCCATGCTAGTTATGTCACTTCTCCCCCTCAGAGATGTGGGGAACTACATGATGTATTTTGGGGCGTTGGGGGAGGTTACGTCCAGACTGATGCTCCTGCTATTACGCACACAGCAACTTGCTTGCACCTGCATCAGCAGTTCACATTACACGGTTCAGCATTTGTGTGTTTTTTTTTTTTAGGGAACCTTAGTGTCACTACATCAACACAACGTCGAGTGAGTGACAGAAGGGGAACGTCATGGTTCCCTATCAAAAATGTACACTTTGATGCTGCACTGATTTAGCGCTTTGGGAACAACTTTAGTTGTGACCAGCTGTGAACATGTGTGCAACAAATCAATGAAATTGACTAGAATTTATAGCCTCTGCTGATGATCTCATTGGATGCACCTGTAGCAGGGCTATAAATAGATGTGTCACAGGTGCATCGTCAGATCTTTTGTCTTCAGATCACTCTGTGTGCGTTGTGCTTCATGAGCCTGTCAGAAACGTTCTACTTTCCTCTGTTAGGAGTTAGATTTTGTTAGGCGGTGCACAGAAACCTTTTTTTTATTTTTTATACAACATTACTGAAAGACAGAGCAAGCGGTGTATGTTCCATTGTTTAAACTCTATGGCTGAAAGAGACACACACCAGTTTTGTTTTGTGTGTTTGAGGGAAGAGCATGCTGCTCTTTCGTTGGGGCGGGGCTGGTGCGAGCATTGCGATCTGTTCTCAGTCAAAATACTTCGCACTCGTCTTGCTTACTTCCGAGAGTCAGCACCCACACTTCCATCATGGGGCTCTCATATGGATCTTGCTGAGGCGTGAGAGACGGTCCGTCCCTATTGCTCGCTCTCTCTCCCCCCAGATCCTTCCCGTGATCCTGAAGCGCGCTCCGACACCTCTTCGGTTCATGAGGGGGACCGTGGTTCTCTTGAGTCGACGGACTTCGAGTTACCCACCTCCTAGCATTCCGGGCATAATAATAAATCATCGGAGGAACTACTCGAGGTGATTACTCATGCGGTGGCCAGACTTCAATTAGACTGGCCATGTGAACAAGAGACACCCAATTGCTCCAATTTGGAGGACAGATTTCTGTCTGGTGGCCAAGGGAAGGGAACGCTTCATCAGTCCCTTCCTTTCTTTGATGACCTCCATGACAAGCTCTCTCGTTCATGGAGGAAACCTTGTACTTCCCGTGTCTTTGTGCCCTTGACGTCGATATATTTATATAGCGGCTTATCAGACAGCAGGTCGATGCAGGTCTGCACAGTATGGCAGTGTTACTGGCGTGCCAGGCTGATCTGTTGAAGGACCTGAGTGCGGGCACCACGTTCGACGAGGAGGCTTTCTCTGAGCTTCATCGGGCCACGGATCTGTCTTTCTTTTGCGACCTAACAGATGACCCGTGCCATTGGCTGGTCTATGTCTGCTTTAGTCAGCATGGAGAGACACTTATGGCTCAAGCTGTTGGGCATCAGAGACAAGGACAAAGTTTTCCTTCTCGATGCCCCGGTTTCGCCTTCTGGCTTGTTTGATGATGCTATGAATGTAGTTGTCACCAGGTTCTAGGAGGCAAAAAGTCACGAGGAAGCCTTTTGGCAATTCCTGCCTCGCTGCACTCAGGGGGAGGGGCCGTCGGCCACCCAGCCCTGCCCCGGTCCTTCTAGAAGGGAGGCTGAGAAACAATGCATGGCGAGTCGTGCTCCCCCTCATAGAGACTGGGACTGGCTCATCGCCCTCAGCAGCCCCAAAAGCAAGACCTCAGGGCAGTCATTTCAAAGAGGAAAAAACCCTGACAGTCTTGCGCCCAGCCTTGTGGGGGTAGCCCCCCTCGGGACTGGGCGCATGTATCATCCATTTCTACCCTCATGTTACCCCCACAAAACCTCTCCATTCCTGCCGCCTCTGGTGTTTTGGGAGTTAGAGGCTTCCAGCTAAATGTTGGGTGTACCGTTGCTTCCTGCCTTAGTCTAGGACACATAACACTCAACATCCCCTCAACAGGAAGTGTCAAAATGAATACCCATCTCAGAGAACCTGGCAGCGTGGAAACTTCTGCCAGGTATTTATATGTGGGTCCTATGAACAGTAGAAAAAGGCTACAGAATTCAATTTGTTCGCCGTCCTCCGTGTTTCAACGCTGGGGTTTCCACTACTGTGAAACCGGATCAAGCATGTCTACTGTGGAAAGAACGGCAAAATATCTTGGTCAAAGGGGCCATAGAACATGTTCCCCTTCCAGAAAAAGAGTCAGGTTATTACAGTAGATACTTCCTGGTTCCTAAGAAGGGTGGGGGGTAGCATCTTAGATATTCTTAGACATCGCTCAGTCAGGGCATTCAAGTTAAAGATGCTAACTATCAAGACGGTTGTGTCCCAAATCCAACATCATGATTGTTGGGGCCCGATCGATCTCATGGACACATACTTTCATATATAAATTCTGCCACAACACAGGAAGTTCCTGAGTGTCATTAGCTTGATTGGCACATCAACTGGCTCGAGTTGATTGCTGTATTTTTGGCCCTGAAATACTTCCTCCAGCATTTGAGAGGCTGCCATGTCCTGGTGCGGGTGGACAACACAGCAGCAGTCTCTTACAAACACTCTGGCATGTCACATTCTCCTTTGGGCCCAGGGCAAGCTTCTGTCAGTAAGGACAGTTTATATCCCTGGATGCCTGAATGTGGGAGCAGACTGTCCAGACAGAAAATACAGACGGGGGAGTGAAAACTCCACCCAGAGGTTGTGGAACAAATCTGGGTGAGATTTTACATGGGAAGAGGTGGACCTCTTCGCCTCTCAACTGACAGCGAAATGTCCTCTCTACTTGCCTCTGAGTCACCCAGCTCCCCTGGGTCTGGACGTGATGGAACATACACGGCCCAGAATGCACCTGTATGCATTTCCCCCGGTTTCTCTGCTCCAGGGAGTCTTGGCCAGAGTTCGCCAGCAAGGGTCCTGCCTCTGCCTGATAACGCCGCGTTGGCCGAACAGGGTATGGTTCTCGGAGAAAATGTCTCTCCTCGACGGCTCGCCTTGGGCAATTCCGTACAGGAGGGACCTTCTGTCTCAGGAGCAGGGGATAATATTTCATCCCCGGCCCGAGCTGTGGAACCTTCATATTTTGCCCCTGAAGGGTACCAACTGAGGGACACTGGGCTTTCACCTGAAGTTATCAAGACCATTCTAAGTGCTAGGGCTCCCTCTACTAGAAGAAGTTACACCAATAAATGGGGTGTCTTTCAATGATGGTTCAGTTTACTTAATGCAGATCCAGTTAACTGCCAAATTGCTTCAGTTCTATACTTTTGCAGGAAAAATTATCAGCAGGCAGTTGCCCCGCCACTCTCAGGGTTTACGTGGCCGCTCTATCGGCTTGCCACGCCTTGATTGACAGGGTGCCATTGGGGAGACATCCTCTGCTCGTTTCCTTCATTTGTGCAGCCATGCGACTGAGACCTTCAGCTAGGACCAGGATCCCTTCATGGGACTTAGCAATAGTCCTTGAGGGTCTGGTTAAGACACCCTTTGAACCTCTAGAGTCAGCGTCTGATAAACTTCTGACTCTCAAGATATTTTTTCTTATGGCAATTACTTCTCTAAAAATAATTGAGGATCTACAGGCTCTGTCTTGCCAGCCTGCTTAGATTTTGCCCCAGGAATGGCTAAAGCAATTTTGCACCCTCATCCTGACTACCTGCCTAAGGTTCCTTTCTCGACTGTACATCCAGTCACTCTCGAAGCCTTCTGCTCCCCGACCGTTGACAAAGCTGGAACAGGAAAGACTTCACAGACTTTGTCCAGTCCGTGCCCTTCAGACTTATGTCCACCGCACTAGCCAGTGGCATAAGTCAGGGCAACTATCCGTTTACCCAGGGGGCGGCCGCTACCAAGCAGACAATGTCGCTTTGGGTTAGGGAAGCTTCGCCAGTAGGTATCAGGGCTCTCTCTACCAGAGGGGTCACCTCCTCTAAAGCCTTGGCTAGAGGTGTCCCACTGCAGCATGTTTGTGATGCGGCAGGCTGGTCCTGTCCACACACATTCATAAGATTTTATAGTTTGGATGTTTATGCCACTCCTTGCTCTTATGTCCTTTCGTCAACGTCACAAGCTCATGTCTGAGAACTCTTGCGCTCTTGTGAGCACAACTACACAACCGTAAGGGGTCCGGACATCCATAGTGCAGCGGCGTGGGTATTCTTGTTCCCAAAGCGCTAAATCAGCGCAGCATTACATACTAGCTTTTTGATAGGGAACGTCTCAGATTACTTAACTGTAACCCCTGTTCCCTGATAAAAGCGGAATGAGATACTGCGCTTCATTGAGCAGTCCTGGGGCTTCCCAGTGCGGCAAAATGCATTCCAGCTCCTTGTATACCTTATGTCCAGGGGAGTGGTATGCAAATTCCACTCGGAAATTCTCATTGGTCTTTTCCCAAAGAATGGGAGGTTTTCGGGGCTCTCAAGAGCGACCCCTAGTGTCACTACATTGAAACAACATCTCATTCCCTCATCAGGTAATGGAGGTTACAACAGTAACCATGACGTTTTGTTGAGAAACAAACCCAGAATTTAAGTAATTTTTGTGAAAATATTGTTGTCAGTTGCACATGTATGAGAAATTCGTTCACAGTGGCATATATACACATGAGAATGTGTGTCTTTGAGAATGTGTGTTAAAGGGAAACATATCCTGTGATATCACACTATGTGATGCATCATTAAGCAGTACAGTTGTGACGTGATCAGAAGAGTGCAGTTGTGTTTCATTATTTGAACCAGCACCGCTAATGGTTTAGTCAGTGAATTCATATCTCACATGGGACTTCCTTAGCAAGTCTCACCAAATGTTATTTTATCAGCAATGCAATAAAATACTGTTGACTTCATATCACTAACTATGAGTATAAACGTATGTGTGGCAAATTTCGTTTGATTATATAGCCTACTCTTTCATTAGGCTATACTGGTTTTCACCAGTGCTTTTCTCGTGCCCATGCTAATGCTCAGCTTGTGCTTGTCCGGGGATTTGTGAGTCTCTCTCGGAACCATAATGCAGAAGGCAGCGGCACAGCACTTTAAACGTGGACAAGCCATTTTTATTGTTTGCGTATACTATGCACATGCCGATGTTACCACTAATGATTCAGTTACTAATATCAATTTTATTTGGTATGCACATTTGCTTATTGTCACGTTCCTGTGTTGTCTGCCCTATGTTCTCTGTTTCACTAATCACGTTTATGTCACTTTTCCTTGTTGTCCGCTCCGTGTTTTCCATTTAACCCGTCACCGATCCCGTTCCATGTCACGTTTTCCCTGTTGTCCGCCCTGAGTCTCACTGTCCGTGTGTGAAACTGCACTTCCCACAATTCCCAGATCACGCTCCCAACCCTGATCACTGTGTTATTGTCCGCACCTGTCTGTTATTTTGTCATTACCTTGTCTGTTTATTTAAACCCCGCTTTCTCCCCTTCCCGTTGTCGTTCGTTGATGTTCCATGTCTCCGCTTATGTATTGTTTGACTCTCTCTTCGTGTTCCCTGCCTGTCTGTCAGCCCGTTCATGGTTACCCCATTATCTGTCCGTCCAAGGTTACCCTGTCGTTCTCCGCCCTCCGTTTCCTCTTGTATTTACTTTACCTTTTTCTCATCGAGGACTTTCTTTTGTTCCTGTGTTTTGTTTATTCTGTTCTTTTGTTTCAATAAAGCCCGCATTTGGATCCACACACCCGTCTGCCTTCTCCTACTTCCACAATTCATAACACTTATACTGGTGCATTAATACGAACAATACATAGTGCTCAATTTTATTATGGTCCGGTTTATGGAGTTCAAATGACATTGTAAAGCGCTTAACGTGGCTTTATTGCTACTCAAAACAATAACCACAAAGAAACACATTTTATCATGCTTTCTTTGTCTTATTCACTACTTAACAACATCAAGATATCATAATCTAAATGCAAAGCACATAGTATTGTGTCAATATTTTATAACCGTTATAAAGAAAAACAATAATATCAGTGGCCTTGGTTGAAATAAGAAAACTGACTACAAATGAATGGATGACCCAATTAAATGCAAAGTGTGGATTTTCAGTGTTTTTTTTTTTTTTGAAAAGAAGCCACATCAAGTGTATTTTTACACAGTGTCGCTCTTTTCTTTTTTTTTAGCATTAAATTGTGTTTGTGACAAGTGAATTGAGAGAAATTTTGGTTCTTGTTATGGTCCATTACACAAAGGCCTATATCAAAATGTCAAATGGTAAAAAAAATATGCAGAATTTATGTTAAGCTGTTTCTTACATAATACTAATAGTAATAATAATAATAATATAATAATATAAAAAAGCTTCCCCCTTTATGACAGTGCTTAAATCATTAAAAACGTTAAACTACTAATATTTTACTCTTACAGATGGAGACTGGGGCACAAACTAACACTTTTTGGTTTTCTTAAGTTTGTGTAAATGCACTTGGGGTTCAAAGTATTTTTCTTTTTTCACATTAATGTCTGGTACACATACTGTATGTGGTCTTGTTTCATGAATACAGCGCAGTTCATGTGCCCTTGAATGTTTTCGTGTTTTAGTTTCTGTTTACCCATCGTGGTAGATTCCTTTGTTCCTGTCTGTTTATTCAAGGAGCGGTTGCCACCGGCGACGCGCAGCTGGACGCTCCGCGATTTTGTGGAGGAGACGCTTCTGGCATGCGGCTCGCCGTTCACTGTGGGTGTTGTTGAGGAGGATCCTGCCTCTCCTCCCACAGTGGTGACCCTCCAGTCGTCCATGGCTCGTCCTGTTTCGCCTGCCCCTCCTGCCAGCAAGCCAACCCCCACGCCTGCCTTGATCAACGAGCCAGCGCTGCCAACTTCGTCCGCCCGAGGAGGAGGAGAAAAAGAAACGCCTCTGCACTCCAACCTCCACCTACCATGGCCAACCAGTGCCTGTAGCCTTGAACGTCAGTGAGCCAGTGCCTATAGCCTCGAACGTCAGTGAGCCAGTGCCTGTAGCCTTGTACGTCAGTGAGCCAGTGCCTGTAGCCTCGAACGTCAGTGAGCCAGCGCCTGTAGCCTCGACGTCCCAGAGCCAGCGCCTGTAGCCTCGACCGTCCCAGAGCTAGCGCCCGTAGCCGTGACCGTCCCAGAGCCAGCGCCACTAGACTCGACCGTCCCAGAGCCAGTAGCCTCGCCCGTCCCAGAGCCAGCACCAGTAGCCTCAACCGTCCAAGAGCCAGCTCATCTCGAGCCTCCCAGGGCTCCACCTCTCGAACCTCCCGAGCCTCCCAGGGCTCCGTCTCTCGAGCCTCCCGAGCCTTCCAGAGCTCCGCCTCCCGAGCCTCCCAGGGCACCGTCTCTCGAGCCACCCGAGCCTCCCAGGGCTCCGCCTCTCGAACCTCTCGAGCCTTCCAGGGCTCCGCATCCCGAGCCTTCCAGGGCTCCGCCTCCCGATCCTCCTACGGCTCCGCCTCCCGAGCCTCCCAGGGCTTTGCCTCCCGAGTCTCCTACGGCTCCGCCTCCCGAGCCTCATATGGCTCTGCCTCCAGAGCCTTCCAGGGTTCCGCCTCCCGAGCCTCCTACGGCTCCGCCTCCAGAACCTCCAGAGCCTTCTTGGGCTCCGCCTCTAGAGCATCCTACGGTGCCACCTCCCTCGGCTCCACCTCCAGAGCCCTCCAGGCCTCTGCCTCTAGAACATCCTACACCGCCACCTCCCTCGGCTCCACCTCCAGAGCCTTCCAGGCCTCCGCCTCTAGAGCCTCCTATGGCGCCACCTCCCTCGGCTCCGTTGTTGTTGACCTGAGAGACATGTTTGATGTGAAACAAAAGTATCATGAATGGGGCCGTTTGAAGCTAATCTTTTTAAGAATCTGAGATTTAAGTAATCCATTTGTGGCATGAAAACACTATAAAAAGTAACACTTTATGCCAACAGCAATGTGTGTAAAAAAAAATAAAAAAAATAATTATTTGATAAAATGCATTTAAGCTGATTTAACTTTGGTTTATGAATGCATTGTTTTTTTTGTAACAATACATTTTTAAAAATTGTATAGTGTCACATACCTTTCCAAAAATCAATTAGGCTGCATTCCATTGCATATCAATTTAACTTCAGCCTAGACAAATGTTAAACCAGACATGGACATAAATATTTCAAAATGAATCACAATTAAACTTTTAAGTGCTTTGTATTTTAGACATGTTAATTAATATAGCAACACTGTTTCCTTGTGTATAGGCTGCATTTTGTTATTTATTTTATTCTCAATAGAAAGTATAGCGACAATCTGAATTCCATTTATTAATAATTCACACATCCACGTCACGCCAGCCACATGCTTCTGAGCCGTAAAACAAATTAACCAGGTTTTAAATGAATCACTTTAATTTTAAATTAAATTAATTTTAAGGGGTGGCTGTGGCTCAAGTTTTAGAGCGGGGGTGCCGCTAATTGTAGGGTTGGCGGTTGATTCCCGGCCCACATGACTCCACATGCCGAAGTGTCCTTGGGCAAGACACTGAACCCCAAGTTGCTCCCAATGGCAGGCTAGCACCTTGCATGGCAGCTCTGCCGCCATTGGTGTATGAGTGTGAACGTTTGTGTGAATGGGTGAATGGGACACAGTTTAAACCTCTAAGGTTAATAAAAGGTGCTATAAGTTCAGAGCTTTAACCACATTTTTTTTTTAAACAATTCCAAGCAAAAATATTTGAAAATTTATTTATTAGCCTACAAAACTGTATGCTTAATATCCAAGCAAGCAACAAACAACATCAAACAAGTTTCAGTGTCTGACATGCCTGTGTGAAAAAAAAAATAGATATTTGAAATATCCCAAATATTGTAACATGTTTACTTTGCCAAGTACAACAAAAAGGTAAATATTTGCATAAAATCACATATTGATATCCTCCATTTCAAAATACACTGGCCTTTTACTTGTAATTTGTTCAGACTTTTGGAAATATTCCACAACCTGAGAGGTCTCCGACACAAAAATAATAATCTATTCTATAATATGATTGTCATGTCTACATGTGTTAATGTACCTTGTTTGCTAGTCTTGTTTAAATCAAGTTTATGTTAATTGTTCATGTTTATGTTTAGTTTAGTTCATGTTTATAATTAGGGTTTAGAATTTCACATATGTAAATCAAATGCACTTGGGTTCTTCATCTTCACATCATCATCTCGTCATTGCCAGTCAACGCCCAAGCCTGGCACGGCCAACAAGCTGAAAGCTACGTCCGTCCCAGGGCCAGCATTATTCATCTCGTCTGTCTCAGAGCCATTGTTGCCAGCCTCGTCCATCCCAGAGACAGCATTCACTGCCTCGTCTGTCCCAGAGACTACGCTGAGAAACTTTGGTCTCCCGGAGGAGGAGGAGAAAGGCTTTCGTCTCGTGTCTCTGCCCATGTATACGATCATGGAGGTCATTTCCAAGTCTCTGAGATTTTCTAAGTCTCTGCCCATGTACATTACCACGGAGGTAGTTTCCAAGTCTCTGCCCATATATACAACCACTGAGGTCGTTTCCAAGTCTCTGCCCATGTTCACGACCACGGAGGTCGTTTCCAAGTCTCTGCCCATGTTCACGACCACAGAGGTCTTTTCCAAGTCTCTGCCCATGTATACGATCATGGAGGTAATTTTCAAGTCTCTGTCCATGTTCACAACCGCAGAGGTCGTCTCCAAGTCTCTGTGTATGCCCACGACCACAGAGGTCATTCCCAAGACTTAGTCCATACCCACGACCACTCTGCTCATGTTCTCAACCACTGAGGTCTGTTCCTAGTTATCTGGGACACTTTGTTTTAAGCCTCCCACAACTCTGCCTTCCACAACTTGGTCCCAAATCATGGCTGCCAAGCCCTAGATCCACGTCATGGCTGCCAAGCCCGAGTTCCACATCATGGCTGCCATGGTCCAGGCCATGTCATAGCCACACCAGAGTCAGCTCCAGGCCATGTCATAGCCATGCCAGAGTCAGCTCCAGACCATGTCACAGCCACGACTCAGCCTGCTCCATGCCATGTCACAGCTATGCCTCAGCGTGCTCCATACCATGTTACAGCCATGCCTCAGCCTGCTCCATGCCATGTCACGCCTGAGTCTGCTTCATACCATGTCACAGCCATGCCTCAGCCTGCTCCATGCCATGTCACAGCCACACCTCAGCCTGCTCCATGCCATGGCACAGCCACGCCTCATCCTGCTCCATGCCATGTCACAGCAACACCTCAGATGGGCTTGGCAGCCATGACGTGGCTGCTTTCGAGAGGCCAAGTTGGCAGCTCAGTCTCTGGGATGGACGAGGCTGGCAACGCTGGCTCTGGGACGGATTAGGTGAATAACGCTGGCCCTGGGACGGATGAAGCTTTCAGCTCATTGGCCGTGGCAGGATTGGCTGTTGACTCACAGCCATGCCCCAAACTGCGCCATGCCACAGCTGAACCTCAGACTGTTCCATCCAATGCCACAGTCGAACCTCAGTCTGGTCCATGCCATGTCACGGTCAAGCCCCAGATTGCCCCATGCCATGTCACAGCCAAGCCACAGACTTCTCCATGCTATGTCACAGCCAAGCCCCAGACTGCTCCATCCCATGTCATAAGCCTGCCTCTGCTCCACGGTCCAGGCCCGGCTCTGCTCCACGATCCAAGCCCACCTCTTCTCCTCGGTCCAGGGCCGCCTCTGTTCCACTATCCAGGCCTGCCTCTGCTCCATGATCCAGGCCCATCTCTGCTCCATGGTTCATGCCCGCCTCTGCTCCATGGTCCAGTACTCACGCCTGCTACATCAAGCCCCCCAGCTCCTTCTTGAACACTGTGTTTTTGTTTTGGGGCATCTGGAGCCGGATGGATATGTCATGTTAATGTACCTTGTTTGCTAGTCTAGTTTAAGGGTTTAGGATTTCACGTATGCAAATAAACTGCACTTGGGTTCTTCATCTTGTCGTCATCGTCATTGCCAGTGCCAGCACATCATTACAAAGATCATATGCAGCTGATCCTCCACATGTATGTTTACTGTAGCTGCCAAGTACCTCTTTTATTCACTTTAGCTACAGTAACTAGTTCTACCAGACATGTTAAAACAGTGTGCATGAGATACACTGTAATGCACCCACAAGATAACGTCAGACTCCCATATGCCAGCTGGTGGATATTGTGAGAAACGTAACAAACTTTGCCCATTTTGGGCCCTATTTTAGAAGTGCTAGCTTTACGCACAGCACTTTGAGATAAATAATTAGTGCAAAGTCCGTGGGCATGTCTAACGAATGAGGCTGGTATCCATTCAGCCAACCGCCAGAGGGAGCCCTCTCCCGAATAGTAGCCATGAACCATTTCTTCTATGTTTACTTCCTTTTTGGACTGTATAAATAGCCATGCATTTCCATTGTTACTTTGCAAAGTATTGCCAGTTATTTCACTGCCTTACCAAAGGTTTTTCCTTTGCCTGTTTAGTTACCTTCTTGTTATGACCATTGTGCTTGTCTTTTTGGATTACCGATTATTGGATGACTGTTTTGCTTTGTTTGCCTGGTTGGAATGAATACTTTTCACTACTACTTTGCCTGCTTCATCGACTACGTCTCTGTCTAGTGTTTTGGAATTGTCTGCTGTGTTTATCAAACTTCCTGCATATGGATTCTGCCTCTATGTCGAGTCCCTCACAGCATAGCCATGAAGTATTTTAGTGCAAGCATACGCTAAGTTTAGGTGCAGTTGGGTCTGGAGAAATCACCTGCACAACGTGCAAATGGTCTGGATAAAGTGCATTTTAATTCTGAGGTTTTCTCTGGTTTTCTCACCATCTACATCTTATTATATATTCCACAACAACGACAGCACATTCATAAGAATTTGGTTGTGTAAATGAATTGTATTCAATTAATGTTTCTTTTTCAATTAATGTTTAAAATTATGTTCTTTTGTGCATTAACTGCATCATAAATTGCGGGACATATTTCTATGACAGTGACATGCTCATTTTATACGCATGGAAAATGTGATTCCAGGGTATTTCCAGCATTTAACATTTTCCTGCGGCCACCAAAGCAAATTCTATTATATAGTGCTAAATATGCTTCACATGTGGAACATGAATGTGCACGGACTGATTGAAGACTGGTTTTGCATGAGTGTTGCGGGATCCACCGTTAATCACACTTTTGATGCACTCTGCTCTATCCTACTGTATCTGTGGAGCACACAGGTGCAGGTGCGCATGAGACGAGCGTCAACCAAGATTCGATATGTGAGTTCCGGTGACAGGATAGCGCAGAGCAGATCACATGCATGATTAAACTGGGTTTCTCTCAATATCGTGGTGCAGACGACAAAACATATGCAACCCATTTGAATTCTACTGAATTATTTAGTTTAAAGAGATATGGATAAATTCAACCATGCCAAAAAATGTAACTGATATTCTGAACAGCTCTGACAAGGGAAAGAGAAACCCACATGCCATGCATTAATTACCAGCATTAATTACAAGACTTTTTCACTTCAACACTCTTACTAACATTTATCACAGTAAACTTTAACTGAATTTTTCATTACAACTGTGGAAGTTGTATTAAAAAAGTTATTAAAAGTATTGGTTTTTTTTTCATAACAAATAAACTGTTTATTTTTTAAGAAAGACTAACTACCTAACTAACCACAGAAATGATGAGCCATCCATGGTCTTTTCTGTGATTATGGCATTACAATTGCACCTGTTAAACAATGAATTAACTGTGGTAAACAAAAGGGCATGTACAATGTAGAATAAAATTCTGGACCTTTATAAATTATTAGCAAAGTCGTGTACTATTTTAATATATTTCCTGTTCAGATGATGTTTGAGATTAGGAAACAAACTTACCTGGTGTGGCTTCAGATATTCATATACAGTGAGGAAAATAAGTATTTGAACACCCTGCTATTTTGCAAGTTCTCCCACTTAGAAATCATGGAGGGGTCTGAAATTGTCATCGTAGGTGCATGTCCACTGTGAGAGACATAATCTAAAAAAAAAAAATCCAGAAATCACAATGTATGATTTTTTAACTATTTATTTGTATGATACAGCTGCAAATAAGTATTTGAACACCTGAGAAAATCAATGTTAATATTTGGTACAGTAGCCTTTGTTTGCAATTACAGAGGTCAAACGTTTCCTGTAGTTTTTCACCAGGTTTGCACACACTGCAGGAGGGATTTTGGCCCACTCCTCCACACAGATCTTCTCTAGATCAGTCAGGTTTCTGGGCTGTCACTGAGAAACACGGAGTTTGAGCTCCCTCCAAAGATTCTCTATTGGGTATAGGTCTGGAGACTGGCTAGGCCACGTCAGAACCTTGATATGCTTCTTACAGAGCCACTCCTTGGTTATCCTGGCTGTGTGCTTCGGGTCATTGTCATGTTGGAAGCCCCAGCCTCGACCCATCTTCAATGCTCTAACTGAGGGAAGGAGGTTGTTCCCCAAAATCTCGCAATACATGGCCCCGGTCATCATCTCCTTAATACAGTGCAGTCGCCCTGTCTCATGTGCAGAAAAACACCCCCAAAGCATGATGCTACCACCCACATGCTTCACAGTAGGGATGGTGTTCTTGGGATGGTACTCATCATTCTTCTTCCTCCAAACACGGTTAGTGGAATTATGACCAAAAAGTTCTATTTTGGTCTCATCTGACCACATGACTTTCTCCCATGACTCCTCTGGATCATCCAAATGGTCATTGGCAAACTTAAGACGGGCCTTGACATGTGCTGGTTTAAGCAGGGGAACCTTCCGTGCCATGCATGATTTCAAACCATGACGTCTTAGTGTATTACCAACAGTAACCTTGGAAACGGTGGTCCCAGTTCTTTTCAGGTCATTGACCAGCTCCTCCCGTGTAGTTCTGGGCTGATTTTTCACCTTTCTTAGGATCATTGAGACCCCACGAGGTGAGATCTTGCACGGAGCCCCAGTCCGAGGGAGATTGACAGTCATGTTTAGCTTCTTCCATTTTCTAATGATTGCTCCAACAGTGGACCTTTTTTCACCAAGCTGCTTGGCAATTTCCCGTAGCCCTTTCCAGCCTTGTGGAGGTGTACAATTTTGTCTCTAGTGTCTTTGGACAGCTCTTTGGTCTTGGCCATGTTAGTAGTTGGATTCTTACTGATTGTATGGGGTGGACAGGTGTCTTTATGCAGCTAACGGCCTCAAACAGGTGCATCTAATTTAGGATAATAAATGGAGTGGAGGTGGACATTTTAAAGGCAGACTAACAGGTCTTTGAGGGTCAGAATTCTAGCTGATAGACAGGTGTTCAAATACTTATTTGCAGCTGTATCATACAAATAAATAGTTAAAAAATCATACATTGTGATTTCTGGATTTTTTTTTTTAGATTATGTCTCTCACAGTGGACATGCACCTACGATGACCATTTCAGACCCCTCCATGATTTCCAAGTGGGAGAACTTGCAAAATAGCAGGGTGTTCAAATACTTATTTTCCTCACTGTAATCCAAATTATACCCAAATCATTAAGATACTGATGAAAGGAAAGCAATATCTGTTATGAAGTTGGAAACAAACATTTCCACTATAGAAGCACAGTGCCAAATCAGTGAAGTGTTTTACTCATGAATAATATAACTAGCCCTATAGATATAAGGTGTTAAGTTAGTTTGATTTTCCACTGTAACTTGAAGTATAACATTTCTGTTGAATTCAGACATTTGTAGAAGCTCAGGTGATCAAATTATGTAAAAAAAATATAAATAAATTTGACATCAATCCTGCATCATGCATCACCAAAGACATTTTTTGACCCCTGAAAAACCTTGGATTCTAGTCAAAATGTGGATGTAGGCTCTGTTAAATTACGTAGATGAAATTTTTTAAATCTGTAAAATTTCATAGAATTTAAGTATTATTAATCATATACTGACACACAAATCATTGCTAGTATTAATAGTGATTTATTTTGGCACGCACCTCACTTTTACCAGTCGATTTAGAAAAATGACATTCATTTATTGAAACTTTTACCAAAAACATTCCTAAATTTAAATTACCGTTCAAAATAAATGAAAATATAATCAAAACAAAGAAGTGGTTAAAAAAATCATACCAATCCCAATCATTTTACTTATTCCAAATTCTTCCACCGGCCTGTTTTGCAGTGAGTTAAAATCATCCAATCATAACAGTTGGAAAAACACCAATATAAATTAGATCATACAGTTGTAAATTTTAACTAAGGCTGTCAATTTAAAATTAATGCAATTAATTGCAATGCCCCCGGACAGTAATAAGGAAGATTCCTGAGATTTGCCTGTTTACTCCAGATGGCAGTAAGTGAAACTTCAGCTGTATGGCAAGATGCAATTTATACAGTGAACAAAACAACCCTTCTGCAGACAGCACAACACAAACATACATTACGTTCTTGCGTTCAAAACACTTGATGGAGCGCAAATTCGAACTAGGGGATCTCAAGAAGTGTTAATCTATATTTAACTTGACACAGTGAATTAAAAAAATTATGTTTATGACGCAACAAACCCTAGACGCTACACAAGCATGTCTGATGCTGGTGCACATTGACGGGTCCATCATCAAGCCCTCATAAAAAATCTCGAACAGATTGACAAAATTCACTTGTGAAATAGACTGCTGTGAACTTTATGCCAATGATTGGCTTATGTTCAATAATATGGTAGTAACAATACATTGTATTTTAAAACCACTTTTTGTATTGTCTTATAAATTATTAACCATTCTGCCACTAGAATGTAATGCATTTTAATTAACTGAATTTTTTTTTATATATATATATATATATATATATATATATATATATATATATATATATATATATATATGTATCTTTATATATATTTATTTATTTATTTTTAAATATTTAAAGATAACTATGTATAATTATTTCATCATTATATTTTGAATTATTGTTATATGAGGGGCTTTCTCAGCAAATATTTGTATATGTGATTAAATGCGATTAGTTGCAATTAATTAATCAGGACACCATGTAATTAATTCAATTAAAATGTTTTAACTATTTACAGCCGTAATTTAAACATAATAATAATAGCTGATAAATAAATCATGACCTATAGATAGTTTAACACAAAGCGCATACATTTTTTGTTTCATATAATTCAGCTGCCACTCTGATCATCAGGGACATACATTTATGTTCCACTATATGTTCAGAGATTGGACATTAACTTTATTACCACCTGCTGGCGGAATCTCCAAACTGCAAATGCAGGAACTGAGTTTAAACTTTGCGCTGAGTTAAGATGTGGTTTCCAAACGTCTTAGCACAACAACCTTTATCTCAGGAAAATTGCAAATTGTGCATTGCACCAATTAATTTACATACAATACACCCAAAGTTTGCGCGCATACACCCACAATAGTGCAAACACTCCCATCCACTTGCACTTGCGCTGGCATGAAAAAATTGGATTAGACGTTGCACATGGACATAGCACATATCACTGCACTTTGAGCACTGACCAAAATAGAACCTGATAACTTTTTACTGTTAACTTTTTGTTTTTCATTGTGTTTTACTTTATATGTATGGTATTGTATTTATGTTAATCTTCTGTCATTTGTATTTGTCTACATATCAAGACAATAGCATTCTATTTTATTTTCATCACAGTTTGTTTTGAATTTTCTCCAGTCAATTTGACATTGTGTTTCTTTCTTCATGGAATGTTCCCGCTCCAGATTTAGGGCTAATTGGAAGCTCCTTTGGTTTGAAAAGCATAAGGTAACACTACCTTATCATTTACTTACTGTACACCAGATAAATGTATCCAGTGCAATATCATCCCAGCTCTGTGTGAGAGCAAATATGGACATAAAAACATTAAACACATTTTCAAACACAAATGGCACCCAAAAGCAATCAGCCCTGTCTCTGAAGTATCAGAGATACAGTCCTGTGTCCATAATAAAACACACCGGAACAATTAGTCTGCTGTCCTTGAAAGCACATGTCTGTTTCCTGCTCAAAACTGATCAGATCAAACACTACATGTTGTCCACCTTCAAAAAGTAGCAAAGGCCTTTTTTCTTCAAACAATAAAAAGTATTTTAATTTATTTCAGTGCTCTAATAAATAGTTATTTTCTCATAATGAAAATGAGGTCCAAAGAAAAGCAGTTATTAACATTTATCAATTATGTTAAAAGTAACGTTCATTTATTTAGCTTTATGGTGACAGTTTTTCAGATTAACTAAACCAAGTGCTGTAAAAGTATTCCCCATGTTTAGTTCATGTTAACAAATGTTGTAACTGATGTTCATAAATACAACCTTCCTTTCCCCGTCTGCCACTCACACAACTTTGTGTTGAATGAAGTGACAATAGGGCTCTTTCTTGAAGGCCTCAGTTATCTCTGAACTTGAGAAAAGGCCAATAATAAATTGGCAGACAGAATTTGTATGTCCCTCCACTGGACATATGGGTATAAAAAGGAGGGAATCATGTGTCTGTTCATTCAGATTTAGTCTTCGGAGTCGAACAGAGATCACTTCTGTTCCACTCACCTATGCAGAGTTTTTGCTGTTGGATCTACGCCGCGTATTAGTGGCTTTATCCTTCTCTGCACACAAGTCTACTTGACAGCGCTTCTGAAAGAGTATATTTTCTCTAAAAGAGCACACACAGCAGGCGTTGAATGTCCTTTTCAGGATGCGTCTTTTTAAAGATGCCCTTCTGCCTCTGTGTAGTTCCTGGATGCGGTTGATATCTCTCTGATCCAGAAGGTTATAGACGCTGCCTCATGTGTCTGGGCCGCGATCACACTGAGGCGGCATTTGTGGATTGTTCTTGTTCTCTCTGCGGGAACTTAACATGGCAACATTGTGGAAGTGACTTTCATTCCTAAAAATGAATCAGCCAGCCGCCCCCTGCGTCGCTTCTTCTGCCCACAGGATTGCGGACGACCCGGCTGGCGATGGAGTCCATTTGGCTCCAGTGGGCACGATTTCGTCATGTCAATCCCCATGAACCGGCAGATGCCCATGTCGTCTTAAGACCTCGACCAGGCTATGTGACCAATGTTCCTACGACTCCCTTCAGGGACCAGATAATGAACTTGCAAGCACTGCCCTGGGAGGAGGCAGACCCAGCCTTTTTGTTGCTGTGTCCAGTGCGTGCTTTACGTACCTCTTTGAACCGCACACAAAGCTTTAGATGTTCTGAGCAGCTCTTTGTCTGTTTTAGTGGACAGTGAAAAGGGAACGCTGTCTCCAAGCATAGGCTAGCCCACTGGGTCATCGACGCCATCGCTTTCGACGACAAGTGTGGTATCCTCATGGGCACTGGCCAACGGCACATCTCTAGCATACATTTGCAGAGCGGCGGGCTGGGAAACACCAAATTCCTTTATGAGATTCTACAATCTCAGGGCTGAGTCAGTTTCGTCCCATATTCTCTCAGGTTCTAGCATGTAGTACTCGGTAATACGGAACAATTTACCGGGTGTTCTGCTTGCACATAGTGCCCTTCCCCTCCACTGAGGTGATCATGTGTGCTCTTTCTCCCAGGAGAGTCCACTAAACTCGCTCTCCCTGGATGACTTTCCTCCCTAGTCCTCTGGTCTGCGAATTCAGCAGATGAAATCCCGACCAGACTGTAAGGGGGTTATGGTGGGCAAGGAGGAGGCAAGAACCGGCTTGTCAATATAAATTATAATTTAATTAAACTGAAAACAAAAGCACAAACATAAACACACACATGACAGACATGCCTGTAATTCTCTCTCTCGAACCGTCGTCACCGGCTGCCTTTATCCCTCGCGTGCTCCATCAGGCCGACTGGGGACTGGGCGTGTGACATTACAGCCCGGCCCCGCACCCCTCCGCTCCACACTCTGATCCCCATTGGACAGAATGCTCCTCCGGTTTTCTGGCGGCACGTGGAGACACTCACCGGTTCTCTGATGTACCGTTGCATGGTCCTCGAACACTCCTCCACACTCTCCGGCGGACGACAGCCACTCCACTCCGGGCGAACCGGAGTCAAACCTCCAACCCCCAGTGGACAGAACACCCCTCCGCTTTTCTGGCAGCACGTGGGGATACTCCTCCGCCCCTGGCATCGGCCCTACCGCTCCAGGCGGTCGGGGGGGTTGCTTCCCACCTCCCCTCGTGGACGGCGGTCTTCCCTCGACCCCTCCACGTCTCTGGGGACGGCAGGGCACTCCTCCGAATGAAAACTGTTCTTGTTAATTGTAAAAATAGTTCAAAATATCTCTGTTTTTACTGTATTTTGTATCAAATAATTGCAGCCTTATTGAGCAGAAGAGACTACTTTTAAATGGTAGTGTAGGTCTAAAATTAAGTCTTTTTTAAAGAAAATGTACTGTATAGTCAGATTATTTCTTTTAACTTAAAACTTGATTTTGATCATTAAGTCTCCTCACATTTATTCTGTTTCTGTCACATTCCTCATTGATAGGCCCAGGGGAGGGGTCTTTTGTCTCCTCAGGTGTGAATTACAATCAATATTCATTATAGTTCATGCCTCCTCGCACATGACATTTCTAACACTAAAAGTGTCTTACAAAAGTTCAATTACTATATTGTTTCGTATGAATGAGTGATCAGGATAGGTTTCTCATCATTTTGTAGCTGCTCTAGGCTACAAGATCCATTCAAAAGGCTTGTGGACAAATGTTTAGTATGTGTTATATGGCCTTATTTCAATTACTTAACAATTGTATTTTCTTTTTCAAAAACCATGCATAAACATAATTTTCTCAAAAATACAAACATGTACACACAAGTTTATCACATATTAGTGTAGCCCAGTTTGTGCTGAATACAGTGTTATCAGACTTTAGCCATTAATGTGTTTTTAAGCAACTGAAAAAAGCACAAATGTCAAGGCATGTCAAAACTTTTCCAGGGCCCAAAACACCCTAAAATTAGAATTAGAGAAAGAGTGGGGAAAAGAGAACAGAACTTGGACCATGCTAAATAAAATAAATACATGAAACAATAACCAATCTTACTAAAAGAAAATTAACACTAACCCAACCGTTAGACTTCACAAGAAGCCCAAATAAAAGAAAAATCTTCATCGCCAAAGTGTCCTAACTAAACTACTCTCACTATAACCCAAAATACAAGGGATGGCATCCGTAACTAACCTAGTGTTCTAACACAATTGAAAACCTCAGTGTGGCACATGTATACCATGTGATATCTTACCTGTCCTTTTTTCTTTTCCCCGTTTAACATCGGTTTTACAACCAGGATAAATTAACACAAAGAGAGAAGATTAAAAGGGACGAATGAGCCGTCATACTAAGGAATCAAAGAACACAGACTTTACCATAAACATTACGAAGGAACACGTATACAGGGCAAACCACTACAACAGGTGCACATGTATGAATCAAACAAAGAAAGATCCTCTCACTTTCCACGCAGGCACTCTTTTTATAATTGCATAGCCTGCCCTCATTGGTGGAGAGACGCAATGTCGTTAACATGCATTGCCAAGATTGGCAGATGAACGAGCCAATTAAATAGGTCAATGTGCTGAAAACGAAAGTAAAGATCGAGACAGAGGAAGAGAGAAGAAAAACACAACACTCCAAAACACAAGTCACACTTATTACATTGGACGTTACAATGATACAGACATATTAATATTATTTCTCACTTTTTAAAAAAAACATATCATATGAAGTGATGCACAAAAAATATAAAACAACAATAAAAAACAAAAATGATGAGTAAATGAATTAAAAGCACCTCAAATAAAAGTGTTGGTAATAAAAGAGACAGAAAATTTGTAATTGGCCTAAATATGGAAATATGCAATCAAGCCTAGTTACAAATAAATAATATACTCTATTGTTGTCACATGACCTCACTTCTTTATGACATGCAGTTATCATCTCAAAAAGAAATACAGTTTATTTGCATTTCTTATCTAATTGTGTCTCAAACTGTATTATTCTTTGTCTGTCCAATCAAATAATGGCTTATGAAAAAGATACAAATATTGTTTAAATATTAAAATATCATAGTTGACCACAAACTGTCTTCTGTCTGTCTTCTTCCTTCCATGAAGAAAAAGATTTGTGTCCAGCTCCACATCTAATTTAAAGAAACAAGCTATTCAGATTCACTTAGATTATTTAAAAGTGGAGTTGTAGCACTTCAGATAATGTAATAATGAGGTATCACAGGTAATTCCTCCAATTGTGCCTTGCCTTTATAAATATTTATACATGGGTCTGTTGAATGCTTCATTCTAATTGTTTGACAGATGTTCTAAGGTGTACAATTATTTTTCCTGTAAATGCACTGCTATGAAGTAGTTCCAGGTCTTAACCCCATAACAGTTCCATATCACTCCGCCTAGTTAACTGAAATAACGGAAAAAGTTATAGGCTAGCCAACAGTCCACCACAGCATACAGATCAAACAACAAACAAAAGATCAAACAAAATTAATGACAATTTAGTTTTTCTAGAAATAACATTTAATATTAATGGAATGCATGAGAATTTCAACAACAGGACAGCAGCTGAATTGGACAATCCAGATGAAAAATGTTACAAACGAAAGAGAACATCAAAGTTAGGCGGCAACAACAAACAACATAAAAAAGTCAGCGATGAACAGCTAGACAGGCTTGAGGTTGAAAAACTTGAAGTAAAAAAATATATATATACTATATATATTTTTGTTTGGGCAGTAAATGTGTTTAACAATTGGCTTTAAGCCAAACATACGTTGAAGAGGTGGAGAGAGATGGGGCAAACGCCTTAAATACCCAACTGCGAGCTTTCTATGCCACAGTCAGAAGTGCAGCGGGCACAGAGAATTCAGTGTCAAGAGCTGGACTGAACTGTTATATTTCTAAATATAACATCATTGGGCAAATGGAATACAAATCATCCAACAATGTATTCAGGGCCATCCTCAAAAAATTTAGCAAGGCTGTGAAAGACGTCAGCTCTCATCATCCTCCAATCTCCACTGCTGAAATAGAGCGCTTTCGTAACTCTCCATATCTGTCACCAGACACTGCAACCGAGCTGGTTCCCAAAGTCTGGTTTGACATTGAGCTGAACCTGTTGAGGAGGGGGCGAGGAAATTGAGTGTTAAGAAAACATTAATTTGTCATCAAAAAAGACAAAGATGGTGTTGAATACGTTTGCAGACGTCTCATTATGCAGAAACGAAAAACCACAAAAGGCCCAGTCATTCCAACAAGGACTGCTACCGAGGATTCATGTTTTCCAATCCAGGTGACCCCTTTTGCCCAGTTAAAAGTTTCAAAAAGTACATCACATAATGCCCACCTGATGCCACTTCTTTCTACCTTCATCCACTGAGAGTCCCACAGGAGCTTGACAGGAAAGAGCACTGATACTCCCACGAACCGATGGGTATGAACTGTCTTGAAAACATGATTCTGCGCATCAGCGAGGTAGTTGGATTATCAAAAAGATACACTGACCATTCCCTGAGAAGCACCACATTTCATATGCTGTCAGAGGCAGGGCTGGAGAGCAGGCATATCATGTCTGTCACTGGTCACAAGTACAAAACAAGCGTGAGAATCTACTGGGCACCTTCAGCAAAAGACAGAAAGCAATGGAGCATGATCCTGTTGGGAAACAGAAGTCCAAATACCACCGAAAATCAATCAAATACCACTGAAAATCAAACCAATGATCCCCAGGAAAAAACTAACTCCACCAACAAGCCACCCCCTGTTCTTGATCTGTTTGCAGTTTAATTTCAATAAATAAACCATTGCCAAATAAAAAAAAAGTGGAAGGCTTGAGCTGTATCAAAGCGAGACGCTGATTCCGTGGCGGAAGAATAGTGTTTTTGAGAGAAAAAGCAGAAAATGTCTTTAGATGGTGTAAAAGATGTATCTGCTGCGCTTCATGGCCGCATTACCACCTCGAGTGTGCATCATTTTTTCAATAATACAATGGTACGTCGTCATTTATTCCTTACATATTCTAAAAGTATTCTTGTATTCTTAAGAAGTTGTTTTTTATGTGATGTATTCAGAATACTCAATACATTTAAGAGAGAGTATTCAGTATTCATCCCAGACTATGTTCTTAAAGTTATCTGCCCAAACCTATGTGCAAACATGATTTTAGTGTGATAAAATTGCTTACTAACCTTTTCTGTGTAAAGTTATAGCTAATTTTACAACTTTGTTACCATGACAATGTAATGTCAACAAACCCTTAAACCCTAAAATGACTGTAAACATGAATATTTAAACAACTTTACAGCTCAAAAAATACAGAAAATTGTATGCAAGTGCCTTTATAAAGTTATAAGCTTCACATTTCAACCCTCCAAAAATTGGCCAATGAAAGTTCGAATGAGAGTATTTTTTTAAGCGAAAAGAAAAAAAAAAACTTTGACATACAGTATGGCCAACAATTTGTTTTTCAAAGAAACAATATAAAATACACTTCTGTGGCTGGCAAATTTTTCAGTTCATCAGTGATGACAGGTATGATGTGGTGGTGGCGCAGTGGGCTAAAGCACAAAACTGTTAATCAGAATGTAGCTGGTTCGATCCCCACTGCCACCACCATTGTGTCCTTGAGCAAGTCACTCAACTCCAAGTTGCTGCGGGGGGATTGTCCCTGTAATAAGTGCACTGTAAGTCACTTTGGATTAAACCATCTGCCAAATAAATGTAAATGACTGATGAATGACTGATAATAATGTTTAATAACTCATCGTAATGTATTGCATCTCCGTACACATCACACAACTGCCAGAAACTTTTCCTGCACTCAAAAAGTGTACTAATTCATTGTTTGTGTGTGTGTGTGTGTGTGTGTGTGTGTGTGTGTGTGTGTGTGTGTGTGTGTGTGTGTGTGTGTGTGTGTGTGTGAGTATGTGAGCGTGTATTTATCACTTTGTGGGGACCAAATGTCCCCATAAGGATAGTAAAACCCAAAATTTTTGACCTTGTGGGGACATTTTGTCGGTCCCCATGAGGAAAACAGCTTATAAATCATACTAAATTATGTTTTTTGAAAATGTAAAAATGCAGAAATTTTTCTGTGAGGGTTAGGTTTAGGGGTATGGTTAGGTTTAGGGGATAGAATATAAAGTTTGTACAGTATAAAAACCATTATGTCTATGGAAAGTCCCCATAAAACATGGAAACACAACAAGTGTGTGTGTGTGTGTGTGTGTGTGTGTGTGTGTCTGTGTGTCTGTGTGTCAGAGGTTTGGGGCTTATTGTTTGTAAGTCTCTGGGAGGGAGTGGTGAGATCTGTTTTGGCCTGACAGTCCTTCATGGTTCTCTTTGCCTGACAGCACACCGGCCTTGACTGCTGACCTTGCTGAAGGCTTGGCCTGTTTAGAGAGCACACTGTTCTAATTGTTTGTAAATAGTGGTGAGATTTTGGGCTCAAGTGTTTGAGCTGATGGTTGGGAGACCTTTCAAAGCTCTCTGCAGTGAAAGTTTACAGTCCGGTCACAATGGTTATGAGCGGTAAATGGCAGAGGTATTCCTTAATCCAGGCCTTAATGGAGAGAGATGGAGTGGATCAGTTTACAAGTAATGAAAATGTTGTGTGTGTATGTGTGTATACAATATATGCCAGGGTTTTTTTTTTCTTTTGCTTTTTCTTTCACCCCTTCACTCTCTCTAGTTCTCTCTCTCTCTCTCTCTCTCTACTTCGAGAATATGTTATCCTGATGAAGTTTCTGTCAGTGGCATGCATCTGGTCTATTTGCAGCGACTATCATCTCCTCCAGTGCCCACACAAAATGGCCTCCAAGCTGCCAAAACAGGCAAATGACAAAGCACAGAGGCATGAAGAATTTACTCCCTGTTGGGGTCTTTAAAAAAAAGCAAATACAAAAAAAAACTGATCTAGGCAATAATGAAGGAACCTTTACTCAAATTATCTTGTAATTGCCCACTGTATCCATAATCATCACAGAACAACATTTGCACTGTAATAAGTTTCTCAAAATGCATTCCTCATCATAAAACGTGCCATCATAAAGTGTTAAGGGCTAAAGGATAATATACGGTCATTATTGCAAAATAAATTATGACAGGGGGATATCGGAAGGGTCTTGTGAAGGGTTTATTTTGTGATAAAGATTAGCTGAATGTCCATTGTCCTGGACGTTCTGAACAAATTAATAAATTATTCAACGTGACATTCTAGCTGAATTAGATTTAAAGTGGAATTTGAGTTGATTTGAAATCAGTGTACTATATGAGAAGATGGTGACTGTAGTGCCATGAAGAGACATCGAACTTGCTGTATGTAGGAAATCAATTGTTTCTTTGTGGGACAAGAGTCAGTTATAAAGTGGTCATTATATCAAATATATTTTGCCATTAACATTTGCTGTGATTGACCAGTCAGAATCAAGCATTACAAAAAGCTGTGCAATAATCATAAGTTTTTATTTATGTATATGATTGTTTTTTGTTCCATATAGTTAAATCAAGAATGACTGGAAAAGTTCTTGAAATGAACTTTTCTAAAAATGTGGCAAACAATGTTGACATCATACATTTAAGTTAGAAGTTTACATCTTTTTCTTAATGTGTCCTCAAATGAATAATCTTCTCTTGCAACAAGTGAGAGGACATTCATGTTACAGTATAATGAGGACACACAGCAGCACGCAAAAAAAAATTCTGCAGCTTTTATATGGCTTCTCTCTTGAGAAGTCCTTCTCTCTAGCTATCTTTCCATCTCTCTCTGCAGGCCTCATTACTGTACCTGCTAAAACTGACAGAGAGGAGAAAAGGTTGTGGAAGTCAGAGAGAAAAAATTCTGAAAATGTACATAGCAATCTGTCAATTCCAAATATACAGTACAAACCCACGCTCGGCTCTGCAACAGATGCACTGGTTCACAGAGCGCCGGAGAGGGCCTCCATGTGGCCCAGCTGTCTGCCAGCTCAGATCAGGTCAGGGTACAGAGTGCTCACCGCACCACGTTGGGACGAGGGTTGTGGTAGTGCCTTTGAAGTATCACTTGGAAGCCAAGTGGGGTTTTGCTTAAACTTTTATGTAAAGTCACCTCAAAGTAGCATGAGAATTGCTGAAGAAACCAGCATTCTGGTTCTGCTTAGTTTACAAACAGCAGTCTGTTCCTGTATACAAAGATGTCTTCCAGCCCACACCCTCCGTCCCGGGTGTTTCAGTTCTCTGTTCAGTCATTAGACCCAGGATGGGGCTAAAGCTGTTTTTTGGATCATGGCCGTACCTACTAAAGTGCACAGAACTGTGGCGCCTCTGTTCTTTACCACAACTGGCCTGCTCCTCCCTTAACTCATAATGGAGCTCATTACCGTGGCCCTCAATCTCAACTGTGTACTATATACACACATCAATATTGATGAGGCGCTGATGTCATCATCAGTTTTGAGACTGTTTTGCAAGAGAAATCCTGATTTATGACCGTTTGTCTGAGTGTTCTGAGACATGTTTCACCAAGAGAGGTATTGTGGTATTGTATAAGTTAGGACTTTTTTTATATTATTACTATATATTATCATTACTTTTATTAAAAAAGAAGAAAACAAAACATATTGACCCCCTCTTTTATTTTGTGATTTCAATAGTTTTTATTTGCTTTGCTTTTAAATTGTGATATTTTAATTACAGTTTATTGAATTATAATTAAATGATGATGATTATTCAGTGGTTTGCCTCATTATTTATTTTTATATTTATATATATATTTGTGGCATAATATGTAAAACACATTTAAAAACAAATATCTCCAGTGTCTAGATAAAGACTCCCATATATATATATATATATATATATATATATATATATATATATATATATATATATATATATATATATATATATATATATACAGTATGTACATATTACCATGTCATAATTAGGGGTAAATATGTAAAAAGAAAATAATAATAATAAATAAACAAATAAAATACTAAACTAAACTGGATGAATTGTCTCTTGTAATTTTAATTTGTTTTATTATTATTTTATTTTTTTAGCATTATTATTTATTCCATACGCTGTGGGGTTCAGAGCCATCCCTTGTGTGTTTTAGCACCATATTGCTTAGATAAACTAATTAGTCATACTTCAGAGTCGCTACACTATTCACATAATGTAAAGAAATGCTAATAAGATTAGAATGAATTTCTCTCTTCAGTTGCAGTGACACCCACAGATATTTAAACTTACAGAACCCAAAGAGCTTTCTTTTCCCTTTTCTTCCTTTAGCAAATCTAAGTTTAATTTCCTCTTTTATCCCTATACATTATTTAACCATCCACTCAAAACTGAGTCACTTTTAGTGTTATTTCTTTCCCTTGCTGAGCAAATTAAAAGAAGAATACCATCAAACCACGTGAATCACAGAGCATGTATAAAAAAACTAAGCTTCATACATTGAGCTACTTTAGCTATCATTTTTCACTAATTGTTTTTTCAGTTAATTTCAGTGTTTCAGTATTTATCACAATTGCATTGTACAAAAATAAAACATTCAGCATAACAAGTTTAAAATTGAAGTCAGTTTTTCATTGTTATTTAATGATATAATAATATCTACAATTTCAGTCAAAGCACAGAGTACTAGGAGTGAGCACACAATAGATCAGGACATTCAATTTGTATTGTTATGATTTTGTAATTTGATCGTGCAATTGATTTATTTATTTCATTTAAAAAATAACCAATCAACACTGTCAACATGTTTTTTTTGAGGAATGAGTCGAAATTATTTTCTTAAATAATCAACAGCATGCCACAGATACTGTTGATAGAACTTAACAAGTATTTCATTTGGAATATTCCTTTAAGAGTATACCTTTTAATTTAGAATTTTATGCAATGAATATTTCTTACGGAATGTGTCAAATGAACTGAAGGCAATCTGTGTTTTAAATATTTATTTTTTCAAATAACAACTTTGTTTAAATGTTTACAGAGTAAAGCAAGGGGAATTCAAATTTTTTTAAAGAATGGTGCCAACTGATGTTTCAATTTACATAGAGGACATTCTGTTGCATTCCACTTTCATTTATTTTGATGGAATGAAGGAATGAAGGAAAAATTAAACAAACAACAACAACAGTTATTTTAATTTCCCGAAGCATTCCTTGAATATGTCACTATCTGTGTTCAGCTCTTGGAGATGGCATGTAAATAGCACTCTAAGTTTTAGAGAGATTACATGTTTCATCAAGCAGAATAGGAAGAATCTCATTATGAGTGAACTTAAGTTTCTACCTTGAAAGATTGCAGTTATCATTAAACAATTTTTTGATTTGTTGTCATCCTGTCTGGGCAAAAACTTAAGATACATTACAAAGTATAATTTTACTCTAGACACAGCCCATGTAGGAATATGTCCCTAGTGTGTGTGTGTGTGTGTGTGTGTGTGTGTGTGTGTGTGTGTGTGTGTGTGTGTGTGTGCGTGTTTTTGTGATTTACGAGGACAATTTTGTAAGTTACAAATTAGTAATTACAAGGGTATTATGCTATAATTGTGATTTATGAGGACATTTCTAGTGTCCCCATAATTCAAATCGCTTACAAATCATACTAAACAATGTTTTATTGAAAATGTAAAAATGCAGAAGGTTTTCTGTGATGATTAGGTTTAGGGGTTGTGTTAGGTTTAGAGGATAGAATCTATAGTTTGTACAGTATAAAAGTCATTATGTCTATGGAAAGTCCCCATAATGATAGGTAGACCAACATATGTGTGTGTGTGTGTGTGTGTGTGTGTGTGTGTGTGTGTGTGTGTGTGTGTGTGTGTGTGTGTGTGTGTGTGTATGTGTGAATAAAAAAAAAATAAATATATATATATATATATATATATATATATATATATATATATATATATATATATATATATATATATATATATATATATATATGTTTCTTGCTCTGGCTTGTGTTATGTTAAAGTGTAGACATAAATGGACCATATCAGGGTGGGACTGTGTGCAGACATGCGAGAGAAGAGCACATATAACATCTTCCACTGTAACAAGAGAGTACTGAAGATAGATCAGTATATATTAGCTGATACATTTGTGAATCAATCATTTTTTTTAACTAATTTATTTTAATATATAATTTATTTATAAAAAATTATTTTATAGAGACATACATAGTAGAACTGCCTCATCAAAATCTGCGAGTGGACAAATCGGTTTACCAGGTCAAAAGTGTCTACAGAAGCATGTATATCTTAGATTTTTGTCTCTGCAACATGTGTCTGAAACATCAACATTAGATAAACAGAAAATACAATTGCCCAGGTTATTGGCAGAATGTTTTGTGGATTTTGAATGTAGCCCTCCCATTTTAATTATTGTTGTGATGTTATTTATACTATACCAATTTGCCAATAAATATGTGAAGTAACATGCAGTTGATGGAATTATTGCAGTACTACTGGCGTGTTTTGCACCGCTTCTTGTGTGAATAGAAAACACTAAAAACTAGAAGCAGCAAGATCGTAAGCAAAGTCTGCTGCCCATTGTGTCCCTTGTAAAACTGAGATAAGGCTGAGTAGCCTGCCAGATACAACTCGGTACACCTTTCTCCTATTGCGTGGTTTCAGGAAGTAAAAAACACATTTAATTGATTGCGTTCATTTTTTTTACACGTTAAAATAATAATAGCAGAAATGAATGTTTTAAATGCCTATACACAGTATATATATATATATATATATATATATATATATACACAACAGTTATTTACGGTCCTCGAATCTGACTGGACAAGAGAGGTTCCATGAGCACTGATGGTCTGACACCATCAGCACTCTGATGTTTCACTGTGTGTGTTTCACTCTGCTTGTGTTCGTGCGGTTCAAAATGAAATTGTAAGAGCAGTGCATATGTGTTAAGAGCTACTGTATGTGTGTCTAATACATGTATTTTTTTTTACATTACATATGCAAACCAGCAGGTGGTGGCAAACATTTTTTTTTGTGTGTAATATGAGCCAGTTAGGTGACATAAAGTGAATCCGAGTCAGCCAGTGTTTACATACAACAGTGCTCCATGATCACTTGTATTACTATTAGCTAGAAAATAGCTTTAAACCACTTTAAACGAACAACTTCAGCATTAAGGCTCATCAAAGCTGAGAGAAGCAACAGACAGATTCATTACAGAGCTCAATGCGCTTACCCTCTTACTGGAGGTTCCTTATTGGAGAGAAAGTACTGTTCAAATTGGCAGAGAAGGTTGTGTTTTTTCACATCCATCATTGTTTATCCAAAAACTTGGTAGAAACTTCACAAGCGGTGATACTATTTCTGAAGTGACATTTTTGAATTACTCACGAAGGCTTGGACGCATCATTTGGTTTAAACCAGCAATGGCAGATTCTTATGGAGGATGCAAAAATAATAAATAAATACATAAATAAATAAATTTAATAATAAGAAAATAAATAAAAGAATAAATTACTTGATAAAACAAATCTAATTAGTTATTAATGAAAGATATTCCTGAATTAATTTGTGTATGACTTTTTTTCCTTTATTTATTTTTTTCTCTTTTTATTTATTATTTTCTCTTTTTATTTTTATTCTTTAAAACTTTTTTTATTCTTTCATTTGTTTTTATTTTTTATTATAATTTATTTATGCATTCATTTATTTTTATATTTATTTATTCCCACTTGTATTTATTTCTATATTTAAATATTCCCACATTTATTTATTTTTGTATTTGTTCTTACATTTCTGTCTCTTGTATGATAGTTATGTGGGCGGGTCCTGTTTACCATTGGCTTATTGTAGATTGAAGCGTGTGCTCGATTACTCTTGACTTGTTTTGATGTGACGTTAGGTCATAGCCATATCATGTAAACTATAGCTATTTGTGGGGCTAAAAACATAAGAGCTTAAGTCAATCCAAGATTTATTGATTATACTACAATCACAAAATAAATGGGGAGCTGTTGCTTCAACAAATCCACAAAATGAGCAAGTTTCATAAATGAAATGGTTTAACCTTATGCTTTTCTTTTTTTTTTTTTTTGTGTATATAACTGCATATTTTGATGTCCGCAAATCCACAATATTGTTTTCTGTTATTATGATTGTTCATTGTAAAAGATACAACCATGCTTCATTCCCCTGATCGTTTATGTATGTATGTATATACAGTATAAGTTCTGCAATAAAAAAATTTAAATAAAAAAAACTATAGCTGACGCTTCACATATATCTAGAGAGTTGTGCAACTTGCGAATTAATTTGTTTCATTTAGAGTAGAGGTGCTTATTGATGTTTTAGGAGAGCTGTATGCCGGTATGAGTGTCAAAGCACATCCTGGATTGTTAAACTCTCTGCAAAACGTTCCCTGCATATTCAAAATCTGTGCGAGTCAGAGGGTGCTAAGGTGGGATGTCCATCTGCTTCCGATAAGTACTATTGAGCTCTTAACCAATGATGCACTGGAGCTACGCTTGGACCGCCTCCCTCATTTCCATGTTGCACACAGAAAAGTAAAAATATATACTTGTATAAATAAATAAATATATATGGAAATATATAAATATGGAAATAAATATATGTGGGAATAAATAAATATAAAAACTAAATTAACAATTAAATTAAAAAAAATGTGCAAAATAAATGAATAAATAATTAAAAGTTAAAAAGAATAAAAATAAAGTAAAAAATAAATTTAGAAAATAATAAAGGAATAAAGTCATACAATAATAAATTCAGGAATAAATTTAATTTAAAACTAATTATATTTGTTTTATCAAGACATTTATTCCTTTATTTATTTTTTATTATTAGATTTGCAGGTTTGGGTAAAAAGTAGTCCCATGCACAAATGCGTTTTTATGACCGTACTCAGTTTTTCCTAATTGTTCATTGAACTGTTGTATATAAGCAATATCACACGATCAAGAGTTGCAATCTGTGATTACATACGGCTCTTGTAATCACCATATTGCACTCTTGCTCGTGTGACATTGCTTATATATATACATATATATACATATACATGGGCTGCCAAACTATAACTATCAACTAGAAACTTGCCAAAACTATAGTTTACTATTATTAAATCTGTGGATTTGTTAAAAAAAAAATTGTTTTAATGACTTCAACCTAAGTGTATGTACATTTCTGACTTAAAAGTTTACATACACTTAGGTTGAAGTCATTAAAACTAATTTTTTAGTCACTCCACAGATTTCATATTAGCAAATTATAGTTTTGGCAAGTCGTTTAGGATATCTACTTTGTGCGTGACACAAGTAATTTTTCCAACAATTGTTTACAAACTGATTGTTTCACTTTAATTTGACTATGTAACAATTCCTGTGGGTCAAAAGTTTACATACACCAAGTTAACTGTGCCTTTAAGCAGCTTGGAAAATTCCAGAAAATTACGTCAAGCCTTTAGACAATTTGCCAGTTAGCTTCTGATATGAGGTGTACTGAATTGGAGGTGTACCTGTGGGTGTATTTTAAGGCCTACCTTCTAACTCAGTACCTCTTTGCTTGACATGATGAGGAAATCAAAAGAAATCAGCCAAAACCTCAGAAAAAATAAAATATTTGGACCTCAAAACGTCTGGTTCATCCTTGGGAGTAATTTCCAAATGCCTGAACCACGTTCATCTGTACAAACAGTAGTTTTGCAATTATAAACACCATGGGACCACACAACCATCATGCCTCTTAGGAAGGAGATGCATTCTGTCTCCTAGAGATGAATGTTTTTTGATGCAAAAAGTGCAAATCAATCCTAGAACAACAGTAAAAGACCTTGTGAAGATGCTGGTATAAACAGGTTGACATATATCTATATACACAGCAAAACGAGTCATATATTGACATAACCTGAAAGGCTGCTCAGCAAGGAAGAAGCCACTGCTTCAAAACCACCATAAAAAAGCCAGACTACAGTTTGCAAGTACACATGGGGGCAAATATCTTACATTTTGTATAAATTTCCTCTGGTCTGATGAAACAAAAAATTTAACTTTTTGTCCATAAAGACCACTGTTATGTTTAGAGGAAAAAGGGTGAGGCTTGCAAGCCGAAGAAAACCATCCCTACCGTGAAGCATGGGGGTGGCAGCATCATTTCGTGGGGAGCTTTGCTGCAGGAGGGACTGGTGAACTTCACAAAATAGATGTCATCATGAGGAAGGAAAATTATATGGATATTTTGAAGCAACATCTCAAGACATCAGCCAGGAAGTTAAAGCTCGGTCGCAAATGGGACTTCCAAATGGATAATGACCCCAAGCATAACTCAGAAGTTGTGGCAAAATGGCTTAAGGACAACAATGTCAATGTACTTGAGTGGCCATCACAAAGCCCTGACCTCAATCCGATAGAACATTTGTGGGCAGAACTGAAAAAGTATGTGTGAACAAGGAGGCCTACGAACCTGACACAGTTACATCAGTTCTGTCAGGAGGACAGGAGGACAGAAGTTTCAGCAACTTATTGTGAGAAGCTTGTGGAAGACGTCCCAAAATGTTTGACCCAAGTTAAACAATTTAAAGGCAATGCTACCAAATACTAACAAAGTTTATGTCAACTTCTGACCCACTGGGAATGTGATGAAAAAAATGAAAGCTGAAATAATTATATCTACTATTATTCTGACATTTCACATTCTTAAAGTAGTGATCCTATCTGACCTAAACAGGCAATGTTTTATACAATTATATGTCAGGATTTGTGAAAAACTGAGTTAATATATTTGAGGTGTATGTAAACGTCTATACTGTATCTATATATACACACACACACACACACACACACACACACACACACACACACACACACACACACTGGCAGCCAAAAGTTTGGAACAATATACAGATTATGCTCTTATGGAAAGAAATTGGTACTTTTATTCACCAAAGTGGCATTCTGCTGATCAGAATGCATATTCAGGACATTAATAATGTTTTTTTTTTATTATTTTTTTTTTCTCATAAAAAATCATTTGACAGCTTTGCAGATCCTTGGCATTCTAGCTGTCAGTTTATTCACATTTCACCTCAAGCTTGCTGTAACACTTGTCATAGATGTTATTGTCTTGTCGGGCACTTCTCATTCACCATACAGTCTAGCTGATCCCACAAAAGCTCAATGGGTTTAAGATCCATAATACTCTTTTCCAATGATCTGTTGTTCAATGTCTGTGTTTCTTTGACAAATTGAACCTTTTCTTTTAGTTTTTCTGTTTAAAAAGTCTTTTTCTTTGCAATTCTTCCCATAAGGCCTGCACCCCTTAGTCTTCTTTTTACTGGTGTACATGATACTGGTTTTGAGCGGGTGGAATTCAATGAAGCTGTCAGCTGAAGACATGTGAGGCATCTATTTCTCAAACTAGAGACTCTGATGTACATATCCTCTTGTTTAGTTGTACATATGGCCTTCCAAATCTTTTTCTGTCCTTGTTAGAGCCAGTTGTCCTTTATCTTTGAAGACTGTAGTGTACACCTTTGTATCAATTTGAAGCATTTTATAGCCTTCATTCCTCAAAACAAAGTTTGACTGACAAGTTTCTAGAGAAAGCTGTTTCTTCTTTGCCATTTTTTACCTAATATTGACCTTAAGTTATGCCAGTCTGTTGCATACTGTGGAAAGTCAAAAACAAAAACAAAGACAATTTTAAACCTCATTTAATTAACCAAATAGCTTTCAACTCTGTTTGATTTAATGGCAAGTGGTTTTTGAAATTTTGCATGATTACTCAAGGATAAGGTGTTGGAGTGATGATGCTGGAATTTTTTTTTTTTTTTTTTTTTTTTTTTTTAAATAGTGATGGTGCTGTTTTTTTACATCAGTAATTGCCTGACTATACTTTGTGAACAGTCGAATGCCACTTTGGTCAATTAAAATGTCAATTTCCTTCCAAAACAACCACATCTGTACCTTATTCCAAACTTTCAGCCACCACTGTGTGTGAATGTATATATATATATATATATATATATATATATATATATATATATATATATATATATATATATATATATATTTATTTTTTTTTTTTTTTTTTAGCTATTTTTACTGCCATTTGCCATAAACAAAAGTGTGATATTATGAGTGAAAGCCTCTTTTAAGTCTATGCTTGAGCTTGTATTAATTTGTCCTCATTGTACATGTGCATGCAATGCAATGCAATTTGTGTGTTTGATATTTGATGTCCGATTGATGAAGTTCTGGAGGAGTGCTGAAATCTATCTGCATTCATTTGTTGCCATAGATACACAGTGTGAGTGGTTGCCAGGGTGACAGGGTTCTGACCTAGAGAGGCATGGGAGGGATTGACCCATGTCAGAGCGCATTTGCTGCTTTTGACACGCCAACCATGGCTTTCCACTCTGCCGCTGTCTCTCAGGTGTCTTCAAGGCTGCCTTCGTCCCTGTGCCGCTTCTTTGTGAGCCCTCCCCATGTCAGCCCACATTTTTCCCTCCATCCTTTCACCCTGGCATACAATCCTTTTCTCTCATTTTCTGCTGAAGTACCACTGTCTCTCTCTCAATCTCAATCCTGCCCAATTTTTTGGGTGGGGTGGGTTAGTTCTGTGCGTGGTACTGATGCCCCTTGTTTCCTCACCTTAGGTGGGGTGAAGACCAAAGCTATTGCCCTACACCCCATAGTCATCTCGACTGTAGTTAGGGCAGCCCAAACAAGAGCCCAGCAAGAGGGGCGTCCTCGGTGAGATGTCCCCTACTGTTTGACATGCACACAAAGGCACTGACCCCTCCGATGCTTTTCTCTCTATCTCACCGCCTCAGCGTCAGTATACCTCACACAACAGCTGTTGTCAGCTGGGTAGAGCTTACCCTTAACTTTCAGACCCATGTATATGGGATCAGTCATCATTTAGTCTATTTTCCATACAGACTGGCTTGTTTAAGATATGTCGTTGCTGTTAGTGGGAAGATGCTGTTGTCATGGAAGCAGAAGGAGTATACTCAACGGTAAGAGTGACTAACTTTCATTAGCAAATCTAGTACAGGTCAAAGGATTGCCTTCTTTATTACATGTATTGATTTATTTTAGTGTCTTTGAACCTTTCATGCTGATATTGAGAGTATGTCTATAGTGAACATATGTTTTGGGAAGCGTTGCAAAATTCAAACTCACACGCAAGAAACACATAAAATTGGTTGAGTAGCATGAACATCTATTTTGAAAGTGATATTTTCACAGTCGTGTAGCTTTTCCAGTAAGAAGCTACATTTTCCAATGAGTACCGGTGTAGCCTCACAAAATGGCAAGTGAGCTTAGGGAGTAGTGTGTTTGCGTGTGTGTTTGTGTGTGTGTGTGTGTGCGTGTGTGCGTGCGTGCGTGTGTGAGTTTTTTAATTCTGCATTCAGAATAATTTTATTCGGATTGCAGAACAAAATAATATATGAAATATAAAAATTTTATATATAGCTTTAATCTAGTTATCTACATATTGTTAGTAAATTGTAGTGTATATAGCTAGTTTTATTTATTCATTTATTATTTTTTGGAAGAGCACCTTCACTGTGCTGTTGTTTAATTGCTTTAAATTATGTGAAGCTTGTAGCATGGGAAGCTACAGTTTCAAAGTAGCTTCCCAATGCTGCAAACACAGGCTCACACACACACACACACACACACACACACACACATGCATTTTGTCATCATGATTGACCCACATATTCATACTATTTATTGTTTGATTCCTTTTAAAACCATTCAGCAGCATGAAATCTGCATGCATTTGCCGTGATAGATGTGAGACTGGCAACGTTTTACATGTGCAACTACTTTGTAAGGGAATTTTTGGCATTTGACTTCAATGCTTTGACAGCGAAAGTAGGTTAAGATGTAATATTCTGCTCACTTAGCAAAAATGCAGTGGGGTGGGGGGTAATATACATGGAAATATTAACGTGCTGAAATATACATAATGTTTCCATCTCTGCTCAGCTGATATACAGCCATTAGAGGGCACAGTTGGCTCTCCACAGCAGGACTACATGGTGCCCTCCGCCCCACCCCTCTTGTCTCTCCCTTTATCCATCTCTCTCTCTCTCACTCTCATCTGTTTTCTTTTAGAGACAGAGACTGGGGAACTGAGGGATGTGATCTGCTGTTTACATTCTATGTTTCAAATATATGCTTGTCGCAAATCTCCCGCACATTTCACAGTAGGGTTTACACTGTCATTTTACTAACAGAGATGGAATTCAGATTTGCAAGGGGCTCATGTCCCAGCACAAAAGACCTGTTTACTCTTGGCCGAAACATTCTCCAATTTACACCTAAGTGTGAAAACCTTGAACCAAGGAGATTTGTTTTGTCGCAGAAAATGCTGTTGTTGTGTCGCACACAGACACACACGTCCATGCACACTCACACATGCTGCTTTTACATCTAAATGCTCCACTTGCCTGGTTGCTCTTGTATGGGGATATTGCCTGAACAGTTTGAAGACAAGCTGCTTTCCTTTTTTTCTTAAAAATGTAAAAATTGTTGTGGGTGCTTCGGAAAATAGTGGGGGTACTCTGTATAAAGTGAAGACATAATATAATTAGATTTTTTTGATTAAATAATGTTTTATGTTACAATTGTAGCAATTGTAATTTTTTTTAATCTTTAATAGCTACTGTACATTTTCACTACGCTTGAATTCAGCAAGCAATATTGGAAGAAAGATGTTATCCAAACCTCTGATCTAGAGTCAGTTTTCAAGTTTCACTAATAGTTAATGTTCCCAATCTGTCACTCACTCAAAGTTTTGTCAATGTAGTGACACTAGTGGTCGCTCTTGGTAGCCCCAAACACCTCTGATCTTTGAGAAAAGGTCAATGGGAATTGGCAAGTGGAATTTGCTTGCCACTCCCCCGGACATACTGGAGCTGGCTCGCAACCACTCATTCAGTTTTTTTCTTCAAAACCGAGCGGTTGATTCGCAGAGAGCTGAATTCCACTCCACCTCACTAAGAAGTGTATGCTGTTGGATATACAGCGAATTTCAGTGGCTTTCACTCCCTCTGTGTGATTGATGCAGAGTACACCCCTGGGCTAAACAGCTAAAAGAGTATATATTCTTGCAAATAAAATTGTATATTTCCTCTAAAAGAGCGCACACTGATGGATAGTGTCTTTTTAAAGATGCCTTTCCGTCTGTGTGTAATTCCTGATTGTGGTCGCTATCTATCCGCTTCTGACGGTCAGCGTTCGTGGATGGTTCATGTTCTCATTGCCAGAACATGACCATGGCAAAATGTTGCGGTTGCTGCTTTCCTTCTACTGGGGGATAGGCACTACAGCCACCCCTCGCGCCGGGCTTTCTACCTACTGGTATGAGGCCGGGTCGGTTGACGCCAAAGGGTGCGGCTATGCCAGGTAATCCCCCGTGGACCACCCATTCCCCAGCATGCTCGTTTGCTCAGGTCAAGTTCTGGGATGAGACAGGCAGCTAGCCTCAGTGCCAGCTTAATGTCTTTTTTGGAGCTCCCAAGCAGGATGATGTTTCGATAGCAGCATCGGATATTGCTTTGGTGATGTCGTATGCCGTGGACTCGAATTGGCTGCCACCTTCATGTGTGCCCACCCAGAGTGAGTCCAACGCAGAGCTGACGCCATGCTTTCCCATGTTGCCGTGAGTGTCAGGCTTAAGTGGAACCCTCCACGTGCCCCTGAAGCTCGTTGCTTGATGATTGTTTCCTGGCTTCGGGGCGCTGCGCACGGCCGCGCTCCCCCCTGGTCCCTTTCTTCCCGGAAGTTCACAACGAATTGACGAGGTCGTGGGGGACACCTTTATCTGTCCAAACCCGACTCCCCAGTTTGTCTGCTCTCACTAACTTCAAAGGCAGGGTGGCCGAGGAATATACAGAGATTCCTCAGGTGGATAAGGCAGTTTCGGTGCTCCTGTGCCGGGTACACACAGCAAATTAAGTGCTTTGAGGTTCCCCTCTGTGGCCATGAGCTCCAGATGAAGAAAGGCTCCTGGACATGGTGTCTCCTGCTTCCCCCTGCCGTGAGGCCCCACCCCCAGGTACGTCAGACACAACTTTCCCCTTAATGCCCCTCGCCTGGAGCTTGGAATCATGGCTAGCACTTTCCAACCCGTTGCGATGGCTGGCCAGGTCCATCTGACTAGGCTACACGATTCAGTTCACCAGGCGCCCACCCCGGTTCAGCAGCATCCGCTTCACATCGGTGAAAGTGCAAGAACAATGCTGCCATGCGTGCAGAAGGACGCGATAGAGCCTTACCCTCCAGCCGAGATGAAGAAAGGGTTCTGCAGCCCTTAATTTATCGTGCCAAAGTAAGGCGGTGGGTTGCGGCCAATCTTGGACCTGCAAGTTCTGAATCGAGCCTTGCAAAGACTACGGTTCAAAATGCTGAACAAAAATATTTTCTTGTGCGGAAACGCATTTTGACATGTGACTGGCGTCAAGATTTGTTCACAGTGTTAGACCTGAAGGACATGTACTTCCATTTCTCAGTTCTACCTCGACACATAAACAAACAGTTTCAGAAGCTCATGGGGCATATGACATCCTCGGAGGTGGCCGCTATGCACTCGGGTTGAAGCATATGAGACGACTCCAGCACTGGCTTAAGACTCAAGTCACAAGATGGGCATGGTGCTGTGGCACACATCGCGTGGCCATCATGCCGATCTGTCACCACTTCTTCAGCGCTTGGACAGAACTTGAATTTTTATGGGCAGGGGTTCCCTTACAGCAAGTGTCCAGGTGTGTCGTGGATATGAAAGATGCCTCCAAAAGAATAGGAATGTAAAAGCACACCTTCCCCTACATGAATAAAAAGCATTAAAAGGCCCCAGCCGAAAATCGAAATACTTTTTGTAGAGAAAACATAGAGAGAAAAGGCACGCCCTGCTCCCATAATAGATATGTCTTCCCCCCAGGGATGTGGGGAACTATCCAAAAAATTTTGCTGCATTGGGGGAGGCTACGTGCAGCCCGAGTGCACCTGCTATTTATGCAGCAGCTTGCTTGCATCGGCTTTGGCAGTTCACGTAACGCAGTTCAGCTAGTTGTGGTGTTTTGTATAGGGACCCCTAGTGTCACTACATTGACACAATGTCGAGTGAGTGAAAGATAGGGAACAGAGGTTATGACAGTAACCAAGATGTTTGGCTTAGGGAAACTGATCCTAGACCAGCAGTTACGGGAAGCTTTATCACAGAGAAGAAATCGGATGCAACAGTTGGTAAATTGAGTGCAATAATTCTACATTTAATTCTGTAAGCGCCAGCGGAGGTCGTAACTAATTAAATGTTTATGTGTACTTTGAAAGCAGAATGATGTGCTGCAAATTAACCTTGATGTGGTGTTCGGGTCATATTGACCCATTTAAAATTTTTACTAAAAGAAAAATTATACAAGGATAACATTTTTCAACCTGAAACTCCATGGCATTGGCTTATTTTCTGTGAAGAACATGTAAAAGAAAAAATATATCATTGAGTACACATGCTACAATGCCCCCACACAATCATGTCCTTCAAACGATGTTCGGGTCAATTTGACCCACATACAAACAGAGACACACAGACAGACACACAGAAACATGCACAAACACACACACACACACACACACACACACACACACACACACACACACACAGACACACACAGACACACACTCACTCACACATAGATAGGTACATATCCTGAAGAAAATGTGAGTTGTGCTTGCCTTGGCAAAAATTCTCACCACAATGTCCCACCAACTGCCCCAAGTTGAAAAATGCCACCCACATGACAGTAGGATATTCTGGTCCAGACATATTGGTGTTGTTCCATGGTTGCTGGGGTAACCACATCTGGTTGCTAGGCAGTTACCAGGGTGATTCTTGCTATCCTGAGTGAAATAATTCAACCCAGAAGTCTCTTTTGGTGCAGATATATGTATTTTGCTATTTGGTTGCAAGAGTAAGCCAATGTGGTTGCTAGGCAGTTTCCAGGATGATACTGAGAAGGCTGCTTTCTGTATTGAGTCACACAAGCCAACATTGATGTCTCTTCAACATTCTGATCCTGAGATACATATCTAAGCGATTTGGAATGGAAGTCAATGGGACTGGTTGCTAGGGTGCTCTAAATGGTTGCTAGGGAGTGGTTAACCATTAAACAGAGTGATTCTTATTGGCTGCTTACTAAGCTGATTCAAAGGCACAAATTTGCAATTCTCTAAGACTTTCTGTTCTGAAGATATCCAAGTCTTTATTATAGTGGATTTGTTTACATAAATTATAACTTTATCACAAAATCCACTCTTCCATTGTTAAATGTGATCTAGCAGAGATTAATTGATATTTTAAAGATATTTTACTTTGCCAAAGTACAATATTATTATGCTAACTCATTCAATTGAAGGTGCTCTAATGTTCATTTAAGTGTGTTTAGCACCCACAAACACCCCGTAGATATGGGCCTGGATCTTAGCATAAGCAGGACCAACAGTTCCTTAAACTGTTGCAACCCATAAATACTACAAAGATAAATGTATGTGGTATGCTCATTGATTACATTTACAAATGTGGATTGATGAAATTTCTGTTTATTTGCTCATATAGAGTTTAAAAAGAGGTAACTAAAACATTATGTTCAGACATTTCTCTTTTCCCTCAACTACTTTCAATTACACATGCTTTGTATCCCATCTTTTTCTTAATTGTGACTACAGCCTGTTTCATAGGGTTTTCACTAATTATTTAATTGTTGCCTCATTTGTGATAATTGAGCCATCTGAACAAGAAGACATTCATGCCTGTGGCAGATTTGGGCCCATCGAAGGCATATGTATCTCTCTCTCTCTCTCTCTCTCTCTCTCTCTCTCTCTCTCTCTCTCTCTCTCTCTCTCTCTCTCGCCCAGCATACTTTATTGGCATGACTAATAATTGGAAACTGCGATGACAGTTACACAAAGCACAATCAAAACAATAAGATGTATGGTAAGTGCAATCATAATAGGTATAAATAGGTTAAAAAGAATGTATAATAACAGTAATACATTATAATATTAATGATAAAGTGAGAAAAAAACCCATAGTAAATTAATGGAAACAAAAGAGACAGGTAAGCAAGGCAGAATATTCGCTCCCCCCTCATACTATGACAGGCAAACACGTACATGGTGCTACACGCTTGTCCTTGTGTTTCTCTAATAGGTAGAGAATACTTTCAATGTATGGCATGTTGTCAAATTCAGTATATATTTGTTTAATTTAGTTTGGGTTCTGTTCACTGTTCTCTCTGCATTCACTCAGGAACTGTACAGTAGGTCTGTCTCGGTGTTGTTTTGTCAGCATTATGTGAACAGCCTTTTATCTTGTGGCAGCCATGTTTTTTCTTTGCCTACCCTTTTATATACCTCTGTCTAAACAAATATTTTTGTGAGGTTCAAGCTACTGTGCTCATAAATGTATTTACTGCTTTTAGACATTTCTTTTGTTTAGAAGGTTTTCGGTTTTCCTGTGTCTCTTTCCGTCTTTTCGTCTGTTCAATGTGCCTCTCTGTATAGTAAAACTGGGGGTAATAGCACCCATGTTGGTGCGAATAATATGATTGGTTGGCTCCTCCAAGTGATTGCTGAAGCAATTTTTCCCTCCTTGGTACCAAATGGGTTGCTGGGGAGGGGGTATTTAACGGAAATCATGCGGCAAGCCAATGAGGCGGTGGCATGCCAGATCAGGCTATGGAGGTGGATTTTGGGTAGAGAGGGTGGTATTCAATGTGCCGTTTAAGTAGGCCTCCATCCCAGTGCCCCAGCTGTGAGACGCCAAGAGCTGAATAGGGCAGATTTCACAATCCTTTCAATTAAAATCACAACATAATCTGTCCCGCAACCTCTCCAGCAAATATCCTCTACTTAATTTTTTTTTTTTTGTAGAGTCTGAAGTCCAGTTACCAAGAGATGTGTCTAGCATTGAAATGTTTTTATTCATGTAGACTCCTGCATTAAGTACACATTGTTGGTGACAACAAAGGTAATGAATGCCTGCAATATGTTATATGTTTTTATGAATGGATAGTTCATTAATAACAAAAATTTCAAAACTTGTACATCACAAGTTTGGAAAAATGTTTTATTAATGAACTATTGTTCTTGTTTCGTAAAAGGAAAAGCTAGGCAGAATGTTAGCCTAAATCAACCTTCGCTTTTATTGTGTTATTTCTTCATGCAATAAAAGTGCTTGGTGACTACTTTTCTGACTAACGTCTCCTTTTTTGTTCCACGTAAGAAAGAAAGTCTAAATGATGACAAACTCTCTCAGGGGAGAATGCAAGCTCTTAATTTGCCTGGGTGGACTAGACAGTTCCAAAGGGAGATGGACTGAGAGTTATGGTTCTGTATCAGAATTAATTTATTTGTGAATGATGACAGGATAGTCCGTTTTCAAACCGCTATGCAAGCTTTCCATGAAAATGGAAGCAATGAGGGAGGTTGGTGAGAAGATAAGAAGTTTTTTGAAAGATATACTGGACATTCTTTTAAAAATGCTAGATCAATTATAATCAAATTATAAAGTAAATAAAGAGTGCCAGTTGCATCAATTGAATTATGTGTCCTAAAAAAAGAAATATAGCCAAACATTTATTTAACGAAGGTCTCACTGCATTGACCTCTGGTGTTAATGTATCTTTTAATATGTTTTAGAAAAAGAAAAAAAAAAGGCAGACTGAAATAGGCTGTCATATCTTGTAAGGTAGCCTTATTTAAGGAAAGTCTACAGTCTACAGCTCGCTTTCTTTTGAAAGTATTTGTGTGTGTGTGTGTGTGTGGGGGGGGGTTGCAGTTGTCCCTCAGTTTGCGTTTATTTTGCTCTCATGTTCTCTGCCTCTCACGTCTTATTCAATTGGACAGGTCAGCAACACCTTGCGAGTTGCGGGGTGAAAGTGACACAAGCAATTTGCAACTAAATCTTTGCACCATTAGAGAAATAAGGCAAGTGTGATCAGTAGTATAAATAGTACTTGTTATTCTATGTAATAAGGTTACTTCTGATTGCTTCCAGGTGCATGAGACAGACAGTAGAAGCCTGAAGGAAATTCAAGCCTTCAGCGCTTCTCCCAGCAGTGTTTGGTTGAGAAAAGCAGATTGTCATTTCAGTCATTTTTTCTCCCCTCTTTTCTAATGCTCTGTAACTCATATGATTAACCTGCAAGTCCCACCTCAGCCCAGCATGGATCATGTCTGGGGATCATTTCAGGCACAGAACCCTGATGGATATAACATCCCCCAAATTGTAAACATGTAAAAATGAAGATGATTGTAATTGAAATTGATTTATGAACGACTAATGAACTGAAACATTTGGCTTCCAGAAAAAAAGGAGACGTGAATTTGAGAGAGGAAGGAAAGATGGAAAAATAAATATTAAAAAGAGATAGCAAAAATCAGTTCTTGCATTGTGTATGGTTATTAACGCTCTGTTTATATTGTTCACATGTAGATGGTGTGTTTGGTTCTCTGTGCTGTCAATGTAAATAAAGTTCAAGCAAATTAAACCAGCGTGGTCTGACACCCTGCTATTTGTCTGCTTAAAATAAAAATTTAAAAAGGTTGACTGTATATTATCCCACTTCATTTCACTGCTACTTATCAATGAAAGAAAGAAATAAAAACAAATATTTGAGAGGTAAGAAAGGCTAAGTTATATGAGACATACATTAGCACAGCTCTTCAGGGGCAACAGTCGATTATAAAGTTTTGATGTCAGTATAGATACAGTTGGTAATGTGTCTTTGCACTTTTTTGTACTTCAAATGAAGATTTGTTATTATATATCTACAGCAGTCATACACATTTAAATGTGAAATTCCATAGCTGTCTTTTGTCATATTGTCCATGAATTGCTCGTATTCAAAGCAGTCTGCTTTTAGCTTCATGAAAATTTGACTGAAGAAAAGAATATGTTATTTCACCTCATTTTCCATTATAAATGAATGATCATCTATGGTATATAGCCAAGTGCCAAATGCCTTTTGCAAAGAATTTACTCAGCACTTCATGTGTAAAACAAACATGGAATATTGCCTACACTAAACCACAAAAACAAACCTATTAGGAACAGTCAAAATGGGTCCTCTTCATGTTTTTGTGACAGGTATAGCTCCAATGAGAGATGGTGACTGGCTTGTATGATGCTGCAAGTTACAAGTGAAATATTAGTGGCTTGTGTTTTTTATTTATTTATTCAAAATTCACTCGAATTTGGCAAATGTGTCAAACAATTATTTTGGACCATAGCCATGTAATAACTAGAGTTAGATACAGTACTTACACTATTTGTCTCAAGACTGTTTTTAGTAAAAGAGCACACTTTGCTAAATGCATTTGCTTAATTTGAGTTAATCCTGGAATTTATTTACATTTCAGTTGTTACATTCCAACTCTTTGAGTTATACAAGGTTCAACATTTGCATTTCATCATAGTTTGCTATGATTTGTGTTTTGGAAGATTGACGTGAATGAACACAAGAGTGAAATTAATTGCCAACTGCAGTAGTCCTCATAGAATATTTTGCAACTCAACAACATTTACATTTACATTTATGCATTTGGCAGATGCTTTTATCCAAAGGGACTTACAGTGCACTTATTACAGGGACAATCCCCCTGGAGCAACCTAGAGTTAAGTGCCTTGCTCAAGGACACAATGGTGGTAGCTGTGGGGCTCAAACCATCGTCCTTCTGATCACCAGATTACCAGTTATGTGCTTAGACCACTACACCACCACCACTCCATACAACAAATACTGTAGATTACAACTGCCAGTCAGCTGCGATCTGGAGGCCCCTGGTCACCTAAAGCATGCAAAGAGCTGTTTGCATGTCATCCTGAAAGCTCATCTCCCCACAATTCCAGGAATGAGAGAAGACTGTCAACACTATTATATTTCAGTCACATACCATGGCATTTTTCATCCAAGGCTTTTTTTTTCTTGTCTAGTTTAGGAGGAACTTGATGATCTTTTATGCAGAACTATGCTGAGATATGTGTCTTATTTATTTTATATGAATAATGTCTTTCTTATTGCATAAGATGGCATGTGGTATTGCAGATAAAAGCTAATGAAAGGTTTCTGTGCTTCATTTCCCTTGCAATAACACATTAGCATGAATGTAGTTGTGGTATTTTTACGTTATACAAAATACCATGTACGATAAGTTATGGTTGTGATCAGCTGAGAGAAGCATTCAGATGATGCAAACTCTCTGGAATTCCATGGATGGATACATTGTGAGGACAGTTTTCACTCATTTTCTAACTACACAACATTTTTGACATTTAATTTCTAGCTCAATAAAGTCTTTTGATGACATTATACACTGGCGGCCAAAAGTTTGGAATAATGTATAGATTGCTGTTTCAGAAGGAAAATGGAAATTTAATTCACCAAAGTGGCATTCAACTGATCACAAAGTATGGTCAGGACATTACTAATGTAAAAAATCTAATCTAGACAGGCCCAATTTCCAGCAGCCACCACTCCAGCAACTTATCCTAAATTCTAAATTGCTAATCGGGTACTAGAAAATCACTTGCCATTATATCAAGCACAGTTGAAAGCTATTTTCTTCATTAAATGAAGCTTAACATTATCTTTGTTTTTGAGTTACCACAGTATGCAATAGACTGGCATGTCTTAAGGTCAATATTAGGTCAAAAAATGGCAAAAAAAATAAAAGGCTATTCAATGCTTGAAATTGCCAAAAAAAAAGATTTCATTCAAAAGTGTACACTACAGTCTTCAATGACAAAGTACAACTGAAACTAACAAGGACAGAAGAGATGTAAAAGGCCAGATGTACAACTAAACAAGAGGATATGTACAAGAGGAGAAATAGACTCCTCACATGTCCTCAGCTGAGAGCTTCATTTAATTCTACCCACTCAACACCAGTTTCATGTACAACAATAAAGAGAAGACTCAGGGGTGCAGGCCTTATGGGAAGAACTGCAAAGAAATAGCCACTTTTGGAACAGAAAAACAAAAAGTAAAGGTTAGAGTAAGAAAAAAAACACAGACATTGGACAACAGATCATTGGAAAATAGTGTTATGGATCTTAACCCCATTGAGTTTTTATGGGATCAGCTAGACTGTAAGGTGCATGAGAATTGCCCAACAAGACAGCCACATCTATGGCAAGTGCTACAGGAAGCCTGGGGTGAAATGTCACCTGAGCATCAGGACTAACTGACTGCTAGAATGCTAAGAATCTGCAAAGCTGTCATTGCTGCACGTGGAGGATTTTTTGATGAGAACTCTGAAGTAGTTTAAGAAGTTCTGATTTTTATTTATTTTATTCGAAATGTAAAAGTAATTTTTCACGTTATTAATGACCTGACTATACATTGTGAACTGTTGAATGCCACTTTGGTGAATTCAAGTACCAATTTCTTTCCATAAGTGCAAAATCTGTACATTATTTCAAATGTTTGGCTACCAGTGTGTATATATAAGAGCATAAATGACCATCCACCTTAGTTCAGTTTTTGTTCCAGTTTGTGGTAACTGTGTTGAAATTTGATAAAATTATATTTAATAATTGTGCCAGGGTGGAGGGTGGGGCCGGGTCGTGATTATACACACCCGCTCCCTTATCAGGCTAATTAAGCATCTGAGAGGGATATATATATATATATATATATATATATATATATATATATTACTATAGATAGTATATAATAATATATTGCGTAAATACAATTTATATAACTCTTATCATGGCAACTTTATGGATCAACACTCTAAATTTGATAAATCTCTCTAAGGCAAGACCGGATGTCCCAAATCACTCTTTAGGGCCGTCTTGTAAATTCACTGCTGTGCTTTGTGTGGACAGTGCAGGATATCTCAGGGAAGATGTGGAGTAATATCTCTCTTCCCCTATCTCTATCTACTGTATCTGTGTGTCTGTCTTCTCTTCTCCACTCTATCTGTCAGTTTCCATAGCACTAGAGGTTCTCATGTCATCACAGTGCTCAGAGAATCCCATTTCCCCTTTTATGAAGTGGTTCACATTTTTATAGAGGGATTCACAGGCAGAAGTCTGTACCCAGTCTGGAAAACTTACGCAGACCAAGAGGCCCCTCACTTTGAGGACTTACATTTCCCTCATGAGTTTGGTGGAGGAGATGACTGTTCAGAACAACCAAGGGAATAATCAAACTTGGCCTCTTGACAGTTCATGCACGTAAACACACAGTTCTTCTCTCTCATACTCTACTAGTGGCTTGTGACCCAACACTTGGTTGCAGGTCTGTTCTGATCAGAGAAAGTAGTAGAAAATGTTGTAGCAGTATACAGTAATTGCAAATAATTAGTGGGATAAATATAAACTTTAAAACGGGGGGGAAACAATGCTTCCCATATATTTTTGTTATTGACATCAAGGCCTGTGCATCCAATCGAACATATTTTAATGCTAATTCTCATCACTTCGTTGAAGCTAGCCAGATTAGGCAAATGGCAACATGGACAGGTCTTCTCCTCATCCTTATAAAAAACGATAAAAGCTTATGCAAGGTAAACAAAAATTCAACCCAGTATACATAAAAAATGGGTTCACTTGCAATGAGAATAAACTTAGTTCATACAGACCATAATACATTCTGTGCTGTGAATTACAGTTTTGGCTGCTGAGAACATGAAACCATCACATTTCAAGAGACATTTAGAAACAGTACCTTTCTAATGATTGATTTTCATAAATGTTTTGTTACTTTTGCACAATAAATGATAGGGTAGTTGAGTTGGGTTGTCAACTCATATCCAATATCATATCTTGGCCCTGAAGCAAAGTCGTTTGAGAGCCGCTGGTATATTTTATGGCAGACTAGTTTTCACACTTTTTACTTCAGTGAATATCTCTTAGTGTAGGTTTATTTTTTAAAGTAACTTTTTCCATAGCCACACACCTTGAAATCTTGGTTACAAAAAAACAAACAAAAATATGTGTTGCTCACTGTGCATTTGTCCTGTTCATTGTTATAAATGTCTTGCACTGTCCCGTACCTTTTGCACATGTTTGCACATGCATATATAGGTATATATAGGTATTTTATATAGGTATTTTATGTAGTCTCATGTGTTTCTGTGTTTGTCCTATGTTGTTTTTATGTAGCACCATGGTCGTGGAGGAATGTTGTCTCGTTTTGCTGTGTACTGTACTAACTGTATATGGTTGAAACAACAATAAAAACCACTTGACACTTGCTGTTGTTAATTTATTTATTTATTTTCCCAGTTTTTGCCTTGGGGTGAAAAAAAAAAACTGTTAATTGAACACACACAAGTTTTCACAATATAACCTTTCATTAAACCAGTTGTGTAGGTTTCATGTGAAAGCTTTTCACCCCCCCATGATATCCACCAAAGCCAAATCTGCACCTCTCTTTAAATCTACATCCTCATTAAATCTACCATAGGCTTTTCTGCAACAATTATTAGGCACAAAGCAATTCACAAAACAACATGCAATTGCAAAAAAAAAAAAAAAAAAAATATATATATATATTTTAGATATTTTTGAAGTACATTTTTGAAACCAAGATACAAAACCTCTGCTAGATAAATCACACATTTGTGCAATGGGACTTTTAACTCCAAATATTATCGGTACTGAGATGTGTGACAACAAGCCCCAATCTCTCCTATACTTTTAGGTGAGGTAAGTGAATTTGGTGGATGTTTGCATTGACACAGCTATTCTGAGGTAGTGCTTCACTCCATAGTATATTATTGTATGGTGTTGTATCAATATGTTGTATGGTGTGCCATGCAGACTTGAGTAGATGATAGTGATTGCTGAGACTGGCTTTTCTCTCTCTTATCTCCTGAAGCAGTGAGTTGTTTGTGGTTTACTGCTCACCAGGAGGTCTCTCCAAACCCCTCATACTATCTCCCAGCCTCCCATTGTCCAGATCCCATCTCCATAGGGAGCTAATGCTCCACACTCTCTTTTCCTTCTGTCATAAACACAGACGCCAACACACAAACACACACACACTCTATCTCTCTCTCGGTCTCTCTCTCTCTTTCTCTCTTCTACAAATGAGATGAGGATATGCAAAGCTGTGCCACTCAGCAAATAGCTCTCAATTAGGCCCCGATTAGGTGACTCCATGAATGATAATCAAACCTTCACAAAGTGTGCGCGATATAGGTAATAACAAAGCTTGTGTCTAATTGCCCAGCTCTTTTCTGAGGGCCGACCTCTCGTTGTGACGTCCGGTGGTTGTGTCAGGACCTTTTCAGGTTTGTTTGAGAGCTGTGTGTAGTTCTGCTGTGCTTGTGTGGAGAAGCTAGAGATGTGGACATATTGAGCTGTCTCTCTCGCTAAAAAGATGAAGACACCTTTGTTGCCCACAGAGAGAACATGTGTGGTGATCCTGTCGTGTGAGACATGACATCTATTTCCTTCCTGCTTTTTTTGCTCTCTGTATTCTTCAAGGCAATAAATGTCTCCTCTTTTTCTGTTCTCACGCTTTCCTTGCAGGTCGATCTTTTGATTCTCAGCCTTGCAGCATTGATGTCTTTTGGCCCTTGACCTTCATCCACGGATTAGTTTGTTTATGCTTGAGGCAGATCTGACTGACCAGATGGTATCCCTATGTGTCACTTCTTGTGTGTCAGGTAAGTGATGCCTCTATTTGAGATGACATTTAGTCACACGTTTGGTCAGAGCTCTTAGAAAGATTAACCTTGAGAACAAATAATGTTTAAGACTGTAAAGCTTTACATGCATGGAAGACACATACACAACGAAGATAAACGCATAAAGGAGCAGGGTGAATAAAAAAAAATGGTACTGTTTAAGGTACAAGGGCTGCCACTGGAGTGGTATACTCAATGATACTTTTTTTGTACCTCTAGTTACAATTGAACTCTTTTTGTTTACATAATTGTACCCAAATGACCTATTGTGTACCTTCATGGATACATTTATAATTCTGTTCATCTGGGGGTGTGGGGGCTTAACGGTACAAAAATGTACCTAAAACAAGGGAACCACCTCAATGATGGCTTAGTACCTCAAACAGCATTTTTTAGTTTTTTTAGATTGATTCTTACACACTATAATCAATACTTCAATGCGAAACGCAGCAACTACATATTTTCTCAAAATGTGACTTATGACCGAAATCATGTCTCAGGCTACATCCACAATAATATGTTTAAAAACTCATAGTTTCCATAAGAATGCGGTAATGGAGAGTGTTTTCTAAATGCTCCGTTTTCGGTGGAGGAATACACTATTCGAGTGAAGGATATGAAACACATAATCAGTGTGTTTGGAAACAGAAACGTATTAATCCATATGTAGTTATTGATAACTTTTCTGAAAGTCTCTGTTGTCGTTTCCAGTGAGCATTAGAGGTGTAAACATAGCAAAATCAATGTGTTTTCAAACGAAAATGTACAGTATTTGTGTGGATGTAGACTTATGCCCAGATTCAGAAATAACAGAGTGTCATTATTGCATAAACTCTAAAATAAATACTAAAATGAAAAGACTACAATGCCATTAAGGTATAGTGTTGGTGCAGTTATTGTGTTTTGCCACTTATTGGGCAAAATAGAGCTCAGATCACAAAACAAAATACTGTGTGTGCCCAGCTCCATCATTTTGAGCTGCATTGATCCAGATTCACATTTTGGTATTTACTGTATGCAATACAGTAGAAATTAAGGATTCAGCTTTCTAATGATTTAATGATTTTTATGGTTATATCTCGAACCATTGCCGAGATATAATCATTTAAAGGGTTGCTGTCATAAAACCAATCATCTGTGTGGATGCATGTTGTATTTTTGTTAGTGTGTCAGCGTGTACAAGACATTGTTTTGTCCCATCCCTCTAAGGCGTAATGGCATCGTCCAATCAGCTTCATATGCTGCCTAGATAAACCAATAAGGACATGACTGAATACTATTCCATCCATGGAATCAAAGGCATAGTGCTCTATGATATTAAAATGCACTCTGTCTTTGTTCACATCAGACCAATGCAAGCGAGAGAAGGGGGAGGGTGATGAAAAAATGAAAAGTAAAAAAAAAAACAATAAAAAATAAAAGTTTTTTGTGTTGCTCCCCATATGTGTCTATGGGTGGGAACGCAATGACTCTCCCCCATTTTTTGCTTTGAAATCTCATCCACTTCAGCTGACTCCTTGAGCTTTTATCAGCAAGAGACACAGCACCTTGATGAAGTAGGGCAAAGAGAGTAATATCTACCATCCTATCCATCATTACCGGCACCATCTTGGCCCCCTGCGTCATTTCCTTTACTTGTTTGTCCCAGCTTCCAGTGCCATGTAGCTTTCTGCCCAGGTTAACCTTCCCCAGTTGTTCATCCTAACAATTTTCTAGACTTTTAAATTGATTTTAAAACATTATTTCCAGTGCTTTGTTTAAATAAATGAAAGTTTAACAGCACATTTGCCTCTGGACTCAGATACTCCTTAGTCGAAATGGCACATATTGTTAAATTCACAGTGGCTTTTTTTTTTTTTGCCCTGCTAAAAGAAAGAGGGTTTTGCTGGGGTTTTGAATTATATTCTGACAAAATTGAATGCCCAGAGTTTTTCTTTCTTTCTTTCTTTTTTTTTTTTTTTGGTATAGAGTGAAGATATTATTGGGCAAATTGCTCGCCTTTCATGTAGATAAATGGGCGTTCGATAAAAGCTGCAGTATTTTTGAAGCGGCCAAAGAGCCGGGCTGCGTTGGGTGATAACTTCATCGCAGCGTGGTTTCAGGGGTAGGAAGAGAAGCCCAGGCTGAAAGGTATGGAGGTATATGTGTGCCAAAATTCAGCATATGCAAAATTATATTTTGAGTATACAAAAATTTTCTGTGTGCGCAATATGATATTTTGAACATGTAAGTTGATATTTTGAGCAAATACTGTATGCAGTTATTATTACAAAATATATTTACCCCATGGATTATAAACATACCAGGAATACTGTAAGGCTTAACTTAGTATAATGTAAGTTTAAAAAAAACATATAGTAGCCTGGGATCATGCAATACAGCAATCATGCAATACAGATTTCTTTCTATTTTTAAAATCTTTTTGCAGTCTCAAACAAATGATGTCCTATATACTGTACATTTAATATACCCCAAACTATGACGGGATAATTAGCCTCTTTTCCTTTACTTCCATTTCTTTTCATTAATCAATTTTGCCAGAAGGGTTATAGTAGAATGTATAAATGTCATAAAAACAGCATACTGAACCTTTTAAGATAACCCACAGCTTTTAAATGCAAACATAAACAGCTTTTCTAATTTATTATCAATAATAGAATGTTAATTTAGGCAATATTTATAATATTCATAATATTTGTAATAGACAAGGATGTCAAAAAATAGGAGAGGACACACTAAAGAAAGTGGACTAAATAACATGTTTACTAAAGATGTTTTTTTTTTTTCATATAATAATAACAAAAAGAAGAAGGTTCAGTGGTTGCTGATCCATGGTGGTCTGTAATCTGGTCACTTTTATTTAAATTAACTAATCAGAATATTCTGTGGGATAGATAAAAGTCTAATTAAGTTCCCCCAAAATTACACTAAAGCAGTAGCTAACATGGCCAAGCTAGTAGCTACGTATGTTTAACTTGGTAACCTAGATAACCTAATACTAGCCAAGAGAACAATACTAAGAGAGCTAACCAGATTATTAGCTAGGCAGTAAGCCTTTTGGGAGTGTATAGACTAAATATGTATATTTCATAAAGGTTAAATAAAAAAAGTTAAGTCAACAAAAGAGCTGCTTTCATGTGGTCATAGTGTCTTACACATTTCCTTCCTTGAACACAAACTATATCCCCTTCACCTCTTCCTCTTGTTTTTATTAGCAGTATGATCTGTGGTCTAGCCAGCCAATTAAAAATGTACCACCTCATTGCTGATTAGCTGAAATTATGGCACATTATAATGTTTTAAACATGTTGAGCAAACAAGCAGTCAAAGTTATGAGTGCATGCAGAGTGGATAGGAGGAGAGAGCGAGTGAGACCTTGCACAATTAAAAATAAACAAATTTCAGAATTTGTGCAAATTCACATTCATATAAACATTATTCAAGTGCAAAATAGATTTTTGTTTGCTGAAAGTGAATTTATCTTTGCAAGAAGATACATTGCTTTACAAAATGCACATGCAAAATACCTTTTTGTGCGCTCATAATTAGAGGTCGACTGATTAATCGGTCTGCCGATAAATCGGCCGATTTTTTTACATTTTTTAACATAATCGACATCGGCCAATATCCAAGTATTTCAAGCCGATTATTAGGCAGGCGCATCTGTGGGCAGCCTAGTGTTGTTGTGGAACACGTGTTCGACACACGCTGCCCCTAGAGTCATTTTCCTAAGGAAGGAGCTAAGTTCCTTGGAGAAAACAGTAAGGATTAAATTTGTATTTCTTTATATTTCATTAAAAACTTTTGATATGTTACTGCCAACTTCAAGAAAAAACGCGACAAACGCGATAGTTGACATGACGTTCGGCTACTTTGGATATTGATAGCGTAGTTGAAGTTGCATTATCTCAGCAGAAGGGTTGCTATCATGTCACAATAAGCAATCAAGAATTTTGCAATTACACACAGTGAATCTGAGACTTGTATTTGTTCTGTTTGTGTGTCTTATATTTGAGAGGGTTGTCACTCAATGCAGAGAAATAAGTGATAAAAAATATACCAACGCACTATAGGCTAGTGAAGGACTGGCTTTGGTAAGCTCGGACGTTATCGGTTCTGCTGTCGGTACTGGAGAAATTAAGAAAATACATGTATTATTGCTATAAAGAGAAAGTTATTTTATCTCGCCAGCCATTTCTATGTATAATAATATGAAACCATTTGTCTGTGATGCAATTTAGCAATTCGCAGTCAGAGAGAGAGAGGGAGAGAGAGAGAGATCTCGCTCACGCGGTGCCACAACACGAGCCCTGCTTAATGCGTGACAGAACGAATCATTCAAACGTAGCCTGGTTTAGATCTGTAATATTAGTCTGATTTTATTTTCGATTTCGCCTTCCAAAGATTATAAAAAGAATATTTATACATAAGCTGCATTCTGTCTAGCACAAATTCCTTCCCTTCACAGCGATGCACTGACATTTCTCCCTAAAACTCAAACTTAACGTCAGAATCAGCACGATCTGTGATTGTTGTAAAATTCAGTCTAGCTACTGTTGCTAAATTGTGGGACACGTTTAATAATAAAAAGATCGCAAGAGATAGAGTTCCCAATTCGGCGCGCGCTCCGAAACACACCGCAAAGAGACAAGCAAAGTATAGGCTACATTGGGTTTCATGTGCACGTCTAAACGATCAAGTATACACAAAAATATGTCAAAACGACCGGCTTGGAGATTCACTTAAACACAGTTTATGTCTTAAATGGACGTAGTTATGGAAATAGTTGGGAGAAAATATGCTGCATCAGGAGCCTATTAGACTCGGTCTTAAAGGGGAAGCTGTCTAATAAAAAACATGCAGACGATTGAGCCATTACTGCGAATCAAACAACAAAAGGCGAAGAGAAAATGAATAATGAATAACTTCTGCATTAATGAGCATTAATCTATCTATGATAAACTATTCAGTGTTATTTTACAATTGATTACTTTATTAGATTTCTTTTTAGACCACACCTGAACAGTAATATTAGTAGACCTTCCTGAAATTAAATCACTGTGCCTATATAACGTTTATCTTTGTGTAATGTATATATATATATAACAAAAAGAACCGTTAAGAATACAGTTAAAGTACCGGATCGATAAGCAGTATCGGTAAGAGTAGTAATACCATTAAAACCTTAACGATACCCATCCATGCCTGTGCTTCTCTTGGATGCTCTGAATATTGGATTACTTGTCTGGATTGCCCCTAAATTAAAGCTGCATTTGGATCTCAACCTTCGTGTCTCGGAGCAGTTCGTAACACCTGTTTGTTTATTTAATATATTTGTTATACATTATTTATACAATATGTTTTTACATTATACATTTTTTATTTAAGTCTACAAGTGCAGATTGGTCAAGTGTTCAATAAATGTATTTGTTGAGAAATGTTGTCTATCTTAAGTAATTATTTGTGTTACATTTTATCTTTCAAATAAAAGGTTCAAATAAGAGGTTAAAAACAAGCACATATCGGCCAAATATCGGCCAAAATAAATCGGCAGCAATAATCGGCCATCGGCCGACCCGGATTTCAAAAGATCGGCATCGGCCTGAAAAAAACTATATCGGTCGACCTCTACTCATAATATCATATTGCATGCTCAAAATGTAATTTTGTGTGCATAATTTTGGCACACATATAGCTCCATATAAAGGGGATTAAGAGGAGCTGTCGAAGAGCTCTGGATTCGGACCACCTGCTGGGTAGCCCAGGCCTGTGTCCGTGCCTAATGTTTCTGATCAGTTATGCCATTGTCTGTCTCCCCCTCTTTCTTTTCTTCCCTCACAAGACCAAATATGACTACCTCCCTGTTTCCCCGAACGCAGATTTGCTGCTGGCCCTTTTTCAGCTGTCTTCTTTCTGTCCAATATTCTCACCTAAGCTCAAGGGTTCACACTTCCCCTGTTCTCTTGTTTAGATGTGACAAGGTCCAAGATAAACCATTTACCACACCTGCAAATGGTGAGCGAATTGAGAAGATTTACCGTCCATTAATATTTCTTACCGGCCATGAAATTATTATTATTATTTTTTTTTAAGACCTACATTTAGAAAATGTTTATAATTTAGCTGTTTTTTTTTTTTCTTGTTCATTAGTGATTGTAGGTCATTGATTCTCTTGCATCATTGGGTGTGAGTTGAGTAATTCTCTTAGAAAACAATATACACCTTACAAAAAATGTGAATAAGTACTTGTTGGCTTAATGTAAGGAATATTATATATATATTCACATAGAGTACTGGAGAGGCAACCTTTCAGGATCCTAGATATACTGTACAGTACTTCAGATATTTGCATTTATGTCATGACCCATAGATGTTTGGATCTTAAATTTGTATTTCTCACATTGCTTACATTAGTCAGTGTCTATCATTTTTGGAATTCAACTTAAACCATTTAGTATTTTGCAGTTCTTTATAACGTTTCCTTCCAGCTGGTTAGTGTCTTGGTTTTATTTACTTGCCCAGAGCTTGGCAAGTGTTTATTTTGGACCCTGAATATGACATTATGGAAAGGCATTAAGTGAACATGATTCCACATGTAATTTTGAATGCTCAATGGATCATTAACTTTTAGCTGCTTGTGTGCACACCGCTTAAATTCATGTTTTTAGAGTCTGCTGTCTGTGCCCTCATGTGACTTTTTCTTTGTTCTCCAAGGAACTAATGGAGAATCATGATGAGGGAACAGCCACTCATAAGTGTCTGTGGTCATTCTTTTTTTTTTGTCATCTTATATATTCACACAGTAGCTGCAGGGGCCTCTTGGAATTTTTTATTTTCTCATTTTCTGAGCCCTCCTTTTATCAACGCCAAAGAATATAAAAGGTTAATACAAAATTAATTCATACACAAAAAAGCATACCTTTAAACACTTTTATGTTACACAATGTCCGACATCTTGAAGTTATGTTACCTCAAATGGAAATACTAGTAAAATTTCACTTGGCAATCAATGTATCTATGTATAAAATTCTTCTCTGCTCCATTTGTTCTAGCTGTGTGCTGAAACAGCTGTGGTTAGATGCTGAATATTGATAGGGCAAATAGCACAGAGAAGTGCAGCTGCAGGAGTGCAGGTGAACGCTGTTTGGCAGTTGCCTGACATGTTTCTTCTCTTTAGCATGTGGAGTGCAGACAAGCTCATGAATAACAGGCCTGATGAATGGACTGAGTGGGCTTAGCACAAACTTCTTCAGCACCTGCTTCTGTATTGCACCCCACAAAGTTTGTGTGTTTGTGTGTGCATGCGTGCGTGTGTGTGTGTGTGTGTGTGTGTGTGTGTGTGTGTGTGTGTGTGTGTACCATAATATCCGTTGTGTGTAGACCGCTTTAGACCAAATAATTAATCAGCACTTGATGAAAAACGGCCTCGCGCCCTGTGTATTCATTTGAATTATGTGGCCATTCATTTCACAATCTCCTCATCTAGTTACACATTATGTCAAGTTTGTTTTGATGAAGGAAGTTTATTATGTTGTCAAAACTGCTAGAAGCTTAAAAATATCTACACATCAAGCTGACATGAAAATGTATTTTCAATATCTACCAAAATATACAAATATCTGGGATGTTATAAACAGACCACCTAAAAGTGAAAATCAACACATGTTTTACATGTTTTTTTTTTCTCTTAATATTTGACAGTTTTATGCACACTTATGATGAGCTTTTAGTCTGTTGTGTGTGTGTGTGTGTGTGTGTGTGTGTGTGTGTGTGTGTGTGTGTGTGTGTGTGTGTGTGTGTGGGTGGATTTGGGTGGTTTACAAGGGTTGTATTATTTTTTTTTGGTTACAAACTGGTAATTAATATAATTCAAATCGCTTAAAAAACATACTAAATTATGTTTTTTTTTGTTAAAATGCAGAACATTTATTTGTGAGGGTTAGGTTAAGGGTCGAGGTTAGGGGATAAAATCTATAGTTCATACAGTATAACAATCATTATGTCTATAGAGAGTCATCATATGGTTAGACGTACCAACGTGTTTGTGTGTGTGTGTGTGTGTGTGTGTGTGTGTGTGTGTGTGTGTGTGTGTGTGTGTGTGTGTGTTTATGTGTGTGTTTGTGTTTGTATGTTACACATGTGGTGTCGGTGTGGTCCTCTAGCATATGTCATTCCGCAGCTAGCTAAATATATGGAGATGTTGGCAGTACTGTAGCGTGGAGGCAGAATATGACTCCATAAGGATGGTGTCTAAAAGATGGCTGTCAAAGCTCTCAGTGGCACTGTATAGTTCCCAAGCATTATTTTTTTTAAGCAGCCGACATTATGTTCTGGGACATTCTCTCGCTCTCTCCGCTCATAGTGGCTGAGGTCGGCTCGGCGTGTGCCAACTACCAATAACCATATTCCAGGAAAGAGCTCCACATGTTCAATTATATAATTACATCATCGCAGATTTAGACAGATGTCCCATAATACGTTTCAAATGCAATCAGCCGCACTCGTTCCCCACATAATGCATTTGGAGAAGAAAAATGATGTCCGCCGAGCATAAAACAGATCATATTTGTTATGTTGGTGCTTCTGTTGCTTGCACTATTGATATTGTTATTATTAGTATTGCTGCGGGTTCCATTTAGGCCTAGTATTTTTTGTTAGTAACATCAATGCGTTTTTATGGTGAGTGCCTAAAATAGGCCTTAATACAGTCCTTTATCATTGCAGCTTACCTGGAAATATGCCACACATTAAACATACCCACAGACAGCTAATTGCTTAGTTACAGAAATCACATAACAGGAGATGGATTTTCATATTAAAATCCACAGCACTCACATTCCCTAGCCTATATTCTATTCTTATCCCTCACTCTCAGCCCAGGACCAGACTAGTCTTTCCCGCTCAAATCCACACAGTTTTTAAGGCACATCCCTCATTGCAAGGCAGACAGTGCACAAATCCCTTGAGCCCAGAGACCAGTCCAGAGAACTTAGAATGAGTAATTGTTTACTTTATTAACTACATTTTAGACTCTTGTTTAAGCTGAGCCATAGTTGTTTTCTTGTAGTGGATGAAGAGATTAATTTGATGCTTTATATATTTATTATATCAGTGGTTAAGACTCATTGGCAGACTTTTGGTCACACAAGCTGTATAAGATGGGAGGCCATCACCCTTTCATATAACATTCCACCTAGCAGGGACACTCCGACAACTTTTGCCGATGTTACGTTAAGGTAAGGAACAATTATTATTAAAATAGTTTTATTGGAACATCATAATGATGTTATTAGTATTCAATAGGAGTTCTCACAATGCTAGGAGGAAATGTTCTCAGTGGTTTATTTAAACTAATTAATAAATGAAATTATAGTGAAAACATTTTTTTATATATTTGTGTTTTATTTTATGTAACATATATTGACTATATTAGCTGTTGATACTGTAGCAGTGATGATATTTTCAATAATAAAATCAATACTACTTTACAAGAACACAATCTTTTTTGTGCAATATTAGTAATTTCGGTTAATAGTGAACTTCTTTAAATAAGTAATTATTTATATTCAATTTGGGGATGTTTAGTAGAGTTTAATGCTTTTTAAAGCATATTCTGTCTTCTCAGAAATGGTTAGCCTTATTTTATGATTAGGCTTATACAGATCATCAGAATTATTAAAATGGTTTTGTGAAATATGACATGGCTCAGATGTTCTTAGAAATCATTTAGAGGCCATAATTGAATTTATGTGCTTTATAATAGAGTTTGTAAACAGAGCCAATATAATTTCAAAAGCATTATTCTTTTCAAGGCCAGGTTTTTGTGCTCCATCGATGACTGATAAGACGGAATTGAAATTATATGAAAGAGACTTTATTAATATGCACCCATTCAGTTCAAAACAGCATCTTGACAGATGGAAGGTTTCAATGAAGACGAGCAGTTGAAGAACAATTACATGAATTACATCCATCCATCTCAATCTTTTTTCAATCTTCTTTCAATTGCAGTAGTAGTCCCACAAAGGAGATGTTGAATATTGTGATTGAGTCTAACAGGGGAATGGAAACTGTGACGAAATGTTTGAAGGGTGAACTTTAGAGCCTAGACTCTTAGGACCAACTGGCAACCCGCTTCATCCAGAAAACTGTCTCCTTTTGTCACATCAAAAAAACCCATCAAAAACAGAAAAAACTAAACATAAAGGATATCCTATTTCATCACAGGTAGGAGTCCTTGCAACCGATGAATTGAAAGCTCACCTGCTATTCCGCATGAATCAGATAACTCCACTACTGCTAATCACAACAACCGGTCCCTACTGTGATTTACACTGCTGAATGGGGCGTTGACATGTCCCCCCCTCACTCCCTTAATACACACACTCCAGTGGTCAGTTACACCCTCAGGGTAGTTCAGTAAATACTAATCATTTCCTCATGAAGACAAAAACTGTCTTGTTTTTTTTGCTGTCACCTTAGCTTTGCAACAGATCACAAGAGCTGTTTCTCTAAAGGTGTTGAGATTTGAAAACCACATGCAAAGCAGCTCCATATAGGATGGAGAGAGTGAGTCGTGTAATGGAGGTTATGGGATTTGAGCTGAGAAATCTGCAGGGATACAAACATTCCTTGTGTATTATAGATTTGATTGCCTGCACTTTATTTTTTATCAGTGGGTAAAAACAAACCTTCATTCATATACAGTGAATCTATAAGATAGCCAAATATCCTCAGGCAGCGAGCCCATCTCAGTCAATGATTCATGAAACAGCGTGGAAAGCAGATGCTGTTTTTTTTTTATTAAAATGTTTTTTAGCATGTTAGCTTGAAATTTGTTAAAATATTTTCAAGCCTTTGTTTCATATGAATTACATTTTAAACATTCATGTAGTTTTATTGTTTTAGCATGTGCACATATTGGAAGATGGATTGTGGGTCTAAATATGTATGACTTTCATTTTCTTATTTTTTTCTGTAAAACATGAAAAGATGATATTAGGCAGTATGATAGTCGCAGTCGCTATTCACTTTCAATGCATTTTTTTTTTTTCACACAATGAATGTGAATGGTGTCTGAGGCTGTCAGTCATTTCTATGACATTTTCTTTTGCGTTCCACAGATGAAAGGAATTAATACAGGTCTTGAACTGCAAACAGGTGTGACAGAATTTTCCTTTTTGGCTGAATTTTTATTTCCTTTTTGACTAAATTATTCTTTAAGGGAGATATATTTCCAGTGGTTTTATATTAGTGCTGTTTAAGACCAGGGGCCCTATTTTAAGAGTGCCAAGCGTGACACAAATGAATGTGTCATAACCACAAAGTCTGTGGGCGTGGCTATTAAGTTTTTGTAATTTCGTGCAAGCATCTGCTAAGTCTAAGCACATGTGCCTTTGGCTGGTTATATATATATATATATATATATATATATATATATATATATATATATATATATATATATATATATATATTTATTTATATAACCAGCATATTCATAAGAATTTGGTTGTGTTAATGGATTGTAAGCAATTAATTTGAAGAAAATATATATGGACGTATATCTGTGTTAAATGTTTGGCCTATTTCTAGTGACATGCTCCGCACTTCACTTCTACCAGTCGATTTTGCTTTAAAATTAAATTAATTTATGGAAATCCCCAAATCCACACATTTGACCCTCTCCAATTTATCCCACCTGCAACTTGTGAGTCAGTGACTTAAAAATAACTCTATGACAACAGGTGGAAAAATGCCAATCCAAATTAGATCATAAATACAATTGCAAATATAAACACAGCAAAAACAACAACAATAACAATAATAATAATAATAATAATAATAATAATAATAATAATTGAAAAATAACAATGACCTCTATAAAGTTTAAAACAAATCTTTTTTATATATTTATTTATTTTTTTATAAAATGGCTACAACTCTGAGCATCATGGACATAATTTGATTGTTCCACTATATTTTCAGAGTTTAGACAAGAACGTTATTCGCACCTGCTTGTGGAATCTCCAAACTACAAATGTAGAAACTGAGTTTAGACTTTGCAATGAAATAGATTTGCTTCAGAATCTTCTTAGCGCAATAACTGACAGTTTTGTACAAAAGTCTTAGGCACATAAGATGTTTCACAAAAGCATTTGTCTTAAGATGGTATATATATATATATAGTCAGCTTTAGCGTGTCATTAGGAAATATAAATGTTAGACTCCCAAATATTAATTTTGCAAATAGAAAAGATTACAGTAGGAGAACCTTTGCAACAGATTAAGTGATATATGAAAACTATTTATGTTATTATTTTTGAAGACATCCTCACAAGGCAAAAGTTTTCACAAGTCGCTAAAACGTTTGCACAGTACTGTATTACTCAGGAAAATAGCAAATTGCGCTTTGCGGCACTTCATTAACATACGCAAATACTCTCACCCACGCCCACTTGTGTTTGCACTGGCACAAAAATTGCACTCTCAAAAAATTACAAAACGCAAATTAAACCAAAAAATCCCCTGATGACAGTGTTTTACCTATTGTAAACCTATTTACCTACCTTATTCAAGAAAGAATAACAAATCTAATAATATGCTTTCAGCAGATAATATTTATATTATGTTAAAAAGAAAAGGTCCCAATAAAGGTATAACCTGAAGGGTTCTTCCCAGCTCTGTCAGAGGAGACTGAGAACAGCCCTGCATTAGCATAATGAGACATATCACGTCAGCAGGTGTCAGATTGCATCTTTCATTTGTTGGCATGTAGTACAAAAGGTCATCCGGAGCTCCGTCACCAAGAGCTTCTCTGGGTTTCTACAAGCACACAAATAAGTCCCATGATGGCCAGATTTGCAGTGATAAACACAGCAGTTTTAGTAATATAACACCGGTATCACCCGTGTAGGCCTTTACCTTTACCTTTATGATACTACACCAGAAACATCGTCCCACAGCCACAGTGTAAGCATCAAATTACCCGCTCGCTCTCTCAGCCTACAACAGCCCCTCTGTGAGATGACATCACCTCCAATCCGTATACCTGTTAATGATTACTCTCTCCTCAAGCAAAATGCTTCCAGCCATCTATTACTGCATAGCACCATATGAGATGTATTATTACAACTTTTTCCTTTTACGTTCAGTGCCAACACACTTTATGGGACCCCTTTTTCCACAGCCAGTTGTTTTATTTTGCCGACCTGTTGTTTGTGCTCCAAAATTAAAACCATGGTACAGCGTAAGTGCATTGTAATAACGTGATCTCCTTTTTCTTCTCTGTCCTCCACCACAACCCCCCCCCCCCCACCCCCCTAAATCCCTCTTTTAGAAAGCAAGCCTCTCCACAGGGAAAATTAAACAGAAACTTTATACCTTTCTTTCTTAAATGAATCAAATGTGCGTTCCTTCTCTAAAGTGTCAGTCAAAGTCCCAGTTGGTGGTCTAGTCTTGTGTTTGTCTGCTTAGAGACCAACGCTGACAGCTATAGCAGTACATGGCAATTATTTTAAGAGGAAAAAGATTATAGTGCTTTTTATCAATTAAGTAATAGTTCATAAACAGTCATAATACTGTAGATAATATCCTACCTGAAAGCAGAATATTGTTCTTGTCCAAAAATTTTTTGACATAATAATATAATTTTTTTGGCCATTAAATGAAGCATGGCAAATTCATTCTGAATGAAATCTTTGCAGATTCGTGCAATGATTTTTAAGCAGTTTTTCTGGCCAAAAATCCCAAAGACAATGAAGCACATTAAACGTTTGATTAGTTGCTGGGTTTGCATCATTTATGGTTAATTTATCATCAACTGTTGAAGTTTTAATCATCATGTCTCTGTAGAACATTTACTTAAATAGTTGAACGCAAAAGGGCTCACTTAATCTTCCGTTGAAGAATCTGTGTTTTTTGTGTGTTTGTGTGTGTGTGTGCGTGAGTGCGTATGTGTGTGTGAGTGTGTGTGTGTGTGTGTGTGTGTGTGTGTGTGTGTGTGTGTGTGTGTATGTGTGAGCGTGTATTTATCACTTTGTGGGGACCAAATGTCCCCATAAGGATAGTAAAACCCGAAATTTTTGACCTTGTGGGGACATTTTGTCAGTCCCCATGAGGAAAACAGCTTATAAATCATACTAAATTATGTTTTTTGAAAATGTAAAAATGCAGAAAGTTTTCTGTGAGGGTTAGGTTTAGGGGTAGGGTTAGGTTTAGGGGATAGAATATAAAGTTTGTACAGTATAAAAACCATTATGTCTATGGAAAGTCCCCATAAAACATGGAAACACAACATGTGTGTGTGTGTGTGTGTGTGTGTGTGTGTGTGTGTGTGTGTGTGTGTGTGTGTGTGTGTGTGTGTGTATCTTTTTGCACCAACAGACATTAAAACCAGCAAATAAACAATAGTGGCTTAGGTTTCATGTGAATATTGGTAGTTTATTGGGGTTTATCATCACCACACAACCACCACCACCACCATCAAAAATGATTAAAACCATAAACTAAATCTATGATTTTATTTATAGGCCTTTATTATACAGCCTCTTATAGGCTTTTCAGCTAAATAATTATTTACCTTAAGTAAAAGTAAAAAACAATTATGAAACAAAATGATTCATGAAATGACAAAAAAGGGGAAAAAAAGTGATTTAATTAGGGCTGTTGATTCAACTTGTTAATTTAGTGCAAATAATTATATAAACAATAATGCATTAAAAAATATGCAATTAATCATGGCCCCTGATGCGTACTTACTGTACATTCCATAATAAAAGTACAGATTTTCCTTCCATGCGAGCAATTCAAGGTTGAAGTACATTTATTTTTGCAAGCCGTGTCAATAGGTGGCAGCGCACCTCAACAAACTACACAAGCAGGACAGTCACTGAATGAGAACCACTTACTTAGGAAGAAGCACAACAGGTGCAACAGGAAGAAGCATTTTTTTAAACACATGTGACAACTTATATATATATATATATATATATATATATATATATATATATATATATATATATATATATATATATATATATATATATTTATTTATTTTATTTTTTCATTTTGTAATATATTGAAATTGATTTTAGTTTGAAATTTAGTTGAAATGTATGAAGATTTTGTCAGATAGCTCTGTCTCAGCTGTACAGTATAAGTACACTGGATACTGCAAAAAAAAGATGAAGGCATGTACAACATAAATAGTACAGGCCTTGAAAATGTTACTTATTATTGCCTTTTGATGTTTTTGATCCAGTAAGTGAATTGGTAAATTGCCACTGTATATTATTTCCCACAAATTCATAAACAGAACAAGCACTTAGCTTCTAATCTCAGTCACATCACTACTGTAAATGGAAAGTGGTTTATTGTGTCTGCTTAAACACAAACAGTGCTGGTCCAGTCTGTGAAGCTGCTTCTTAAGGTTTCAGCCCCAGTCGGCAGAGATGAGATGAGATCAGTTTATAATGGCAACAGACGCTTTCTACTTCTACTTCCTGTGTTTAGACTGGGGTCCAATACATACACACACATGATCACTCACACGCACATCGCTCACTTTACTGGAACTTTCTTATTTTCTTTCTTTCCTATAATAGGCCTGTACCCTCAGTTGGAATCTCCCCGATACTTGAAGAATGTGTTTTTGTGTGAGTGGGTGTCTGTGTACATTTGGAAACTCTTGTCTGTTTACCTTTTATTGTGCTTGCATTGTTACAATTTCTCAAGTCTGATCATCAACAGTAAGATGCAGTATTGATCCCACAGGTTAATGAAGAACAAAATGTGAGAAAGACACTCTTTGAGTGAGACCTCAAAATAAATGGGGGAAAGAAACAATCCAACAGAAAATTCAATAAAAATCCTGCAAAGTATCAAAGCACAACAAAATGAGAGAGAGAGAGCGAGAAAGAGAGAGAGAGAGAGAGAGCGCGAGAGAGAGATGAACAAAAAGAAGTGACATATGTCCAGGTCAATGACCAGAGATGGCATGCAAAGATGCAAGTGTTTCATTATTTGAACATTAATCTAAGATGAAAAAGAATGTGAAAATGTATGCATTCCATCTATTGCTATCCTTAACATGTATCGTGTAGGCTGGAACAGGTTAAATTAATCAGCTGCACTTGTTGGTCTGTTCAATTCAGCTGTAGGTACAGCAAGGACCCATATCTCCAAATGGGGTCAGCCATGAAATATGTGGTGATATTGTCAAATTGATGGAGGTCAGAGAATAAAGGGAGTGAATTCACCATGGCTTGTGCATGATACATGAAGCAATACAGAAAAAGCACACAGGGGCAACACTTGCATTGGGAGGGTGAATATAGTCATGTTTTGCACTTTTTTCCATACCCACTGCAAGGATATTTTTAAAAAGCTCAGTTTGGTAAATTGAATAGGGCATGCTAGACTATCCTGAGATGCTAAAAAGGGCCATGCTTGCATAAAAAATTAAAAAAAGGAATTGCAGAGCTTTGTCTTCAGAAAAACATAATAAGAGGTAAAATCCCTACTGCACATGTTTCTGAAGCCTCAACCTTTCCCCTATATTAATTATTACCATATGTTTCGCAGATGACTACAGATGTGAGCATTTTCTTTTTCCAGGAGTTTTGTTTTATTTCTGATTGGAAAATACTGTTAATGTGATTGTTGTAAATGCACACAAAAATGTGTTTCTCCATCTGTCTGTTCAGGAGCTGCCACAAAATGTTGTTGAATAGTCGTTTGATGTCATTTAATGTAACATGAGATCATGTTAAAGTGTTATGATGGAATGAGACAGTAGCACTTCAGCTTGCACCTTATTGAGAAGAGGAAGAAGACAGCTCACAATCCATACACACTCCAAATTTTCCAAACAGCTTCAGGTGATGTAGATTGCGAAGTATGAGAGCATTATACAAATATTCAAAATAAGTAAACACAGAAGCACTCTCCTTTTGAAATAAAGCAGAGCTGCCATTCCACTAAGTCAAGACTTGCATGTCAAGCGTCTATAAAGGAAACACCTTGGGTTTATATCTTTAATGCATCCTTTATTAAAGTTCAAATAATATGGAAGTATGTCATGTAAATCACTAAAAACTCAGAAACTGGCTTTTCTCTGTTCGGTCAGCACCTCTTCTATATGTTGGATGAAGTGTCCTGATCAATGGGGGAGAGACTGAAACTGTATCCCAGCTGATGCACACTATGTCACGTGCTTGCTGCAGCTAGAAAATAACGTGATTGCTCATGATTATAGGTGTCACTGTGTGGAAATACACAGCTTTATTAATAAGAGAGTTATTTTTTTTTGTGAGTTAAAGATGGATTGAAGTGAACAGAAAGGTGAGAGAGGGTAGTCTTCACCCCATTATACACTGCAACAACAACAAAAAAATAATAATTATATATATATATATATATATATATATATATATATATATATATATATATATATATATATATATATATATTTGGCTTATTTTCCAATATAAATATCTCCTATAAAACAATGTACATTTACTTTAGCAGCTATTCCACAGAAGACAAATTGTTATCTGAGAATGTTGAATGTAATATAAAAACTTATAATAAAATAATAATCTAAAAATCCTTTTAAAAAGATGCATTCACCTGAGAAGTAGCATATAAGCTATTTAGACTTGATTTCAGAGAATAGATCTTGAAAATAAGTATATTTTGTCTTAACTGCACTTACAGAAGTATAACCAAGTGATAAAATACCCTTATATTCAAGATGTATTCTATTAAAGCAAGTCTAAATATCTTATATTTGGCTTCTCAAGTAAATGTATCTTGTTTTAAGGGTTTTTAGACCATTTCAAATGGAAAACAAGACAAAAACACTTGATGACAATAGGAATTTTTGCAGTGAATTGTTTACTGAATTAAACTTAATACAAATGATTTATTTCCTATAATTCAGTTAATGTCATTTAGAGGTATTTTTTTAAATATATATTTTGTCCTATATTGTTAGTAAGGACATTTAATACAACCTTTTAACTAGTGGCAAAAGCTGAATCATTGCAATAATCGCCTGAATAGTTGAATAATCGTTGTGATAATGGTTTGATTAGTCAATTAACAAAATAATTGTTAGTTGCAGCACTAATGTGCATTCACACTAATAGATTTTACACCAAAAAAGACACGTTCATTGTTTGAAATAAATTAATTTAATGAAAGTGAATGGTGACTGAGGTCAACATTCTGCCTAACATCTCCTGTTTGTTCCAGGAAAGAAAGTCATATGTGTTACGATCCCGTGTTGTCTGCCCCGTGTTTTCTGTCTCACTCTCCACTGATCACGTTCCATGTCACGTTTTCCTTGTTGTTCGCCCCGTGTTTCACTGTCCTTGTATAAACTACACTTCCCGTCTTTCCCGGCCCTCTTCACCGCTGTCACAGCATTATTATCCGCACCTGTTCGTGATTTTGTTATTACCGTGTCTGTCTATTTAAACCCTGTTGTTTTCCCTTTCCATTGTCGTTCGTTGATTCGTTGCATGTTCGCGTTCCATGTTCTTTGGGTTCTCTGTTTTCGTTCGAGGTTTCCCCAACCTGTTTAGCCCCTTTATGTTTTTTCCATATTTAGTTTATTTTCCCATCGTGGACTTTTCATTTGTTCCTGAGTTTGTTTATTGCCAAATAAAGCCGCGTTTGGATCCGCACCTCCCGTCTGACTTCTCTTGACTTCCCAAACACGTTACAATATGCATTTGGAACTGCATGGATGTGTGTAATGACATACTTTTAATTTCCAATTTTTCACAAATATTCGTTAAACATGAGGTTTTAGCACCATAACAAATTTCAAAGGTTAGATCAAGTAGAAATTGCTCCTTAAGCTAACTATTGCGGGTTACCACTTTTTACAGTGTATGCTCATATAATGTATGTACTGTAAGTCTCATGCCATGTGGATGCTTTTACCAATATTATTTGCACAGTATTGTGTACACAGCTTCCTGCGAACTTCTCAGGCACATGAGCACGTAACGCCCCGTAGTCCAAAAGCCAGTGATGTGCATCTACAAAGCCCTGTGGTCATGTGGTACATCTGGAGGTTTCCAGTTCTATGCCATAGTTGGCTGGAGATGTGGGGGACCTTACATCCTGGTGAGAGAGAGACTGAGAGAAAGAAAAGGATGACATTGACTCGTCCTAACACTTCAGTGGCCTTGTGAGGGATGCGCCCGTGAAAGTGGGGGAGGGGGGATTTTTCACTGTCTCACAATGCAACACCATCAGTGCACCGTCCTAGCGTACATATGCCAAACTGAGACACTCCCACATTGACAAGATAGCTCCAAACATTTATTAGGAGAGGGAATGGGGGACAGAAATGTGTGTGAAGGGATGCTTGTCGCAGATATACATTAATATGTATTATGTGCTATTTACTCTATGTATTGTATGTCTATTGTGCAGCAGGTAGCCACAAATAGCTGAGATGAATATCTGTTTGTAATCTCCTATTCTGGTGCAGTGACTTGTGCATGCCAGCTGAGTGTCTGTCAGTGTGCTGGACAAGAGGAAAGTTTTGCATTTGTGGACACTCAGGGACAGACTGTGGATGGCTCTGTATGTAGTGAAGCATGGAGCGATGTCAGGGTCTGTCACTGCCTGTGTCTGCTGCCCACTCGAGGCCGCCCCAGAGGCACTGTTTAAGCATCAGCCATCACACACAAGCACGACACACACACACACACACACACACACACACATTCAAGAAGCTTGGAAGGAAGTTGCAGTCTCACTGGAGATGTATCCTTCTTCCTTTGTCTGTGTGTGTGTGTGTGTGTGTGTGTGTGTGTGTGTGTGTGTTCCAAGTTATGTGTTCTCTTAATGCAGCAGGTGAATCTGCATTCTGGACTGTGTACAGTATCTAAAATCTGGACCCCCAGGTGTGTTTTTGGTTGTGTAAGTTGTTTGTTTCGGTTTAGGTGGAAATTAGGGATGTTTGTATGTAAGGGCACATTTCTTTCTTGCAGTTGAAGAAAGTGAGTGGAAGAGGGAGTGATTGAGTGAGAAAGCAAGGGGAGATGAGACACTTTGATGGTGTTAATTTTGGGTTTATCTCACAGATGGTATGAATGATTTCTGTTTGGTTGGAGCTCAGCTAGAACACCAGGGGTCCTTTTATCTTTCTTTATTTATTTATTTACCTATTTTATCACCAGACCCCCCCCCCCACACACACACACGCACACTCATGCCACGTGTACCCAAACGGCACAACAACACTTTTGTTTTGATTACCTTGTTAACATTGCACATCATTGGGAATTTGGTTCCCTTTGTATTTAGACAAGAGGCTCCATGTGGACTGATTTTGATAAGTGGGAAGCCTGGTCTGAAGAGCAAAATAAACGTGCTTGTTATTGAAAGTGGCCACAAATGCAAAGGCTGAACTTGATTAAGTTTGGTGATGTTGAATTTGGCCAGCTATTGATACCCATGATTATGGTTCTTCAATGGAACAACTGAAATCAAATCTCTAAATGTTTACAATCTCTACATGGGCTACTCTTTATTATTGTAAGATTTGAAGGTTTAAACATGCTGGTTTATGGAATACCATGAGTTTTAATGGCGTAACACAGAGCAGTTTACATGTGGTATACATGTATATTGCAAGAGTTTTCCGAGAATCTTGAAACACATTGCTATTAAAGTACTTGCATGACATTGTATCATCATTGACATTATTACTTGTTGTGGTGAAATGTTCAGCGCAAGCTGTAAGGACACATTTTAAAATAAAGTGTACAAATTCGGACCTTAGTAATATGATGATCCACTATTTACCTTATGCGCCAGAGAAAGTAGCGCACAGCCATCTTGAAAATGTTGTCTCAGAACTTCCATTCTAGCGGTTCTATATAGGTATATATAGTGTTGATGTCAAAGTGTAATTAGTTAGCTAAATGGATTTGCAGGTTACAGAGTTGTCAATGCTAACATAAGTATTTTAAAGTGTTCAGGGGATGTCATAACAACTGGAAGCAGAGCGTGGAGGTTTTAATACAAGATTACTTAATTTATAAATACACAAGATCCTACCTTCATGCTGTGGATGTACTGATATGCCTCTGTGCTCATGAAACTTTAAGAGACAATACAAAATCTTCTCATGTCATTCACCTATCGCGTTATAGTTAAGGTAATTCGATTTTTTGAGCATTAAACCGGGATGGGGGGAGGGGTTCAAATATATTTATACATACACACACGTGAAAGTGTATGTTTTATTTTATATTCCATTTACAACAATTGCCACATTTAAGCCTCTAAAAATGTATGGTAAGAAATGTATTTAAAAAAAGTACAAATGTAATTATCTTTAATGTTGTACTGGCATGTGAAATAATACGAGCTGTCACTGTTGGAAATTGCATATCAACTACATATTTTAACACACATTATTAACGAGTTGAAACCTAAAAATTAAGCTTACTTTTTTGCTTAACGATGGCTTCATCCAAGGTGGATATGTGTCGCTTCACGAGTGATGTCCTTCCATTAATGGCGATCTTTGGCAAGCGTTTGTAGTTGTCCGGTCCAAGTGTTTGCATATGCTTTACAACTAATATTAAATGGCTTTATAATAAATTGCTCTTCTGCTTTTTGAAAATAGTGTTTAGTGGTCATTAATACACCACCTCGGGGCCGCTTCCAGCGAGGGTCATTTGTGCATAGGAAAGCTTTTTGTGGTAGCCTATCCTCGGGCATTCTTAGCACATGGCTGAGCCATTTCCAGCGACGTTTGGTAATTAGTTCTGATAGATTGGATTCCGCATCTTCGCCGAATTTCCTCATTGGTGATTCTGTCTATAAGGCGAACTATCGTGATAGACCGCAGGCAGTGGTGGTCAAATATTTCTAGTTTTTTCAGGTCCCTTTTCTTAGTGTTCCACGATTCACTACCATACAGCAACGTTGCACGTACTGTTGCCATGTATACATGACGCCCTTTGCTGTTGTTTCTGATATCCTTGCAGTTCCATAGGCATTTTAGGCATAGAAAGGTGGCCATGGCTTTATGTTTTCTGCTGTTTGCCTCACAGGCAACTTGGCCATTTACTGTTATCAAGCTGCCCAGGTAGATTAAGGAATCAACAGCATCTATTATATTGGGGCCGACTGATAGCATTTGTTGGTGGTGGTCGGGATCTGGGTCATAATTAATTTGGATTTTGCTGGGCTGAGATGTAAACCCAATTGCGCTGCTTCTGCTTGAACTCTGTCAATCATAGCTTGCATATCAAAAGGTGTGGTGGTGGCGTAGTGGCTAAAGCACAGGGCTGTTAATCAGAAGGTTTCTGGTTCGAACCTCACAGCCACCACCATTGTGCCCTTGAGCAAGGCACTAAACTCCGGGTTGTTCCGGGGGGATTGCAATTATTACAGGGACACTGTAAGTCGCTTTGGATAAAAGTGTCTTCCAAATGCATAAATGTAAATGTAAAAGGTTAGGTTGGTTACCTTTGTTACATGTATAACAATGAATCACTTTTTTATGAAAACCCAGAAAAGGGGCGGGCTGAATAAGGTGAATAGAACAACTTAATTTAGTATAACGTTGGAATTCCGTTTGAAATCTTCTGTCAAAAAGTGGCCGTCAAGATTTTATTTCTGCAGAGGAGCATTATAAACTCAACTGCCCTGCTGTACAAAGGTAAAATTGGACCTTAATGTTCAAAGTATGCTAAAGCCTTCAGCAAATGCCCTGGATTCAGCCGACATACCACTCCCTTGTACTTTTGTTCTGCTGGGTGTCAGCAAAATTAATAATTCAGACCATTTTCGGAGTAACTCTGAAGTTAATACTGACTGAAATTTGAGGAGAAGACATGATTACATTAATTTAGCTCAGCACATTTAACCCGATCTTCTAAAACCCTTGAGTTTAGACAGCTTTTAAATAAATAAATTAAAATTGTATGTATTTCTTTTAAAACCAGGAACAAGTGTATTGTTATGCTTACTGTGGTGCAAATATACTGTGAACTCTATGGCCAAACAGTCAAAGGCAATCTTTAAAATGGTGAAACTATAAATTAAATACACATTTTTCCTCATTAATACAAAAATAGACACCTGCCATTGAAATAAGAATGCAGTGAATTTGCATGAGTTTGGCAGAGGGTAATTGATTGGTCTCCTGGCCGCATGAAGTGGTGGGCTGAAGATCTCTTCAGGTGTTTTTAACTGAGAAGCTCACAACTCAGGGTTAAACCGGGGCAGGTACCAGATCTCACTAAAATTGCAGCTGCAACTCCTAGTCAGTCTTGTGTGGTTACCTCAATTCATAAGACTTTGTGGACATATTTGAACTTCACCGATGTAGATGGGGGGAGCATGTGGATGGTTGAGGGGGCATCACTTCAAATGACTGACCACACACTCCTCATTCACCCACAGGATGGAGGCATCCTGCTTTTGAGATGATTTTCCCCCTCCTTACATTGTTTATCTATGCCAGCTATCAGTCAACAGTTATTCTGCTATGCATATTCTTTGATCTTTTCAGTTCACACTGTTTCATGGTACAATTGCAATCTGATAGAATTTGCACTGCAGATGTTCACAAACATTTTGGGACATATTGGTAAATATCATATATGCAATTAAGTTGCAAAATTAACATATTAGATCATAGTCCACACAACAATTAGTGCCCTTAAATTTATATAAATCTATTTAATAATAATAATAATAATAATAATAATAATAACATCCTGTTTGATGGATGCTTCGTACCATACTAGCTCCTAATTTGTTTCTGTCATCAAGAGCAGTAGCTACTAACTTATACAGCCTGGCAACAAAATGTGCTGTGCCTCTGGAATAAAACCCATATATGAGGAAAAACTATAAACTGGTTACAATCAGAATCAGGCAGAGACATTTTTATGACGATGAGCTGGTGAAAGTCATTCATCAGGCTTCGGAGTTAGTCATGGATGACCCTTCATTTACCACTGATCCAGTGTTGGATATAGACACGTAGCGCACTGATTGGACGCAACGGCGTACCACGAGAGCTTCTCAAGCACCGAGCCTGAGCTGAGGAATCACACACACACACACGATTCCGACCTGTCCGTGCATCTGTACTCTTACAGCGATTGCAGCATGCACGCCCGCACCGACGTATTTGTTGTAGCTCTATGAGGAAATAGCGGCTGCTCCTGCATCTCCGTGTCTCCGGACGGTCGTGGCTGATACATGAGCTCAGCGAGACCTACATTTATCCCCAAACGAGTGTCTGTTTGTGTTGCTCATTCAGAGAGAGAGAGTGAGAGAGAGAGAGTGAGAGAGAATACAGACACATATCTGTCAACATCAGAGTTACTCTCCGCTAAGAGCCCACCGGACTATTGTTTGGAAGGGAGTTGCTGTTTAAAGCGACTGAGGAGGACTTGCTTCGTCTCCGGCTCTTTAAGTAGAAACATTTCTCCGTTTTGTCATTCCCTGAAGAAGTTGTCTTCGTTTGGTGAAGTTTTGCCTATGGGATGCTGAAACACATCAACAGCAGGTAGGAACACGGATGGCCTCAGCGTGAACGCTCACTTGCACTTTTACCCTTTTAAATAGCGCGAATACATCATCCAATACCGGTCATGCATGCCGAATTAAAATGGACATCTAGAATAATGAGTTCGTAGCAGAAGTAATATATTTTAGCATTTGTACATATTAAGTGCAGGTTAATGTAAGTCATTGCACACAGGTTGTAAATCTGTTAACGTGCGACGTGCATGTAAGTTTTACCTACAAATGTGAGAACTAAAGACTTCCACCGTCGCTTTATTATCATCATCTGTTTGAGTTCACCGTCATTTTTCAGTGTAATATGTGTATATAAAGCCACACAGTTCGTAATTCTGGGTTATCACAATGTCAGTTCTTAGTAAACACTGGCAAGTTTCCTGTCACCAATATAGCCTACTGTAGGCTAATAATGACACTTGCAATAGTCTAAAACAATCTAGCCTACTACATGAGGTAGACGGTGAAAACTTTTGGCCAATAAAAAAAAAAAAACAATTATACAAAATTACATTTTATATATATATAAAACATTTTATATATGCTATATATATATATTAAATGTTTTGTCATACAGGCTTCCTCCTTACCGGCTACTCAGAAATAAATAAATAAATGAGAACGTGCGCTCGCGAGAAAAAAAGAAAAAAAAAAAAAAAACGGAATCTCCACAATACATATATAAATACATAATATATATATATATATATATATATATATATATATATATATATATATATATATATATATATATATTAGTGAAGAAATTATATTGGCATTGTTAGCAGTATCTCAAGTGTGCTGGTCTGATTAGTTGTCTTGCAGTTAGTGTGGCACACGGAGCTCATCGCCGTAACTGAAGATAACAGTTCAGCGACAGAGTAGGCCCCTACACTCATTAACGTTCTCATTTTCCGTGTTAAAGCTGTCTTGGAGTAGCTCATAGTCAAATTATTTCTCTTGACTGGTGCTCTTCACTCCGGTTTTCTTCAGTGTTATTCTAAGCTAAGTAAATGCTGAAAGAATAATTTAAAATAGAGTGCATTTAATATGATCGGTGAGACTGCTAAATAAACCTTGTCTCACAACCAAGTTTATTTATTACTGTTTGAGTAAAAAAGAAATAAATGTTTTTAGTCATTTAGAGCATTTTATTTTAAGACAAGCACGAGGCTGTATTTTGTCTGTGTATGCATTTTCTCAACAGCTATATATATATATATATATATATATATATATATATATATATATATATAATTTGAAGGCAAACTTATTATTTGATTTAGGTAAATAATGCATTTCCTATTACATTTCATTTTTTGGACATTACTAGCTGTATATAGCACCTCTTAATCAATATAATAGCATACTGATTAGTACAGTATTGAACCGAATCTCTAAAGTACATTGGGGAAGTGTAGACTACCCAATCACTAATACTGTGCTACACAAAAAGCAATAATACAACAAATTAAATAAACTTTAAAAGGTTATCAGTTATATTTTACTTATGAACACATACCTTAAGGTTGTGTGTTGACAGATGAAGAAGCAATGTCCCTGCAACACACACATGCTGAATACAGCGTAAAGGGGAGCATGAAACGAAGGTATCGGCATGTACTGTAATTGCGCTGAAAGCTGATACTGATGATTGTGATTGGTGAAAGATTCCTGGCCCATCCTAAATGGTCTTTTGTTTAAATGTTAGTGTACATTACCTTGCCCTCTCTAGTCAGTGAGTGAACAGAACACAAACATGGCCTCTCATTGAATCATGCCTCTAGACTGGCCTGCTCTATTTCCATCAACAATATTTTCTTTAAATTCTTGAAACATTTCTTGACACCATTCTTTTGGTGGTTTTGAACTGTTTGGGCCTTCATTTGTGAAACTTGTTATAAAGGATTTGTCGCTACTGATTGTTTTGTGTGACTTTTGACAGTATTTTTTTTTAGCTCAAACTGACCTTGAGATCATTAAAACTGTTTATTTCAGGCAAAACAATTCAGTTAAGACTATTTGATTTGTTGAGTGTGAGAGCTCAGTTGTAACACATTTTGTTACTTTGTATTCTCTTATTTTCTTTTTGAGATACACAAATGGCAAATTATCGTTTTGCAACTATTTATGTTGAACATGCTTTGTCATTTTGGGATGTATGCATGAACGCATGTATGTGTTATTTTATTGTCTACACATGCTTCATGGAATGATTTATTAGAAAACGTATGCACAAAGAGAGACAATTGTATTATGAGGATTGTATCTATAAAACAAGGAGAGGCTTAGCATATGTCTGTGTGCGCGTGTGCGCGCGCGCGTGTGTGTGTGTGTGTGTGTACGTGCTGAGATTCAGGAGGCCTCTGACTAATCTGAAGTGTAGTCGTAATCCATTTTTGATGTTGCCTTGAACTTGGCCTTGGTTCAAGTGAGAGGGAGGAGGCTAGGGGGAAACAAACGGACAACCCAAAAAGAAACTAAAACTGATTTTATTATTACACATTAAAGTTGAAGTGATTGATAGGAGCACTTTCATACTCTGAAGTGTCATTTATATCGTGACAGAAACAGCACTTTTTTTTTTAAAGACCCAACGACAGGCCACAGTGTGTGGGATGGATAAAGTGTGCGCATGTTTGATCTCGCATCAAATAAAGAAGCTAGAAGGCACCATTTGTTACTGTAATGATGTTAATATTGTCACATATAGTGGCCCTCTGTCCCTCATAAAGGCCAGTACAGATGTTATTGGCTGGGGGTTGTCAAGGTAATGGGATTCACAGAAGCTGCATTGATTGACAGAATCTGTCCAGAGTGACCAGATGTTTTGTGGTCTCCTTGTTGCAACTGCTTTCACACCTGCTTTAAACTCAGCATACATGTAATGCCATTATTCAAAGCCCAATTAGTGAATGTCTTTGTTTTAATTATTCCCGTCAATTGGAGGCATGGCAGCTAATTGCAAGAACATTTATTTTCATGTAATTTTATTTTGAGCACTGAGGCAATAACATTCTAACTAGATTAATAATCTTCAGGAGTCAAATTAATAATCTTCAGGAGTCAAAATGAGTGGGAACAGGTAAAAAGAGATCATTGTTTTGATACTGGCAAGTTATTGTTTGTGTTTGAGTGGAAGTGTATTAGTGGAAATTTTCATATTAGTAGTTGACCAATGTATTCTGTATTTATGTATACATGTATATAGTAGTGCTGGGAGATTTAACGCACTCATTTCTGCAATTAATAGTTTTTGTTTAACACGTAAAAAAATACTCAATTTATGCAGTATCCATTTCTTTCCCCTTCCTGAGCCTTTTCGAGATGGGAAAAAGGTGTTTCGGGTTGTTCCTGGTAGGCTACTCAGCCCAACTGGCTCCATTTGGTTAGGAATTGGGTGGAGGTGGGGTTAGGGCACTTGCTGTTGCCTTTCTGGAACAAACCCAGGCACCTTTATAAAATTTGTGAAACTTCATTAAAGTTTTTCCCCGCTTTATGAGGCTAACTGGCATACAGGGCTGTACTGATGAGTCTACGTTTTCAACAACGTCGACAATAAAAAATTGTCGACAAAATGTTTTTGTTGTTGAATAGTCATTTGATCTCATTTAACGCAACATGTGATCACATTAAACTCTAATAATGTTGCGTGATAGCAGCACTGCAGTTCGTGTCTGACTAAGGAGAGAAAGAATTACACAGCTCAAAGTCCAGATGTACTCTAAACTTTCCAAACAGCTTCAGGTGATGTAGATTGCAAAGAATGAGGGAGTTATTATACACAAATACCAAATAAGTAAATATAGGAGCACTCTCGTTGTGGAATAAGCGGAGCCGGAGCTCTTTAAAGGAAACACCAAGAGTGTTATATTTAATGCATTTTAGCTTTATTAAAGTTCAATTAATAAGGGAGCTGGTCATGTAAATAATTACAAACTCTGAAACTGGCAATTCTCTTTGAGGTCAGTGCCTCTTCTATGAGTTGCGCAAATGTCCCGATCTAAGGGGGAGAGATTGAAACTCGAGTGCACACGCTTAATGCAGCTAGATTATAACGTGATGGCTCGTGACCTATTGAATCATTATATATGTCTCTGTGCATTTCTTAACGTGAAGAAAATTAGCAATGTGCAGCTTTATTAATAATAGAGAGTTCTTTTTTTTTTAGTTAATGATGGATTGAAGTGAACAGAAAGGTGAGAGAGTGTAGTCTTCGCCTCATTATACACTGCAACAAAATAAGTTTTATTAATTTGTTTTTATTTAGGGTTGTTTTCAAATATACACATCTCCTATAAAACTATGTTCATTTTCTTTAGCAGCTATACTGCACAAGGATTTTTTTTTTTATCTGAGAATGTTAAAAATAATATTACAATTTTAAAATATCTAAAAATCCTTTAACAAAAAGATGCATTCACATGAAAAGCTGCATATATGATATTTAGACTTGCTTTAAAAAAATAGATCTTGAATATAAGTATATTTTTCACTCGCAGAAGTATAACCAAGTGAAAAATACACTTATTTACAAAATACACTTATATTTAAGATACACTCTCTTAAAGCAATTCTAAGTATCTTAATCTTGTTTTAAGGATTTTTAGACCATTTAATTGTAAAACAAAACAAAAACAAATTTGATAACAATAGGACTTTTTGCAGTGAATTTTTTTACTGAATTAAAATGAATAAAACACATTTTCCCCCTTTTAATTCAGTGAATGCAATTTAGAGGCATTTTAAAAAGATGATTGTGTACTCTTTTTTTTGGGGGGGGGGGCACAAGCTTAATAATCGATTAAAAGCTGATGATTAATCATTGCAATAATCGCTGAGTAGTTGAATAATCATTCTAATAATTGGCAGATTAATCGATTATCAAAGTAATCGCTAGTTGTTGCCCTATTAGCATAAACACATTTTCAGGGGCTACACTCTCAACACGACTGCACATATTAGCACAGAAACTAATTAGAAAATAATACTAGACTGAACAACATCCAGAGCAAATAATCATTTGAGATTTTAAACTTAAATTTCAATATGTTTTATATCTGTATTTATAGTGTCTACTTAAATTTATCTTGCCAATAAAGCTTGATATGAAATTAATCTGCCCATTTGATCCTATTATTAAACAAAAACATCAGAGGATTTTGCTCTTTAATGTGTTTTTATAACAGCATCATGCTTTCCTAACAGTGAGGAGTAATAACCCTAAGCTATCAGAATGTCCACTTATTTTATGGCATGTATACAGATACTTGTGTCAAATATTAATACCTGTTAAATTGTGTCTAATTAACTTTATCTTAAAAAAATAATAATTTTAAAACAATTATAATATTTAAACATGTATATTTTTATTTCAAAATCAAATCAAATCACTTTATTGTCACACGACCATATACACAAGTGCAGTAGGTGAAAGTCTTGTGTGCAGTATTATTTTATTTATTTTATTTAAAATAAATTATGACTAGCCAATTTGTAGACAAAGTATAAATATATTTATGGTGATTTTTTTAATGTTTTTTTTTGTTGTAATTTATCATGTACCATAATTTAATTGTGATTAATCGTGATTAATTACAGAAAATGATGTGATTAATTAGTTAAAACATTTTAATCGATTCCTAATCCTTATATATATATGTATGTATATGTATATGTAAATGTGATGAAAATGTTTCCAGTTTCAGACCAATTCGTCGAGCCGTGGCGGTGACAACATGTAAATGACCAAGCTGTTGGACATGTAAATGACCAATTACAGTACGTTTTGTTGTTATGTGCCATCAAATTACCACAATAATAGATCAGTGTGCAACAAAATCTCATTTAGTCTCACTTGGGCTCATGTTTGAAGTGTTCGTGTGTTTCATTCTCCCTGTCTTTCCTAAAGAAACTAAGGCAAATAGCAATAAAACTTCTATCATATACCATCTAAACAAAACGGTTGCAAAGCTTTCAAAGATTTAATTCATTCAAATACGTGCGCAAATCCAGCGATTTCTTCCTGTGAAGTATTCGTTTCTGTGGAGAGCTCGTAGATATTTCTCTGAAACGTGTATTATATCAGCATGAATCAAAACTGTGTCCGTCTGATTTTCGAATTTTGCACGAACGTCAGTCTGGGTAACAAAGCAGGTCGAGGCTGTGTAAACTGAAAGTGGTCAGGAGATTGCTTCTCTTGTTGAATCTGCACAATATATTTACTTTATATTTAAAGTGCTTTAAGTGCTTTATTTAAGATGTATGTTCTGTTTTTACAAAGTATAAATTTTTGTTAGAAAATTTGTGTAAATATTATGGTAAATAAAAGTTAATATAATGTTTAGCAAATTTATTTACGTTGTTTACTGTCATATTATATTGTGTGATATCATGTACTTTCTAAAGGGCCATTCAACCAAAATGCTCTCTAGATATCCACATCGACCATTAAAAAACCTTATATCGGTCTATCACTAATTTATATTTCAACACTTCCTTTCTGATGGTATGGATGGATTCACCAGCTAGTTAAATTAAGTGCATGAGCATTTGGTAGCCAGCATTGCATAGTTTACGGACACGCAGCACACAAACATCAGACTGGAATGACGTGTAACATTTGGAGCAGGCTCATTGCTGCCCAGCCATGCTTAAAGAGGGAGACACTGGTGTTTTTGCCGGCAACCCAACACCAACTCAAAGCTCAATGACTTGAGTGCACATGCTAGACGATAGCCTTAGAACCGCCGGGCCTCGTGCCTCTTATAGCCCCCATTTTCTCCATTGTGTGTGTGGCAGATAGTAGGTGCTTTGTACTGCATCAAGAATAGTCAAGATGGAGGCAAATAATGTTTGTGATTCCTGACCTGTGACCCTTTGGGATATTATGTTAGACCTATGCAAGGCTTAATTAAAATGTCACGCAGGGGCGAAGATGATGTTGTAGAGTTAAAGTGAACATCTCGAACATATCCGCTTTATCTCACTTTGAGAGATGCATTTACACCCGTCTGTTAATGGTCGGAGTGTGCTAATATTTCAAGGAAGAAAGGAGTTATCTATGTTGAAGACCCATCCTCTTGACCTGGACTCTTTAATGCAAAGCCTTTTCTTTCAAGTCTGTCACTCTGATTTATGCTCAACTCTTCAATGCATTGAAAACACTGAGAATATTTCAAATAGGATTATGCATGCAGACACACACACACACACACACACACACACACACACACACACACACACACACACGCCACATTATTGTAGGAATCCACAGAGATCACCAATGTTGTAAGTAGTGTTTAAATGGTAAAATGGATTTCTTACTGTCTATTAATGCTGTTAAAGATAAACCATTCTCGCAAAAATGGCCAAAGAAATGTTGAGCTGTGTCAGACCCCTGTACTGGATGCCTTTGCCCATTGTCCTCAGGCATTTTCTCCTAAAAGGTAATGTTCTCTTGAGGGCCATTACATTGACATGCCAGCCTACTGTTAAATGGATGGTGGTGGTTTCTTTCATATACCGGGAATTTGAGGAAAATGGCATGGGTACTATAAAACATGTCTCTCAAACACTACATGTTTAGTCTGTGTGTTTGTCTTAGAACAATTGGAGAATGAGGGAATCTATTTGCTGACTTTAAGAGGGGTTTTGTGTCTGTGGGTCCTTAGGATCTTAGGTCACTGTACTTGGCTAATCAGGTATTTTTGTAGTGATGAAATCTGCACACAGCCTGCCAGAAATTCTTATTCTCCCCTCTTTTATAGCAAAGAGTGGCAAATACCTCTCCCTGTGAGCCGCTATGAAAAATTCATGGTCTCCTCCCTCTTCAAGCCATTATGTCAACATCTAAAAATACTTTATTTCACTCTGGCGCTTCAACGATATGGTCAACGATCAAGAAACTGCTAAAATCACCATATCGGCTGGCAACACTTTTGGTGTGGGCAAATAAATAAATAAAATAATTCCAGTTGCATCAAAAAGTTGGACTGATCTGTTGTGTTACTTGTGAGCGTATGTCTTTTTGTGAAATATTCAGTGCGACCAATGCGAAAGACAAAGATTGTGTGAGTTCTGTCGAGTATGAAGTGGGGAAATAACCAGCAGCTTTTAAGTTGGCTCCACCTCCAACCTTAAATCTGTTGTTTTTTCTCCCTTATTTTATAAAAAATAAATAAATATATTCATCAATTTTCATCATATTTATTTTTGACAACCATTATTGTACTGGGGGGATTTGTGTTGTTATATTTTGCTAAATGATTTGCTGCCGGCTATCAGACAATGAACAGAGTTTCCTCTGCCAACTGTCGAATTATACATGCCAAATAAATGTAGGGTAGTAAAGGAAGAATGAATTGCCAATGGTAATTGATTCATTGGCGGATTTGTATCTGTTCGTGATTTTAATGGCCAAGTGTACATCACTCAGCCCTGACGTCATCTTTTAGCTCAATTCCTGGCAGTGTGAAAAATTTAATGTTGTGTGTAATTTTACACATATGATGTCATGTGCCTTGACCACATAGGGTGGACCTGCAAATGAAGGGTGCCCTAAACGCATGCCAGGGCTCAACGATGAGGTTGGCCTGCTGGCTCAGGTTGGAAAGAGTTTCGGTGCAGTTGACGGAAATATCACTTGCCCAATCAGGCCAGTGTTGCGTTTTCTCTAAATCTTTCATTTGTTAATCTTGGACATGTGTTTTTATGCCTTCCAAACTTAAAGGTTTGTTTTTTGAGATTCATTGTTTTCATGGATTCTGCTTATATAAAGTAAACTTATTTAGCTGGCTAACATATATCTTGTTGTAACCGCAATAATGACCAATGATAGTCTTGGAATCGTCAGTAAAAGGAGAAAATTATTCATGTCTTACATTTTAATCCATTTCAAAGTGTGTTATGGAGCTTAAATTTAAGCTTGAAGCTTCAATTGTAATGAAAAATAAAAATATTTGTCCTGCATGAATAAAATACATTGTTAATATATACATAAGTGTGTGTGTATAACAATCTTTAACCTTGATCCCTTTCTGTGATTCTGTAGTCCTATCAATTATCTGCGGATATTGAACATTAAAAATATCTTATCTGTTTGATCTAGAAAGTTAAATTATATATATATATATATATATATATATATATATATATATATATATATATATATTATTATTATTATTATTATTATTATTTATTTATTTTTAATTTTTTTTTGATATTTTTTTTATTTTTTATTATTATTGCATTATTGCATTTATTGTTTTTTTTTTTTTTTTTAACATTTTGTACCAAAATCATCCTATACTCATCTTTCTCTCTCTTTTCTAGATTTAGCAGAAGCAATAGCACGATTATGGAGTTTGTAACAGATTGTAAATCCTCACACTGTTCACATCCTCTCCTATGACTCAGTGTTCAAATGTGTGTCTGAGTCTTGTGCTCTGCTTGTAAGTGTGATGTACCTGCCTCTGTGTTCTCTGCGAGGGACTGAATTTGGATTGGCTGATGGCATACCTGCTGTCAGACACATTCTTAAAGTAGGACAGGCCAATCGTCTGTGTGTCCAGACCTTACGACAGAATCCTTTGGACACTTTACCTTTTAAGTTCTGTCTCATGCACTCTGCTTCTCAACTGCTGGCACTACTTGAAGACTTTCTTTCACAGACAGGCTACTTCTTCAATGACCTCTTTAAACCCTGATTCATTGGACCCCAGTGGCTGTATGCTTTGTTCTACATTTTTGATGTTATCACGTTGTATGGCTTTAACTAATAATAAATATGCTTGAATATTTTCACTGTCAGGATTTATTGATGCGAAGCTTGCAGGTGCATGTGTTTACGGTACTTTTATTGTTTAGGATGGATTGTCTTTTTTCTTGTTCACTTATAATTTTCCAGGAAATAAATGATTGAAGAAAAAAATACATATTTGAGCACATTTGCGGTCAAGGTTCACCAAGTGCCAGATGCACTGTTATTTTGAACTTCATTGTTCTGATTTTGTTCTCATGTGTCCTCCAGTATCTTTTTGAGCATCCATATTTTATGAGTGCAGCAGTAAATAAAATGGAGGCTGCTGTGTATATGCACGTGAGGATGTTTGAGGTAGGGATGTAAACATGAAATCTGGTCCCCTGTGGCAGAAAAGGGGTTCACATAAAGGTCTTTAGGGTTCTTGTTGAGGCCATCAGTCTTTTCTTTTGTCATTGATACAGCCAATTCAAACTCCCCCGCAACTCCTTTCGGCTTTCTTTGGAGAGGGTTCAAAATTCCTGCAGGGGCAGCTTTGTGACCGGCATGACCATCCCCGTGTAACCTTTTAAGTCCAGCTGCAGAGTTCCATGCCAGATATGTTCATTAAGCAGAGGAGCGAGGCTTTTGTTTCCCTATGACAATAAAGACAGTGAGTGAGTGGAGTTGTTATTCAAATAAGTGTCATCCCTTGATCTCACAGTGGCTCAGGTGGAAAGGTTGTGCTTATTTTTTGTTTTTTTTGTTTCTCACTTTACCATCTGTCATTTGTTTGGGATAAATCACAACATTACGTTAATGCTTAATATAAAAAAATATTTTTTTGTCCCGTCTCTTTTGAGCTGGACCATTTCTTGCACAGACATTGAAGAAATTTATCTTGTTATATGTTGCCTGAAAGTGCACAGTGTGCCATAATTTACCTCGTTATTTATTAGACATTTTTGGAGAGTTACTTCTAGAAATCGAAACGGAGCAGTCATTGATGGCTTTCTTTGGATTAAGATCACGGAGGTAAAGAGGCCAGGATGAGGGATTCCTCTCTCTAATGGCTGTGATGAATTTTTTTTTTGCCATTGTAATTTATGTGTTTCAACATAACTTTATGAGCACTTACTTTTGGAATGCAGTAACCCCCTTTTCCCATTAGTTTCATCTTTACAGGAAGGCCCACTCAATATTGCTTTAAATACCATACGAAAACCACCAAATTATAAAATTATATTTTCCCCTAAGTGAGGAAGTAAAAGGGGGTGTCATATATAATTCATGCTGAATGATTTCTGCACAAAAAGGTGTTTGAATTTATGTGGCGAACAAGAGAGGTTCACTGCCTGTACTGTACTGGTACAGAACATGGCAGGTACTGTCTCCGGACAATCAGCTCCTTCCCTCTTGCATGAGGGACACATAGCAGGAGGACTTAGAGACACATGAAAGACATAATGAAGGTTAGCAAAATGGAGAGCAATACATCCTGCACATTGAGCTCGCTACTTGTTAAAGTGACAGGGCCTAACCAGAAATGAATTTACTTGATGTATGAATTTTACCCGTCTAATGGATACAAGCACTTGAAAAATGAAAACATCGATCCGTTGCCCATTTTTTTTTTTCCATCCCTCTAATGAGAATGGGTGTTACGAAAGATTTTGAGAGGGGAAAGAGGGCACCGTCTTGAGCCGAGATGATTCACAGCACATGTGTCTCGGGTTTCAGTCACTGCTGAACTGCCACTCTCACAATTGTATATATTAAAGAAGGAAAAGAGGATGCTCGATTTGTCTCCTTATTGATGTGCAAATTTTGAATTGGTTTGATATTTCCTCTGTCGTTTTGCTGGAGCCTTTATTTTGAACCCTGTTAGCCTCCAATTCATAGCAAAAACAAATATATATATATATGTATATTATTATTTTTTTCTGCTTGTTGCTATGGACACAGCGGTTTACACATGCTAGCTGAAGAAGTTGCCGCCTCCAAATGTACACTAGTACTGTTGCTTTCAAATCTGTATAAAAAATATGCGTTCTCGTGTCACTAAAAAGCATGAAGGAAAATGTATATCAATACTTATAAGAAACAAAGGAGACTTTGGTAATGTGTTGCATTTTATATTGCTATTTCTTCATGTAGACTACTCAGTTAACACTTGTCTTTCTGTAAAAAACTATTTTTTATATAATATAAAATTTTAATATTAATAATTGAAATACTGTTCTTCAAAGTAGCTTTTATCTTGAATTTGCACTCTGTCCCATCAGACATGCTTATAGAGTGTGTGTGTGACTGTTAATCCTCAATGTAAACATCAGTTATTATGACTAGTTATTATTATGTTTGAACTCAACCACACAGGAGCCACTTACACCCTGCAGAGTTTTTGGGAGTGACAAATGCATTTAAACGTAAATTTTAAGGGCCGTTCAGACTAAACACATTCTTTGGGGAACAACAAAACAAAACAAAAACAAGACAGCGCAACAAATTGAACCGAGGTTTAATGTTAAATTGGTATTCGATTTTTTTTTACCAGACAGTCTAAAATAATTGCTGCATGAGACACTGAGAATAAGACTTGAGACATGGCACAACAGTCAAAGATGTTTATCTTGCATATGTTTACATAGGAAAGCAATTAAAATAAAACCAAACAATTAAAACATTGGACTGACACAAAAATGTGTACAACGTGATCACCCCTTTATCACCTCAATTATAATTCACTCCTGGAATTGCAATGGTTGAATTTATAATAACCATTTTAATATTGTTGTCTTGCTGCAGTTAACAAAAAAACATGAATGGGGCAGCTGTGGCTCAGGTGGTAGAGCGGGTTGTCCACTAATCACAGGGTTGGTTGTTCGATTCCTGGCCCACATGACTCCACATGCCGAAGTGTCCTTGGGCAAGACACTGAATGCCAAGTTTCTCCCAATGGCAGGCTAGCACCTTGCATGGCAGCTCTGCTGTCATTGGTGTGTGAATGTGCATGTGAATGGGTGAATGAGACGCAGTGTAAAGCGCTATATAAGGCACTATATAAGTGCAGACCATTTACCATGACTTTCAACCGTTCAACCTCTTTTGATGTTAGCTATTTTGGGTAAAATAAGTATTTGTGACTGGATACATATTAAAGTGCAGCCATTTTTTGTAAATCACCAACAACATAAGCCCCAACTTTTGTTTACTTGCTGCTACTTTTAAATAGCATGCTTTCATTTTGTAGTCATCAGTGTATTGATTGACGCTACATCACTGGGCTGGTGGGAGCAACAAAGGTGGAAAGAGACAGTATTAGAGTTTGAGAATGAATCTGTTTCTGTAATTTTCTTGTAGTGCACATCTGAAGCACCTGCTGTGTCCAAAAGAGAGTGATGTGACTTTGTCAATGAAATTTTATGTAATTTAGTTGTGCACTCATTTCGATTTACACTATTTTACATGAAATTACTGGTTTCTCTAGGTGACTTTCCCCCTCTGGGGTGAATTTGTTAATAAGATGTGCTTGTCACTGCTGTAACTAACCAAACTCTGTTACTCCTTTTCTGAATGCTTAATTCCATTTTGTACACAAACATATTTAGCTGTAATACCTGTCTTCTTTTCTGTCTCTGACAATAATCCTCTTCTGTCCCATTTCAATATTTAGAGTCATGACTCTTGCACTTTTGCAGTACATTCCTAAAGTGCTGCATCCTCATCTGCCCCAGTTGGGCGGCTATTGGCGGCAGTCACCGAGCAGATGGGGTGAAAGAGTGTGAGGGCATGATGATGATGGCGAGGGCGTAGAGATGTGAGATCCAGAGCTCATCGGGTGTGTGAGCAGGCCGGGTTGAATGTCACACACTTCGCCCCCTCCACATACACTCGCTCGGTGATCTCATGGCACACTGTTAATTAATCTGTAGCTTCCAGCCAGACAGGCCCAGCTCACATGGCCAGCTGGGAGATGGTTTAGACTGAGTGTGCACTCTCTATGATGGCTCATTCTGCTGGCAATGCGTGCCAGGTTACATCAGGTGTGTGTGGGTGTGAGTCCTGGATTTGTGGGTGTGTGTGTTTGTGTGTGTGTGTGTGTGTGTGTGTGTGTGTGTGTGTGTGTGTGTGTGTGTGTGTGTGTGTGTGTGCGTGCGTGCTTGTTTGTGTGAAGAAAGGAGAGTGCAGCAAAAAACTGCATTGATTTTCTGGCTATTGTACAATGGCCTCAACCGAATGCTCTAGAGAATGTAGAAGGGATGTTTCCTTTACAAATCCTCTCAGTTGCTTTTACTGTGTGAAATAAGTGACGTGAATGCAAACTTTTAATTAAGAGAATGCTTAACGATTCACTTTTATCTCTCAACTTCAGTCAAACTTTCTTTGTTGTGTTGAGCTTCATGTTTCTAGGTAAATAGCTGCATCAAGATCAAGTGACTAAACATCCTTACCTGTGGTCAAATCCAGGGTTCCCATGGTCATGGAAACCTGGAAATATCATTGAAGACTTATTGAATGCTGTCAATATCATTTTTATAAATACTTTTATAGATGCCATTTTACTTCTGTTCAGTGCAGCCAGATCAATCAGATGCTACTTTAATATAGCCCAAGATAAGGCAAGATTGATACATCTTCTTAGAATATAATTTAGAGTCAAGATTAGGGTCATTTTTGTCCTTTTTGAGTACCTTTTGTGTCATCCATCAAGTTCATAAAGTTCGGCTAACATCCCTAACCTAACTTACCTGCTGGTTTCCCACCTTTGCTTCTTAAGGAATTAGAGGAGGTGCTGGACTTCTCACTGGTGCTTTCAGCACTGTCAACCCATTAATCTATGAGTAAAGGAGAGATAATTTGATCTGAAGGCCTCAGTGACTCAGCCCACTGTCATTAATGACAAAGTCCCAGGCGAGTGAAGAGTGAAGGACAGTGGGTACTACCATGAGTCTGTTGGCTTGCGACAAATTTGTATGGCACTAAGTGCATCTCAATGTAATTATGATGAATGGCATTAGAATGAGAGCAGCAGTTGTCAAATGTATATTAGACTGCAGTCAGATACAGTCAGTTTCTGAAGACTGAAGCTGAAAGACCCCATGAAATCCATATTTCTTGTTTTGTTGTATTTAGTCCACGTGTTTTAGCTGTGAGGCCATCTATTTGCTAGTGTACACTAAACAATGACAAAATTCACTTTAAGCAGATTTATGCATTTAAAATGTCATGCTGACCAAAATATTACTGACTTTTTTCCAATCAAATGCTATCTGGGATTAGAACTAGCAAGTAGCAAGTCATGGTTCATGGCTGTGACTTAACTAAAGCCTATAGAGTGCAAAAGTTGGGCTCTGGAAGTAAAAATCACATTAATTTTCTCCATAGATTAATAGATTTTTAATTATATTTCATTATTTTTTTTTTTTTTTTAAATTGTGATTAATAGCAGAAACTACACTAAAAACTACACTACTAAAGATCCACCAATCAGAAAAGTGCTGGAAACAAACTGTGGCAAAAGAGCCCAGCAGTGACCGCTCACTTCTATGATGTGCTGTGAATGATACAATTGAGTCAATCTTCCTACACTGTAAAAGAAAAAAATCTGTACAATTTATGGTAAATTACCTGCAGCTGTGGTAAATAATATGGTAAGCACTTTTTAGGCTTTACAGGATGTAATTTTGATGCCTTTATATTTTACAGTGCATTACCATTATATTATTAAATTATATAAACTTGATACATTAACCTTCTGAAACTGTGAAAATCTCCTTTTCACTTTATAATGTAGTGTTAATCACATAAAATTACTGTTACAGGGTAAAAAAAAAGGGTACGTGATGACATGAAGTTCATCAATTGGGGCCCTTACAGGAGCAATGACCAATAAACATGTAGAGACTGTGCTCAGTGTCACTCACACAAACACTAAACACCATCAGGGTAAGACACGTGAAATTAAAATAATGCAATGAACATTAACTAAACTACATCAAATAAAACACTGAACACCCCAATATTCATATAAGATATGAAAAATAAGAAGAAACATAACTATTCCCATAAAATATAATGAAAGGTCACGTAGGGAATTCTGGGAACGCCTATTAATAGTTAATTTACCTTAAAAAGTGCATGTACTCTCTTGTTAAATAATATAATTTTTAATAATTAATGTTATGATAAAATCATATTAATTTTGTTTTATATATATATATATATATATATATATATTACATAATTGTACTATATAATTACATGTATTCTCTTTTTAAATATAATTGTTTTATATAAAAAATATAAATATTTTATATAAACATTATTATTATTTTAATTTAATTGTTTTTACCATATATTTTAGGGTAACTACCTATTAACCAATTAATGTTGTTGTTTTTTTGTTTGTTTGTTTTTTTTACTATAAAATTTGTACAGTCTTTTACCTTTAAATTTACGTACATTTTTTACATAGTTCCTACACTCTCAAACTCTGTGTGTTTATCTGAAATTAAAACATTGTTTTAAAAACAACATATATAAGTACACAACCATGTAACTTTGTATTTTTGTATGATTTTCAAATACTTTTCTGCTTCAGATCAAAGTTTTTAGTACTTTGATTTACCTTGGAACCCTTCGATACATCTTAACAATACTTCCTGTTTCTAAAGGTAATACGACAACTCCTGAAAGAATACTGAACTTGATGTCTCTGATTTAAACCATATAGTGACAGAGTTGCTCACACCACCAAATAGCACAGCTTACCTGTGATTTGACAAGCTTTTTGACAAGTTAAGCTCCAGGAATCTCAGTTTCCCACTTGAATGTCAGTTATGTTTTACACGTTACAAAGAGCGGATTTGTTCTTGCCATGTGCTTTGGCACACTCTCCTGCCACAAAGCATGATCTGTAACCATTGTAGCCTTATCAGTTGTTGTCATCTGTTGCCTTGCTTGTTAACCAGATGCTGCTCCTGGTGTTATTGAAACACGCTCTTTATACACTTAGCATGTATTGTTGGAGAACACCCATCATATCAGAGGAGTGGTTTAGGTGACTGTGTCATGCTTTATGAGAAGTACATCTCTTCACAGAGCCTGTAACTGAAAAGCTTTCAACAGCCTTTCATCATTCCTGACCCTCCCATGAGCTCAACTGGTTTTCTCCCACGAAATGGAGTCTTCTGCTCCCCTCGCTTTTTTTCAACATCTCTCTCTCCCTCTTTTTCTCGCTGTTGACATGGCGACAGCTTGTAAGCTACAGGTGTCCGCACTTGCTAAAGTAATGCCGGAAATGAGCTCTTGCGCTGAACAAGAGAAAATAACCACTCCAGCAAACAAGACTGATTTCAGACAGGAAAAAAAATTCAAAAAAATATATGCATCTCATAAAGCCTTGCTGGAGGAGGCTTGAGGTAATGTTTTCCTCCTTCGTCTGTTTTACATTAGTGGTAGCATTATACTTGTGTCAAAGAGAGTAAAATAGTGTTTCACTTTTTTGTGTAACTGTATTGCACAGTTAAATCAGCATCTTAGAATTATTAGCAAACATCTTATTGCTTAATTTGAAACAAACAATTGCCCTCTTTATTTTTTTTTTAACTTTATGCTGTCTCTGTCTCTCGCACTCTCTGTAGCTCTTTCACAATGAATCCAAAAGTTATTTTGAAAACCAAAAGCAGCTTGCTATGATATATGTTGTTGTCTGTTGTGCAGTTGCAGAGTCCCGTAGCACTTTAAAATAGTGTCGACATCATCATTTCTACAGTTGTTCTCAATTTAGCTTTTGTCCCCCCTTCCCCCTTTCGTTCTCCCAAGCGACACATTGCCATTTTGAACAAAATCAGGCCTGCCACTCAGGCTCCTACAGTGGTAATTAAAGGGAGGGTCTGTCATATCAGCGTTTCGATTCAGTCCTAAGAGCCATCATCTTAAACTTTGGAAGTAAGACTTGCTCTTTTAAAGTTAACTTGCTATATTTACTCAAAGCCTTAAATTACTAAACCTATATGACTTACTTCCTTCCCTGGAACACAAAAGGAGATGATACGCCTCTGCCAACATTTACTTTATTTGTATAGAAACAAACAAAAAAAGATGCAACAGAAACGAATGGTGACTTTGCCTAGTTTCTTATGTTGAGTTACATGGAGATAAAAGAAAGTCATATGGGTTTAGAACAAAATGAGGGTTAATAAATTATGACATAATCCATTTTATTGTTATCTGCAGACACGGAGCATAAACTTGATATTGTTTCCTTCCCTTGTTAAAGGCAATGTTCATTAGAATTATTATTATTTCCTCACCCCATTATCGATCCAAGCAAAATCAAAATTTTTGAAGAATCTTCACACTGCTTTCTTCTTATAATGACAACTCATAGTGTTCAAGTCTGTCATGCTCCAAATGGACCTAAAAAACATTTTAACATTTTAAACATAAAAGTAGTCTATGCTACTCGGTATATTCTATGACTCCTGAAGCAATATTATAGTTTTATGTACTGAAATTTAAGTCGTTTTTCATTGATACTAATAATTTCTTGATGAACCTTGCATCTAGAAGACTTGGAGCATGGTGCTTAGATATTGATTCAAATGGACATAGTCATGTGGAGTACCTTTATGATACAATTATGATGTTTTAGTAGGGCCGCAAAATTAATATTATTTTAATCACGTTCACAATTTTTGCCTCTCACGGTTAATTAAGCATAATCATCTGTGATATATGTAACAAACTGAAGTTATCAGCCAGGTAAAGTTGCACATTTTTACTCATTTTTATAATAGGCTGTGCCTACAGATGATTGGTCAAATTACAAGTGCTTTTGAAGTATATTTTTACCTCACCTTACCAGTCGTGCTCTCTTCAGATGCCACTGAACAATCAGTTTTTCAGTTTTCAGAACACGCTGACATACGGAGCCACAGATGTTTACAAGTATGTGTTGCTTCGCTTTGATTGATACGAGGCTCGCATCAGAAGGCTGGAACATGCTGCCTTCGGAGACTGTATATGGAAGTAGGATGAAAATCAGGTGCCTTTCAAACTGTTCTGAGACGCAGCAACTCAGCAGTATAAACTTTGGTTACTGTGCAGCGTTACAGTGGTTTTAGAGTGGCTCTGTGCTCAATAGCAATGGATTTCCTCTCATACACTCATTATATATATTACACAGAACAGCTGTGCTCTGAGTTCGGTTCGCTTTGTGCGCATCACTGACGTGTGTTGACCATGCTAAAAAGTACACAAGATTTACCTCATTATACATTTGCATTGCCACCTGCTAAAATATTACAGTAATATATTACTACAGTTTATTGCGACAATAATAATGAAGTACTTTTTTTATTTTTTAAACAGCACTTAAGAGTAAAAACCATTACATTGGAAGTAAAGCATGGGCAAAACTTGACTTAATTTTGGTCAAAAAGTATAATTTACTTTCAAGTTTATTTCCGAAAAAAAAATATCAATGCTGCGGCAACAGCTATATTTTTTCCAAATTGTGCAGCCTTGCAATGAAAAAAAAAATAACAAAACTTCAAATGGAAGAATAATCGTGATTTAATAATCGTGATTACAATTTTAAGCAAAATATACGTGATTATCATTTTACTCATTATCGTGCAGCCCTATGTTTTAGATAATATTTTTAAGCTTGACTGCCATGGTCACTGTGACCTGTTGTTACATATATGGCGAGAGTTGCATAAAGTTTCTTCAAATATGTCTTTCTTTGTGTTCCACAGGAGAGAGAGAAAAAAACAGGTTTGGGTTTGGAATGACATGTGTTTGAGTAAATTATGACATTATTTTCATTTTTATGTAAACCATTCCTTTATAGGAAACATTTCCTTTCTGGAATAAGGAAACTTTAAGACAAATACACCCAAGCTATACTGCAGGATGCAGTGTGGATAATATACAGTATTACCTGTTAAATAAAGACCACTAATAAAACAGCTCAGACTTTCACATGTTTTTGCAATCTCATTCGACCTTTCCCGAGGTGACTGACATGCACTAGGGCAACTGCACCTGATTCTGCTTTCTGGAGATGTGCATAACAGATCTGATTTAACAGTCCCTTTGATTTTCACTCAGGGAAGGTCATTATCCCCCCCACTTGCTTCCTTCTCGTTCACCATCCCTGCCAAGCCCCTCAAATGGATGTAGTCCATTATCAAAATTCAATTTTTCCCTCCATCGCAGTGGTCCTCTCAGATCAGTGTGGGACATTCAACCAATCCTCCATTCTGCCTGTCTCATCAGCATCTGCTGCAGGAGAGCAAATAGCCTTAATTGTGTTTGGTGAGAAGCGGCCACCGCATGACTAATGAGCCTCACAACCCCACATAGATGCAGAGCTGCAGTGTGCACCCTGACATCCGCAGCCCTCTGTTGACTTTTCACTGCAGGCACTGCAGGGTCTGGGTTGTACAGATGGGTCAGACGTTCTGTACTTAGGTGGTTCTATATTTGTTCTTAGGGTCTGAAGAGGTTAGGGATGACCACATGGAGTTGTTTTAAGAGAAGTTGGGATAAGTCTGTGTAGGTATGTTTGTTCCTGTTATTGCTTCTGTCTTGTGTGGGACATCTTTTTATTTCCTTTTACCACACATGCACTCTCTGAACTATCATTCACATACATTATTTACAAAATATTGAGTTGGAATGGAAACTTCAAAATCAGGCATGTAGAATACATAAACATTTGGATAATCATATGTGTTTTAATTATGGTCAGTGATTCCCAGGTTTGCTATTAAGAGTGTGATTCTGGTGCAAACAAGGCAAATCATATACTCTAATTTTGACTAGTGAGTATAAGCAAACAATCAAAGTTTAAAGAGAAAGTTAAAGTTTCCATCAAATAAAACATCAAAATTAAAATGGTTAAAACTGTCAACGTTTTGGAAAACTCTAAAATACTTTGTCAGTGTGATACACACAACAAATTTGATAAAAATAAAGGAATAATAATCATACACACTATTTATTTAAGTTTACGGTAATATTTGACCATAATACCAGTACAAGTTTGCGAGGACAAATACAAGTTTGCAAGGACATTTCTGTAATGGTTTGATGCTATAAATGTGGTAGATGAGGACATTTCTAGTGTCTCCATAATTCAAATCACTTAAGAAACATACTTTTTTTTTTTTTAATGTAAAAATGCAAGTTTTTGGGAGGTTTAGGGGTAGTGTTAGGGGATCAAATATATAGTTTGTACAGTATAAAAATCATTATGTCAATGGCGAGTCCTCATAAGGATAGCCGCACCAAAGCGTGTGTGCGTGCGTGCGTGCGTGCGTGTACTAGCTTATAGAATGTTATTTTTAAATTCTAAAGTCTTATTAACTAAAAATTAATATATGCATGATTGATGCTAAGCTTGAAAAGTCACATCTTGTTATTAAATGGACTGGTAAAATGACACATTTCTTCCTCTCTTGCATTCAGAGTAGTAATACATACAAGACAGAAAAAAGTATTAATTGAGCCAGCTGTCAACAGGCTTAAAAGCTTAGAAATAAGTACAAAAACCTAAATAACTGGAAGTGAAAATAGTTTTCATCATTCTCCCTACTAATTGACAATGTCACTTCTGAGTTAGGGGAAAAAAATTAAATAATCAAATACAAAATTAAATGCTGCTTTAGACTAAATAAATAATTATTGCACAAATGGCTACATTCAGTTAGTTTGCACAGTTCCTTCAATTTGGTTTTAACAACTTGAATAAAAAAACTGGAAAATACTGAGAAAAATAAATATGAATGTAAATCTGTTGTGTTTTTAAAATGTAATGAAATTAAATTTTTTGCTTATGTTCTTTTAGTCCATGTTGAACATAAAACCAAACATGGAGATACTTAAAAGACAGTCATGCAAAACTTATTACACTCTGTTTATATCATAGTTCCTCATATGAAAGCAATAACTGTGCGCATAAACAGTCCTTACAGTGTTTGGGAAGATAAGCCATGTGTCAGACAATATACCTTGTTTTCTTTATTATTGCTTTTGTTATGTTTTCTATAATAATTGTTCTTATAATGTTAATGCTGCTGCATTTAGAGATTGTTCATATTGTGAATGTCACAGTTTATTGTTATCAAATTTCATTTAGCATTTTCCCAGTACAACTCGGTGCTCTCCAGGATCATTTGTTCAAGGGTATTTATCCAATCCTGCTGAATAATAATGGTCCACTTGCTTTAATTTAATACGAGGGGCTGCATTATATGACAAAATGAAATATTCTTATTCAAACACTTCAGAGACCAGACATTTCTTTCCCTCCTCTCAAGCTGTCTAACATAAATACCTCTCTTATTCTGAATAGGATTTGACCTCTAACCCTACACTTTATTTTAAAGCGGGCAAAGCAGGGCAATTAGCTGAGCGCAGCCCCCGTCTTTCACAGTGTCCTTAAACCCTCCCTCAACTGAAGCTCCATTAATTGCCTTCCTTTCTCATTCGCTTGTGTTGGCTCAACTGCAGAACAAACATGTTTACAATTTAGACTCTCTGCAAATTTCACAAAGTTTTAGTTCTCTGTTGCCAGAGCTTTTGCCTCTGTATGGTATAGCTGACGAGCACTCGCGTTCCAATTCTCATTTGTATATCGTTTATATTGCACAGAGGGTATTATTTACCTCTGGACCTGGCTGGAAACTCCAGGGAGAGTCCGCCCATATGAGCTCACAGCTTATAGACAAAGTTGCCCATCTGTTTAGACAAGAGGGATAGAAGCTATGTGATTCACAGTGCAAACTTTAAAGGGATGTATTTCATTTTCTTCAGTTAGTATGGAGGAAGAGGGGAATTAATTGTTTAGAGGGGACTTTTTGATCACTGTTATTAGCCCTGCAGTCCTGTCAGGAATGAGAAAGTTTTTCTCCATGCGGTATTAGTGTATGTCCAACTTCAAAGCAAGCTGACCAGATTTAGAGGAAGAGATACCAGGCTTCATGCCATCCTCTCTTGTATGCAAGGAAAAGGAGGTGTCCCGAAAGTTAGTAACACACACACACACACACACACACACTCCTCAGAATGTGACCATATGGTATATTTAATGTTGCCGGGAGGAGAGGGGAAATTGTGCAATTTTCTCTCCTGCTAGATTTGCAGTATGTCTTGTTTCTTTCAATTTGAGAAATGCCACAAAAAAAGTATATATGTTGTGTTAACAAAAAAAAAAACAGTCACACCCAGATGTTTTGGGGGTTTTAAGTGAGCAGTCCACCAAGCCCTTCCACTTCTGTTTAGTCTGTCAGAAGGAGTTTACTCTTCCGATCTAAACAGCCACCAAGATGTGAACGCAAACTCCTTTGGCTTTGCAGGAACTGACATTTTGATATAAAATCTCACAGCACACCCCTACCTTTTGAAAAATATAATTTCTATCGGGACGACACGCAGGCTTGAGTGAAATTTAAGATGCCATTTATTTGATAAATGTAAAACAGAAAGTAATGTCTCTCTCTTTGGCGTAGGCCCCGTCCGGCGGTCCGAGGGACTTGTACTCGGAACCGACATGTCCTGCCGGAGATAGGAGGCAGGGGCGAGGAGCCTACCCCCATGCGGGACAGGGCTCAAGTTTTTTTTTTTTTTGTGAAACACATATGAAGATGTTTAGAATGTTTAGTCTCAGCTGCCAATAACTTTCATATATATATATATATATAATATATACTGTATATAAGAAAGTGAAATAGGTTTTAAACAATATAAGGTGTAACACAACAAGTGTAAATGAGCGAAGAATGTGAACTAAAATAAAAAATATTAAAGACTTCTGGTTAGGCAGGTGTATAGGTTAAATCAATGGTGTAGAGGAGATGGCAACAAAAGATTATAAAAGGAGAGGCTGGGAGGCATCCTGAGTGAGGATGACATGAATACAGTAGAGAATAGGAGTTTGCTGACAGCATTTATATAATTTAATATGACCATCTGGGTGAAAATCAAACTAATTTGGAGAGCTCAGGAGGGAAGGGAGGCGGCCTATAATCTGCTCTCACGGCCACATTGATATTCAGGAATGCACAATTGCCACTGAAACACAGAGCCTATAACTGCTACATACTCTCAGTACTAAAAGCCCAGTTGGGAAAACAAATAAGATGCAAGCTGTTACAACAACTTAATTTCTTTTTTTTTTTTCTGGTATGTTTTTTTTAAATTATTTTTATTATATTTGTTTTGTATTTTTTTTTTTTTTTGGTCATTTATTAATTTATTTTAGAGCTGTCAGTATATGTTTTTTTTTAATCATGACTAATCTCATGAATTTTCATAGTTAAACACGATTAATCTCAGTTTTTAAAAGTTCTGAATTTAGACTCAATTAGACTCAAATTTGTACATGCCTTAATCACGACTAAGAACAAATTAACCTACTATAAATGTTAAATGAATTGCATGCATTAACTCTTTAACACTGACAGCACTCATTTATTTATTTATTCATTTATTTATTTATTGATCGATGGCCACAACATGACATCTTACAAAACACAGAGTAGATTGTCCTAGTGTGATCACTTACACCCCTCTGAATACACAATATAACCCAGTGTTTCCTCATACCTGAGTAGCAACCTCAGGGTGCCCCAAGCATGTAGCTCTGAGGTGGGAATAGTTTTAGCACTTATAGTCACACGTCGCTCTTACATAAACTCAGGAGCAAGGCAGTGTCTGAATGTGCAGTGAACATGTGAGGATTTTCTCACCCACCCTGCCTCTTCTCCAAATCTTATCCTTCCTGTCTCTCCCTGTTTATTTGTTTGTTTCTCTCTTTCTCTCTTTCTTGATTTCAAAATCAACTTCTTTTTAATAATGGATAATGGAATTGCCTCAGATATTTTCACAGATAATTTGTTACGATTTATTTACTTGCGGCTGGATTCTCTTTCCTTCAGGTGAAGACTTGGGCAGTCTCAAGCGATAGTGCACGTGCGCATACACAGCGTAGACACACTTTATTTTTATTTTAGTTGTATTTATTTTTTGATGGCCAAGCTCCTTTTTCTCTGTTGAGGATTAATTCAACAAATCTGCACCATGTTACGTTGTTTTGGGGCTTGTTTTAGTCATTTAGTGTAAGTAACGACATGCCATTTCCCATATTCTGTTTGTTTCATGAGGCAATAAACGAAAATTTGACAAAAAACATGTATGTATGTTACTTAGGGGCTGTTTTTGCATATTACTTCATGAAATATAAACAGAATGTGGGCAAAAGCACATCGTTACTTGTCATACATCATATTGTGTTTAAATTAAATCCAAGAACAACATAAAACAACACATTTAATAAGTTATACAGTGGAACTGTCACAGATCTGAGCTGTAGCAAGCATTTGTGAATGAGACACTAAAAGGCTCAATGCACGCATATACAAAACTGCACTTGCAGTCTCTTGCTGCCGGCACTAATAATGCACAACGTAGCCTATACAGAGATTACGATTTTTTTTGTGTGTTTTCTTGTTTAATTTTTGTTACATGCAGTTTATCGCCTCATTTTGGTTTAATGCATTACATCTATTTGAAGTTAATTATTAGCTGTGTCTCGTTTCAAAGGCTGCGTGCTAGGTAGGACACGTCCTTTGAAGTTTTCTCTACCGAGCATCCTCCTTTAAACAAGTCTCGTTAAAACTAGATGACTTTTGTTGGACGAACAGAAACCGAAGTTATCATGGTTGCTATGATAGCATGGAACTCTTTAACAAGTACGAGAGCTTTGAGTGAGAAGGTAACAAATTTCCTTTGGAAGGGAATGTATGAGGTATATTTTAGGAGAGTTATAATTATGTAAAGAGAAAAGAAAATAGATTTTACAGGTGTATTTTTAGTCTAATACTTCATTGTAATTATATATTAATATAATTATACATATTATATTCTCTGCACCCATTTACTGAGGTACTTCAACTTGGGAATTAACTTTGATTGCATTTGAACATCATATTTTTACGGGCAAATTGGCATTATTTTTTTAGACATTTCCGTTGAAGCAAAGAATTGTTGGTTGTGAGTGCCCACGAAGGATACACCTCATGCATCCTCTGAAATTCCTGTGAAGGTCGCATTCAACCAGTCAACAAATGCGACCTCTGGAGGACACAGCCTTCCAGTTGAGACACAGCCATTGTCTCTCTGTGAGCAAGTTACCAGGATTGCCGTAAACACCAATGTAAATGGGCACCATCATTTATGCAAGTGCATTTAAATTTATTTATCATTTAAATCAGAATACATCTGTAATATAGGCACATTTTTGGTACGTTACATCCGCCAAACCTTAAATAGCAGTCCAAATTCCAAGATTTTAAAGTACACCTATTTTAAAATGAGAAGCTTTTAATTACTTATCTAGCAGTTCCAGGTTGAATGATGAAAAAATTATTATTATTATTATTTTAAATATGGGTTATCGTTATCGGACACAATGAGCTGTGAATTATCAGTTATCTGTATCGGCCCAGAAATTCCTTATCAATGCATCCTAGTTTGTATATCTTTAAACCATGTAATGTGAAGTAAATAAAGTTACCAGCCAACTTGACTTGCTAAAGCCAGTATTGAATAGCTTATATGGGGTGATGATTAAATGTTAATTTTGGATCATCTGTGCTGTACAAGTGTACAAATATGTGCTCTGTTGAGGATTAAACCACTACCTTTGGCATGGCTGTCCCATGGTGTGTGTGGGTGCCCTTGCCTGTTGGCAATGTGTGGGCGAGGCCTAATGGCGGCTGACATGACAAACGGCTGGGTGCATTCCATAACCGCGTTCGCTGTGCCACTGAGGGCCCCGCTGGCCCCTAAATGCCTTGTTACTCCTGCGGCTTTCTGTCTAAATGCTGAGGATTAATTACCCACACTAAAAATAGAGACACTAAATGCAATTTCAAGAAAAAAAGGAAAGAGGGTGGAGAAAAAAGTATGGAGGGAATGCTTTCTATACACTCAAGACTTATGAAGGGGGAAATGGTTCTGCTCTGGGCAATGAGAGTACGGTGCTGCATGATACAAATATGAATGAATAAAAGTGAATAATAGTGCTGATAGTTTATTGGCAAATTTAACATAATTGTTAGATCCAAAATGAGTGATGATATTTTCTTTGCCACACTCCTGTCTTTGGGCAGTTTTGAAATAAGTGTTTAAACCTCTAATTTCCTGTCTGTCCCTCCATCTGTTCATCTGATATAGTATCTGATATTATTTTAAATAGCCTCTTTACATTGAGTAGATTTTGAGTCATGCACAGCTGACTTTATGCAGAGGGTCGAGTGAAGTCTATTACTTGTCCAACTTCACTGCCCCCTATGCCCCTTACAGTATATTCTGTCCATACACAGATACCCCCTACCAGCAAGTCAAATGTCCATGCAGCCCTTCCCCGCCACAACCCATTACAGAACAATCATATGATCACAGACACAGCAATTTGAGCTAGCAGCATGTAGTGGAGCTGCTCTCCCCAAGTGCTTTGTGCCTTTGCAAGCCTATTGATTTTCATATCATATGGATGGGTTCATATCCTCTATGAGAGGAGCTTCAGACATATCAGAGGTCAATGATACGGTTCATCTTTGAAGTTTCTGACCTGCGTTTGCAACATGTTGAATTTGAATAGTCCTCCTCTTAGATCGCGAAATGTATCTTTTGGTGGGAAGAGCAATCAGACTCCTATGTTGTGTGATCTGTGTCTGGAAATACATTCTTAAAGGGGTAGTTTCTCAAAAAAGAAAATTCTCCAAACATATTCACCCTCATCTTGTTCTAAACCCACTGGACATGATTTGTATTTTATTTTTTTACACCATGCTAGGTGTAGTGGTTCCTATGGGGCACATACGGTGGGAAAGAAAGCTTATAGTGAACTGGGAGTGTTGTTCTCAGCTCTGTAGCGCATGAGAGTTTTCAAGAGGGTGTTTTATAATGAGAGCCGGAGAGCGTGTGCATGTTTAATGTTGGCCTCTCTTCCCGTATTCTCCTTTCTGATAATGCTTTCCCTTGCGCTAAAGAGCGACATTGAAAGGCGTCCACTTCAGTGTTGTTTCAGCCCTCTGGAATGTTCTGTAGTGGAGGAAGGCTCCATTTAGTGGCTGCAGCAGCAGCCACAGTGAGAACCTTTCTGCACGGAGAGGGAAAGGGGAGAGGCACTTGGAGTGGTTAGTCTGCTGCCTGCTTTGCTGGAACATGCTGCATTGTCCTCCTGAGACCATTCTTCCTCTCTCACTTTGTCCCTGCCTCCTCAACAGTCTGGAAGGAGAAGTTTGGCATGGTGCAACGGACTTGCCCTGCCCTCTTGGCATTACACAAGGCCCCCCGTGAACTGATACAGAATCAGGGGTCTCATTTTCTCCCAACAAATTTTTCGAAATACAATTGTTTAGAAGTACCCTGGTCTTCAAGTCTGCTACCCCACTCCACCCCTCCCTTGGTGGTCCTTGGAAAGTCAGGTGTCTAGTCTCCAGTGCTTTACCTCAGCTTGCTAACAAGCTCCCCCTAGCCCTGGAGGAAGGCTTGCTTTCCCTGCTGCCCATTCCCATAATGCTGTTTCATTATGGTCCCCGCTGGAGCATATGCAACCATTCACACTGCACACTTCTGATAGCTTAATGACCAGTTTGGAAATGTTTGCTTGGAAAGATACTTTTTCAAGTCCCTTAATTTGAGTTTACATTCAAAGCTGTCCTTCGGGAAACTTGCCTCCGATCCTGTGGAAATTTCTGCCCATAGTGTGCTAGTGTACGAGACCAGCACTTTAAAGCAATTTTAACTTATCAAGAGAGTTTCATCTTTGTTATTACAGTTCATGCTGTTTGCCTTTTTACACAGCAAACATCGAAGTCTGACAATGTAGTGATCCATTAAAAGCCATGCAGCAGGAAAATTGCGTACATTGTACGATTCGAGGGCACTAATGGTGGCAGTTATAGCTCAAATATCAATCAGTTTCTGTTTACTGAAATGGATGATTCTCTTAGTGCAAGTGACTATCCATTGTGCCATTATCCTTAATGAGCAACTGCCAGTAGACACTTTTCCCATTTGCGATTTCTTCCTCAAGAACCCCTCTTCGTCAGCCAGCAGGACACTCCCATTTTAGAACATGCATCCAGAAGAATTAATTAGCCCTTAATGGTTTCTGTCATTTAATGCAAATGAGTTTTACAATTATCTTTTTTTTGTTATCGCTCACAGAGTGTGCTGCTGTTTGCCTTTGCCCTCTGAGTGACACCGTTACTCCATTACCATGTTTGACACTCGTTCCTCTGGGCTGCACCACTACACCGACTCAAGTCATGCATCTTCCTCTCCGTCAAGCAGAGCGAGCCGGTCCCCTTTTATCTGTCCTGTCCATCTCGATGTCATTTTGTCTTTTATTTTTACTCCCATGTATCAACTCCATTAAGGACTCTGCACTTGTGAAATTTACTTTCTGTTGTTTCTCTCACTGTCCCCTGTTGTTGCCATCATAGACTGTATCTGCTTTGTTCCGAAAATGTGTTTGCACCCTGTCTATTGACCATTCAGTGTCTGTTATTCAATCTTCAACAGAAGGTTTGGAGGAGGGATCTCAGCTGCATGATGGCAGCACCCCTGCAGTAAACTATCAGAACTATGCGAGGTCAAGCTCACAAAGCGCTCACCTCTGCCATTGGCCTCACTTTCTACATTGATGATGACTCTATATGGAGGCAAATGATTCCTCAATCTCATGCTGTTCTCTGCCCCAAACCCCTTCTTTCTGTCATACCTTTAACACATCCACCTCCACCAAGCATAAGTAAATAAACAATAATTATAAAAAAAACAACAACAAATAAACAGTTTAACCTTAAAGGGATAGCTTATCCCAAAATAAAAATTCTGACATCATTTACTCACCTACAAGTTGTTCCGAACCAGTATGACATACTTTATTCTGTAGAACACTTTGTTCTGCTATGAAACTGAATGGTGGCTGAGGCTTATAACATGGGTGAGTGGATGATAACAGAATTTCATTTTTGGAAAAACTATCCCTTCAAAGAGCCACAAAGAATAACCTTAAATTGAAGTCACATTTTTTTGTATATTTTTCTTTTTTGTATATTTCGTTAAAACCTGACAACCCAATCTGACTCTACTGTATTGTGACGTCTATGCAAAGGTATGTCTGTGACACTGAAGCTTAGCAGTGGTTGTCTGAACGCTTAAGCCCAAAGTATATTTTGGTCAGACGTGCGAGCAGAGCGTCCACGTACAGGATACGTGATGCAAATCTTGTCATCAGCAGAGTGTTTGTGCACTGAAAGTGTGCAGCACGATTTTTCTATGTGCTTGGAAATATTTGCATGAATTAGTGGATCCACAAGATGGCAATGCTCATGTTTTAGCCATTGCTGTCATGAAAAAATGCTAGAAGAAGATGTAATCGCCTGTAAATTTTAGATGAAAAAAAACAACATCAGTTGATGTGCACATCAAGAGCGCATGTGTGAGGATGTCTGGAGACACCTGCATTTTTAGGACTCGAGTTTGAAGGAATATAAAGACATCTTTATTTGTCTAAACTCCTGAAGAGAAAAAGTCTGGTGTCTCATAACAGCCCTAGCATGCATGCTCCAAATGCCTGAGTATGCGGGCACAGTCAGATGGAGTATACTTTGATAGGATTGCATTCGAATGTATGCAGACGCTGATCATTCGCATCAAAATCAAAGTATAATTTGGGCTTTATTTAGGGTGGAGGATAATATTTTCAGTGTGATGAGTGGGCGGATCTGAGCACCATGTGACTCTCCAGCCTCCCCCAACCAGAAGTCAGGGATGCTGCACAGACTGCAGTACCAGTTGTCACTTGTTGTCACTTGGAACATGACATACGGATGCTCAGGACCTGACGGCATATGTGACACTGGCCTGCCAAAATCATGCTGGCACTTTTTAGGGCCCTGTTTTTTACACCATTAGTCACATTTTCCTCTTGGCTTGTTTTAAGCAATCACCTCCCCATTCTTTTTTTCTACATTTTCTCTCTCCTTCTATTTCTGCCTCTCATGCAAGAACCATGTAACTAATTCATTTTAGGCTTTATTTCAATACAGCATCTATTGCATCACACTGTGCTCTTTCGGGTCCATATATATTAGGTTACTATAGGGGTTTCAGAAGACCACATTAAAAGCTCTTGTTTATACGACCTCTGTTAATCAACATATTTATTCTTTTCTTTTTTTTTATTTTATATTATGTGCTGCCTCTCTAAATTAGCCTTGTGATCAAACTCGTATTTGAATATGTCTTCCATCTCTGTTAATGGTGACCTTTGCTGACTTTATCAGTAAGCACTCAAACTAGGACTGTTCCATCTATTTGAAATTCTCACCGCAGACTTGTATTAATGTAGTGTTTGTTTTGTGTAACGGCATTCTCCGAGCGTTTTTCAGCTTGAACAGCGGTTGCATCATCATAGAACTTAATTAATGTCATAATGCACTCACACAGCCGGTATTGTGTTGGCCATGTGTAATATGATATAAAGACATAATTGGTCTCTGCTGTTTTTAGTATTGTTGTGTTTCCCTTTACCCCTTTGGATGGTGGTTGACATATTAGTCATTACCTCTCAGAGGGCCCGAATTAGCGCCATGTTTAACGGCACTAACACAATTGAATCCTTTAATGATACCCCAGAGTGCAATGTTCTAGTGTAATGATACTGGACATGCTTTTTTCTTATCATATGTCCCTCTTTCTTTCTCTCTTTCTCTCTCTCTCTCTGTCCAAGTCTAATGCATTGTTGTCCTAGATAGTATCTCACATTTTGATGATCGGCTGCTTAAACACTTCAGGCTTGTCCGTAAAACTCTGTTGGATCTTGTCCCACTTGAAGTTATTTATCAAACACTCAAGGGGAGGGTAATATTCAATATTCATTTGTATACAGTATTGATATGAACTAAATGTGTTGCTTATAAAGTTTATAAGAGCAATGTTAAATCAAATTTGTATGCTGTTATGTGAGAGCAGTAGAATAAATGTCCTGATGGGATAGTTACGGTAGCACAGCTGCACAAATGCTCTTTCCGCATTCGAATCAAGCATTTGCCTCAACTACAGAGAAGAACGATTGTAATTTTAACCTCGTAATTGGCAAACAATGTCATATGAATGTCTCGCTTCAGTCAATGAAAACTCCATATAAATCTCAATGAATCACAGTACTCTAAAGGCAGCACACATAAGGAATCCTGATATTTTGTGTCCCAATTATTCTGCAATGCAATTGCAACACACATTAACAGTTGTTGTTTTTTTTTATACAAAGTTTAGTATTGACCAAAATGGGGTAAGACATACATTTGGCAGAACTCCGTTAAAATTCAGGGAACTCTGCTCTGATTTATTTTCAGTGTTGCCGTAGTTAATGCGTTTTTCCTTTACTTTCCTTTCTAGGGCAGTATTGTGATAATTTTGCCCCATAAAATTATTGACAATTGCCATCCATATACCAGTGAGAGAAAAGGAGCACATGCTAATTTTTTATTTTATTTTTTATTTTTTTTTTCAAGGAAGCTGCAATGTGCACAATATGTGATTTCCTTCCAACAGTCTATTATGATTAGCTGAAATCAACAAACTATCTGCTTTATCCAAGCAATTTAATGCCTGGCTCTGCCTGACTCACTTTTTCTCTACTGCTAAAGAAACATTGAAGTGCTCCAGGGCACACATTTACACACGATCATGCTTGATGCGTTGCCATGTAACTTAGCCCAAAAAACATATCCATACCATCACCAGCCCTGAAAATGTTCCTCTTGTGTTTGGCCATGTCTGAGGCATAAACATCTCTTATTTATATGATTGGAGCCAGGCTTATGTTTCTCAGTCTGAAGGTTTTGAGCTGAATGTGAATAAACCTGAGCTAAACCGCAGTGGGCTGGGCTCGGTAAGTTAACTCCTGTCCCCTGCCGGGAGTGGCCAGTGTGGCGGGGATTCTGATGTCCGGCCTAATTGGTTAAGCATTCAGTACAAGCCCATGTCTCCGTGATCGGATTTCGGCTTGGGCACCAATCCTCTCCTGATCAGCTCCACATGGTTTTCTTGTCTTGACAGCACCACAGCAATCTTCCCATCTGCTTTTCATTTTCCATCACTGCTATCTTTTTCATGGGGACATTCTTATATATTTAGCCCCTTGAATGTATAAATGAAATGTTATATGCTGTCAATAGACTGCAACACAGCGTGATAGAAAATGGTTAGTGCATGCTTTCGAAAATTGATTCATTTCATTTCTATGAGTTTTTTTTTTTTTTTTTTTTTTTACTTCCACTGGACTCTTCAGTTTCCCTGGTTACAACAGACTCCTGCACTGTAGAGGGTACATCAGAAGTGGAGAAAAGCCTTTGTCTGAGGCTGAGCTGTCCAGGTTAACAGCTAATTTCCCTCGACGGCAGGTACACATTAGACAGGCTCTCTAACTTTTTATTTCATAATACATGTATTGATTTAGCTCTTCATCAAAGGGTGTGTCATGTAATCTCTGCAGGTCTGCTTGTTTGATCAGACCCAGGGAGGTAAGGTATAGCATCTTTGCACACACATACGCACACCTTTTCAGTTTTTGGATGTCAGTCTAGATGGTGTGCTGTTTTATTATACACATGTATTTATGTGACCTGGAGAATCTGAGTGCGTGTGCATGGGTGAATTAGCTGCAGGTCAGAAGAACTGCAACTTTTATGCAGGTACTAAAAACGGTTTAAGGAATGAAAATGAAACCATAACCAAAAATGGGAACAAAGTGATTTTCAATTGTTCTGGAGTGAAAAACTTTCTTTTTAAATAATGGTAACCAATTATAACCAGTTAATTTTGTTCCGATCATAATGAAACCAAAGGCCAAAGCGTTTATCACCGCAAATATTTGGAACTGCTCTTCATTTTGCCCGAAAAAATGAATCATGTGATTTGATTCTGAAGGAAACTGCTGCATCACACATTTCTTTACCTAATTGCATGTTGTGGATGTTCCATTCTCTGAATGAAAACCTTTTTAACAACTGTTTATAATTACTATATATACATGCACTGCTATTCCAGATTCAAGGAAAACATTATTATAGGTGAAAAGTTAATTTCTCATTTGTTTCTTCAATTAATGATATGCTCTGTAATTAAAATTATGCTTATAACTGTAAGCATGTTATGATTTCTAAATCCACCATATATTTATTTATTTTCGTGGGGCAACTGGTTGGTTGTTAACCATTCTTTTATTTTGTTCTAACCGGTTTCTGGTTGGAAAGGAGACTGCAGAAGTTCTTAACTGGAACGAAAAAATACAGTTTTTGCTCAGAATGAACAGAAATTAAAACATTTAGTTTTTAGTCCCTGTTTTTATGTACAGTAGTGTTACTAATGTTCTATATAGGATGCATGTAGACACAAATACAGCCCTTCAAAGGTGAAACACATGAACTACACAAACCAACACTGAAATTTTGAAAAATAGCTTCTGTGGTTTGCCTTAGTTTTAATGTGGATTTTATACTGTGTTCACTACAGTTTTCAAAATGAAGATCACAATCTGAGGCACTATTTCGGAAAATGTCCTGATTTTTCAACCAAATGTGTAGTTACTGTGGCTGGGTATTGATGACAACTTCCTCATAATACAAAATGCATTGTTGTACAGCATGTCACAATTTAATATATTGCAATGCTGGATGCTATCAAAATTGAATATAAATTGCATCTATATATGTGAATATATATATTTATTGTGAGAAAAATACTCTATCACTCTTTTGTGACTCATCAGTAATACCTCAGAGCCCTATGTAAGACTCATTGGCATCTACGATGGCATCTACGTTGACATTTCCTGACATGCTGAGGGAGATTAGTACAAATCTAGCAATGTTTTTCCAAGTGACTAGTATGATTTTAAGAGAGAAATAATCTTTGGTTGTTTGGGTGTGGTATTTGTTACTCTCTGTGGTGCAGGACTCCGATAGACTTTTTCGATAACGCCTAACTGCAACAACTTGCAGCTCCTTAGTGAATATTGCAGATAAAGCCAGTAAAGGTTATCCATCCATCACCACACACACATTGATAGGGCTGCACAATGGGACTGAGTGCTGTTGTGCAGAGGACCACAGGGCCTGAGGATGACCCACTGCGGTTAGCTCGTACTCTATAGTATTCTCCAGGAAAGCTTTGATATACTGATATCCCACTATTGCTGGTGTCCCTTGAGTAGACACTATAATACAAGACCACATGTCACAGTGTTGTGTTTTAACCAAACAATAATGTTCATCTTTTACCTTAAGATGTAACACACCATGATTTCCAGTCTCTTTTTCAAGCTTGCGTAGCTACGGGCACTCAACCATGAACGTCAAATTCGATGAAGTGACTTATGTGACGAGCAGAGTTTATTCTCTGTTTTCATCAGTGATGTACATAACTCATGCTTCAGGCTACAACAGTCCCTCATGCTTTTGACATATTCATGTTTCTAGACTGAGGTCATAGTGTAAGCCACAGAGCTCCTGAGTTTATTTCAGCGACAACATTCACATATTTATTTTGCAGGGTTGTGGAGTCTGGGCTTACTTGTGATTCTCTCAGATACTGTAGGTGTAAAATCAGTTTATAATTGGACAGTATCTCACAATAGTCTATCAATTAGCGATAAACCAATATATTGGCCAAGCCAGATAATCATCCACGTAGCTGTCTTGAAATTATAGGTATTTGCAGTAAACAGTGCCTGAAGATTAAACCCCTACAAGGCAGATTAATAAATATATACACTCACCTAAAGGATTATTAGGAACACCATACTAATACTGTGTTTGACCCCCTTTCGCCTTCAGAACTGCCTTAATTCTACGTGGCATTGATTCAACAAGGTGCTGAAAGCATTCTTTAGAAATATTGGCCCATATTGATAGGATAGCATCTTGCAGTTGATGGAGATTTGTGGGATGCACATCCAGGGCACGAAGCTCCCGTTCCACCACATCCCAAAGATGCTCTATTGGGTTGAGATCTGTGACTGTGGGGGATATTTTAGTACAGTGAACTCATTGTCATGTTCAAGAAACCAATTTGAAATGACTCGAGCTTTGTGACATGGTGCATTATCCTGCTGGAAGTAGCCATCAGAGGATGGGTACATGGTGGCCATAAAGGGATGGACATGGTCAGAAACAATGCTCAGGTAGGCAGTGGCATTTAAACGATGCCCAATTGGCACTAAGGGGCCTAAAGTGTGCCAAGAAAACATCCCCCACACCATTACACCACCACCACCACCAGCCTGCACAGTGGTAACAAGGCATGATGGATCCATGTTCTCATTCTGTTTACACCAAATTCTGACTCTACCATCTGAATGTCTCAACAGAAATCGAGACTCATCAGACCAGGCAACATTTTTCCAGTCTTCAACTGTCCAATTTTGGTGAGCTCTTGCAAATTGTAGCCTCTTTTTCCTATTTGTAGTGGAGATGAGTGGTACCCGGTGGGGTCTTCTGCTGTTGTAGCCCATCCGCCTCAAGGTTGTGCGTGTTGTGGCTTCACAAATGCTTTGCTGCATACCTCGGTTGTAACGAGTGGTTATTTCAGGCAAAGTTGCTCTTCTATCAGCTTGAATCAGTCGGCCCATTCTCCTCTGACCTCTAGCATCAACAAGGCATTTTCACCCACAGGACTGCCGCATACTGGATGTTTTTCCCTTTTCACACCATTCTTTGTAAACCCTAGAAATGGTTGTGCGTGAAAATCCCAGTAACTGAGCAGATTGTGAAATACTCAGACCGGCCCGTCTGGCACCAACAACCATGCCACGCTCAAAATTGCTTAAATCACCTTTCTTTCCCATTCTGACATTCAGTTTGGAGTTCAGGAGATTGTCTTGACCAGGACCACACCCCTAAATGCATTGAAGCAACTGCCATGTGATTGGTTGATTAGATAATTGCATTAATGAGAAATTGAACAGGTGTTCCTAATAATCCTTTAGGTGAGCATATATATATATATATATATATATATATATACTCACTGTTGGGGCCAGTTCCCCTCTGGCTAAACATCGTGAATATAATGCCAATATTAGTTATTTATGTGCAGGGCAAGTCAATGTTTTAAGTAAGTTTTAAGGTCCATTGTTTAAAAAAGACATTTATTTATTTTTTACTTGAAGATTAATGTCTTTGATGTCCATCCTGGATTAACTTCAGTAGTTCACATTAATGAATTGTCTTTTGTTAGCTGGCTGATGAAGGCTTTTGTTGGCAATTAAAGGATAGTCTATATATTCTATTTCAAGAGTGTAGTCCATCATTAGATAAAGGTGATGCAGGCAGAGATTAAAGAGGTGAATCGCAGTTAAACCTGCAGGTCATTTCGGTGAGGTTCGGTGGGGTCTATCCTAAATCCAAGGTTCAGGCAGTGGCATATTAAGTATCGCATGTCTTACAGTTGGAGTTGGCATCAGTTCATCCTCTGAAGTCAAAAGATTGAAGTGATGTCTGTCTGGCACCAGTTGTATTTTGTCATCATATTTCAGTGACACATAGCAGTAGAATCCGACACCAAGCAGGAACGGAGCTGGATATGGCTGGTTCTGGTAACCTCGGGATTTGTATCGTAAGGTTGAGACATGGAAATAAAATAAATTCATATTAGCTTAGATGCCATTACATTTTACGCAGAGTTATAGCAGCCTTCTTGTGAGTTGAAGGATAAATAAGGTGTATGCCTGGGTAAATAGATGAGTCTTAAAATTCTTGACTTAAACAGAGTGTGTGTCTGCATCCCAAACAGTGTTAGGAAGACTATTCCATAGTTTAGGAGCCAAGTATGAAAATTATATTCTTGGAATTATTAACAAGCCAGAATTCTTTGATCATAATTAATGTGATCGAATATAACATGTCAGAAGGTCACTTAAATACTGTGGAGCAGAGCATTCAAAGCTTTGAATGTAGTTAACAGATTTGTACATTTAATACAAAATTTAACAGGTAGCCCATGTAGTGACGATAGAATGGGGCTAATATGATCATATTTCTTGGTTCTAGTCAGCACTCTGGCAGCTGCATTTTGAACCAATTGAAGTTTATTTATTGAACTTGATAGACAACCTCCTATTAATCCATTACAATAATCTAGTATTGAGGTCGTGAACGCTTGAATTAGTTTTTCGGCATCAGCAGCAGAGAGCATGTGTTGTAATTTAGTAATATCTTTCAGGTGGAAGAATGCTGTTCTGCAAACATTGGAAATTTAAAGGACAGATTGGGATCAAATATAAGAACTAAGATCTTTGCTGTAGAAGACTACGGAACAGTTCATCCACGAGAGTCAAATTATATCTTATCTGCTAGTTTTTAGAGGTTTTTGGTCCAATCATCAGTACCTCTATTTTGTCGAAATTGAGTAGAATGAAATTTCTTGCCGTTCAATCTTATATTTCATTGATACACTCTGCGAATTTGGATAAATGTGAATTTTCGTTGGGTTTAGAAGAAATATAAAGGTATCGTCGGCATTACAGTGGAAACGTATTCAGTGATTCTTGATAATATCTCCTAGGGGAGCATAGGTCCTAAAACTGATCACTGTGGCACTCCATACGTAACCAATTTAGCCACAGTACTGATTAAACACCTAGGATTGTTGTGGTTACATTCTATAAGTTTGCTAAAATATGCTGACTTGGCAGCTTTTAGCTACAGGCACTATCCTCTATGCACCACAAAATACTTGCACTCCATTATCTGAGTTGCTCTCTTGAGAGCACGAGTGTGACCATTGGACCATGGTGCAAGACATTTTTCTTAAATGTTCTTGAATCGAAGGGGGGCAGCACTATCAAGAGTGCAAGAGAATACTGTATTTATACTTTCTGTTATTACATCAAGTTATTCTGGATTTTTTGGCTTACTGATTATGTGAGCCAATTCTGGAATATTATTAGTGGAGCTATCTTTAGTGGTGGAAAGAATAGTTCTACCTGAACAATAAAGTGGAGATTAAGTGACATTAGTGGATCACAACAAACAAGAGACGAGGTAATGATCTGAGATGTCATCGCTCTGTGGTAGAATTTCTTTAGTATCAACATCAGCTCCATTTTTGTAGTATCAACATCAACTCCATATGACAGAATTTAATCTAGCGTATGATTATGGCAATGAGTTGGTCCTGTCACATTTTGTCTGATTCCAAGAGTGTTCAGAATATCAATAAATGCACAGTTAATGTGACTTTCTTTCAGCTCGAACCAGTCTGGCCATTTTCTGTCGATCTCTCTCATCAACAAGGTGTTTCCGTGCTCAGAACTGCTACTCACTGGATGTTTTTTTTTTTTTTTTTTTTTGCACCATTCTGATTCAACTTTAGAGACTGTTGTACATGAAAATCCCAAGAGATCAGCAGTTACAGAAATACTCAAACCAGCCCATCTGGCACCAACAATCGAGCCACAGTCAAAATCACTGAGATAATTTTTTCCCCATTTTGATAGTAGAACATTAACTGAAGATACTGACCTGTATCTGCATGATTTTATGCATTGCACTGCTACCACAAGATTGGCCGATTAGATTATCAGAATTGGAATGAGCTTTATTGCCAAGTATGCTTACACACACAATTAATTTTTCTTGGTGACAGAAGCTTCCAGTGCACAAAAAATACAAGACAATTAAAAATAAAATTAAAATAAATATAAGTAGATAATATAAGTATATAGAAATACACTATAAGTAAAAATATAAATAACAGATTTGTATTTGTACATATGTATATACAATTGAAGTCAGAAGTTTACATACACCTTAGCCAAATACATTTTAACTAGTTTTTCCACAATTCTTACATTTAATTGAAGAAAACATTCCCTGTCGTATGTCAGATTTGAAATGTCAGAATAATAGTAGAGAGATTGATTTATTTCAGCTTTTATTTCTTTCATCACATTCCAGAAGTTTACTGTACATACACTTTGTTAGTATTTGGGAGCATTGCCTTTAAATTTTGTGTAGCCTTCCATAAGCTTCTCACTATAGGTTGCTGGAATTGTGGCCCATTCCTCCAGACAAAACTGGTATAAGTGAGTCAGGTTTGTAGGCCTCCTTGTTCACACATGCTTTTTCAGTTTTTCTATCGAATTGAGGTCTGGTACTTTGTGATGGCCACTTCAATACCTTGACATTGTTGTCCTTAAGCCATTTTGTCACAACTTTGGAGGTATGATTGGGGTCATTGTCCATTTGGAAGACCCATTTGTGTCTGAGCCTTCCTGGCTGATCTCTGCTGGTGTTGCTTTAGTATATCCACATAATTTCCTTTCTCATGAAGCCATCTATTTTGTGAAAAGCACCCCCACAATATGATGCTGCCACCCCCATGCTTCATGGTTGGGATGGTTTTCTTCGGCTTGCAAGCCTCGCCTTTTATTCTATTTTTTTTTTTTTTTTTGTGGCGGTTTGGAGCAGTGGCTTCTTCCTTGCTGAGCAGCTTTTCAGGTTATGGCAATATAGAACTTGTTTTATTGTGGTTAAAGATACTTCTCTACCTGTTTCCTGTAGCATCTTTACATGGCCCTTTGCTGTTGTTCTGGGATTTATTTGCACTTTTTGCACCAAACTACATTAATCTCTAGGAGACAGACTGCGTCTCCTTCCTGAGCAGTATAATGGCTGTGTGGTCCCATGGTGTTTATACTTGCATACTATTCTTTGTACAGATGAACATGGTACCTTCAGACATTTGAAAATTGCTCCCAAGGATGATCCAGACTTGTGGAGTTCCACATTTTATTTTTTATTTTTTCTGAGGTATTGGCTGATTTCTTTTGATTTTCCATGATGTCAAGCAAAGAGGCATTGAGTTTGAAGGTAGGCCATAAAATACATCCACAGGTACACCTCCAATTCAGTACACCACCTATCAGAAGCTAATTGAATAATTGTATAAAGGCTTGACATCACTTTCTAGAATTTTCCAAGCTGCTTGAAGGCAATTGTTATATAGTCAACAGTTGTTGGAAAAATTACTTGTGTCATGCACAAATTACATGTCTTAATGACTTGCCAAATTATATGTGTGTGCGTGTGTGTGTGTACAAATACAAATCTGTTATACAGATAGTGCAAGGGAATGTAATGGCAGAAGGATATGTTGGATAAATGTAAATAGATTAAGCTGTGTATTGCACATCATTATTCCTCAATGGGTCAGTTTTAACTGTTCATGAGATGGATAGCCTGTGGATAGCGTGAGGGGAAAAAACTGTGCTTCTGCCTGATAGTTCTGCTGCCTAGTGCTCTGTAGTGACGGCCAGAAGGTAACAGTTCATAAAGGTATTGGGCTGGTTGAGTGGGGTCCAGAGTGAATTTTCCAGCCCTTTTCCTGACTCAGAAAGTGTATAGTTCTGAAGGGAGGTCAGGTGGCGACCAGTAATCTGCTCATTGAAGTGCAGAGGACAGACTCAATGACTGCTGAGTAGAACTGTATCAGCAGCGCCTGTGGCAGGTTGAACTTCCTCAACCGGTGAAGGAAGGACAACCTCTGCCTTTTCAATGTTTTCACAATGTCAATGTTTTTCACAAGAGTCAATATGGGTCTCCCACTTCAGGTCCTGTGAGATGGTATTGGCCAGGAACCTGAACGACTCTGCTTCCACAGTGCTGTTCAGAAATGTGAGCGGGGTCAATGTTGTGGTGTTCCTTCTAAAGTCCACTATGATCTCCACCATTTTGGATTTGTTCAGCTCCAGGTTGTTTTTGATTGCACCAGACAGCCAGCTGTTCAACCTCACTTCTCTATGCAGTCTCATCATCATCCTCGTCTGCAAACTTCAGGAGCTTGACATAGGTGTCCTTGGTGGTGCAGTCATTTGTGTACAGGGAGAAGAGCAGTGGGGAGAGCACACATCCCTGGGATGCACCAGTTCGATCAGCTGGAATAGTGAATTTTCCCATTCTCACTAGTTGCTGCCTGTCTGTCAGAAAGCTGGTCATCCACTGACAGATTGAGTTTGGAACAGAAATTTGGTTTAATTTAGTCTAGAGAATAGCTGGGATGATGGTGTTGAAAGCCGAACTGATGTCCACAAAAAGGATCCTTGCGTATGTCCCTGGTCTGTCCAGATGTGACAGGATATGATGCAATCCTATGTTGACTGCATCATCCACAGACATGTTTGCTTGATAAGCAAATTGAAGGGAATCCAGAAAGGGTCCAGTGATGCCCTTCATGTGGGCCAACACCAGTCTCTCAAATTACTTATTGACCACAGACGTCAGAGCGATGGGTCTGTAGTCATTAAGTCCTGTGATTTTGGGTTTCTTTGGGACAGGGGTGATGGTGGAGCATTTGAAGCAGCAGGGAACTTCACACTGCTCCAGTGATCTGTTGAATATCTGTGTGAAGATGGGGGCCAACTTGTCGAATACAGGATTTTAGACAATTGTGTGAAATACTGTCTGGGCCCTGTGCTTTCCTTGTCTTTTGTTTCCAATAGACCCGGTACACATCCTCTTCACAGATCTTAAGTGCAGTTTGAGTAGCAGGAGGAGGGAGTAAGGTGGTTGCAAGAGGTGTTCATGGTTGTTTGAAGTGAAGGTCAGAGCGGGTGTGGGGTGTGAGACTGGGTGTAATTGGGTTAATGGAAAGGATGAGGTGAGAACCGGCTTGATAATATAAATAATATTTAATGAAGAACTGAACCAAAAGACAAACACACACACAGGTGTCGGACAGCTGCCCATAACTCAATCTCTGTGTCGCACTGCCGTCTCCAGTCAGCCTTTATCCCTCTCGGAGGCTTGATTAGCCTGATCAGGGGCCTGGTGTGCAGCATCATGACCCGGACCCGACCTCCGCCCTGCCACACTGGGCTTTTCAATTCTACAATAAAACACATTCAGGTTATCAGCCAGTTGTTGTTTCCGTACAGTGTTGGGGGATGTTGTCTTGTAGTTAGTAATGTCTTTAGTTATATAATAGCATGAATAAGTAGGTGTGCAGGTGGACCTAATAAAGTGGTCACTGAGTGTAAATATATTGGCTAACAACCAATTGGGATCGGAAAGGATTATTTTAAAAGTAGGAAAATTGATTAAACACTTCTCAGGACATATTACTCTCAGATTTCTGGGGTTAAATTTTAAAGGGACTACTTCTAGTTCTAAAATTAGTGCAATTTTACAAGTTTATCTTACTGAGGTTGACTTGACTTACAATTATTACAATAAATGCAATGTCTCTCTTCATGCCATCAAAATAGAAAGTGGCTGTCCGGCATTAACTGACACCTGCCTCATTAAGACAAGTGGACTTGATGTCTGGAATAAAGGCTAATTTAAACTGCACACTGCATTTATCTGCACACCTGGATCGCAAACATACATTGGGTTGCTGAATGTTACACATGTTCACTGACTGATTAAACTGACATGCACATTATACAGAGGTTGTTCCATGCAGTCACAGGACTATGTTTTTGCTCTTTTGGTAAATTTATCTTTTGTCATTCACATGACAAACATAGCCTCACCCCAAGCTATTCTATTCTTTATTATTCTATATGGGTATACTGTTGGCATTCTGAAGACTGTCAAGTGCTACTTCAGTCAAGGTAGACACTTCACACTTGAGTGAAGCCCAAGTATCCTTCACGCAAACAGAAGACTGGTATCGCTATTCACACACAGTTAATTTTTTTACCTGCTTTTGTGTGAGCTTGTTTGTGCATGCGTGCTCTTGTGATTTTAGCAGTTTTTATGGCATATTGGTGCCTTCCTCTGACAAATCTTTTTAAGCTCTTGGCCCAGATCTCCACAGGCTCTGCCAAAGTGTAGGAATCATCCATGTCTGTTTGTTTTGTTGCATGGCTGCCTAGCTCCATGAACAATCACCATGACATGAGAGAAATCACCTTAAAGGCAGCACCTTAAGTCCACCTTTATGTTGATATCATCAGATATCATTGAGAAGCATCAGGCATTTAATTTTGATTCAGTTGCATGCAAGCAATGTAGAGTTTGCTTTGTTTGTGGCATTACACTGGGCAAACCTCACTCAGCTCTGCCTCTATTTGCATTTGCTGCAGTTTGCAAACTGGGAATATATACTCACAATACACACACATGTACACACAGTGATTCTGTCTTTCTGGACCCTTCTCCATGAGGGAGTATCTGTGACATAGCTGAAAGTGGCCCATTCCAGCACATCTTTGTTCCAAGTGCGAGAGGATTAATCCACCTGCGATTTTGAGGTTATAAACAGTGTTAAACAGGTCTTTCTCTTCTTAAATAGATATACTGTTAAGCATATAGCTATCACCTGTCAGTGTACTTTTCTATGACATTTTGGCAGTCCACTACTCAATGTAGTAGAATCTGTTTTGTGCAGTTTTAAAAAAAAAAATTGAGGTTGCTCAGCAGAGAGTGTTATCATTTGTAATTGGGTTGTAAGTTGTGGTTAACTCTGTGCGCAAGAATCTTTGTGTTTAACTGGACACGTGCAAAGTGTAAATCAAAATGACATTTACAGCTCTGTTTCAGAAATTGAAGGCTATGGCCAGAATGTGTGAGTTTTATCAGTGGGTATAGCTGTAAGTGATAATGACATCACACTTCTTGTAATTCTGTAGAAAGAGCCCTATAGGGCTGATCCACCATCAGTTTGACTCAGATTAGGAATGATCATAAGATCAGCGGTCAGGTCAGTAAGGCAGACCTTGGATCAGTGTACTATGGTTAGTTCTGCCTCTATATGAGGCATCTGTCTTCCTCTCTGTCATTCTATCAGTACTTTATTCTAGTTTCAAACACTTTTAGTCATAATTATTGTTTTTTATTTACAAAAATGCCATTTAAATGTAGTCAATATTGAATTGTGTCATATTCATTCATTTTATTCTAAATGAATGTTGCAGGTTCCATACAAGTTAAGCTCAATCGACAGCATTTGTGGCATTATGTTGATTCCCACAAAAATATATTTTGACTCCTGTGGCAGGGCGGGGCCGGGTCGTGATCCTACGCACCCGGTCCCGTATTAGGCTAATTATGCCTCTGTGAGGGTTAAAGGCTGACTGCTGGGGGCCGTGCGGGAGAGAGAGATTGTTACTGGACATGTCCGTCGTGTGTATTTATGTTGTCTTTGAAGTTTATAATTAAAACTATTATTTATATCGTCAAGCCGGTTCTCGCCGCCTCCTTTCCATTGATCCCTTGACACTGGTGCCGAAACCCGGGCTGTCGCCAGGCCCTTAACCGCTCCTCTCCTTCTTCGGCAGATGGCCGCATATTCTCCAGCTCTCTGCAGCCAGCAGCAACCCCTCCATCCCCCTGCGGCTGCTCCTTTGGATGGAAGCGGCGAGGACTCAGCTACAGCGCATCCCTCCTCCCTCCTGGGTTTCAGCACCACTGTAACAGTTCAAGGTCGGGCAAGGAGGAGGCGGGAGTCAGCTGAACAGTAAACATAAAGTTTAATGCTAAACTTAAAACCAACATCAACATACGTGCAGCGTCTCCGGCCACCCCTTATCTCGCTCTCCTGCTGATTCAGTGCTGGCAACGCCCTCCTCCTCGTCACAGTGTGCTAGAGAAGGAACATCCAAATACATCCCATAATTTGTTACTTATTTAGTCTACCCTTCTGTATTTAACAGCTCTACTATGTTCCTCTGCATAACACCCTCTCAAAGCCCTCAAGATTAACCCTCATCACTGGCAGCCCAGTAAATGAAAACAGCGTTTTGCTCTACTGTAATACATTATTTACTCCTAAGTGTGATGTGGTTAGGTTATGTGTGACACTGCAGCGCTGAGACACGCTCCACTCAACCTTCTGCTCTGGGGTCAAGTTCCCACACTACAGCATCAGTAACACTTAACTCATCCATGTGGCCATATTGGAGTTAGATCACTCTAAATGGCCCAACGTTTCCACATAATGTCAGCTCCATGGGAAATTAAAGCTTAATTAAACATGCATGGCAACAAAACACCATTGACACGATATTTGACTGACTCTGACCTGACAGTTTCATTATCTTATAGAGAGTTTCTCTTTTTATGACACACTTCTTCATTGACTCAGGGGCTGATTCAAGCTTTGTCTACTACTGTCTAGACAACATACTGCTTGTTTGGGCATCACAAATATGCATTCACTGTTTATCTCATTTACAGTTTGCTCAATGGAGAGCACGTTTTATTGAGTTCAAATACTTTGATGTGAACTGGAGATAATGGTGTGTGAGGATGCGAGAGAAAGAACTTCTGAGAAACAATCACTTTAGTTGTTTAAACTAGATCGGCAGTTTGCCACACTATGGCAGTTCTGATTTTGAGCAACATGAACCATGTAAACCTACAGTAAAAACATGATCTTGCCCTTTATTATAAATGTGCATGCATGCATACATACAAAAGGTCACGCTGTAGTTCTACTCTTTTTTTGACATGCTTGCAAATATATTCAAATATATAACTGCACCCTTTCACATGCAGTGCTCAATTATATTTCATTCCAGGATTTATACGATACAATGCTTAATTTCATACAACTACAATCTGCATGATTTGAGATGTCTTTCATGTCTGTAGCACCAAAGTTCACCCAAAGTAAAATAAATAAAACAAATCTGTCATTATTTACACACCCTAATGTCGCTCCAAACCCATATGACATTCTTTCTTGCATGCAACACAAAAGGTAATTTTTTTTTTAAAAGGGTCATCACAGGGTTTATTTATCATAATGCAAGTAAATAATGACTCAAGTCAAGCTTGGAAAATGACAAAACACCATAAACCCTATGTAAAAGTAATTGGTATAACTCATTATATTCTGCAACATGATGTCATGATGTTTGTTCACAAAACATGGTAAGATATTCAAAGTAGCCACCAAATTTGCTTTGAGAGTGAATAACAAAGAATTGTTTTTCTGCGTATTGCACAATATGGATGTACTGTGCTGCATGTGAGAATTGTATTTAAGTGTATTAGTCGAATTGATTACTTTAACTGTGATTTTATGGTATTCTTTTCATCTTTTAAATCTTGACATACCAGTATTCACTAGTATTGTGAAAAGTAAAGCCTGTGATGACATCAGCTTTTGTATTCCATGGAAAAAAGAGGTAATACAGGTTTGCAACATAGGGTTTTCATTTGTGGGTGAACTATTCCTATAATTTATTATGTTTAGGGGGTTTACTTTCTAGCTCTGTGTATTAGTAATAGTAACGATGATGCTTTCCTTAGCAAACACTACTTATAATTTTGAGCTCTGTTTTAAGTAAAAGTAATCACCCTAATAAGCTCCTGTCCTCTGATGAGATAACATGCATAAATACATAAATACATTGACAGCCTACAGCAGAGATACTGTATTGAAAAGGATTTGAATGCTCACTGGGCAAAGGCCATTGGTGTTGTCATTGGGATTATCTTAGTACTAAATAAACCAACAACGGCAAGATTAGCGTGACTGACACACCACACATGCTTATAATGAGGGGATTTGCACCTTGGCTATTGTTTGCTTGTCAGGAGAGCGATTAAACACCACTGGCCCCGAGACACTGCGACGGCAGTCTCGGCAGACGGAGCCGAGAATATTCTGCTTACTCAGGTTCAGCACAGTCTGTGCCCAACAGGGCGCTCCTACATGATGACATTTTCTCCAGTCTGGGTGAGAAAAACACTGTTAGAAAAACAAGGGCCCTTCATGGTCTTCACGTATTTTACATGTGCAAATTTGCGTGTGCAAAGAATGTCTGCAAATTTCAAAGCCATATTTTGAAAGATATGATGTAGAGTGCTGTGTTTACTAATTGCGGTGGGTCAATATGCCAGTAGAGTTTTGTCAGAGGCAAATAGCTTTTTGGATAAACCTAAATGGAATCATCTACTCGCTAATCAAGTATGGCTGTTTGGTGTTAAATGCTGGTTTGGAAATGAGTCACTAACTCTGAGTAGCATTTTTCACTCCAAGGGGCACTGTTCCTACTCACAGACGTGACCGTTCCACTACACATGTCTGTCATGCTGTTGTTGGTCGTATGATGGCAAGTTTCGAGTGGATCAACAGGGAAGATCATTTTTAGATATGTGTCAAATGGTTGTGCTTTTCATCAACACCCTGCAGTTGCTGTAGTGTCTGTTTAATACACAGAAATGCATACATGCAAATTGGGCAATAAAAGCAAGGTGCCCACAAAAGCTGTCTCACTCAGCAGGCAGTGCACGGCCTTGTTCCTCAGGCCCTGAATTGTGTAATGGGTCTATTAGTCACAGATGAATGTTGCACACCTACAGGCGAAATGGAGTGGATGAACTAGCCATTGAGGCAAAATGGAGTGGATGAACTAGCCATTTTTAGAGAACAGCTTGTCTTATACATGATATCTGGCAAAGGCAAAAGGTAGTAACTATACATTTTGTGTAAACTTTGTCAAAACGATTTATTACCAAGATTGGGTCTCTTAAGACATGTCCACACTGTTGTTGTGACATTTTTTCGGTGTTTTGGCTTGGCACAGCAGTATGTCCAGTCCTCATGGATGTCCTCTCCGGTATCCTCATGGACATTTCAGCCTCCTCTGGCACAACAACCAATGTTTGAAGATGACATGATGGTTACTACTGTAGAATGTAAATCTCACAACTTACTCTTAACCTAGGTCCAAGAATAGGGTTGGAAGTAAATATGTGTAACTGTGTCTAGTGTTGCACCTGTATTACCATGATTCAGGTGAAGATTGATAATCATAGGTTGGTTGTTTAGTCTATAGAATTTTTTTCGAAACACTGAAAAAGGCTATTGAATGTTACGTTGCTTTTACACTGGATCTTAAAGGTAATAATTGTCTTTTCATGATGATGGAACTCTTAAAAACTCCATTCCCCATAGAGCAGAGGCCTCTGAGTGGGATGACTTTATTAAATGGCCACTAGAGGACTGGGTTAATCCTGTTGCCTATGGAGAAAGAATGCACCTGGTTACCCTTCAGCATTTGAGGGAATGTATGCTAACCATAGCTAACATTTTGTCCCTTTTAAACACACACACACACACACACACAGGCCTATGTACACACAGTTTGCCACAGTCGGCGGAGTCGGGTTGCAAAGAGGGATCAGATTATTTCCTGTTTCCATCCGACATGTTGTCAATTACATTCCGGCGCCCAGCCTAACAGGACACTTTAGTGTTACCAGCAAATGACCCTATGCTGATCAAACAATTAGCCAAAAGAAAACATTGTCCTCATTGATTTATCAGCTGCCTAAAGGAGAATTCTCCAAGTGGGGACAGAAGTATGTCTCTCCGTTCATGCTGCCATCATTTGGAAGACTTTCAGTACAGAGTTCAATGCAGAGGCATAGTAGTTGCAAGGCTTTTTAGCAAAGAACTAACCATCAGCCACTAACTACAACCACCTAGATGTAGTTCTTTCTAAGAGATGTGTGTTTAAAATCAACAGTGCCATGCATCTGTTATTATAATGATTTATGTCTTTGAATCTGGGAGAGAAAGAACAAAAGTTCATTGGCAGTAAATAAAAGCCTAAAAATCCTCTCAAGCTGGAAGACTGTATATCTTGAAGAATGTTTCGTATCTATTACAGTTCCTTCCCAGAGCCCTAGACTCTGTTCCACCCATGTGTTTGTGAACTGCTCCCAGCACTCGGGGCCAGAATCCAGGGCCCCCACCTCCCAACACTCGTATGATTCACACAAAGGCTTTGTCTCTGTGACGCTACCCTCGTCTTTGGAACTTTCTTTTAAAAGTACCTCCATACACCAAACATACTGAAACAGTCTGTTTCTCTGTGATCGCTGAAACAGTCTGTTTATCTCTGATCGATCAGTATTATTTTTACTTGGAGAGAAAAGAAGAGGGTGTGAAAGAACACGAGCATCCACTCATCTTGTGACAAAGTCCTCCAAGCATCTTACACAGTGTTAATCAACAGCCATACTGCTTGCTGTCACTCACAAAAACCAGGAGGCAAGCCAATCAATATCAGCGTTCAGTGCTATTTTCACTGGTTGAGATCAACTTTTGTAGCAGTTACAAAGCTCACATTAACCAGAGCCTTGCTCAATGGCCTGGCAAATTCACCATTATTTCAAAGTTAAACTAACGGCCTCCATCTCACTGCTGTAAAGCAAATCAGACTCTGGATACATGTACTCAACAATACAACTCAGACAAACATTCAACATTCCACCAGAGAGCATTGGCACAAAATGAAAGACAAAATTTTTTGCATCTACCTGACGATAACCAAAGTTGCCCAGTTTTAATATAAGACTTCAACCGATGGTTGCCAACTGTTTTTGTTTTCCTGCTTGTGTAAGTTTTTTTTATCTTTGCTGGATCTAATCCTAGCTGAGGGCCTTGTCAAATTAAAACGACAGCATCATTGGCTTTGATTTTAGGGATTTTATATGTTGTAATTTTCATCCTTCCTTGGGGTGTTGTTTATTCAAGTCTGCTTTAGATGATCGTCTGATGATTTGTTGCTTTATTTCAAAGCTTTTTTTTTAAATGTCAGTGTGTGTGTGTATTTGTTTGTGTGTGTGCTTATGTGCACTTTGTTACTAACATGCTGTATTGAACACCCCGAAAGGACAGCTTTTGCGTGACTAAGCCTTTGAATTAGCTATGCCCCCTCATTCCAAAACCCTGCCCTCCAAAGATAATTTTGAGACCAAAACCGAGCAAAAGAGCTATTTTTCTGTGGCTTTGTCATAATTGCGCCCTCAACTGACAAACATTGAGAATCATAGCCTCAGTGATCTGCTTCGAATGACAAAGATCAAAATGTTTGATATGTCAAAAGCATCAATGTCAACGGTTTGCAACACATATTTGTTTGCTATTTCCAAAGTCAACAGCTGTCACAGAGACCGGTGAGATATATCAGGACACTTATTTCCTTATTATCTTTAATGGTGTAGGAAAATATTTTGCATACATTTGTATTTATAAAAACAAATCGCTTACAGCACCTTAGTGCCACTTGCACCAGCAAATGGAATATTTGCAAAAATAACATTTGTTTTTTAATTACTTTCCGGAATACTCCCCCGGTCTTCCATTGGCTGTTAAACAGATTGTCCCAACCCTTAACCCATACCAATAGTTGGGTCAGTGTTGCTGCATTGGGTGGTCAAGATGCTCAAAGAAATATAGGAATGTATTGATAGCACAACAGAGCCACAGATTTTGAATTAGTTGGTGAAATCAACTTACAAATGGCTAGGGGTTAGGAATGGAGAGCCATTTTAATTTATTAATACATATATACATTTTTTATACTGGAACTGTATGATTTTCAGCATATTGACCTGTTCCCTTTCAAAAAGCTACACTTATAATGCTGCACTGAATTAGTGCTTTGGGAACAACTTTAGGTGTGACCAGCTGTGAATATGTGTGCAACACGTCAATGAAAATTGACAGGAATTTATAGCCTCTGCTGGTGACATCATTGGATGCACTTGTAGCAGGGCTATAAATAGATGCATCACAGGTGTATCGTCAGAACTTTCTTTCCTCTGTTAGGAATTGTTAGGCAGTGCGCAGAAACCATTCTCTTTCTCTTTTTTGTAAAAAAAAAAGGAAAAGAATGACTGATAAACAAAGCAAACGGTGTGTGTTATCATGTTTAAGCTCTATGGCTGAAACGGACACACACCAGTTTTGCTTTGTGTGTTTGGGGGAAGAGCATGCTGCTCTTGCGTTGCGGCAGGGCAGGGGCAGGCATTGCGATCTGTTTACAGTCAAAATGATTCACACTCGTCTCGCTTACTTCCAAGAGCCAGCGCCCACTCTTTCATCATGGCCTCTCGCATAGATCTGGGTGAGGAGCGAGAAACGGGTCCGTCCCTATCGCTTGCTCTTTCCCCAGATCTAGCTGATCGGCGCCTCTTCGGTTCACGAGGGGGACGCTGAACCTCTATACATTCCACGCACAATAATAAAGCGGCTGAGGAATTACTTGAGGTGGTTACTTGGGCTGTTGCCAGACTATAGTTAGACTGGCCACGTGAACAAGAGACCCCCCAAATTCTCCAAACTAGTAGACAGATTTCTGTCTGGTGGCCAAAAAAAAATAAAAAGGGAACACTATATCAGTCCCTTCCTTTCTTCTATGACCTCCATAACGAGCGTTCTCATTCATGGAGGAATCCTTATACTTTGCGTGTCTTCGTGCCCTCGACGTCAACATATTCAACTATCATGGATGCTGAGGCTCGAGGGTATTCGGTGATGCCGCCGATAGAAGAGACACTTGTGGGTTATCTCTCACCTGGCTCGGCATCATCGCTAGGGAGACCCACTCTCCACACAAAGCTGTGCAGGTCCACCTCCACGCTTGTGGGGAAGGCTTATCAGGCAGCAGATCAGGCTGCTGCTGCCCTGCACACTATGGCAGTGTTACAGGCGTACTAGGCTAATCTGTTGAAGGACATGAGTGCGGGCACCACGGTCGACGAAGAGGCTTTCTCTGAGCTTCGTCGAGCCACAGATCTGTCTCCCTGCACGACCAAGCAGATGGCCCGCACCATTGGCTGGTCTATGTCTGCTTTAGTCAGCATGGAGAGACACTTATGGCTTAACCTATCGGGCATCAGAGACAAGGAAAAAACTTTCCTTCTCGATGCCACGGTTTCGCCTTCTGGCTTATTTGGGGATGCTATGAATATAGCTATCACCAGGTTCCAAGAGGCAAAAAGTCACTAGGAAGCCTTCGGGCAATTCCTTCCTCGCCACACTCAGGGGGAGGGGCCGTCAGCCACCCAGCCCTGCCCTGGTCCTTCTAGACGGGAGGCTCAAAAACAAAGCGTGGCGAATTGTGCTCCCCCTCGTAAAGACTTGGGGCCGGTTCGTCGCCCTCAGCAGCCCCCAAAGCAAGACCTCAGGGCAGTTATTTCTAAAGGAAAAAAAAAACCTGATGGGTCTGCACCCAGCTTTGGGGGGGTAGCCCCCCCTTGGGACAGGTCACATGAAACATCCACCTGTACCCTCCCGATACCCCCACGAAACCACTCCATTCCCGCCGCCTCTAGTGTTTTGGGAGTTAACAGTTTCCAGCGACATGTTGGGTGTTCCGTTGCTTCCTGCCTTAGTCCAGGACATGGGACACTTCACATCCGCTCAACAGGAACTGTCAGAATCGATACCCAACTCAGAGAACCTGGCAGCGTGGAAACTACTGCCAGGTCGTTCTATGTGGGTCCTAAGAACTGTAGAAAAAGGCTACAGAATTTAATTTGTTCACCATCCTCCGCATTTCAACGGCGTGGTTCCCACTACCGTGAAACCAAGAAAAGCATGTTTACTGTGGAAAGAACTGCAAAATCTCTTGGTTAAAGGGGCCATAGAACATGTTCCCCTTCCAGAGAGAGAGAGTCAGGTTACTATAGCAGATACTTCCTGGTTCCCAAGAAGGATGGGGGGTTGACCTTCAAAGCTTGAATCGCTCGAGGGCATTCAAGTTCAAGATGCTAACCGTCAAGATTGTCGTGTCTCAAATCCAACATCGAGATTGGTTGGTCACGATCGATCTCATGGACGCGTACTTCCATATAGAAAGTCTGCCACAACACAGGAAGTTCCTGAGGTTCGCTTTCGGGGGCGAAGCTTTCCAATATCGGGTTATTCCATTCGGTCTAGCCTTATCACCCTGCACATTCACGGAATGCATGGATGCAGCACTTGCTCCTTTGCTACTCCGGGGCATCCGCATTCTGAATTACATAGACGACTGGCTGATACTAGCACAGTCACAAGAACTGGCATTACAGCACAGGGATATCATCTTAGCTTACACCAAGAAAAGCGTCCTCTCGCCACTCAGAAAACTACCTATCTGGGGATCGTATAGAATTAGATCACAATGCGGGCACAATTGTCTCCCGCTCTAATCGAGTCCAATCAGAACACCCTCAGCCAATCAGGCTAGGCCAAGGTAGCACTGTTCGTCAGTATCAAGGTCTCATGGCAACTGTGTCCTCGTGATACCTTTGGGCCTTTTTGCACAGACCATTTCAGTTGTGGCTCAAAGCCAGGGGATTTCATCCAAGGGCCAATCCCCTAGGCTGATAAGGGTTACGCGCCACATGCTAAGTAATCTTTCTATGTGGTTCAGACCCCAGTTTCTCACTTTGGGTCCCACTCTAGGTGCGTCTTGCTGTCGTAGGTTGCTAAAGACAGTTGCCTCCCTAACGGGCTAGGTAGCGGTCTTAAGTGGTCGTCCAACTCAAGGGGAATGGGAGTGTCGTCAGTTCGATTTGTCACATTAACTGTCTCGAGTTGATGGCTGTATTTCTGGCCCTGAAATACTTCCTCCAGAGGCTGCCATGTCTTGCGGGTGGACAACACAGTGGAAGTCTCTTACATAAACCATCAAGGAGGTCTACGTTCACGCCAGCTGAACAGACTGGCACAGCAGATTCTCCTTTGGGCCCAGGGCAAGCTCCTGTTAATCAGATCAGCTTTTATCCCTGGATGCCTGAATGGGAGCAGATTTACTGTCCAGACAAAAAATACCGATGGGTGAGTGGAAACTCAATGGAACAAATCTGGGTGAGATTTTGCAGGGCAAAAGTGGACCTCTTCGCCTCTCAACAGACAGTGCAATGTCCCCTCTACTTCTCTCTGAGTCACATCCCAGAATGCATCTGTATGCGTTTCACCCAGTTTCTCTGCTCCCGGGAGTCTTGGCCAGAGTTCGCCAGCAAGGGTCCTGCATCTTACTGATAGCTCCATGCTGGCCGAACAGTGTATGTTTCTCTGAGATAATGTCTCTCCTCGATGGCTCGCCTTGGGCGATTCTGGACAGGAGGGACCTTCTGTCTCAGGCGCTGGGGACAATATTTCATCCCCGGTCCGAGCTGTGGAACCTTCATGTTTGGCCCCTGAACGGTACCAACTTAGGGACACTGGTTTTCACCTGAGATTATTGAGACCATTTTAAGTGCTAGGGCTCCCTCTACCAGAAGAATCTACGCCAATAAATGGGGTGTCTTTGAAAGATGGTGTAGTGCACATAATGCAGATCCTCCTGCTAGGACCAGGACCCCTTCATGGGACTTAGCAATAGTCCTTGAGGGTCTGTTTGAGACCCCCTACAAACCTCTAGAGTCAGTGTCTGATAAACTTCTCAAGATGGTTTTTCTTATGACGATTACCTCTTTAAAGTGAATTGGGGATCTACAGGCTCTGTCTGTCTTGCCAGTCTCCATAGATTTTGATCCAGGAATGGTTAAAGCAATTTTGCACCCTCCTCCTGTCTACCTGCCTAAGGTGCCTTTCTCGACCTTACATAGAGTCACTCTCGAAGCCTTCTGCTTCCCGCTGTTTACAACACCGGAGACATAAATCTGAATCACCCAGCCAGTGGCGTAAGTCAGGGCAACTATTCGTTTGCCGTGGGGGCCACACCAAATGGGGCGGCCGCCACCAAGCAGACTATGTTGCATTGGGTGAGTGATGCTTTTGCCCTGGCCTATGAGGCGCGTGGTCAAGCTTCGCCAGTAGGTATCAGGGCTCGCTCTACCAGAGGGGTCGCCTCCTCTAAAGCCTTGGCTAGAGGTGTCCTCTGCAGCATGTTTGTGATGCGGCAGGCTGGTCCTCTCCGCACATATTCATTAGTTTTTATAGTTTGTATGTTCATGCCACTCCGGGCTCTTATGTCCTTGAGTCGACATCACAAGCTCATGTCTGAGACCTCTCGCGCTCCTGTGAGCACACTACACAACGTAAGGGGTCCGGACATCCACAGTGCAGCGGCGTGGGTATTCCCGTTCCCAAATCGCTAATTCAGTGCAGCATCATAAGTGTAGCTTTTTGAAAGGGAACTGTGGTTACTTGACTGTAACCCTTGTTCCCTGATAAAAGTGGAATGAGATGCTGCACTTCATTGCCACACATGGACTCCCCCAGGACTGCTCTTCAGATAAAATACCTGACGATGCACCTGTGACGCATCTATTTATAGCCCTGCTACAGGTGCATCCAATGATGTCACAGGCAGAGGCTCTAAATTCCGGTCAATTTTCATTGATGTGTTGCACACATATTCACAGCTGGTCACACCTAAAGTTGTTCCCAAAGCACTAATTCAGCACAGCATCTCGTTCTGCTTTTAGCAGGGAACAAGGGTTACAGTCAAGTAACCCGAGACGTTTCATATAGTGTCACTGTATGACAGCGCCACCATGTTTGTGACCAAAATGCAATATACCTTCAGTGTGCGGCGCTGTGGGATGCGATAAAATACTTGGACATTTTTGCTTCGTTTTGTAAAAATTGTTACTTATGTTTACTTTACACCTGAAACTTTAGAAGAAAAAAAACTATTTGACTCTGGTGAGTAAAGTTGTATCTTTCAAGTGTCACGTCTTCATCTGTTAAAGTCAAGCAGCAATGAAGGGGGAGAGCAGGGATGAAATCACTTGCTCATTTACTCCAACATGTCAGCTATCTTTATACATTTCAATTATATTTACAGCGTCATCGAATCATTTACGCATAGTACAATGTTAAATTCTAAATTTCTAAATAAAGTACTTGTTTAATGTGAATATACTAAAGTTAGCCAATAAACAACACATCATTAGATTATTTATGAACAACAGTCTTTATTGACACAACCAGGCTACAGTGTGAACATTATTATTATGATTATTATTATTATTATTATTATTGTTATATACACTTATAACTCTCAGTTGTTTTCTGTGTATACTTCATGAGTTAAAATCAGCTATTCCATTCATACAGATGGGATCATCACAGACGTTTTGTAGCATTGTCAGTAAATCTGTAGCAGGTTGGTTTTATTCCACCAATAACATTTATTAATGTTTGAAATTTTTTTTTTTTTAATAAATTAAATTCATTATTTGTATGACAAACACTTCCTGGACTGATGTTTTGTGCTTGTCACATAATATTTAGTATGGATAATGTGTGAAAAGAGATGCAGGGCTTGTTTCTTCCCTCAATTTTCACTTTATTTTCAGAATGATTTGCCTGGACGCAAGTGTCAGCTTTACAAGTTACATAAAGAGGTTGCTCTACAAATATCTGATGGACCCAGTTTTAAAATTTCCATCATGGTCTATTTTCATCCATCATATTACCATAAATATCCCAGAAACTTAGTGTATTTGATGTTGTTTCGATATTGTCTAGATTTTCAGTTAAAAATGACTTTCTATAGCAAGCGTGAGCCAGATGAAACAGTTGTTCTATTTAATCATTTTCATTTGGGGAACATACTTTTAAAAGTGAGAGTGAGAATGACAGGCGCAGAGAGTGAGCAGTTTGGCGGGCGACCAAGAGTGTAAAAAATTTACTTTGAAAGTAAAAGGTTTTCTGTGCCACTTTCAGCCAGAATAATCACATATGGACAATTAAACATATTAAAACTGATGTGCAGTTTCAAATACACAGAATGTATGATAGTCTTAACTCTAGAGAACACATCAGCAATGCTAAATCCCAGATATTTAGAGGCAATTTTGAAATCCCGACACCTGACATGTAAATCAGGCAGTTCTGTTTCTCACCGGTGATTCATAATAAAGATAGGCCTACATATTATGACATATTAAGTAGCCAGTGGAATTTAATAAAATAAAAAAGAATTATGAAAAATGTAAGCACATATTTTATTATCATTATTTAAAATATAGCTATATTTGGACAAATTGCGTAATTGCATTTATGCCTTTCAAAGAGCTTTGAAATGTGAAATGATCTGATCATTTGGCAACAGATTGCTATGGGCAGTAAATGCAAAACAAAAAGTTTCACAACACTCTAGATTGTCATTTAAGGGTTAAAGTTCTGGTACATCGAGTCAGATGACACAACTAAATGGCATGGATTTTTGTGATTCGCTTCTTCGACACAGAGCCAACAAAAGTGCCTCTAGTAAGAAACCTTTTAAATTATTTTTTTTTTTCATTGGAACTTGTTTGGTTGTAAAGAGTAGCATAAGAGTAGCTCTAGTTTAGTTTGCCATGCCGCTTAAACAAACAACATGTCAGCACGCTGATGTCAACATATGTTGATTTTGGGACATTATCCCCTCAAAAGGTAAAAAAAAATTTTTATTTATTTGAAGTTATATTTTTACTTAATAACTTTCAACATTAATACATCTGTGGGTTTTGCTTAATTTAGAAATAAATTTTGTCAATTTATTTTGTTATCACTCTACAATACGGATCTATTAAGTAACATTAGTAAATTAATTCCTACATTTACTGCCTTTTCACATAGAAAATCAATGCTTCATCCACAAATTAAAAAAATTGGCTTTCAGAGGCCAATATGGAGATGAAAATAAGGTGGATTTCAAACTATTCTGAGACCAGTGCAGACAGACAGCACACTAGAGGTTAAGTCATTCACTAAATAGGGAGCAAGTGGACATCCTATAGCTTTCTATGCAGATAAGTGCATTCACTCCTAAAATCTGACAAAATGTTCTCTCTCAGGTTTCAATGCTAAATTTGATTTTAACATGTTTGGCAATGATTGGATGATGCTGGCCATTACATAGAAAATAATTATTAGAAAATCAGCTGAAATGTCTGTAATGTCTCTAAAGCATGAATAGCCAACACTTCTGGAAATATAATAAACAATTTGATGAAAAACTTTTTATAGCTTAGTATTATTTTAAACTTCACAACATAGTCCCACTGTTCACATAAATGGACATACTTTTTTAGGAAAACTATTTAATCTAGAAAAACCTTACAACACCTTTCCCTACGAATGGCTTACTTATAGTTGTCTGTGCATATGCTAAGATAGGATAATGTTTTTTTTTTTTCACTTTAGAAAAAATGACATATCAGCATTAAACGTAAATCCATTATATTATCTCTTGCTTTCTTTCTCACTTTCTTCTCCAGCACTCAATAAATGAAAAAGCATCCAGATTGCTCTGATTTGCTTTAGTCCCTTAACATTCTACCCACAGAAGTCATGTAGTGATTAGCATTGTAGTCAGGTCTCTCATCCACCCCTGATGGAGGCGGCCTGGCTGTGTTGGCAGTATGCTCAGTGAGGCCCAAGCTTGAAGGTGTAGCGCTCTGGGTGTGTGAATTTGTTAGAGTTTAATGAGAGTTCTCCCTGTGCCCTGCCACAGCATCCTCTGCTGTTGACATTTTCCCACCCACCTGTGTCTGGTCTTTAATGACCCTTTGCATGTCAGGCAAGTGATTTCCACTTGCACGTAGGCATACACAGGACATTTTGTTGAGAATTGGGTCCTCAAAATGGATTGAATCGTCATGCTTTATATTTAGGTGTGAAAGGTGAGCCAGGTGTCTCCTCGCAGACTGTGTTTTGTGGGTGTGCCTTTGTGCAGGTGTATGTTGGGGTCTGTGACATTGATTGTTCATACTAGCTGCTCTTAGATTATTTTCCTCATCTGACTTCTAACACTGTTTTTGCAGTCTTTTTTTCTGCCATGTTTTTGGACATGACAGGCATGTCAGGCAAGACGCATGTTTTCCATTACAGCTTGTTAAAAGAGTGACGGAGCTCTCTGTGCTCCTTCGTAGCCACCAAGTAATGGTCCCAACATCTCTCTCTCTCTCTCTCTCTCTCTCTCTCTCTCTCTCTCTCTCTCTCTCTCTCTCTCTCTCTGTCTGGCTGTCGTCTTCCAGCTTGGATACACTGTTTCAGCCTTCTTTCACGGTTTATTTTGTTGATACAGATAAGCCTGTAAGGTCTCCCTTGAGTAAACATCCCCAGTGAACAGAATGCCAGTCTATATTTCCTACACACACACACACACACATACACACACAGAACACAACACAACAGAACACAAAATTGCCTGACAAAAACAACCATATTGATCTCTGTTCGTGGTGAACACATTTACTGGAGAATCATACACACTCTTTCTCACACACATACACGCACACACACACACACACACACACACACACACACACACACACACACTGTCCCATTATTTCTGGATACTGTGAATGTAATTTTGAGGGGACAAAAGTATTGGTGCATTGCAAATTAATGCAAATAGGATGATTTGTGTTTTCACTTCATTCATTTTTTGTGAGTGCATGATTAGGGCTGGGTATTGCTCAAGATTTCCCAATTCAATTCGGATTCACAAGCTCCTTTCATATGAAAGAAATGATCTAGAAGATAATAGAGGTTGACACTGATAACTAAGTTGGGAAGACAAGCCGATAACCGATTAATTGGCCAATAGTTTTTCAAATTGCTACTGAATGATAAAACAACATTTAAAGTAGGAATGCATGATACCACTTTTTCTCTTCTGATACGATTCTGATACCGGAAATCTAAGTACCGCCCAATACCGATCCGATACCAGTGTTGTTTTTTGCATAATCAGTTTCGAATATCTTTACATTATTGTGTGGAACTAATTGTCAGTACTCTTTAATATGTAAAGAAACACAAACCTCTAACTACACATTATTTCAATATAAATGTATAGCTTATTAAGAACAACTTTATTATTAACTAGTGTAATGGATAATGTATAAGCAAAATTAACAGTAATTCCAGTCTTAGACAAGAAACCAGTGTTTTATTTTTTATTTAAAAATAAATAAAAAATGTATATGTGTAAACAGAGCAACACCATTCACTGACGCGCTGGAGCTGTGCGTGCATTTTATATATTTACGTATTAAACACAGCCTTTTGTGATTCACAGAACTATTGCACGTCTTCAATTTTAGTATGATTATTATATATATATTTATAGATACATACACACCGGCCACTTTATTAGGTACACCTGTACATCTACTTATTCATGCAATTATCTATTATAGCCAATCGTGTTACAGCAGTATAATGTATACAATCACGCAGATACGGGTCAAGAGCTTCAGTTAATGTTCACATCAACCATCTGAATGTGGAAAAAAATTTGATCTTAGTGATTTTGACTCTGGCATGATTGTTGGTGCCAGATGGGCTGGTTTGAGTATTTCTGTAACTGCTGATCTCCTGGGATTTTGTCACTACAGTCTCTAGAGTTTTGTACAAAAAACATCCAGTGAGTAACAGTTCTCTGGCCGAAAACAGTTGTAAATGACAGAGGTCAGAGGAGAATGGCCAGACTGGTCCAAGCTGATAGGAAGGTGACAGTAACCCAAATAGCCACACATTACAACAGTTCTATGCAGAAAAACATTTTTGAACATACAAAACTTCAAACATTGAGACTGATGGGCTACAGCATCAGAAGCAGAAGACCCCTCACGGTACCACTACTGTCAGCTTATAACAGGAAACTGAGGCTGCAGTGGGCACAGACTCACTAAAACTGGACAGCAGACAGTTTGAAAAACCTTGCTTGGTCTGACAAATCTCGATTTCTGCTAAGGAAAATGAATGATAGGCCCACTTTAGCCTCAGTATTCTGTTCTTGTCTAACAGAATTGGAACCCAACGTGGTCCTCTGCTGTTGTAGACCATCCGCCTCAAGTTTCAACATGTTGTGCATTCTGAGATGTTATTCTGCTCACTGCAATTGCGCAGAGGGGTTATCTGAGTTAACGTAGCATTTCTCTCTGCTCCAACCAGTCTGGCCATTTTCCGTTAACCTCTCTCATCAACAAGGTACTTTGGTCCACAAAACTGCCACTCTGTGTGAAAATCCCAGGAAATAAGCAGTTACAGAAATACTCAAACCAGCCCATCTGGCACTACCAATCATGCCACAGTCTAAATAACGGATATCACATTTTTCCCCATTCTGATGGTCGACGTGAACATTAACTGAAGCTACAGACCCCTATCTACATGATCTTATATTTTACATTCCTGCCATGACTGGCTGATTAGATAATTGCATGAATAAATAGATGTATAAATGTACCTAATAAAGTGGCCAGTGAGTACATTACTGCAATTTTCACAGTTGTGTAGGAATTATTTAAGTATTGCAGTAATGCAGTCATATCAGAATCATCATGGCAAATTCTTTAAACACATTGCGATAATTTGAATATGGGTGGGGGAAATGTGCTTGTATGTGATATGTGCAGATGTGATATGTTATTTAAACTGTGTTATGGGCTACTGATATTCTTTTATTTTTTTAAGACTTGCATACTGTATTCCACCCCTCAAAATGACCTTCTCTTCTTTTCCCTTTTTTATTATAATGAAGAACTCTCTTTCTCCATACTCAGTAGCCTGTTTGTAGTCCAAATTGTCTTTGTGTGTGTGTGTGCGCGTGCGTGTGTGCGTGCGTGCGTGCGTGCTTGAATTGGCATTTTGGCAAAAAAATGGCATTTTTTATTTTCATTAATTGAAAGACTTGCGATGAGTTCAAATGTTAACTGTGAATTGTGTTCTTTTGTTTGGCCACAGCTAAATCATTTTGCAATTTCCCAGTTAGTGCCACAGTGGTCAGTAAATTAGTGCTTTCTCCTTCTCCCTTACTCTTCCCCCCCCCCCATTCTCTTCTGCATTTCTATTGTCTCATATGCATATGTACTCCAGTGTGTATAAAAATTTGCTACCGTTTCAGACGTTCCCTCCGTTTGTGATGCATCACCAGAGCAGGGCGCAGCTGCAGTGCTCGCTACGCACTGTAGTACCGAAGTGAGACAGGGCTATCGATCACACTCACACACTCTATACATCCAGATGAGACGTACAGTGACACACATAGTAGTCGTGAGAATGTTTCTTCCTGCCTTTTGCTGCAAATAGGCCTTGTGTAAAGTGAGACTGAGTGAAGAGGTGAGGGTAGCCTCTGTGCATTCAGGTTACCTCATGTTTGTGTGTCCAGGAGTGGATGTATGGGCGGATTTAGACAGATCGCACACACTCACTCCATCTTACTGTCAGCTTGACCTCCCAGCTGTGTCCTATCACATCCCTGGCTGAGAAAGCACATGCTGTTAAAGTGTGTGTGTGTGTGTGCCTCTCCAGTTAGACGAAATGTGCTTCTGCAGCTAGCGGTAGAAAATTAAATCTGCCTGAATTCACTCAATGGCGGTATTAGTTGAGAATACCTCAGAGAGACAGATATAGTGGGACGTACATGATAGCACGTGTTAGAGTAAGAGAGAGAGGCAGAACGAGAGAAAGAGAGAGAGCTTTAGGACTAGCATAATTTCAATTAGCTCTGTACGTGTGTTGTAGACTGACGTTAATATCCAGTGAACAGCATGGTGGATCTGTAAAAGCTTTCTCCACAGAGAGGCTTTGGTACTGCTCAGAGCAATGCACGATGAAAAGCTAACATATAGCCTGTCACTTCAGTCCACATGAATTCAGGTGACCAAGAGCAAAGAAATTGACGTTGTCATTCAAATATGATTTCCTTTCCTGGAACGAAATGGCAGTAGGCTTTGTATAATATTTATGTTTGGAAGAAAAACAAAAGAATCAGAATCAGCTTTATTGCCATGTATGCTTACACATACAATGAATTTGTCTTGGTGACCGGAGCTTCCAGTGTACAACAATTCAAAAACAATACAAAAACAGCAGCAAGACATAGATAATTAAAAACAAAACAAAACAAAAAATAATAATAATAAAAATAAATAATTATACATATACATACATACACTCAGACACACACACACAAGGAATGTGAATTGGGTATTTGAGTGATATACATTTCACAATTTTATACAAAGCATATGCACAATATAAATACGTAACATTTCAAGCATTAAAAATAAATGTGATTTCCACTTGTAATGAAAATTAATGATTTCACAATGAATCAATGTGATGAATCTGTAATGGTACCAATAATACAATAGCAATTATGAAGGATAATGATTCTAATATATATATATATATATATATATATATATATATATATATATATATATATATATATATATATATATATATACTATATATATATATATATATATATATATATATATATTTATGTATATGTATATATATATATTTATGTATTTATTTTTTTCATTATCATGCCTCTTAATATGATCCCTCATGGGTCATTTTGTTTTTAATTTATATTTTAAAAAAATACTATAAGATCCTCTGTAAAATACCTTAATACTTGATTAGATGTAGAATAGTTTAGATTATGTTTAGATTTATTTCAGAGTTCCTAGGCTTCTTCTTCCTCATCATCTTCTTCTTATTTTTATTATGTTATTAACAATTGTGTGTGTCTGTGCGTGTGTGTGTGGCTGGTTTACGAGGACTTTTTTTTAGGTTACAAGTGTGGCTTATGAGGATATTTCTAGTGTCCCCATAATTGAAATTGCTTAAAAAAATGTATAACGTTTTTTGTGAAGGTTAGGTTTTGTGGTAGGGTTAGGGGATATATTCTATAGTTCGTACAGTATAAAAATCATATCGTCTTTGGAGAGTCCTCATAAGGATAGCTGTACCAACATTTGTGTGTGTCATGTGTTTGAGTGAATGCAGCCACTCAATATTGTGTTGATGTCCTTTCACACACACACACACACACAACGCTTGCTCTATCCCCAGATAAAACCCAAGCCTGCCAGACTCTGTCAGTTCAACTGCAGATCATGTGACAACGTACAATCCTTCATAGACGCTCTCTAACACATACACATGCACACATTTTGCCACACATCACAATACAGAAGAAGAAGCTATTCTCCCATTGTCAAAACCAAGTAAAATCCTCTCTTTCATCCTCTTTCGCCTCGACCTATAGATGAGAGACAGCAGGGAGTGTCAGAATGTGGGATACAGGGGCAGAGAAGAGAAAGCGAGTGAAAGGGAGATAAAGGGCACAGTTCGTGGTTCGGCACACTGCAGGGGTGAGGCATTGAGGACCCGGGAGCTCGACACTGTCGCTTGAGACGGCCCAGATGTGTCAGGCTCCTGTGCCTGAGAGATTTCCATCTCTTTTGCCCATAGCTCCCAGCCCAGCAGGGGGACTTGCATCGCACTCGCACAAAAGCATTTGACTGCTCCCTCTACATTATTCAGCTGACATAACCCCAGTGTGCTGAAGAAGACAGAGAGAGCGAAGATGACGGGAGTCTGCACGTATGAGAGCGAAACCGATTTTAGCTCATAAACGAAGGGAGACGGCAAAATTACGCACCACTGTGAAGCACTCCTGTGGATATTTTTATCCTTCCCAAATTTTCACACTCTCAAACTCTCTTGTTCTATCAGAATCTGACTCTCCCTCATGAGAGGAGTTTTTTATTGTGTGTGTGTTGTGTGTGTTGTGTGCGCATGTGTGTGCTCCTGCTGCGCTGTGATCTGCCTGTATTGAAATAGCTCTGTATCATGACCTACATTCCTCAGCTTGGGGGCTGACACTCAGGGAGGGAGAGACAGATAGGGTGAAGGTATAAAAAAGAAGACACTCTGATGAGTCGAGCTGGTTTCCTAGCTGTAATTTGAAGATACACAACAAAACAACAATAAACATTCCATTGTTCTCCATTATTGTTAACAAATGCTCAGGTGTCGTCCCTTTCCTCTCATACCCTTGTCTTTTGTTTTTGCAGCTGTAGCATCTTAAGCCACATTTGTTGTGTTGTTAGTTTGTTTGTCAGGATTATGTAAGGCTCTTTGATGGGAATGAAGTGAATGAGGGCATGACTCAAGGGAGGCGTCTTAGCACAGGCTTGCTGCCGCCACATAACCCTCTGCTGTTTCAGCCTGTGAACGCAATAACGCTTAGCACTGGACGCTTATATTTGAGGTTGCTTTGTCGCACTCTAGATGTTGATGTATGTAGAGTGCCAGGGGCCTTAAGAGTGTTTGTTTGTAGAAGCAGGATTATTTTCCGTCAGGAATGTCAGGAAGGTGAGTGCTGGGGTTTGTTGATGTTTAAGCTTTGCTCGAAGCTCTCAGGGCTCCACAAAACTCAACTTGACGAATATAAAATGTTTAAGATGCTTGTTTAGATATGTTTTCAATTGGAAAAATCTCTGGTATGATTATATGGAAATGGAGATGTCAGATCTCAAATTGTATTTTCATTTCTCTGTTCTCATAGCAAATTTTTTTTACTGTTTTCCATTTGTTTATTTGTTTGTTTGTTTTTCCTTGAAATCCTAACTTCAAGGGCTAGTTCACCAAATAAATGAATATTCTGTAAACATTTAATCACCCTCATGTTGTTGCAACCCTGTTACGATGGCAACGTCCACACTAATCCATGTAAGTTTAAAGCCTTCGATTTTAAAGCCTAATGTCATCATATTCCAAAATGTTTTGCTATGGAGAGTCTTTCTAAAAGTCTCAGTTTTCAGTGTCGTTCCAGTATGGATTTACACAGAAAAGTGCAAAAAAAAGTTAAATGCTATCTATGTAGTGCTGCATACATTGGAAAATGATAAAATCCTTACTTTATGGTATAGCTCAATAAAAATGTATATTCTGTCATCATTTACTTTTCTCATTGTACCCTCTTAAAAATGTTTTACACTTTAACGTGACGAGGAAGAGGGCCGGGCCGGGCCGTGAGGACTCATGTGTGGCCTAGAATTGGGCTAATCAACCGGAAGGGGGATAAAGACGAGCCAGAGTTCAGGAAAGCGAGAGAGTCACATGTGTGTGTGTCTATGTGTCTGTGTCTGTGTGTTTATGTTTATGTTTGTTTAAGTTAATTTATGTAATTTATGTTTCATTGACTGCTCAGCCAGTTCCCGCCTTGGCCATCCTTTACCCCGTTACAATTAATTTCTTTGGAACACAAGAGGAGAAATTTTGAAGGATGAGTCTTGCTGCTCATTTCCAGACATTGAGAGTGAATGGGGATTGAGGATGCCTTATATAACATTTTCTTTCATGTCCCATGGATCGAAAGCATTCATACATATTTGAAAAGACATGAGGGCGAGTAAATAATGGCAGAATTGTAATTTAAAGGTGATCTGCCTTTGTGAAAAAACAATGGCTTCAGCAGATCGTAAAGTGATGGTAGCTGCATAAGGGCGACCATAAAGGCTGATTGAAATATATTTTGAGCCCGCCCTTAGAGAATTGAAGAGTGCAGCCCGCAGTGACTGGAAAACTGTTGACACCATGTGATACCAAGTAATGAGAACAGACAGGATGTTGCCTTTGACTCTTGTCGTAAGACAACTTTAAAAGTTCCACTTTTTCCCCTTTGCTGTGAGTGTGTATGTGCTTTCATGTGAACTTTAAATGAAGGGATTGTTTTCTCAGGTGCAGGTAAGTGTCTCGGCAGGTTTGCTGTCTATCGCAGGCCATTCCAGTGAGTTTCTGTAACACACTCGTGTAACACACACCACAGTACTGTGGAGCTTTAAAACTAAAACGTAAATAAGCATCAAGCACAAGGTGTTCACCTGCTTCATGTGCAATTAAACCATGAGCTGTAAACATCACAAAATGACTTTTTCCTGCTGCACGTTCAAAATAGGACAACAAAACAGCAGATATGTTCTTTATTAAATTTGTCCTAAGAGTAAATACTCAAGGCTGTTATCAGGTTTTGTATGGCTTGAATTACATACAGCATTTACATACAATTGTCAAAACATCAAATGTTCAAATGCATAAAACTTGGCTTTTTTATTTCAAAGCTTCAGATGTACTCTACCAAAATTTAATTTGTTGGTTTGAATTGAACGCATCTGATGCTTTAGTAATTGTTTTATTAGATCATCTTTATAGTAATCAGTTTTATAGTATTCCTTCTGCATTAAGTGGAACCATGAAGGACTTTTTTCACTTTATGTATCCTACACTCTCTGCTCTGACTCTCTGTCTCCTTTACTGGCTCTTTCTCAGCCTTTTGCTTTCCTTGTATGCTTTTAATAAAGTTTTCTTTGGATAAATGGTCTTGAGTAAAAATGCAGTCAAACCACATGTGTTTGCCCTGGGTTCTTATCCAGGGCCCTTTCTCATGCTTCATTCTGTTAACAAACCCCAGGGTTCATGAGCTAACTACAACACTGCTGTAGTACAGCACCAAAGAAGAATAACACCGCTCTCATGCATATTCTTAATGATGTGTCCAAGCCAAATGAGGAGGTGAGCATTAGGTCAGTCATGGGGGGAAAAGGGGCTTTGATAACTCCTTATAAGACTGTCGCAAGAATTTAAGAGCCATAACATTTTATTTTACTCCCCACTTTCCTTCCTGTGAGTTTTCTTTAAAGCAACATAATGGCTCGTCAGGGCTGATGTGGGCCGTCCGAATAGTTGGGATGATTTCAATATTAACAAAAGAGCGGCGAATTGCACAGGGAAATCAACACTGCAGCTGCAAATTCCCAGACTCAAGAGTGCTTTTATAGGTTGGTCTCCAGGCCTGGAGCGAGGGTGGAAGAGGAAGGGGGAATCAGGGAGAATCACATCAACGTGTCCTGCCGCCCGTAATGAAGCTCTCTGACAATCCATTGACCTGAGAGGGAATCTGTTTGATGTTTGAAACATGCTCAGATGATTGACAGATTCAACATCCACACACCTATGTGGAAATACAATTACTTACCAAGGATGAATCAATGATAGATCACAGTTGGAGGTGGAACTTTGTTTTATGGGAAGAGGAAGTCGATACTGTCACTATATTAGATATAGAAGTGGATAATGAGTGCTAAAAGAGGTATTAGGCCACCTGATGTTTTCTCTGTATGTGTGTTTGAGTGTATGGGCCAGGTTTTACTACAGTATCTTTGATATTATACAATGGGTCTGTTGAATGCTTGATTCTGATTGGATAACATTCTAAAGTGCAATTATTTTTCAAGGAAACGCACAGCTATGAAATAGTTCCAGGTCTTGGCCGCATAACGGTTCCATATCATTTCGCCAAATTATTTCAGTTATTTCAAAAAGCCCTACAGGCTACCACAACAAAATTACCAAATAAAACATATATGTTGGTTAAGTACATCAGATAAGATTGACAAACAATGTCTGTAATATCCTAAATGTATTTACATTTTGATTGAATTGTGTCCTTGGGCTCCCTACTCTCTCTCTCTCTGTCTCTTTCACTCTCACCTCACCCATACCACACACACAAACACACATACGCCAATTATGCTACCACAGCAAAATAATCTTATAAACCAAGACATTGGTTAAAGTAAATTGATTAAGAATGTCAAACAATATCTATAGTATCCTACATTTATTTCAATTTTGGTTGAATGTTTTGGTTGAAAATGGCGACACTCGCTGCTACTGAGAAGTGCATAAGCTTACATCTTGGCGAATTTGAAGTGATGTTACGTCTAACGAGAGCTGCAACAAAAAAAGTTCATCCCAGAAATGATCTCTCTCAAATTATGAGTTTCTCTCTTTCGATCATTCAAAAACAAACACACACACACACATGCAAATGCACTACCATTGTACTCCAGTAAGTGCTCCAGTATAGCAGTGCAAGGCTTGCAATCCTCCGTGCTAGTTCTAAAGTGAAGTTTTCAAACTAGCAATGAAGGCTCAGACTGTATCTAAGCCATAATGGGTGCCAAACTTTTGAAGCACCAAATTCCACATAAAGGAAGCATAAAAGTAATCCATATGACTCCAGTGGTTAAATACTTGCGTTCAGACAAGGTGATAGGTGTGGTTGAGAAACAGATCAATATTTACTTTATTTTTTTTTTAATCTCCTTCTCCTGTTAAGCTCTTATGTCACGATTTGCAATTGGAGAATTCCAGCATTAATTTGAAGCATAGTTTAACTTACCCTTCAATATAAAGGAAAAACTCAGAGGTCTGTCAAAATAAAAGTACCTCTAAAATGAAAGCTCTGTTTGCATGAAATTGAAGAAGAGAAAAAATATAACTATTGTATGAAAATATAATATTCAAAAAGTACCAATAATACCCATAATGACAGTAGCATAATATTAAATGGTTGTATTATGATTATTATTATCTGCAAGCAATTTCACATAAGTGTACTGAATATCAGCATGTTGTGATTCAGCCATAGCAGCCTTGTGCCTCAGGCAATCAGATTTTTTTTTATTAATGTTTTAAAATCGAATATTTTTTTTTTTTTGTGTTAAAAATCAATAATTATATTTGCGTTTAGTTAAAGCTGCATGTATTAATCATAACATTTAATTAAAACGTTTAACATGGAATTCCGAAAAATTTAAACGGAAAACACAGAATTTGTAATTTCTTTAAGCAGAGTTGCAGCCAGGATAACTTACCCGATGGGGCATTTAAAATTTCGAACAGGGCATAGATTTGCCACTTTTCCATAAGATTTAACATTGCTGAAAATTATGTTTCAGCCGCCAAAACATTTTTGTTTAATAAATGTCTAATCAAATGATCCTCTGGAGAGCACACTCCCAAAACATGCCTATATTTCAGATTTACGCATTTAATTTTCATAATAAAATTCCATGAAATTTAATTGAGGTATCTTAAACAAAATTAAATGAATAAAACCTCAATATATTTAAATTGTATTCATTTATTTTTTATAAAGCTTAATTCAATTTGATGGAATTTTGATATGAATTGTATTTGTTTGAATTAAAGTATATTAATTTATCAACCTAAATAATGTTTAAGACAACTTCACTTATATTCATTAACAAAACGCAGCAAAAGGTAGTAAACCGCTGGACTCACAATTAGAACAACTGAACACACCAAGTGCTGGTGTTAAACATTTTGTCTTGAGGACAACATCTCACCACTTATGCTTGGACATTTTCGTTACATCCTTTACATCATTCGTTCATCCTTATCCTAGGTAAAATAATTTTCTTAAATCCATTTCCTTCTTTTAGCCTCTGAGCTCTGACTGAATTTCATAGCAGAAAAAAACAATTATATATATATATATATATATATATATATATATATATATATATATATATATATAATTAAGAAGTGAGCAGTCAGTTGGCCGGACAGCATAACTCCCGTTCCCACCTTCCACTTGAAATGTTCCATAACTCTCTACAAATAGTTTAAGGATTAATTTTCTATATTTTATTTATTTTACAATTTAGGTGAATATTTAGGCTTGAAGAATAAAAAAAGGTAAACCAGATTTAAAAGATAATAACTAAATTATAAAAATTGGTTCAACATTTTGACAGAGGGGGCTCAGTGGTCTGGCTGAGGGGGCACTGCCCCCTGGTGCCCCCAGGAAAGGGGGAAAGAAAACCATACACATCTGGGATGGCGTGAGGGTGAGTAAATTATAAGATAGTTTTCATTTTGGATAAACTAATTCATTTAATTGAAATCTAAAAAATACTTAAATGTTTCTATAAGTATTATGTGGGGCTTTAGGGTGTAGAAAATCTAATTAGCTTAAGGGTTAGATCAAATGTTTTGATGTAATTTACTCACCCTCATGTTGTTGTTCTTTGCATACAATGAAAATGATTGAAGCCTGAGGTCGTCAGCCATCACACTTAAAAATAATATAAAATAAAAACTTTTGCCTGAACTATCCTTTAATATAAAAACAATGTAAGTCAAGGGAAAGTTCCCACCATGCTATAAAAACAAAGTGTGTGCTTGCACTTCTAGCCCTGTATGCTAAAAGGGTACAGGTTAAAAACCTTACCTGTCAAAGACTTTATCGGCACAGATTAGAGTCATTTTAGGTAATATTACACCAGCCAAATGTTTGCTTATTAGTCCCACAACACACATTTGCATGCACTTCAGACCATAGGGACAGAGATCCTTATCTATTTCCTGCGCATTGGGAGTGTAGGCGTCATGAATTGTATATTTACAAAATATCTGTGACCCGATACCACCAAAAGTATCTTGTATCCGTAAAAAACCAGTCCAAGTCTCCACTAAGTCTCTTCCGTACTCTGAGAAGTTACTGTTACCCTACTCCCAAAACAAAATACAATTTTAATCTCTTTCCTCACACTGACTTAAGTGCCTGTGAACGTTCTTCACTTTCACACTTCTTTGAAACTTTAAAATTCACTTTGTTCTTCATAATCCTCTATCAAGAATAGATGACAGGTAAAGACCAGTGGAAGACCTCTCGGTTCAGGAGTGAGCAAGTCATTGCTGAAGAAACAGAGCGGAAAGTTCAGAGACATTGTGCAACTTCATCTGATAATGGTATCTAATCTGTGTATTATTCTGGGCTACAAGGCTTTTGTTCTGCTTTTGTTTCACAGTTATTATGTTGTCTGTAAGGTTCTAATCTCACTTTGTGTCTGTGTAATTGAAATAACCCTTCCCCTGAAAATTCACTTGATGTGTCCATAAAGGGAGATGAGAGAGATAGAGTGTCAGAGAGAATGTAAGCTGAGATGTTTTCACATTATGAACGAGGTCTCTTGATGGTCTATATCTCTGAGGCCACAGACTGTCACACCCTCTTGTAGGTCAGGAATATTGTCTTCCTCTTTGTGGAAGTATTTCTGCATCAACTCTTTTCATGCTTTGCCAGTGCACTTAATCCATCAGCCAAGGTTTTGTAACATGTTGTATACCTTGAGAAGAGGATTGTGGGAACTGTATCCCCCTTCTCCTTGTTTTTCAGGCTCCAGATCATATATGAGAATGGATGAGGGTAAATGGTGTCTGATACTGTAGTCTGTAGCCTGCGGTCCAGACCAAGGGAGCCCAACAATCATGCTATTGTCCAGCATCTGTCCAGTTGAAAGTTGCTACCTGGTGCTATCAACTAGAGGAGAGGATGTGGAATAGGTATTTCATCAATGGCTTCTTTGTGAGGGGCCTTGTTGCCTCCACCCCCCCTCCCCATCATATCAATAGACAGAGAGTGCAAAGTATTCTATTCAAAGATTCAGCCAATTAATCACACTCCCAGATTATCAAATGATTGCACACCCAAAGGCTTCCACCTGAGCAAAGGCGTCTTTACACAGTCGATTAAGGCTGCACTAAGTGGCCTCCAAATTCTGTGTGAAGATGCAATACTGAAAAGCAATATTAAAATACTTAATGTCAGAAAGGACATGGCACATCAGAGCTAGACTAAACTTTATCATCACGGTAAACAGCACGCGCTTTGTTTCCTGTCAACTTACTCAGCCAACAATCGGTAGCCAACACTAATAGCCTAATAGCTTTGTTTGTTTTGAGAAGATATGTAGCAATAGGGGAAACAATTGGTCCAAGTAGAGGTTAAAGGGTTCCTTTAATCACAGTAGTTTAGAGATTAAATTTATGACAGATTTATGGTTCTTTGTGGTGGTGCTGCAACAGAGAAACATGCAGTGTGAAAAGACATAAGTGGTGATGACTAAAGAACACAACATGAATGGGAGTGGATCCTGAGTCTATATATATATATATATATATATATATATATATATATACCTTTGACAGTATAACTTTTTTAATGAGGAAACATTTTTAATATACAGTGGGTACGGAAAGTATTCAGACCCCCTTAAATGTTTCACTCTTTGTTATATTGCAGCCATTTGCTAAAATCATTTAAGTTCATTTTTTTTCCTCATTATTGCACACACAGCACCCCATATTGACAGAAAAACAGAATTGTTGACATTTTTGCACATTTATTAAAAAAGAAAAACTGAAATATCACATGGTCCTAAGTATTCAGACCCTTTGTTCAGTATTTAGTAGAAGCACCCTTTTGATCTAATACAGCTATGAGTTTTTTTGGGAAAGATGCAACAAGTTTTTCACATCTGGATTTGGGTATCCTCTCCAGTTCTGTCAGGTTGGATGTTAAACGTTGGTGGACAGCCATTTTCAGGTCTCCCCAGAGATGCTCAATTGGGTTTAAGTCAGGGCTCTGGCTGGGCCATTCAAGAACAGTCACGGAGTTATTGTGAAGCCACTCCTTTGTTATTTTAGCGGTGTGCTTAGGGTCATTGTCTTGTTGGAAGGTGAACCTTCGGCCTAGTCTGAGGTCCAGAGCACTCTGGAGAAGGTTTTCGTCCAGGATATCCCTGTACTTGGCCGCATTCATCTTTCCCTCGATTGAAACCAGTCGTCCTGTCCCTGCAGCTGAAAAACACCCCACAGCATGATGCTGCCACCACCATGCTTCACTGTTGAGACTGTATTGGACAGGTGATGAGCAGTGCCTGGTTTTCTCCACACATACCGCTTAGAATTAAGGCCAAAAAGTTCTATCTTGGACTCATCAGACCATATAATCTTATTTATCACCATCTTGGAGTCCTTCAGGTGTTTTTTAGCAAACTCCATGTGGGCTTTCATGTGTCTTGCACTGAGGAGAGGCTTCCGTCAGGCCACTCTGCCATAAAGCATCTCTGGAGCTCAGCCACAGTGATCTTTGGGTTCTTCTTTACCTCTCTCACCAAGGCTCTTCTCCCTCGATAGCTCAGTTTGGCCGGACGGCCAGCTCTAGGAAGGGTTCTGGTCGTCCCAAACGTCTTCCATTTAAGGATTATGGAGGCCACTGTGCTCTTATGAACCTTAAGGGCAGCAGAAATTTTTTTGTAACCTTGGCCAGATCTGTGCCTTGCCACAATTCTGTCTCTGAGCTCTTCAGGCAGTTCCTTTGACCTCATGATTCTCATTTGCTCTGACATGCACTGTGAGCTGTAAGGTCTTATATAGACAGGTGTGTGGCTTTCCTTATCAAGTCCAATCAGTATAATCAAACACAGCTGGACTCAATTGAAGGTGTAGAACCATCTCAAGGATGATCAGAAGAAATGGACAGCACCTGAGTTAAATATATGAGTGTCACAGCAAAGGGTCTGAATACTTAGGACCATGTGATATTTCAGTTTTTCTTTTTTAATAAATGTGCAAAAATGTCAACAATTCTGTGTTTTTCTGTCAATATGGGGTGCTGTGTGTACAATAATGAGGAAAAAAATGAACTTAAATGATTTTAGCAAATGGCTGCAATATAACAAAGAGTGAAAAATTTAAGGGGGTCTGAATACTTTCCGTACCCACTGTATGTATGCTGTATATATTTATTTATTTATGTATGTGTAATTCATACATTCTTTAAAGTGTTTATTCTAGTCTGATCAGTTTTACATAAACACACAATTGTACTGAATATTTTTAGTCTTCATGTTATTAAATTTTTTTTGTCCTTTTATACTTTTTAACTATTATATATTTATATTTCATAATTATATATTTTCACATTTAAACATTAATGGCATTTTGTTATGTATTTTGTTTGTAAAGTTGTACTTCCAAAGAAATTAAAAGTCATTTTGAAACATATGTATGAAATCATGAGCTCTCACATGAGATGGGTCTCCTCAGGGGGCTGCCATATTAGAATCACATGACCAGCTGAATTCAATTAATATCAGTAACTGCCCTGTTGTTTGACTCTTTTACTCTTGGAATTAATTAATCATGGCTAACTATGAATATTGAATATTTACAATTGCAGCTATAACTTAAAATTGTTGTTTTTTAATGATGCTGCATCCAGGCTTCTGGAGGTCCAAGATAACATATAATTTTATTTTTATTTTTAAATACTGAGTGCACCTTTAAACTTGAAATCTGACTGCTATGTAATTTAAGTCACATTGTTTTACTACATTGCAGCAGGTGCCTAATTGCTGTGTAAATGCATTTGTGCCACCTATATGTGCAGCATTAAACAGTGATAGATAGATAGATAGAACTGCAGTAGTTAGAATGAAGGGTGGAAAGAACAAACTATTTTAAATCAAACTTATTTCTATGGCCTCATGAATGAAGGATGTACAGTATTTTATTAGCACAGGTATTTTACCTGTGAGATTTCAGCTTAATGCAATCATAAATCTTAGAGCATGCAGGAACTGTGCTTAGCTAATTTCCCCTCTTTATCTTTGAGAGTGTTGTAAATAAAATAAAATAAATATTAAAAATATATTATATATATATATATATATATATATATATATATATATATATATATATATATATATATATATGTATTTTTTTACCTTTGAAGTTATAATATTGCTTTATGCCATAAAAAGAAACTAATTTTAAGTTCCCAAGAGGAAAGACCTGTAAATTCCCTTCTAAAAATTTTCAGAAACACGGAGGATAGAGCCATCTCTCTATGCAAGCAGAATCTCACCATCCTGTACTGCCTCATACGGGATCTTGTTATGAGTCTAATTTGAAGGCAATTATTAATAGCTTATATATAATTTTATGATCCCTGCACTTTATTTGGAATCTGTTCATTATTTAATTATGTCTTTTTTTTAACTGGCACATTTTCTAATTTGTATGTTTTTTTTTTTATTACATTTTTATATCACTAAACGTGCAGAATATGCTTAGATGTCATCTACTGACAATGCAGATCTTTATGATAAAGTTTAACTGTTTGATGCAATTTTAGTGCAAGGTAAAACGTGCTACGTATTCCTTCATGATTGAATTAGCTATGCAAGCGTGCGTGTTTGTGTGATGGTTGAAACAGCTGGATTGCTCCACTGGCTCTCACTTTCTCAGCTGAGACATTGCAGCTCCTGGCGTGATGATCATCCTCCCTATTGTTTCCTGAGTGGCTTATTAAATTACTTGACCTCCCTCATATAGTAGGAGCTGTCACTGTGCTGCCCTGCTCCTATCTCCTGCAGGGCTCTCTCTCTTTATTTCCATCCATTTCTCTCATTCTCTCTTTGGCTTGCCTCTCGGCCGATACCAGGAGCTTGTATCTGGGCATTATTCCTTCTACTCTCTTGGGTGAGATTAATACTCTCTTTGTGTAATTATGACCTTATAGAGGGATGGAGTAAAGGAAGGAGTGAAGAAAGACCTTTACATGAGGACAGTTGAGAGGACCTGTAGCTACACACCAACCATGTGTATGTAAATTACAACTTGGCCTAGTAATAGCATTAATGGGCTGTTTACACTACACACTAGTAATTTTGTGTGCATTGTCACTGGCTTCGCACAATGTTTACCAATCCACTGTATGTTGAGAGGTGGAAGAGGTTTAACTAGCCTGCTGTCATTATAAGAACTACTCATTCAAGCCAGGCTTCAAAACAAAAAATAACAAATTTAATAAAAGTATTCATATTTATTTACTATATTATAATTTATTCATTTAAGTTTAATTTCCACCTTATTTATGATATACTGTACATAAAATATACTATTAAACATTTTAATGTACGATTATATTGTTACGTATGTATACTTTGCATTGCACCTCATTTATAAAACACAAGCAGGACAAATTTTTGTGTACATTGTAAATCGTTCGTAAAGCCATTATGATGTTAAAGGGAAAAGACTCTTAATGTAATATTTTTTGGTTTGAATTTTTTTTTCTAAGTTCACACAGTACAATCAATCAAAATAATTATGTAAATAAATAGCAATGTCCACACTTCACATATTCTTTGCCACAAACTAGAATTGAGCAGTGCCCAAATAGGAAATAGCCTGCAGTAATAGCCTAAAATATATAATATGGCTTGAATTGAGCACTGATTTTTGCTATTAGGGCCAAACCAGATATGAAATCTTCTTATTATTATTATTATAATTTTTTTATAATAAATTAATTTGAAATTGTTATATTTGTAGACAAAGGTCTCAGCTAACGAACCATGTAAGGGAACAGGTTTTTATAAAAATGCTTTTTTTTTCTGAAACTTGACATTTATTCACTTCATAACTTACATCTTACTGTGATTAGTGTAAAGTCTTTTATCAAATAATAATAGTGTTCAGTAAAGGAGTTAAGTGATAAAATGAATTATATCTATCTATCTATCTCTCAGTATAATATACAGTATATATATTTTTGAATATATGTTCTGAAAATTGACATAATGGGAATATATATATATATATATATATATATATATATATATATATATATATATATATATATATATATATATACAGCTTACAATACTATGTGTCCTACTGTTGCATCATACCTGAACAGGGAATGGGGTACTCAGAGTTATAGCAGACAATGACATATTCACAGAATTATAGTTCAGGATTCTAAACAAATCTGATGGAGTTGACACAAAATGAAGGCACAACTTTGATAGTTGTGGAAAATATATATTTTTTTTGCATTTTTAAACACTTTATTGTTCAGTTTAACATTTTGACCTCTTGCTGAGGACAGGTTAAGTTTCATGTACTTCCAAGTATAGAGCATGCATTTCTTTTTTTTTTTTCTAATGAAATTATTTAAAAATATGAATTCACATTTCCTTTAGATGTATATTTTTCTGTATTTTTATTATCATGAAGTAAAAATTATCATGATTCTTTAACGTAGAGGACTTTTTTATGTAGGACATGTTTTCCCCTTATGTCAAGAATCAGTGGTCTATTGTAAAAGAGAAATTAATTATATTAATTAATTGGTTATTTATTGTTAATAATATAATGTAATATAATATTAATTTAATCTTATTTATATTTTACAGCCTAGATCAGTGTTTGCCAAACATTTGCTTATTATGTAGCCCTTTTCAGGTTTACTCTATATTTCTACCACAGAGAGGACTTTTGTCTTATTATGTTCAGATACAATAAATAAAATGACAGCATTAGTAATAACATAAGAGTGAGCAATTGACAGATTTTTCCATCTTTATCTGGTGACTCCCTTTTTCCAAATCTTTAACTCTTTCCCCGCCAGCGTTTTTAAAAAAAGTTGCCAGCCACCGCCAGGGTTTTTGACGATTTTCGCTAAATTTTAATGGCCCGCAGAATATTTTCTTCCATGAATATATGAAGATGCTATATATCAAAATAAAGATCTGAGCCTCTGCTTTTAGGCAAAAAAAAACGATTTTATTTTATCTTCATTTGTTCTTTTTTTATTGCCACTTGAACAGAGGTAGGTTTTGTCAAAAACAACATTTCGGACAAAAAGCTGAGAAAAAGGCATTTTTATCAAACAAGTGCTTTAGTATTAGTATGGTGTTCCACTTCACGTTTGAGACGATCGCAGTCTGTTTCTTTGATCAAAGAGTTGCGTACTCTTTCGAAACATGTGCACGGGTCTTCCTTACCATATACCACCTAAAACACGGATACCCGGAAAATTCTGTGTTTGGCGGGGAAGCGTTTTTTCATAAAACCCGGAAAATTCCGTGTTTGGCGGGGAAAGAGTTAATAAGTTCAAATGTTTCTGACCTTCTAAGACATACTTCAGGGTTTCTATATATTTTTCTGAAGATTCTTTGTTTTCAAGGGGTGTATCACTGTTCCATCTGGAATTACCAAGAAGTTTCACTAATGATAATAAAATGAGACAAAGTTAATCGTGGTGGACATCCTACTGGTAGAATGAACTGTTAATGTTATTTAAATTTGTTTTTACATGCAAGCTTCATTTGTCTTGAATTATTGGTATGGGTTATGTGTGTTTGATTTAGAAAAAGAACAAAATTTAAAACTGTTAAGACAGCAAGAACCTTCGGCGACAGTAAATTCCTTACTTTTTGCCACCACTATGTTTGCTTAAGCAAAATTTTGTGATTTGAATTTGAACTTGATTTTGAAACAAACAAAAACTTTTTTGCTGCCCCACATCATTGTAAAAGCTTTTTGCATTTAGCGAGCTTCGATGCACATGACTTTAGAGAAAGTACTTTGCTAAATCTTGTCCTAAGAACAAATTGTGAAACCAGCGTATGTACACACATTCACTTGCGAACCAACTTATGTAGTAGTTACAAAGCCCCTTGTGTGAACTTTATGTCCCAATTTAAGTAAGACTTTACAAACGACTGTTGCAACCCAACCCAAGGGAATGGGAGGAGGGCTACACTTTGGCAAGTAGACATGACACTGTTTGAGCTTAGACTGTATGACAATATAAAAGAGACAACAGTTTTTTATTTTTTTTATTCCCTCCTGTCTCTGTCTATAGCCATTTCTCTCTCTCTCTCGCTCCCTTACTCCCTCCCTGGCTGCCTGCTGTTGCTGCTGTGCGCCATATGGAGCTTTACTGGAACTCCTCTTAAAAGATTCACCAGATGAATCTGTCTCTCTCTCTCTCTCTCTCTCTCTCTCTCTCCCCCTCTCTCTCAGATGATAGCTTTCTCATTGAACAGATTGGCTGATGTGTCAGAGATGACTGGGTTATGCCACTGCTAAATGAGAGGAGGGAAGTAGAGAGGAGTTTCCAGAAGCTCAGTGGTGCTCCCAGGGCAAAAGTTCTGTTTCACTGCTCTCACTGTGTCAGACATACAATGAGCAGTGGGTGTGTGTTGGGGAGGTTTATTTTAATGCAAGTATGTATGTGTGCTGTATAATATCTTTGATCTGAATCATTCTTTTTGTATTATTTTTATTTTCTTATCACTTTTTCTCCCAATTTGGAATGCCCAATTCCCACTACTTAGCTGGTCCTCTTGGTGGCACGATTACTCACCTCAATCCGGGTGGCAGAGGACAAGTCTCAGTTGCCTCCGTTTTTGGGACAGTCAATTTGATTATCTTATCACGTGGCTCGCTGTGCATGATACCACGTCTTCACAGCATGTGGAGGCTCATGCTACTCTCCATGATCCACGCACAACTTGCCACATGCCCCATTGAGAGCAAGAACCCCTAATCAAGACAACGAGGAGGTTACCCCATGTGACTCTACCCTCCCTAGCAACCAGGAGAATTTGGTTGCTTAGGAGACCTGGCTGGGGTTACTCAGCATGCCCTGGATTTGAATTCACGACTCCAGGGGTAGTAGTCAGCATCAATACTCGCTGAGCTACCCAGGCCCCCGCTCTGAATCCTTCTTTATATTTATATATATATATATATATATGTATATTATTATTTTATTTTTTTTAACTTATTTTTTTTATTTTGTTATGATTTGAAATAAGAACAGTGGCATGTAGATGACATTAAATACTTCTGGGAAGTTGACATGACATGTGTTGTGACATTACTAATTTTGTTTGGATGGTTAAAGATTCAACCTCTCAACGTTTGTTTAGGTTGTGTTGATACTGATCTTTTTTTTTTTTTTCTAATGACGGACAACCATTGAAATTTGCCATCAATGTTTTTAAAATTCAGTAAATTATGGATTTTTTTGCATGCAACCTCTTCACAATCTCATCCCCCTGAATTTCCTTCCGGAACCCCCGTTTGAGAAACCCTTAGTTTTATGGAATACAAGTGCATTCAGAGTGAACATGGATCAATTCTGCAGTTAAAAGTAAAAGTTGAAGCTTATTAAATTATATTAAAATAAATGTTTAGACTTTAAAATAAAACGTCAAAATTGCATTATTTTTCATTAAATATGTTTACTGTAATCGGTGTGTAGGCATGCATATTTGTGTGTGTTTCCTCTCTTTCCTCAACTGTGTATTCGGTGCTCTAGTGTGATGGTGTGAACAGGGCTTGGCTTCTGTGTACAGTGTAGCTGCTGCTGATGGAAGCACACTCAGTCCTGTCTTCATCTGAATTAGCCATCAGTGGCAGGCCATTCCTTTGTGTTTTGGGCAGCTGCCGTCAGAGACTCACCCTCTAACCTTACTAAAACTCACTGACCACCATTAACACACACACACAACTCAGTCTCCGCCATCTGGAAACAACTGGGCCCCAATTGGAACACCCGACACAGATTAAGAGGAACGGGGCCAATTTATTAGAGGCCTGGCCCGCTGGCTCAGGTTTGAGCTAACACTCAACACTGCTGTCCTATTTTCACATGATCACATACTGATACCAACTATTCTTCTGCCATACTGCCTGTTTAGACATGTCCTACACAGACACACTCACATTTACTTTATCTGTTAGATTACCCCAGGTGCTAAACTCACATGATTTCTGTCAAGTGAAAACTAAAATACATAGCGGATTCCAAACCATCAAACTAAATGCTAATTAATGGCAACCAAGGTTATTGCAAAGTAAATCTTATACTGAGCTACCTGCTCAGCATGTGTTTTGTAAGAGTGAAACCTCTTCAGTGATTCTAAAGGCTTGAGGCTAAATTACACAGGTTTTACTGAGTTTGTAATTTTCAGATGTGCGTTTGAAACAGTTTTTTTGCAGGTCTGTGTGTTTAAGTGTGTCTGCGGTGATCTGATTGAATGCTGTTCAAAATTAGAGCTGCTAATAGATACGTTTAGAGAATGGGCTTCTCCGATTTGGAGCCAGGTGGCATCCTGTTGACCGTGTCAGCTACAACTTACAGCCAATCAAAAAGAGGCTGCATAAATCACCCGACAGTGAAAGAGAAGGAGACACATATGGGGGAGAAGGTAAACACTTCCAGCTGAAAGCATTTGGGCGCGATTTGCTGAGAGGAATGATGTCGTTTATATTGGGTGATCAGCAATGTTTAACAGACTGGCGCTCTATTTCATTTTCTCTCCCTCTAGCACTCATCCTTCTTCATTCTTCTCTCTTTTTCCTCCCACACACAGACTAACCTCCTAAACACACTTTCATCGTTGGTTTTTCTGCTCTTTTTCTCTCTCACTCAGAGAGATGGTCCTAAACTTCTTGTCATGGCTGCTGTACGTTTGCTGTGTTTGACACAGCACGCTCTGGCATCGTGACGCAGGGAGCCACACTGTGATGCGCCTTTGAATGTGTCTGAAAGCCCTGAAAACCATTTGAACTGAAACATTGTAATGATGCCTCCATAATTTGAGTCAGAGGCAGTGGCAAAAAAGAGAGAGAAATAAAAAAGTTTGTGCTCCGCTCCGACGCTCAGGAGTTACGGCAAATCCTGCTTTGATGCCGCCAGGCCACCGCTTATTATCTCTGACCGTTCTTCAGTGAACAGATCTTACATTCTGGCTGACTGGAAATTAAGTCTCAGGCTCCTTTTCCTTGGGCCGTTCCCCTCCATTCTTCCACAGTTCTGGTGATTATGTTGCGCCTGTGAGTGGCCACTCGGCTGCAGCGTCGTCCAGAAGTTTCAGTTTCACACCATGATCCAACCCCTTACTTACCTTGATATGTTACCCTTTTTCTTACATCGATAGCTCCTCTGTTTCCAATTTTACCAGCCCTCACTGTCTATGTCTTGGTGTTCTGCCTGGTGAAAAACAATCTTGCGCTCTCTCTCTCTCTCTCTCTCTCTCTCTCTCTCTCTCTCTCTCTCTCTCTCTCTCTCTCTCTCGCTTTCTCGCCCTCTATTTTTCACACCCTTTCTTTCTGTTTCTTTCCAACTTTTCTGTGAGAGTCGTCTGATGAGCTCAAGCTGTTGAGTCTGTCTCTTAACAGATCTCAGATTATTAGCATGCTTCCACTGTTAAACCATTCTGCTGATGGAGATAATTACTAACTGTGCACACACTAATATTCCCCTTTCCCAAAATACATTCCCCTTTCCCGCCACATTTGGGTAACACTAGGGTAACATCTCTGAACCCTGTTTTTAAGTCTTGGTGAATGAGGTCCACTAAAGTGGATTGATTTTTAGAAGCCATTTTAACCAGTCTGAGGTGTATATCCTATACAATGACATAACTCACTGCCTAACCACCATACTGCTATACATCATTGGAGAAAATAACTAGCTAGCCATGACTGCTTACTGAAACTTTAGTAAAAATGTCACACTGTACATTGTTCGAATCACGTTGGTTAGAGCTGTCGTAAATGACGTTACGCAGGGGGTGGAGTAATAACTTCTGCAAATATTAAATTATAAAAGCTCATTTACAAGTACACCAGAAAGCCATTTATTATGAGAAAGCTGCTGAAGACAGGAAAGCTGCTTTCACTGTGTTGTGACAGAATATATTACATTAACAGTGACATTTTTTTTTTATATTTAAAGATTAAAAGTTGCACTTTTACTCAGCCACCAAAGTGAACAAAACCATCCAATGTTTTGATAGAATACCTTCACATTCCAGCTCAGTTAAACCTGTTTTCACACTTGAACATTTCCATTAAATTCTTCTGCAGTTTGTGAATGCATGTACAGTAAGTATATGTGTTAGAGAAAGAGAGAGGGACAAAGAGAATTCTTTTCTTTTTTCTGAGGTCAAGCTAGCAGTGAACACTTATAATTTTGTCTCATTCAACACTCAACAGAAGAGTCTCAGAAAGAGAGAGATGGAGAAAAGGGGGATGGTGTTTAGTCAGGTAATCCTTTACTATAATAAAATGGGTCACTTCCATTCTAAACCTGATTCATTCTCTCACTCAGTGTCTCCTGTCCTTTTCACTCTTAATTCCACACTCCTTTCATCTTGAAGATTCAAATAGTCATAAGAAAGATTAACGGCAGGAGGGAAAAGCTGCTTTTTTGATGATGGCATTTGCAGGATAAACAAAAGATTTCAACAGCAGCTAACACTAAACTCATCCTTCCTTTGATCCCAATTTACAGAATTCCCTTCTTTCATTTCTCTCTTTCACTCTTGTTTTCTTTCATTCAGAACTCTTAACTTTATATTAGCTACAGTTGTGCTGCTCTGGCTTGTGTTACTTCTGTTCTTGAGCTTTCATATCATACAAGCTGGCAAAACATAACCCTTAAAACCTCCCACCAGCCAAAAAAGAAGAGAGATGGCTGGAAGAAATTCTCATAAAAGTGGAAATGCCCAGCTGATGTTTCCGAGCTGTTGAGAATGATGGGAGTTCTGGCAGTGTTACGGAAGAGGAATATATCTTCCCAGTTCGTACTTCAGTTGCTTTTTAACCTTTTGAATGAACTCATCTTCAAGTTTGCTCAGCCAGTAATTTAGCTGGCGTTCTCACTGAACATTTGTATCATTCTCGTTCTTTTTTTCCTGGCTGTTGCGATTAGGAATTTAATGGAATAGTTAAAAAAAAAAAATAATAAATCATCATTTAGGGTTTTTGTTGTTGTTCCAAACACTTTTTCCTTACGTTCTTTCCACAAAGAATATGTTTGGCAGAATCGCCATTCATTCATTTTATTATTATTTATTTCTTTTTCTTCATAAAATGGAAGTTGATAGTGATTGAGTCTATCATTCTGAATAACATAATCTCTGCACATTTTAGACAGAAGAAAGTAACCGTTACAAATTAACAGCAAACTTCCACACACCACACCACCTGCAGAGCAACATTGGGTAAACACTGCCACGGGTACCAGGGGTCTTGTTTTTGACACACACACACACACACACACACACACACACACACACACACACACACACACACACACACACACACACACACACAGATGCAGACATGCACACAGACAGACATACAGGTCAACACAGGCACTGGATGAGGTCATTTATGAAGCCCAGAAGAACATAAATAAACACACATGCACACATATGCACATGTGAAAACAGTGTATATTCATCTTTGGATGTTGCAGGTTAAAGCCAAAATCCCCCTGTGGAGCCAAGTGTTACTTTTCCGCTTGACTTGATTCCTGCATCCGCTCTCACGGACCTTGAAAGCACACACACACATCCCAGGGACCCACATACACAAAACACACAGCTATTTCAACACAGGGTGACTCATTCTACAAACACACACCAAGACACACATACACCCTGACTGGAGCAGTTTCTGGTAGGTTTCACAGTCTGGTAGGTGTTTTAAAGAGCGCGTGTTTTGTAGAGGAAGCTGTGGAATGTTGTGCTGTGTTTATTTTAATAGTGGGACAGATTAGGGAAAATGAAGGGAGAAAGAGAGAGAGAGCATTTTTTTATGTACATCAACTACAGCAGTTGTTGCCGACTGACATATATTTTTTATACAAACAGGCCAACGACAGTTGCAGATTTTCAAGTTCATCTGGTCGTCTCTGATTTGCATCCCCTTTGGCTGTCTGAGGGACTCTGTTCCCACAAAGCAGACAATTTCAGAATTCATCTGTGCTGTGAACCGTCATTAACACTGTTTATCATAAATAAATGTTGGACCGCAATAACCTCACAGTGTCCGACACTCAGTATGGGTTCAACATATGAGGGGAAAACGTATAGACGTAAATATTATGAGATACTGCTTATCTGATTTATTATGAGACATGGTTTATGCCATATATCTTTTACTTGTAAACAAACCCTACCCTGTCAAATTTACACATGCGCACTCACTCTCAGACATGCATGCAAATACTTCTGTAGCATTTGCCATTTTTCTGCAATCTTCAACAGTCAAATTTTATTTTTTATGTATTTTAAATTGTTTTTGTTTAATTTAAATAATGCTGCCTGATGTGTGCAAAACAAGGTCATGCTGTGTCCAATGGAGTATGTCACACTAATACTGTATTAATAATTTAACATCTTTACTCTCTCTGACTGCAAACTTGCAAATGTAAATGATTCTTCAGTGTGCCTGTTTTCTTTCTTTCTTCTTCTTCTTTTTTTGTCTTTTTTCCTCAGACTCCCATGTCAATACAGTGCTCAAATTACCTCAACAATCCTCCCGTATGAACCGACTGCCATATTAGTTATGTCAGTGTTTTTTTCGTTGTTTTTTTTTATAAATGTTTTTATTTAAGGCTTGGTGCTAGTCATTGAACTGCAGCGATTTTTAATTAAGAATTTAATTACCAATAATGCAGTTTATCAGCCGCTCTTAATTAATTTACAAAGACAGAGAAAAATCTGATAATTACGGAACACATATTCTTCACAGACAAAAGTGCCTTTTGTTAAGGTGGCTGATAAGAAAAGATATTGTCTTCTATAAAAAGAAATGTCCCTTTTCTCACAAAACAAATTATAATAATATATATATATATATATATATATATATATATATATATATATATATATATATATATTTCAATAAGTACAATGATTACACTGTATATGTATGTATATATATTTATATACACTGTGTAATCATTGTAATTATTGAAATTAATCATTGAAGCTAAACAATGTTTCTGCATTGTTGGAATGAGCACAGTTTTTCAGTTTTGATTCTGTTTGTATTTCATTATTTTAATATATTTTAACTGCAATAAACTACAATTCACTCAAACTGATAATAACTCTATTATTGCATCTTTGAAATTTAATAAAATCTCTGAAAGTTCAAACAATTCCCTGAAAGTTTGCTGGTCATGATGGTGGTAAAAAGATAAATGGTGAATTAAGACTGAAACTTCTGGTAACAATGTAAATCACACTTCAGTGAGAGCAGCATATGGGTGGTGTGTGTGTGTGTGTGTGTGTGTGTGTGTGTGTGGGTGACCATCTGCTTCTATTTATGAGTGCAATGCCTATTCCTCATCAATGAGAGATCAAAGGGGACGCCCCTTTTCAGTACAAACCAATAATAGCACTGATCTGTGGCAGAAGCAGAATGCACTCTGCCATTTCAGTCAGCAACAGAACGCTTGCACACTCTCAAATTCAACTTCACACTTAAGAGACATTTTGATTACCCCTATTCCCTATTATTATCTACCCTTTTCTTTCTCTCTCTGAAACATTAATGTCAAACCAGGAAATGACCCATAACCATCTTCACCTAGTAAAACATCCCATCCTGATCCCTCTGTCTCCAGATCTCTGAAACTTCCTTATAGGGAAGCTTTTTAAAATCATCCAAAAATGAAGAGAGCCTCCTTCAAGAGAGAGAGAGTGGAAGAAAGGATTAGGGTGAAAAAAAAAAATATGTTTGAGCATGAACAGCAAAGCATGCACATTGGGAGAGCTCCAAAAGAGGGCCAGCCAAGAAAGAAATTAAAGTACAGTGATTATCGGGACCCAAAATTAAAAGCAGAAGGTTTTGGACTAATAAACATTTGAAACGCACCACAGGGCCCCCGTCATCATTTATTACTCCACCATCTCCCATTAATGTGCTTTTTTTCTCACCGTTTCTTCATTTTTCTTCATCGATTCCCAGGATGTTTTAGGTAGATTTCATTAATTCTTGCTGGCAGGGCTTAATGAAAGGTTGCTGGCTCTCTCAATCCCTTCCGCTTTGGATGTTCTGATCCGGTGTTTTCTTACGGCCTCTTAATGCCTGTATTGTAGTTATCAGTAACTCTTGACATATCACAGGCCAACGCAGAGTGGTCATCAATTAACCAACACCCCCACAGTGTCCCGTCCTGACCTCTCAGTGCTGCTCTTAAGCTTATCAGCTCCCTAAACAAGCCCGCCCCTCCTCGATTACACACACACTAACATATACTGTACACTTACACACACTTTGTTTTAATCATAGGGACTTTCCATTGACGTCTATTGATTTTATATTGAGTTTATGATATTTTCTGTCCCGTAACCATACCCTCACAGACACCATTTTACATTTTACATTTTCATTAAGACTTTATTTAGTATGTATCTTTTATTTTTATTTTCACAAAAATTTGTCTTTGGTATATTTGGTCCCCACAATGAAGGCTCTATTAAGTCAAAATCTCCAGGAAGTTCTCTACTCAATTACACACAAAAAGGAGGGAAAAGGGAGTAACTCTCACGCTGTCTAACGAAAGGAGACACACTCATGCTGTCTCACGACAGTCCAGAAGGTGTAGAGGGATTTTTGAATCCTGGGAAGAATAAGTGTGAGGTTTATTTGGCCGGTAGTTTACACGTTTTTAAAATTCTCTCTCTCTCTCCCCCCCCCCTTCCTATCCCTCTGTTCCCTTTCTCTTGCTCCCCAGGTAGACAGCAGTAAGCTCACAGTTGGGCGGAGTCTGTGACGAGCGAGTGCTCCAGTTGGTTGCCGTGTTGCGTTTCACTGCGTCATGCGGGCAGGATGGATGTGAAAGAACGCAGGCCCTACTGCTCACTGACCAAGAGCAGGAGAGAAAAAGAGCGCCGCTACATGGGCTCGTCCGGAGACAGCGAGGACTGCCGCGTGCCCACCCAGAAGTCTTACAGCTCCAGCGAGACACTCAAGGCCTTCGATCACGATTCCTCACGTTTGCTGTACGGAGGCCACGTCAAAGAAATGGTCCACCGAGAGGCAGACGAGTATAGCCGCCAAGGTGAGTCACCTGTGCCCCTCATACCTCGGAGAAGCAATTGTTACTTCACCCAGCACACATGTCACATGTAGTACAGCTTTAGACTGCGTTCAAGAAAAAAGAGAAACATGTAGCTGCTGCTTTTAAGAAGTACGCATTGAAGTATGCGCATAATGCATTTTTGGATGGATCACATTCAATTTATGATATGTGGCATGCATAATCATAATTATACATAATAACAGTAAATTGAATTTGGGTTGGAACAAGTGCATGTTTTCTCTTCAAAATCCTTTATTTATTTTTGATTGGGAAATGAAGCAGATTCAAAACAGATTTGACAGATTTACACACACAAACTTAATTTGCTACTGAAATAAAACGTTGCCTCTCATTAGCCCTGTGCAAACCCCTGGACCCGCTCTTTCATTTTCACTTCTGAAATGTTCCTTATAACATTTGCCCAAATGCCCCATTGGCAATAATGAATGGCACCATAAAAAAATAAACAACATTATTGCGCTGTTCTGAAGTTAGCAATGTGTCCCGGTTGGCCACAGTTAGTTTTATTACTAATTATGAGCGCAGAGGGTGCGCAACCATTCATACAACCCTTGATTTTATAAACTCCCTCACAGTCATTGAGTTCTCTCTTTGTTTGGTTCCTCTTCCATTTAAGGCTTCATCAAAATTTACACCAGGAAAGGTGAGTGTTGCACTGTAGATTTAGAGCAAATGTAGATTTGGATCAAATGTGTCCTCCCTGGGTGTTGTGAAAGAAATTAACCCTCCGTATTTGTGTGCCCTTAACGTAAGTGTTGTGTTAAGCTGAAGGTCAGCCTAGCTGTTATCAGTCAGTGGAGTGCTGGAGGCTGTGTCTGTTGAGTGTGTTTATTTTAGAAAGCACAGGAAGTGACACCAGATTACAGCAGGGGGTAAAGGAGCAGCCTGCCTCAAACCATTATGCAGGTTAGCTCACTCTATCATGGAGAGAAAGAGCGAGCGAGTGAGAGAGAGAGAGAGAGAGAGAGAGACACTCCCTTTAAGAGCAAAGGCACTCGCAGATGTAGTGCGGTTAAGCTCTTGAGACTGCACTCTGGTCTTAACATGGTCTTCAACACTCTTTCCATAATTACCCATGTAGCAGACATCACCTAGCTCAGCCTCTTGCTCTAACCTTAGCACGCACATTGTTCGTCATGTGAAATATTTTTTGCCTTAAGTCCATAGCAAATATGATACCCGAAGAATTACTTTGTGAAATATAATGGACCAGGCAAGCAAAGTGAAATTGTTAATTAGCCATTACACAACAATGGCAGAATGAAATGACTGAGATCTGAAATATTGTAGCCTTGCTGGGAAGTGCTGCATGTCGTACAGTTCTATTACAAAGTTCCATAAAGGTCATTACCAGTTCATTGATTGCTTTCAAACTCAAATTAACACATCATAAATATTTGAGCAGAAAAGCCATAATTGCTCCATTATCTTATCCTGTACAATTGCATCTACACTAATTGGTGTTCATTTGGAATTTATATGATTTTAATTGAACTTCAGTGGAACCCTGATTATTTCTGTAGTTAATAGCCCTTATTAATTCCTGTTAATGCAGGGGACCAGCGATTTCCTTTTTTTATTTCTTTTTCCTCCTTGTACTCATTGTAAATGTGCAGCTTTTTGCAGTGATTGTTGTGACATGGAATTTTGTGACTCAATAAGGCTTTCATGTGTAAATGACTTAACAATTATTTTTTAACTTAATATCAAATTTGTGTTAAACGATTATAATAGTTTTAAAATCACTTGATGTAATTCTTGATCCTACATAGGGTAGATACATTTATTTGTATCTAAGTTTTACTGTTACAGTAAAAACTTACTGTGGCATTTTGAAAATAATTAGGAATTATATGTTATACAGTGCTTTTTAAAGAGCCTAAATCATAAAAATGTATAAGGATCTGCTAGTAAACGACTAAATAAATGATCCGTTCTATGGCCCAATATATTTTCACAATATATATATATATGGTTTGCAGTAAATGTGAGGAAAGGCTTTCTTTTTTTTTTTTTTCTCTCCGACACTGCGGTTTTTAAGGCCTCTGTGTTTTTCGAGCTGTGCACACGTATTACCATGGCAGATAAGCTCCCTCCGTGGAATGCAGTCTGCTCCACAGACTAATTCTACTAAATGCAGAGTTTGGAAATCATTAGATCCAGACAAAAAGAACGGGAAATTAATTATAAGTTGTAACGCCTGCAGAAGTTTTAAAGCCTTTTAAAAATGTCTAACATGAAGTCGATATTTGAAACTTTACATTTAAGGATAATAACAGATATATAAAAATTTCTATTCATTTTAAGTTTGTTATTTTTAATCATTGTGGGTTTATTTATTTATTTATTTGTATTCCTCTGTTTTATTCTGTGTGTTTGGGAAGCATGTGTTTTAAATAATTAGAATCAAAACAATCTTTACAATGCCTTCATTCTAGCACACTGTTTTAAAATTGGCCTCTTCCCTTACATTCCCTGTAGCACATTGTTTTTTCTGTTTCATTGCATTTATATGTTGCATATGTAAAGTGTGATTATCTTAACACACTAAGTACCAGGAAAATAACACTTCTTTTCTTTCTTTTTTTTTTTTACAATGTTAAAAACAGAGTGCAAAAAATATATTTCTTCGTAACTGCAAAATTATAACATACTATTGTTTAAAATAATGCTGACAATGAGCATTATCTAAAGTATTTTTATTATTAGCATTTGTATTGTTTTATGTAATGCAATATTGCAATAAAGTAAATTAGTAGTATATATCAATATTTAATATGACAACACAACAAGCTTTTTCTAATTGAATGAGATTGTTATTTTAAGATATCTTTTACTATGACATTCTATGTGTAGAAGTTATTACTGTTGTTTCACAATGCAGATTTAAAGTTCTAAAACTACCATTCAGACTGCCAAGATACTATTGCATGATGAAGCTATTTTTTAAACTTACCCCACACATTCCCCCTTGTAGTTTGTTTGTGTCTGTGACATTTTTGTCTGAAACTTCACCTACTCTCTATCTGTAAGCTCAAATATATTAATGTGAAACTGATTAGATTGTTAATTGTGAAGCTTAAGACAGCATTATGTTACAAGTGTTTGTTTTTTTCTTTTGTCACTTCCATAAATGACACAAATAAAGTCTTACAATAAGCTATCTGACATTTTGATTACAGAAAATCAGCTATATCTAGTCATTTTTTCAGTCTTGACATGACAGGGATATAAATAATCTTTCATTTCAGTAGCAGTTTGCCCCTCGGTATGGGACTTTGCACAGCCCTAGAGACTGCAGTCAGTTCATTAAAAACATTTTAAAGAGCGTGTAAATGGCTGTTTAGACGTGTTGCCGATGTGTTTCCTCTAAAAGCTAATTGCTGCAGTTTATCTGCATCCTTCCAAAATACACGTAAGAAGGTGCACAGTGAAAAAACATCATCAGTCTCGCTGTGAAACATATTTTTCAAGCTCACTTAGCACAACCAGACTTGCCAAGGAACGTACGTGGTGCTGAAGGATAATAATTAGTCAAGTGACTGCCCACCTTTCTCAGCTAGAATACTTGTTTTGGGTCTGTTTGTTGATCTGTGTTTTGCGAGGGGATAAAGTTTTCTGCCACACAGACCAAGAAAATGAACTCTTAAGGAATATGATGTATGTATGTGTTTTATAGTTCCCTTGTGGGAAATAGGAGTGCATTAACAGCTAGATAAAAACACTACAGTCCACAGAAAGTGCCAAATATATAACAATAAATACAGGGTATTAGAAGGTATACATTACAAGCAAGGTACAAAATTTACACAATATACACAGAATAGTAAGCATTATAGACAAGAGTAAACTTTATATGACAATTTACACAAAAAGCCCATTGGTCTGAGAAATGAATATAGTAGATATTCTGTTATGACAGTACCATGCTTGCCTCAATTTGATCAGGTTTCTTTGCTAATTTTCCCCTTCATTTTTCACATAGATCTTTTAAATGACACTTTGTCACCTCCCTCCTGTGTCCTTTTGAAATGTCACCCACATTTCTGTGCTCGCTGCAATGCCACCTAGTGTGTGTCACGTCTGCTTTTTCATTTGTCAGTGTGTTAGAGCTAGTATAGATGTCATATTCATTCAGCCAACAGAAATGTAACTAACTTACTTTTACAGTATTTGGTTGCAAAAACCGATCACTACTTTTAGACCTTTTTTTCTGTGCAATTTTTTTGGCTTTGCAGAGCAGACTGATAACTCTGCAGTTTATCTGACCACCTGATGAGACTTGATAGTTCCACACATAGGGTGTTAGCTTGCCTTCTTTATAGTCTGCATATGAGTGTGGGGGGACGGCATGTTTAGGTTACAAATGGGTAATTACAAGGGTATTATGCTATAAATGTGGTTTATTAGGATGTCTATATGTCTAGTGTCCCCATAATTTAAATAGCTTAAACAAATATATTAAATACTGTTTTATTGAAAATAAAAATATGCAGAAAGTTTTCTGTGAGGATTAGGGGTTGTGTTATCTATATAAAATCTATAGTTTGTACAGTATTTGTACATATCATGTCTATGGAAAGTCCTCATAATGATAGGTAGACCAACGTGTGTGTGTGTGTGTGTGTGTGTGTGTGTGTGTGTGTGTGTGTGTGTGTGTGTGTGTGTGTGTGTGTGTGTGTGTGTTAAGAGGAGGAGTGTTTACAGAAGCTCTGCTTTCTGTCTGTGTTTTGGGTCAGTTGATACAATCTCACAAGCTAAAAAGAGAGAGAGAGAAAAAAAGATAGATTGTGCTATCAATTTACAGCTTTATTTTTCTTTTCTCTTTCCTTTTCTTTGGAGCTGTGGATCTTTTCATTGCCCAACACTCCCCAAATGGCTCCCCAGATGCCAGCAAGTCCCATTTACCTGTCAGTTTGTGTTTTACCAGTGCTCTATGGTGTCACGAACCCCGCTCCCTCGCTCCGCCCCCTACGCTCTTTTTCCTCCCTCGGGCTTCCACGCCCGTTTTGCTCGTTCGAGCTTGCACGCTCGTTTTTGCTCCTACGAGCTCACATGCTCGTAGACTATCTCACATGCTCGTAGACTATCCCCGGGCACACATGCACTCCGCGAGCATACTCGCTCGCTTCCCGCTCTCATCCAGAACATTATGACCACCTGCACTCATCCCAATCACCACGTCATTGTTTACACCTGCACTCGCGTCATCTGCACTCCTGTTCATTGTTTACACCTGCACTCGTCACTATATATTCCACACGCATTCGTTTCTCCAGTGTTGGTTATTGTGTTTAGTTTCCCGTATCTTTGCCCCCCGCTAGTCTCGTCTAGTTCTGACCTCCTCTTGTTTACCGCTTAGCTTGCCAGCTCCTCTTGTTCCCCTGTCTTTTGCTCCCTCTAGTCCCCTCTAGTTTGCATATTGATTCCCGGCTTCAACCTCCCCACTCTCGTTGACCACTCTCTCCCGGATTTCACCCTTTACTCGACTTTGTTTCCCCGGCTTTTGACCCTACGCTACCCTGACCATTCTCCCTCTGGATTTTACGTGCTGTACTTTTGTTTGCCTGAAAATAAACGCAGTTTTGACATACATTGTGACTGTCTCATCTTGTGTGTGTGTGTGCGGGTTACAAAATAACCAACCTCACCGTAGACAGTCACAATGCGTCACGCGGAGGATTCACGCAGCTCACTAGAGCGGATTGTCGCGGCGCGTTCTGTGCGCGGAATTGCAGCTGGGAGAGATGACCAAGCGCTCGCGGCCCAGGGGCAGCAGGTATGTGCTATGTCTGATTTTTTTCACCCTGTTTCACCTGTGTCTGCCCCTGAGCCCGTTGATGCTCTCTATGCATCTCGCGGCGCCGTATACTCTCCATCCCGGAGAGGTTTTATGGCTCTTCTGACGCTAACCAAGGGTTTTTCATGCAAGGCAGCGGTTGTGTAACTCATAACCCCGCCCTTGACATTATGGAGCCATCAGCCCGACTCTTGGTTTTGCGCCAGGGGAGCCAACCCTTGGAGGCTTATGTGACTGATTTTTGTGCCCTGGCCAACCAGGTGAATTTTGATGAGGTGGCTCTGAAAGACATTTTTCAATTTGGACTGAATGAGCCAGCCTCATCATTTATGCCTGGTGGTCGCTGCTCTCTCAACCTGGCTCAGTTTATTGACCTCGCCCTACTGTGCGCTGGTTCCTCGTTTACTGTGGGGGAGGCAGACACTGAACCAGCGCTCCAAACCACGGCCCCCGTCTCGAAGCCTACCACGGCCCCCGTCTCGAAGCCTGACACGGCCCCCGTCTCGAAGCCTGACACGGCCCTAGCCCCGAAGCCTGACACGGCCCTAGCCCCGAAGCCTGACACGGCCCTAGCCCCGAAGCCTGACATGGCCCCAGTCCCGAGGCCTGTCACGGCCCCAGTCCCGAAGCCTGACACGGCCCCAGTCACGAAGCCTGACACGGCCCCAGTCCCGAGGCCTGTCACGGCCCCAGTCTCGAAGCCTGGCAGGGCCAACGTGCCAGCGCTCATGCCCGCCACGGCCAACGAGCCAGCGCCCATGCCGGCCACGGCCAACGAGCCAGCGCCCATGCCCGCCCCGGCCAACGAGCCAGCGCCCATGCCCGCCACGGCCAACGAGCCAGCGCCCATGCCCGCCACGGCCGACGAGCCAGCGCCCATGCCCGCCACGGTCGACGAGCCAGCGCCTGTAGCCTCGACCGTCCCCATGGCCACGTCCCCTGTTGGCCGAGGACGCAAGAGAAGGAAGAGGGCCCCTTCTCCCCAGTCTCGTCTTGTGCTCAAGACCGCAGAGGTTCCCTCAGAGTCTTCCACGGCTCTGTCGGGTTCTGCTCCGCCCCAGAGTCTTCCACGGCTCTGCCAGGTTCTGCTCTGCCCCCAGAGTCTTCCACGGCTCTGCCAGCCTCTGCTCGCCCCTCACGGCCTCCGCCTCACGAGCCTCCCAAGGCTCCTCCTCTCGAGCCTCCCAGAGCTCCGCCTCCTTCCAAGCCTCTCAGGGCTTCTCCTCTAGAGTCTTTCATGGCTCCATCCCTCAAGCCTCTCATGGCTTCGCCTCTCGAGTCTTTCTGGGCTCCTCCTCCCCTCGAGCCTCTCAGGGCTCCGCCCCTCGAGTCTTTCATGGCTCCACCCCTCAAGCCTCTCATGGCTTCGCCTCTCGAGTCTCTCAGGGCTCCTCCCCCTCTCAAGCCTCCTAGGGCTTCTCCTCACGAGTCTTTCATGGCTCCACCCCTCAAGCCTCTCACGGCTTCGCCTCTCGAGTCTCTCAGGGCTCCTCCCCTCTCAAGCCTCTCAGGGCTTCCCCTCTCGAGTCTCTCAGGGCTCCTCCTCCCCTCAAGCCTCCCAGGGCTTCTCCTCCACGAGTCTTTCATGGCTCCACCCCTCAAGCCTCTCACGGCTTTGCCTCTCGAGTCTCTCAGGGCTCCTCCCCTCTCAAGCCTCTCAGGGCTTCCCCTCTCGAGTCTTTCAGGGCTCCTCCTCCCCTCGAGCCTCTCAGGGCTCCGTCCCTCGAGTCTTTCATGGCTCCACCCCTCAAGCCTCTCACGGCTTCGCCTCTCCCGAGTCTCTCAGGGCTCCTCCCCCTCTCAAGCCTCTCAGGGCTTCCCCTCTCCGAGTCTCTCAGGGCTTCTCCTCTCGAGTCTTTCAGGGCTCTACCCCCTTCCAAGCCTCTCAGGGCTTCGTCCCTCGAGTCTTACATGGCTCCCCCCCTCGAGCCTCTCGAGCCTTCCAGGACCCCACCTCTAGAGCCTCTCGAGTCTTCCACGACCTTTTTCCCCGAGCCTCTCACGGCTCTACTCCCAGAGACTCCAGAGCTTCCTACGGCTCCGCCTCCCAAGCCTCCTACGGCTCCGCCTCTCGAGCCTCCTACGGCTCCGCCTCCCGAGCTTTCTAGAGCTCCGCCCCTCGAGCCTGCTACGGCTCTACCCCCCGAGACTACAGAGCCTGCCAGGTCGGTAAGCCTCGGGGACCTCCCACGGCCACCTCCCTTGGCTCCACCTCCAGAGCCTTCCAGGCCTACCTCGCTAGAGCCTCCCACGGCGCCACCATCATCGGCTCCACCTCCTGAGCCTTCCAGGCCTTCGCCCCTAAAGCCTCCTTCGGCTCCACCTCCAGAGCCTTCCAGGCCTACCTCGCTGGAGCCGCCCACGGCGCCACCGTCATTGGCTCCACCCCCAGAGCCTTCCAGGCCTCCGCCTCTAGAGCCTCCTACGGCACCACCTCCCTCTGCCCTGTCTCTTGAGCTCCCCATGGCGCCGCCTCCTCAGCCTGTCAGTACCCCGCCTGCCAAGTCTCTCACGGCTCCGTCTTCCAAGGCTCCGTCTCCCAAGTCCTCCACGGCTCCGCCTTTCACGGCTCTTCCCTGGCCCCCTGACCCTGTCCGGTGGCCCCCTGACACTCTCCCTGTCCTGTGGCCTCTTCCCTGGCCTCCTGACCCTGTTCCTGTCCGGTGGTCACCTTCCAGACCCCCGGACCCAGTCCCTGTCCTCCAGTCGCCTTCCAGACCCCCTGACCCAGTCTCTGCCCTATGGCTGCCCCCTAGATCTCCCGACTACCCGCCTGTCCACTATGTTCCCCCTGACCTTACCTTGAATTGCCCATGGACTGTCTCACTTCCCTTTGTCCCCCTATCATCCTGCACCGCCTCCCGCGGCCGTCAGGAGCCGTCCTATTCAGAGGGGGGAGTACTGTCACGAACTCCGCTCCCTCGCTCCGCCCCCTTGAGCTCGTACGCTCTTTTTCCTCCCTCTGGCTTCCACGCCCGTTTTGCTCGTTCGAGCTTGCACGCTCGTTTTTGCAACTACGAGCTCACATGCTCATAGACTATCTCCCCCCCGGGCACACATGCACTCCGCGAGCGTACTCGCTCGCTTCCCGCCCTCATCCAGAACATTATGACCACCTGCACTCGTTCCAATCACCACGTCATTGTTTACACCTGCACTCGCGTCATCTGCACTCCTGTTCATTGTTTACACCTGCACTCGTCACTATATATTCCACACGCATTCGTTTCTCCAGTGTTGGTTATTGTGTTTAGTTTCCCGTATCTTTGCCCCCCGCTAGTCTCGTCTAGTTCTGACCTCCTCTTGTTTACCTCTTAGCTTGCCAGCTCCTCTTGTTCCCCTGTCTTTTGCTCCCTCTAGTCCCCTCTAGTTTGCATATTGATTCCCGGCTTCGACCTCCCCACTCTCGTTGACCACTCTCTCCCGGATTTCCCCCTTTACTCGACTTTGTTTCCCCGGCTTTTGACCCTACGCTACCCTGACCATTCTCCCTCTGGATTTTCCGTGCTGTACTTTTGTTTGCCTGCAAATAAACGCAGTTTTGACATACAGGTGAAACTCGAAAAATTAGAATATCGTGCAAAAGTTCATTAATTTCAGTAATTCAACTTAAAAGGTGAAACTAATATATTATATAGACTCATTACAAGCAAAGTAAGATATTTCAAGCCTTTATTTGATATAATTTTGATGATTATGGCTTACAGCTTATGAAAACCCCATATTCAGAATCTCAGAAAATTAGAATATTGTGAAAAGGTTCAGTATTGTAGGCTCAAAGTGTCACACTCTAATCAGCTAAACACCTGCAAAGGGTTCCTGAGCCTTTAAATGGTCTCTCAGTCTGGTTCAGTTGAATTCACAATCATGGGGAAGACTGCTGACCTGACAGTTGTGCAGAAAACCATCATTGACACCCTCCACAAGGAGGGAAAGCCTCAAAAGGTAATTGCAAAAGAAGTTGGATGTTCTCAAAGTGCTGTATCAAAGCACATTAATAGAAAGTTAAGTGGAAGGGAAAAGTGTGGAAGAAAAAGGTGCACAAGCAGCAGGGATGACCGTAGCCTGGAGAGGATTGTCAGGAAAAGGCCATTCTAATGTGTGGGGGAGCTTCACAAGGAGTGGACTGAGGCTGGAGTTACTGCATCAAGAGCCACCACACACAGACGGGGGTCCTGGACATGTCAAACGTCTTACCTGGGCTAAAGAAAAAAAGAACTGGTCTGTTGCTCAGTGGTCCAAAGTCCTCTTTTCTGATGAGAGCAAATTTTGCATCTCATTTGGAAACCAAGGTCCCAGAGTCTGGAGGAAGAATGGAGAGGCACACAATCCAAGATGCTTGAAGTCCAGTGTGAAGTTTCCACAGTCTGTGTTGGTTTGGGGAGCCATGTCATCGGCTGGTGTTGGTCCACTGTGCTTTATTAAGTCCAGAGTCAACGCAGCCGTCTACCGGGACATTTTAGAGCACTTCATGCTTCCTTCAGCAGACAAGCTTTATGGAGATGCTGACTTCATTTTCCAGCAGGACTTGGCACCTGCCCACACTGCCAAAAGTACCAAAACCTGGTTCAATGACCATGGTATTACTGTGCTTGATTGGCCAGCAAACTCGCCTGACCTGAACCCCATAGAGAATCTATGGGGCATTGCTAAGAGAAAGATGAGAGACATGAGACCAAACAATGCAGAAGAGCTGAAGGCCGCTATTGAAGCATCTTGGTCTTCCATAACACCTCAGCAGTGCCACAGGCTGATAGTATCCATGCCACGCCGCATTGAGGCAGTAATTAATGCAAAAGGGGCCCAAACCAAGTACTGAGTACATATGCATGATTATACTTTTCAGAGGGCCGACATTTCTGTATTTAAAATCCTTTTTTTATTGATTTCATGTAATATTCTAATTTTCTGAGATTCTGAATTTGGGGTTTTCATAAGCTGTAAGCCATAATCATCAAAATTATATCAAATAAAGGCTTGAAATATCTTACTTTGCTTGTAATGAGTCTATATAATATATTAGTTTCACCTTTTAAGTTGAATTACTGAAATTAATGAACTTTTGCACGATATTCTAATTTTTCGAGTTTCACCTGTACATTGTGACTGTCTCATCTTGTGTGTGTGTGTGCGGGTTACATATGGGCTCACCCCACCCCACAGAACAGGCCAAACAAAGCATACCTGAGACCCCATCCACACACACCCACATATACACTTATATTTGTGTAAGAGTTTACTCCGAATTGATGAGAGTGATAGCGAGCCCTCTTAGGCTTTCCCTAGTTCCTCTAGTGAGAGAAATCTCATTTTCTCATGGCCATATACTTACACAGAATTGCCTCTGTGTGTGCATGTGTGTTTGTGTATTTGGAAGAGGACATCTGGAGTCCGGGGAATTACTGGTCTCACATTTATTTTTCATTCTCTTGATACTATAAGAGCACATGGCAGAAATAATTGCAGAAAAACCCCCAGTCAGACTTCAAAACAGGACGTTAAAAGGGGCTCTTTTTAGTGTCTCTTTGATTGATTGTTTCCTTTGCTTAAGTAGGGCATGTGGAATGTGTCTCACAGTGTTTAATACTATTTTGCTGTATTACAAGTGTGTCACTGTGTGTTTGTTAACTCAAAATTACATATAGATATAAATATACAGTGCTAGTTATGACATGAAATACTCTAGGAAAGATGACTTGTGGTTCTAAAATATTTTTTAACAGCATTTTGCTTATTTATCGAGCATGCAAATTTTATGACCTTTTATTATTATAGGAATATTCCGGGTTCAAAACAAGTTAAGCTCAATTGACAGTATTTTTGGCATCATTTTGATTACCACAAGAACATTTTTTGACTCGTTTGTCCTTTTCTTTAAAAAAGCAAAAATCACAGTGAGACACTAACAATGGAATTGAAAATGGTCAATTTTTGTTTAGTAAGTGATTTTATCACACTAAAATCATGTTTACACACATATAATTTTTTGTGGTAATGAATATTAGGTGAAGAATGCTGTCAATTGAGCTTTACTTGTATTTAACCCGGAATATTCCTTTAAGTGAATGTTGATTAACAGACTTAAATTTTGCCAGGCCAGAAACTTTAAAATGCACACTGTTTCAAAAGTATATCCACAAGACATAAATATTATACATGTTAACATGATTTTTGTGTGATATATTTATAAGCAATTTTATCAAACTAAAATCATGCTAACCTGTGTAGTGTTTACATCTTCTGTCTAGACTTTTGAAACAGAGGGATTAAAACGTTTATGGACTGGCCCCATTAACTTCCATTACTGTAATCACGCCTTTTTATTATTATTATTATTATTTATTAAAACATTTTATAAACGTGGAACTAGTCGAATTTATTTTTGGTGGTAATTAATCTACAGTAAGTTCCACAAATGTTATTGATTAAGCTTGACTTGAATTGGACCCGGGATATTCCTTTAATTGAGAAACTACATGGAATATTTGTACTTTTACAGAAATAAACAAATTTGCCACACCGCAGGGCCATTTAAAATGAGCTAGTGAAGGTAAAAAATTGTTTAAGTGAAAAGAATATACACTTTCTCTTAGACATTCATATACATTTTAAACTAAAATATTTATGTTGATAGCATCCATTTAGATGTACTGTATGCTCATTTTGTATGTATGTATTTCCCACAGGTCAAAACTTTAACCTTAGGCAGCTGGGAATATGCGAACCAGCCACACGCCGTGGCCTGGCCTTCTGCGCAGAGATGGGCCTCCCCCACCGCGGCTACTCTGTTGGCACAGGCTCAGACGTGGACACTGAGAACGAAGGGGTGATGTCACCGGAGCGTGCCATGCGCCTCTGGGGCAGGGGTGTCAAGTCTGGCCGCAACTCCTGCTTGTCCAGCCGTTCGAATTCAGCGCTGACCCTGACTGACACAGAACATGAGAACAAATCGGACAGTGAGAACGGTGAGTGACGCCACACACCATTTAGCCTTTAAATCCTGATCCTACCAGCTCGAACAGACACTCACATTGTATAAGAACAAACATTATCTGATTTTCTTCTGGGACCTAACACAAGCAAATGTTTATAGATTGACTGTCTATACATCTAACGATTGTAATTGTATTCTGCGCACATATCACACCTATCTCTTGCATAATATTACCATTATAAGATTCTCTTGACTTTTATCTTGACCGGCCACAGAGTCAATATGTAGGACAATAAAGTCAATACATCTGCATCCTTTCTTTCTCTTTGTACCCATACCAACGCTTCCCCCTACCTTGAGGGGACCTTCCAGTGAGCCAATCAAATCTTTGTGTTGGGCGCTAGGAGACCTTACCTAGCCATCGTTGGAATGCTCCGCTTGCATGAGCGAACACACATAATGGCTGGTTAACAGGCCCCAGCAGTTTGAAGTGCAAATTTGATCATGCTTGAAACCTGGAGGAGTGAAAGAAGCAGCGATCTCTCTCTCTCTCTCTCTCTCTCTCTCTCTCTCTCTCTCTCTCTCTCTCGCTCTTTTTCTCTTTCTCTCTCTCCTTTTTTTTGGTGCTGTCGTTCATTCCCTCAAAGCAGCTGTGATGATTCAAAGAATGCTCAGGTGACAGGCTTCCTCTGGGCATCCCCACCACACTTCCGCTGCCACTCTCCCAGAGCAGGGCCTCAGCAGGGGGGACATGTCATCACGCCCTCACATGCTTTTTTGAATATATTTTTATTCACACTTAAAATCCCTGTTTTGTTTCTTGTCGTTTTTTTCTGATCTAATTGAGATTGAAATGGAGGAGGGGGAAAAAAATCACTCCTGGTCGTTTTTTACTTTATTTTCCATGAAATGAATTGAAAATTAAGCTGCTGACAGCAACAACCTTTTTGATGGAAAGGTAAATAAAATCAGAAAACTAAGAGCTGAATCATTCATTTATCTTCCCTCCGCAAGCTCTCCCAGCGTTGAATTTTTCTTATTTTTCTCATTTATTAAAATTCCTTTTACTAACAGGTGTTGTGTGCAAATAACCTTTAAGAAGACCTTATCTAATCACTTTCATTAACACCTTTTGGCTTAATTAAGAAAGGCAAAGCGCTGAGTGTGTAGGATCGTTATATTTGCTTCCATTATGAGATGAATGTGCTGCGTGACTTTCATATCTCTGATGACCAGAGCAATGAATACACTCATCCGACAGGAGCTTAGATTTTCATTTCACTTTCATTAATGTAGTTAATTTTTGTAAAAGCAGCTCTGGGCCTGTGCATGTGTGTCAGTTTTTTGTGCTAAAGAAATATTCTGGGTTAAATACAAGTTAAGCACAATCGACAGCATTTGTGGCATAATGTTGATTACCACAAAATTGATTTTGACTTGTCCCTCCTTTTGTTTAAAATGTAAAAATCAAGGTTACAGTGTCACTTATTATGAAAATGAATGGGGCAATATTTGGAGGATTTAATGTCAGAAATTTGGAACTTATATTTTTTATAAAAACACGTATTATTTGAGCTGTAAAGTTGTTTAAATTGTAATTTTTTCAGTTATTTTAGGGTTGGTTGAAAATATATCACCATGGCAATGAAGTCAAATTGGCTAAAACTTAATAAAAGGTTAGTATGTGATTTTATCACACTAAAATCATGTTTACTCACATATAGTTTTTTTTTTCTTGTGGCTATACTTTTGAAAAAGTGAGTATTTTAACATAAAAAAAATTGGCCCCCATTCACTTCCATTGTAAGTGCCTCACTGTAACCTTGTTTTTTTTATTTTTTTTCAGCCATTAAAATCACTGTGATACCAACAAATTAAAAGTAACTGCAAAAATAGCTAAGATCAGTGAAGATAGTTTTGAGAAATGTAATCTAAAATAATTTGTATATCATTTCATATTTTTTTACCTAATGAAATGAATACATTTGTTAAGTGTGAGATGCATCCAGGAGTATCGAAATAGCTTTTTCTGGCCCCTGTATATGTTTGTCTGATGCATATCAATATCAAGAGAAGAAACTCTCAGATCTGAATACTGTTTTGACTTTTTTTGTACTAGTGTTGACACGTTACATAGCTGAGTGTGGGTTTACCCTAACTGTCTCATTGAATTGTGGCATATGTAGCAGTTGTTGTTGTTTAAATCCTAACAAGAGTCAGCTGCAGGCTGACTATATATATATATATATATATATATATAAGCAAAAGATTTAGGCACTTAATATATTTCACAAAAACATTTGTCTTTATATGGTTATTTAGTGTGTCAATGAGAAAAATACATTTTAGACTCCAAACATTACTTTTGCAGATAGAAAAGATTAGAGTAGAAGAACAGGGCACACTGCAAGAGATGTCATTGCCCCCACAGTGCCCCTCACTGAACATCGAGTCAGTCTGAGATAACAAAAATAGACAGAAGCATTTGAGACTGCCTAAATAGATAGAAGAACTGTGGTGAATTCTCCAAGAAGCTTGGGACATCGTATCTGCCAACAACCAAGATGGTGTCCAGGTGTACCTAAGAGAATTGGTGCTGTTTTAAAGGAAAAGATGGCCACTCCGAATATAGATTTAGCTTTTTTTTTTATGTTTTCTTTTTGTATGATGTTAATTCATAAATGAAAACTATTTATGGCATTATTTTTGAAAATATCCTGACTATTCAACATTTTTTCACAAGTGCCTAAAACTTTTATACAGTTATATATATATATATATATATACATATACATATACACATACACACACACTACCGGTCAAAATTTGGAAACACTTGACTGAAATGTTTCTCATGATCTTAAAAATATTTTGATCCGACGGCATATGCATAAATGTTTGAAATAGGTTTTGTAGACAAAAAATATAATTGTGGCACCATATTAATTTATTTAATTAAAAAAAACTGAAATGTTATAAAAAAAAAAAAAAAAAAAGTTTTTGAAATTGATGACCAAATAATAAAGAACCTTGGACCAAATAAGAAAGAAAAGCTGCCAATAAGTGTCCAACGTAGATGGGAACATCTTCAGTACTGTTTAAAAAGCATCCCAGGGTGATACCTGAAGAGTTGGTTGAGAAAATGTCCAGATTACATTTCTGCAAATTCTAGGCAAAGTGTGACTACTTTGAAGATGCTAAATTATTACACAATTTTGATTTATTTAGAATTTTGTTTAGTCACAACATAATTCCAATAGTTCCATTTATGTTATTCCATAGTTTTGATGACTTTACTATTATTCTAAAATGTAAAAAAAAAAAAAAGTTATAATAAAGAATGAGTAATTGTTTCAAAACTTTTGACCGGTAGTGTGTGTGTGTATATATATATATATATATATATATATATATTTCATTTCACTCCATTACAAGATATTGGTAATAATGTCAGCTACTGTTTCCCAACGACTCAGTACCTCTTGATAAAATGTAGGAAAAAGCTTTCTCCAGCCATATAAAAAGAGTTCCTGTTTACATGTGCCTGGCCTCACCGTGGAAGAAAGTGTGTCCAAATGATTGACACACTGTTTGGCTTTTTTAACCACTCTCCCCAACTCCCTTTTCTTCTGAATTCAAGATGGAGTCATTTGTAGCTTTCAAGATTTTTCGGCTCGTCGCCTCGGAGCTTGATTGTGTTTGTGCAGATGACGACACTGCCTTTTGACTTTAAACACATTGGAGGTTAATTCCATTTGGGGGAAAAGCGGGATTTCTCAAACAGAAGCCGAGAGTGGAAGTGAAAGAGATCTGTGTACCGCTGTCAGACACGGTTCTTGTGAAAGGATATCAATTCTGGTTCCACATTTCCAAGTTCACCCTTAAACTCTATTAGAGAGTACACTGAGAGAGAGACGCTCACATAGAGACACTCTCGGCTCGGGCATAGGAAGCAGTCACTCATCCTGCTCTTATTCTTTTGACTTAATATCCTGTAATGGAGAAGGGGGCTGGAGAAACACCTGAGCACAATGTGCTCTACTGCAGCAAAAAGAGGAGGGAGAGGCAGAGAGGGCGAAGGAGAGATGGCCGCTAACAAAGGAGGGATATGTTGTCCTAAATCTCCAGGGGACATTTGAGCCTGGGATGTGCTTCACCGCATGCCCACCCGTGTCTCCCTCTTCTTGGGTCACTGGACACCTGCTAAATGCCCCGGAGGGAACGAATGAATGGAAAGAGAAACCACCGAAACACACACACACACACACACACACACACACACACACACACACACACACACACACACACACACACACACACACACACAGTCTTCATGTCAAGGCAAAAAAAAATACAATTATAATAATTGTATTTATATATATATATATATATATATATATATATATATATATATATATATAGTGTATACAGTAGTTTATTTATTTTTTACTTACTGTAGTATTCTTAAAGGAATGTTCCAGATTCATACAAGTTAAGCTCAATCAACAGCAGTTGTGGCATAATGTTGTGCTTACCACATTTGTCCCCCCTTTAAAAAAAGAAATATATATATATAGAAAGGTACTATCAATAGAAGTGAATAGGGCCAGTTCATGAACATTATTACTAATGTAATTTTAAAAGTATAGCCACACACGTAGATGCGATATGTGTGTGACAGAATGACCCACCCCTCCCTCCTATCATTGTCGCTCCGCCTCTGAGGGCTGTCCTTTAGCCAGGCTCACAACGGGAGTGGGCAGTAGAGAAAAGAGGTGCATAATTAATAAGCCTCGTTTGGGCAGCGGGTTGGAACGAGGCACACATGATGTGTGTTTGACCTCTTCACCGTTGCCAAATAAACACAAAACGAATCTCTTCTTGGGGAGACGGCTTCTATTCTTCATGTGTGCACACACTAGCATCCCAGGACCATCCCAGGCTTTGCCTAGTCTCCACAAAAACTGTCATTTGAGTTTAACTTCTACTGAACCTGGAACATTCCTTTAACATAAAATCAAGGAAACCATAAAAAAAAAAACTGAAAATGTTAAAATGGTAATTTGAACGCTTTAGAATATCCTAAAAGGTTGTTGAGAAGTCAAGAAAAAATGTAATATATATATATATATATATATATATATATATATATATATATATATATATATATAGCCTATAGTGGATGTATTTTTTTCTTGTTATGCCTAGCTCTGACATATTTAATTGGCTAGAAATTGCTTTTCGTTAGTACAATGTCTGAGATTCACATTGTAAACACTTATATAATCACTAACAACTGGAAAAGTCATGGAGAATCAGTGCTCAAAATATTTGAGAAGACACATTCTATTCAGAAGCATTTGCATTTTATTCTGCATAATCACAATGTCAATTAGGTGTGTTATATAACAATATAATATAACTTTTCTTCAGATCTAGAAGAAAATGCTCTGCCTCCTGTTATTTGCAGCCATCTTGCCAGCATATGACACCTGCTCCTCTGTTTAGATCTGTTTTTGATTTTGTGGTTGTTTGAAGCTCCTCACACGCACACACACACACACACACACACACACACACACACACACACACACACACACACACACACACACTCACCCATCTGCGCTCTACGGGGGGTTCAGGGGAAGAGGAGAAAGAGAGGGGGGCGAGCCCTGACTAGAGGAGAAAGAGCCGAAGACCTCAACTGACTATTCGGGGTCTCGTTAGCACCGCTCCCCGACTGCGGTTTTAATCTGCTTCCATTTTGATTTGGCTTATTTTATTATTTTGGGCGGCTTTAATCAAAAATTGCACAGATATGAGAGAGCTTTTCCCGCTGTGAGCAAGGAAGTTGCAGGGCCATTAGCCCGAGTAGCTGGCTGAGGGAGAGAAAGTTCCAGAACTCGCATCTAAATTCACCCCATTTTTTAAGAGGCTGTGAAGCTACATCAAAGGATTTGACATACTTTGGACAGGAATGCCTCACTTGAACGCTTACAGAGGCCTGTTTGGTTTGGGTCAAGAGCTTACACTTTCTTTGTACGTGTTTCTGGCTTGTAAATCCGTCAAATTTCCTCAGCAATAGTGTCCAGCAGTCAAGACAGATTTAAAATGTCAGGATATTCTCAGGAATTCACTCTCTTCTATTACTCGCATTGCCATAAGCACTACAAGTCTCTTTTTTCCTATCTGTCGCTCTTTTGCTGAATCATCGGAGGTGATAGAGACCCCTGGGAGTGATTTTCTGCTTGGTAAAGCTTAGGGCCAGAGTGCATTGCACACCCCTTCACTTCTCCTTATGTATATATGAGACGGTCACAGGCATCAGCTTAATGAGATTAAGAGAAATGTGTCAACAACAATGCAAATCCTGTAAATATCTTAACTGGCTTAGTCAGTCCAGCCTAGCAATCATGGGCATGGTTATTCCATTCAAGAAGCCCACCCGGTTATGGGTGCAAACATATATGCATGCCTACAAAAATAATTCAATAAAATCTGAGGAATTGTGCATAGAAACAGTAGAATTTGTTCAGAGATTCAGACACAGCACACTTGTACACTCTTACTATTAGCAGAAAGCTATCAAGTTAGCCAACCAATCTGATAAATTACATTAAAGAGGTGGGGAATGTATAGAACTTTCTGTGGATTTGGGGGTGTATTTTCTCTATGGGCCCACTAATAAACATTACATCCACACATGCATCCATTAAGCATCCAAGCATGCTCTAGTACATTGCAGTTTAAAAATGCACTCATCTAATTACTTGAGGTAACTTTACAAAACTGCTTAATAAGCAATTAGAGGAGAACTAAAGCTTTTTATCCTAGCAGACCCTAAAATATCTAATATATGTTGTTTAGTACATCCTGCTTCCTCTTTAGCAGGCTAATGCTTTTGCACACAGGCATGCTTTAATTGGGTGTGCGATTAAATAGGCAACTTTGTAGGGATATAAATATGTTCAACAATTTATTTTCAAGAATAGCCAGGTGCTAAATGTAGCTGGTAAGAGAGAAAGACATCAAGAGCTTAAGTGGTGATAAAGCACATGTTTTGTATTATAAATTAATTCACTTATAAAAGGGTTATGACTTTCGTGAAAAGCAATGCTGTTGCAATTGTGTTCAGTTTAAATTGCTCTGGGGTTGTTTGGCTGTCCTAAACATTGTCCTCTGGTCCTTGCAAAGTTATTGATATTCGGGCCTCAGCTAAGAAACCCAGCCATAAGAAGATAAGAGGTGAGAGTGATGGGAACGGGATGTTGGGAAAGATAACAGAGGAAAGAGCCGCCGTTGCACAATGATTGCACCACCAATGAATGCGAGCCAGAGCGCCTGTGTGCGCAGCACATCAAAAAAGCTTTGTAGACCTGTAAACCAGAACGTCATACATAGGAGAGCGTACAGACACATTACAGCTGTTTACACTTGAACGGTTACTATGATTTAATAGTGACGGGTGATTTGGTGAGAAAACCACAGAAGAAATTCATTTAAGTACCACAAAGAGCACATAAAGATGTTTTGTCTTCACTTTGACATGGGGAGTATTGTTTTCCCATGGTAATATAAATATGTGGTTTTGTTGAGTGTTCATTATTATCCCATTTGTATTGCTAATGCATACATATGAGTCAGAAAAAAAATCCCTTTTAAAGCAGAATATGACAAAAAAAATTACATATGAATTGCTTGATGCATTGTATGCATTGACTTTGTGCTTGCTTTTTTCTTATAGAAACATGGGAAAATTTCTTAGAAAGATTTTTTTTTCTCTTTCTTTCATGTAGTTCTGTCATTTCTTGACATAAAAGGAATTACAGAGGCAGAGAATTAGAGGTTATAATCTTTGAATCATTTAAAAGCTCACTGAAATCAGAGCATCATGAAGTCCACTCATGTCTTCCTATAGCTTAGCTGTTGTACCCTCCAAACAAATCTCCAGCAGCGCTCTAGTTCTCTTAGTAAGCCAGTCCTAGTAAAGACTTTTTCTGAAAACAAACTTTTGCTTCCTTGCTTAAAGCTTAGTATGATCCATCCAGTTGGAGCTGTTGCTCAAGCAGTCGAATAGACCAAAAAAAATTAAAAAAATGCAAGAAACAGACAACAAAAAGACATAAAAGAACGCCTGCAGTTTGATTTCATCTTGTGCCATTGCTGAATGGCCACGGTTTTCTGGCGTCTCCGGAGGCCAAATTGAGATGCATTGTTTTCCCCGTGAGGGTCATGAACTCACCTCGACTGTGTTACAACCGTGTCTGTGTCTGTTTTATTAGAGGGATGAGCTATCAGCAGCTCACTCAAACACTCTATTCACTCACACAACAGGGAGCGTGTTTACAGAGAAATACTGCACTTCCTAAGGGTCCTGTATAGCTGAAACTCATGTGTCTGTGTCTGTGTGTGCGTGTGCGTGTGTGTGTGTGTGTGTGTGTGTGTGTATATATATATATATATTAGTCACTGGGATGAATGTAATAATTAGGAAAGGATATAAATGTCATCTCAGTGCTGATGTTCTATATTCAGTTCAATTATTGACTTGTCCTCGACTCATGTCAAGCCTGTCATTTCCGCACACCTCATTATCTCGAGGTCTCCACACACAGTCAACTGTGAAAATGCTAATATTTATGAAAAGCTCACCGCCTGGCCAGCTACTGAAACAAGATGGTCAGTTTTTGTGTCATGAACTATTATTATAAATAAATGTCCATCTGGTTGATGATAGCAGGCTGGAAAAACACAGTGTGCTATACAAAGATTAATGGCCTCTTCTCAGCCAATTCATGTAATAGGGGAAAAAAGTCTATTTATGAAAGAGTTTATTTGAAAAGTTGTATAAAACAGTAAAGAGGTGTTTTGACATTTTATTCAAAGATGTGACAAAAAACTCTTTCACTAACATTTTGTTTCATGACTTGAATTTATAACTTATAACTTATAAGGCATTTCATCATCACGAATGCCTGAAATTTTACAAATACTTTTTTTTTGCGCGCTCCATCTTTTTTGTCTCACACATAATTCTAGTAATTTCAACACTTGTTAAATTATTATCACTGTACTACATTGTATTAAGTTTTTTAAAATGTTTGAATTGTTTAAATAGTCATGTATTTTTTATATATTGCCTTATTATATATATATATATATATATATATATATATATATATATATATATATATATATATATATATATATATTAGTAAATATAAATTGTGGTCAAAGTGCTGAGATCACTAGTCCATCTAATTATTAATTCATTAATAATTATTTTATTGTTATAATTTATATTTTTAGCATATCAAAAGTAACAAAAAGCATGATGTATTTCAGAATTTCTTAGCACTTAATAAGCCCTCATTATGCTTCTGTGTCATACAATTGAGCTGGCATGGACTTTAAAAATTTGTGCAAAACCTGATGATCCATGGTATCCCTGCATGATTTGAGAATGTTCCAAAGAGCATCTTGTGTGCTTCAGTGATAACAAAGAAATCTGACCTTTTGTACAAAGAAGTCATCATGGTCAATATCACAATTTCACATATGATTTATGACCTAGAAATATTGCAGAATCCTAAATATTCCTTCCTCTTTTTATGTCATATCAACTTTGTCCTTTTTTTTTTTTTCAAAGTCCCAAGTTTATTTATAATAATTATATTATTAAGTTATATAATCTGTTTTATAATCTGGTTATTTACAGGGGGGTTTGGGATTTTGAATGCTAGATATTGATTTTGAATTCCAAATGTATACCCATTCAAAAAGAACTCTAAACACTTTCTTTCTCTTTCGTACACACACACAAGCACACACACACACACACACACACACACACACACACACACACACACACACGTTGGTCTACCTATCATTATGAGGACTTTACATAGACATAATGATTTTTATACTGTACAAACTATAGATTCTATCCCCTAAACCTAACACAACCCCTAAACCTAACCTCACAAAAAACTTATAAAACATTGTTTAATATGTTTTTTAAGCTATTTAAATTATGGGGACACTAGAAACGTCCTCATAAATCACATTTATAGCATAATACCCTTTTAATTACCAGTTTGTAACCTAAAAAATTGTCCTCATAAACCAAATAAACATGCCCACACACACACACACACACACACACACACACACACACACACACAAATAGTTTAAACAAATGGATTAAGTTTAAACACAGAGCTAATACAATAGAAAACCTATAGTTACCTGCAGCTTTTACTGACAATAAGCCTGTGCAGCAGAGGGAAACATCACTTCAAAGATGTTATAATCACTGTGCATCAAAGTCCTACAAAGAAACAGCAGTCAACATCAACTGCATACTGCAGCTCCAGATCCAGTTGGCTCACAATGCAACCCTCCATGTAGATCCTGTGATTCAGAATTGCACTGGAGATGTTTTTCCTGATCAGGTAATAGCACTTTGTAATGAAAGATCAAGTAGATTCAATGCAGGATTGAAACACTGCAGTGTTTAGGCAACAGAGGCAACATCATTATTCGGACCGCAAGTTGATTTTAGAGCGTTGAAAGAGGCACAGGAAGGAAATACTGATGAATGTGGACAGATTAAAGGTCTTACATCAGGTAACATTGAATCATCTGTGCAATCAACATGCAAATTAATTGCCTTGATTCAGTGAACATTCAGGATTTTCTCTGTTGTTCGCTCTCTGCATAGGCATTATGATATATATATTGCAATGCAAGGCATGCATTGTATACACAGTATACTGTAGACTCAAGGAAACCAAGGAAATTTGAACTTTTTGCAGTTAACATCATTGTCACAAATTTGCATACATTTAGCAACCTACTGTAGAAATCTTTAATAATTATTTTTAATTTTACATCATAGCATTTCTTAGTTCAGATTTGTATTTTTTTTTTTATTTTAAAATTAGTTATCCATCGATAAATAGCCAAGCCCAGTGCAATAGTTTCAATATGCCACTAATAAAATAATATTCACTGTGTACTGTATGCATAATTAGTGTTATTTGCTATTTTTGTTGGAATGTGATTCACTGTGCACACATATTTTTGAGATTACTGAGAGTGCACTGTTGGTTACAGAGTTTACTTTTAATTTTATAATTTTTTTATACAATTTATTTATGGGAAAATTACTATGATATGATTACAGAACAGAATAATGTAAAAGCTACTGAGAAAAAGAGTTTTTTTTTTAATCAAGTTTATTTTTTTACATTTTTTAATTGTTTATTTTTTAGTTATTTCAAATTAATTAAGTAAATATTGTTGAAAATGTATATAATATTTTATTGTATCAATTTTGTGCACGCTATTTACTATATATATACCTTTATTTAACCAGAAGAAAACTCGTTGAGATTAAAAATCTCTTTTCCAAGAGTGTCCTGGCCAAGACAGGCAGCAGCACAAATAACAAAGTTGCAGACATAAAAAAAAAAAAAAAAACATATAGCATAAACATAAAACATAGAAGCAAGGATCATCCAAATAATTAATCATAACAACTACAGCCAGTATGTGTAACCTCTATATCATTTAAAAGTAAGTTTAATTTAACTATCATTAAATTGTGTGATATCATATACAGTATCAGCTTTTCTGTCGACCATTGGCCACCCTCCTCTCTCTATGGTATTGGCATCAGCCAATGAAAAGCCCATATCGGTCAATCACTAAAACTGTTTATTTCCAGGTTTTAATTAGATTTTCAATCCCAGATTTACAATGTGGTTTCAGACTTTTGAACTCCTCTGTACACAGGCAATCCACTCTGAATGTGAAACATTTAAAGAGCAAATATATCAGTAAATAGAACTTTTAGTTGTTGTCCCTCATTGTGTACTTAACAGGAGTTGCACATTTGCAGACTAATCTCCATGCAGTGTATACATAGCAGCGTTGGCTGATAGACTGAACGCTCTAATCTCAGTAAGCCTGGGCTGAACGAGAAGCAGCTGTGTTCTGTTAGCACATGAGTGAGGACCACTCAGATGGGTGTAAGATGCCCCTCTCCCCTCCTTCACACTCCCACTAGACTGGACAGATTACAAGCAGACCCAGCTAAAAGCTCTAAGCCAGGCCTGGACATTGATAAAAGCTCAGCTCGTTTGAATTCTATCCTGTGGGCATGTCACATATCTCTCTGGTCATTCCATCGGAGCTGACCACATCCAGCTCTGGACCCCAAATAATCCCCCAGTACTACAAGCCGCCCACTTGCAACTGCTCTGGCATTCTGGCTCGCAGTGAAATAACGTGTCATTTCCGTTTCCCGTCACTTGGAGAAAAAAAAAAAAGTTAATTGCCGAGTTTGAAATGAGCGCCATTATGGCAGGAATGTTATGGAGCAAGCTGGCAGGGTAATGGCATTAACCATGCTTTGTTACACTAACACACCATCATTAAAGAGCACTTCTTCCACAGTGGCACTCTCCAGAGCCGGGCTATGACTGACAGAGGGGCACTTTCACAAGCCGTGAGTGAGAGCCGAGCACAATAGGCCATGTTAAACCAGACTGTGTAATTAAACATTAACAAGCCACTTTTATTCCACCCTTATCCTGACGTTTGACATCAGTCTGCACACTGGGATTGTCTTTCCTTGTGTGCCTTGAGATGGTTATTCAAATCGGTTCAAATATAAAAATTTGGACAAGACCGTTTTTCATCACCATTTTGAGTTATTATCTTGTGATATTTTGGCTTCTTGAAATGAGGGCAGCAGAGAAGTATTTCCCTGTGCTCTCTCAAATTGCCCTCTCAATTCGAACATAAAGTTTCCAGCCTGAGAACTCCACCAAAAAGTTGTGCCCCTTCATTGTTAGCATGGGAGGGCAATAATGTCAGCACTGGAAGCATATGGTAACGAAGTCTAAGTCTAGAGAAACAGAGGAATAGGAAAAAAAAAAAAAGCTTCCAGCCATCTGCACTATACCTTGTATATAATTGAGTATTGCATGGCATATGTATGAAATCCCACCTGCTTGAACTTTGAACACTGTTATGCTCATGTTTTAAACACTGTCTGTTGGTTGATTTTGCATTAGCAACTTCATAAGCAGGAGCCACTCATGGAGAACCAGTACATAGCAATGAATCAATACCTTACAAATCGCTGTGGGGTGCCATATGTCACAATCAGCAAAAGCTAACAATGCTCCTCTAAAGCACAGATGAGATATGCCTCCTTGTTCAAGTACCAAGAGATGGCGAATGCAAGACAGAACAAAGTAGTAGACAGGAATACATATTGCTGTGGTACTTTTTATTTTGTACCACACCAGTTCATCTCCATGCTAAACTCATTCTGTTTATTCTGTCTCTGGTTATTGTTCACATTTTTTAAAGGGTTTCCTTTTACTTCAGTCACAGTAAGCTTTTTGTGCATGTTATTTTAACCAGAATAAACCAGCATCTTATTCATTAATCACTCACAAATCAACATAACCATGTGCTACATGCACTTTAATACCGCTGAGTCGTATATAAATTAATTAATTTTTTGTATTATTCGTTCGACGTCTCCTGTGTAAATTTGGCTTAAAATCGCAGAGAAGTTGATAAACAAGCATATAGTCAGTTCTGTGCTGTAGTTGAGTGCTTTTTCTGAATTTTAACAAGGCAATTCAGGGGTCTGTATTGCAGTGATGGAGTGATGCTGTGCAGTCCTAGTAAAATGTGCCTGATAAAATATTTGGCCGTTTGCACTCTTACTTGATTTCCATGATTCATTTAGTGAGTCAGATGCTAAAACAACAAATTGTTATTAGAAAAAGCCATGACATTGAAAGGGTAAAGGAACACAATTTAAAATCACTCTTGAAAATATTTTTTATTAAATAATTCCAAGCAACACACTGACAATAGAGCATTACAAATTTAATCAGGAACCTCTAATATACAAAAATTGCATGTAACCACAACAAAAATAAAACCCTGTCTTTTTTTTAATATTTAAAGAACAAATGCAATATTCGCACACCCAGAAGGTTGCTGGCAGGTGCTTAGAACATGGTCAAATGATTCGAAAGGCAAACATGTGTTTCACACACCGGCATAGCTTGAAAAATTCATTATATTTCGATACACAACCACACTTCTGTAAGTAAATATGTATTGCCGGTAGACAGAACATTGCTATTTAAATAAATCACCGCTGCTGGGCTCGCACCAATGTAAGGTGTATCGAGAGCGCAAGGGAGGCATTCGTGAGCACACTTTTGAGCACTGAAATTACAAATGGGATACACTACGTTCTTATGGACTTTGCACACACACGCATCAAGTGTGCCTTTTGAGACATGGCCTATGTCTTTCTGTTGGTTATAATTAGATTTGCGTAGGTGTCATTTTGCTTTCAAGTCAAAATTAATTTTTGCTGTGTCCTTCTTTACATTTAGCAGTAGGAGCAGATGATATGAGCACTTCAGTCATCTGGACACTTTTACTGGCACAGGTTTCCCTCTCCATCTCTCTCTCCCTCTCTCTCTGTTAGCCATTAGCCAGGAGTCCAGCAAATATTCCACACCTTATTTAATTACCACGCTTACCAAGATATAATTTAATTACAAAATGTGGTGTAATTGCTGATGAAAGTCTGTCTAAATGTGCGTTCCTTTTTTGCCCGACTGCCCACTGTTAAGATCAATTCAGTTTTATAGGTCACCTGGGACATTAATTTTTTGGATGGCCGGCAATCATCCTTTTTAATGATACTGTGAAAAGGCCCTCTCAATTAGCCTGTCTGTCCGAACAAAGAGATCATTCAAAGCTTGTAGGAGAAGGGGAGGGCAAAGGAGAAAGAAAGCGAGAAAGCTGGTGAAATTGCTAAAAGTATTTGAGAAAAAGGGGAAAGAGTTCAAGAAAGATTAATCGGGAAGGCTAAATATTATATATTGAGGCACGGACATGCGCCTTACATGCTAATGAAGGATCTTCACATTGGGCATGTCCAGAAATAAGAAAACAACTCACTTTATATCACACTCATTTACTAGTTCATCTAGATCATACTGTCCACTCTAAAAAGCCCTTTATAACCAAAGTATGCATTTGCCTTGACCGCCAACAATTTACAAAGCCTCAAATGCCAGACCATTCCATTTTGAAATCATCTGCTTAATATTGAATTTGAGCGGCCCTCAAATATTTTGAATAAGCTGACAAACAAACAACAGCAAACTGTCATGGACTACCTAAGATGACAGCCACCCAGTGGCAAGGTAATAGACAGGTGAAAGCCATGATGAATGCACTGCCTAACACCGATGCAACCTTCAGAGGTGCAACTTGGAGTGATTTGAGGTGATATTTTTCTTCCTTTTGAATATAAAATTCTTATGAGAGCAAGGAAGTCTTGTTTATTTGTTTACCTGTAATAATTTCACCTTCCAGTGAAAGTTTCCATGATTCTTTTTTGAAAAAAAGCAGCCTGTTTCCCCCTGCTTAAGTAGGGGATTCAATTTTGAGATCCATTTTGGGATGAGAGAGAGAGAGAGCATCTGCTTCTTTGTTGCTATTAGTAATCTCTGAAGGGCAAGGAAATTTTATTTATTTTGTCTCTCTAATGCCTGTTATATTTCAGGGTGTGTTTGCTTGTCGTTTTTGCTCAATTTATCCATTTAGTGGGTGAGTCATTTAGGCCAATCGCTGATGTGTGCTAGCCATAGCCAGAGGTCAGAGAAGGACACTGTACCAGCAGTGTGTCAGAGAGATACTCAGGGGAATAGTGCCTTAACACATCCCAGAGCTGCTTGTCTACAGCCTTTACAGATACATGCACACATACCATCTTTAAGTCCAAGGCTTGCATTTCTCAAAGGGTAGAAAGGAAAATGGGAAATGTGTTGAGAGAGGTAGACATTTTTTTTTAAATTTTTAAAAAAGACCGAACAATTCCTCACTGCTTGAATAAGCAAAGGGTCACTGTACTGGTGTCAAGGACACAATCTCTCTTTTCCTGTTTCTCTCTCTCTCTCATTGTCCCCTGTGTGGCACTGTATGAGCGACAGCCCCAGAGGCCTGCGGGATAGGTATGGAGTCAGCTGTTTAGAGCAGAGGAGCTCTCTAGTGACTCACAGACACTCACTGACATGTGACACAAGGTGAAAGACCAGTACATTGCTCCACCAAGAAAGAGTGAGTGGGAAGAGACTGATGGGGAAAAAGGAGTGCAAATGCTGAGACTGCATAGAGGTTAGAAGGTAAAGACAGGCTAATATAAATAACGCAAATCAGAGGAGATGAAAGAGAAGGAAAAGACACCGGCTCATGTGATGTATTAACTGTTCCATTTCCCACAGGAGTCATTTTGCAGCCCTGCTGCTGTATCTGCTGAGAAGGAGAAAAAACAGATATTTCAGCCCATTCCCCTGAGATGCAGCCATCGCTTCACATTGACTTCTCTCTCTATCATTTCATTCATCCATCCAGGTGTCCTTTCACCCTTTCTCATTCTCTGTACTGCTACAGAGTCACGAGAGGAACTCGTTCATTGAAAAATTTGAGTTAAACTCTTCTGAGAATGCTAGCACAGAAGCCGAACTTCAGCCCCATTTGTAGTACTTGTGTTTGTTTGCAGAACGTCAATGATTGTGGTGGAGAGTATCGCCCAAATCAAGAGCCCATGAAACATTAGATGCACACACAGTCTTTGAGGAAGTGGCCATGTTTGATCCAAATGAATAGCACGGGCTGAGTTAGTGTAGGCGCCAGCCGCTAATCATTGATTTTTATGCTTCTTATCTATAGTTTTAGCCAGAGAGGCCTCTTATGCTGGAGCCGCTGGTGGCACCGGCAATGTAGCTTCTGTCTCTGGGTTTTTCAGTGGTCGACCGGCCTGTCTGCCCTCCAGAGCGCTCTCATACACCACCTCCATTATGGATTCAGACGCTAGCCTTCTTCTGTGAAATGCTATCCCATGATACAAGAGTTACAGGAACAGTTCCATTTATGAAGATGTTCTCACAAATTTCAGAAGATCAGAGAACATTTCCACAACACACTAGAAGCAGCCCTCAATAGCCCTCTTTTCGGCGCTTTCACTTGTGCGAGACATTCAGTATTATAAAACACACTAATTTAGTTTTATGCATAGAATAATCAGGTGAGGTAAATGTCACTCAGCGCTGGCATCTGAGTGGTGCCTCTCAAGGATAACTGTAACCTGGACATTATCAAATTTTAATTTTCATCTCAATGCATAGGTCACTTGAGTCACACGTCAAGGCTATTATTAAGATTGTGTGTGTCCGTGTGCATGTGTGTGTGTGCGTGTGTGTGTTTCAGAGGCATTTTCTGGCACAGCTTGACCTCTGTAAGAGCTTTGGCTCTCATTTAGTCTGGATAACCTGTTTACTACCAGCTTTAGCTGCTGGGAGGTTACAGGTCCTCCAGTCTGTTAGTGATGCTGATCTTCTTAACAGCATCCATTGCAGCCTCTGAAAGCTGATGGCATGAGGTCACTTATTACGTTTGAGCTAATTTGACGTAATTGACAGGTTAGTGGAAACAAAGACATGCACTGCATGACAAAGAAAGATAATGCAATACATACACAAACTACAGTCGACTCTGTTGTTCCTTTAAATGCAAGTAAATGGAGATTTTTCTTATGAATCTGTTGCTACCATCTTAGGCAATTCACCCAAAAATTATCATTCTCATTATTTACTCACACATGATATCAGGTTTTTAAGTATTTCTTTCTTCACCAGAACACATTTAATATATATATATATATATATATATATATATATATATATATATATATATATATATATATATATATATATCTTAGCTCAGTAGGTCCATAGAATGCAAGTAAATTGAGATTTCTCTTCTGAAGCTCCAAAAATCACAGACAGTCAGCATAAACTTCCGAGTCCAAAAATCTATGTGGTGCGCTACCGTGGAAGCTTATCACATTGGAGTTATTTTATCAATGTTGGTGGGTCTGTAATACAAATGTGTGTTTGTTAAATGATGCATTATAGTTAGGGCTGGGCGATATGGTCAATATTGTAATCTTTAACATATTGTTCGATATCGATATTTATCACGATATACATTTACACATTGCACTTTCTTATTTTTGCACTTTATAAGTTCATGGAAAAAAGAAGAAAAAATAAATTCTAAACAGTCAAAATAGCCTCTACAAAACTGCACAGGGTGTCCAGAGACGGCCAAAGCAGTGGGGTCTGTGGGATCTTTTACCAATTTTACCGTCTTTTACCGTTTGTCAATTGAAAATGAATGTTAAAAGATCATCTGTTTGTTCTGAAGCACAGTGAAACATTTTTTTTTTATATTTCTTTAGATTCAGGTACAAGTATGGGGCATAGAAGCCCTTGTGACTGTGGAATAATGCTGAATGTGGGCTCACGGGTTGTCCCGAGAGAAAATTTAGAAAACTTATATTTTTTTTATTTAAAAAACATTTGTATATTTTCATTAAAGTGAGAGACTAGTCTACCAACTACTAATTTTAGTCTTTCCTCATCCATTCCAGACATCTAATTAATTTTAACAAAATTAGAACATTTATTATTAAAGGCTTGTAACATGCTGATTAATAAAGATACATTTAGAAGGTATAAACATTAAAGTCTAAAAGGTGCTTTGAAACCACGTTAACTCACACAGCGCTTCATGTCTACACATATGCAGGGAAAAGAGGCATAATTGATGCATGTTTGGTGCTAGAGAACAATATTCAAGGTTACAGCGCAGAAAGATCAGAGCTGTTGTCCACATAAATGTTCTTCTGTCGTGCTCTTCACTAGACTTGCGGTGTGGATGGAATCAATCCGGTGTCCAACGTAACCTGTGACAATAAAATGAGACAAATGCAGTGTTTTGTGGCTTTACAGCGATATACGTTGTAAAATGTAGCACGTCACTGGAAAAGCTTCTCTATTGTAAAAATGACTAAATAGTCCTGTTAACTCTTTCCCCGCCAAACACGGAATTTTCCGGGTTTTATGAAAAAACGCTTCCCCGCCAAACACGGAATTTTCCAGGTATCCGTGTTTTAGGTGGTATACGGTAAGGAAGACCCACACGCATGTTTTGAAAGAGTACGCAACTCTTTGATCAAAGAAACAGACTGCGATCGTCTCAAACGTGAAGTGGAACACCATACTAATACTAAAGCACTTGTTTGATAAAAATGCCTTTTTCTCAGCTTTTTGTCCGAAATGTTGTTTTTGACAAAACCTACCTCTGTTCAAGTGGCAATAAAAAAAGAACAAATGAAGATAAAATAAAATCGTTAGATCTTTATTTTGATATATAGCATCTTCATATATTCATGGAAGAAAATATTCTGCGGGCCATTAAAGTTTAGCGAAAATCGTCAAAAACCCTGGCGGTGGCTGGCAACTTTTTTTAAAAACGCTGGCGGGGAAAGAGTTAATGAGAAGGTTTCTGGCTTTTGAAGTGGATTTCTTTTATATATTCAACTGTATTTGTAAACTCTAATCCTCCAAAATGTGTGCATGATGAAGTGTTTCATCAAGACCTGTAGGTGGTTGACAGTGTGGGAGTTTGCACAACTAACTTGACATTTTTCCATAACCTGATACTGTATGTACAATATATTGTGTATTAATCTCATTTGTCCAGCAATTGCTAACTTGTCCAGCAGCAAAGAGAATGTTACAGAAATCTGATAATATCTCCTCCTTTCACATCTATGTCATATAGCCCCAAAAGAAGGTGTCATTATGGTGACAGCTAATGACACGTGTTGCTTTTATTCCTGGGTGAAAGCTTGACACATGCTCATGTTGTAACACTGCAGAAGGAAATTAATGTAAATTAATCAGGGCAGCCGGTCGGTCTCTAGTGAGCTGGCCTTGAAGAAATGAATTTGCATCTTTCTTTTCTTCCTTTTACTTCCTGAACAAATTTGACCTGATCCAAGCAAGAAACTTCAGGGACTTCAGTTAATTTGAATCAATGAGGAACATCATGTTTGTGGGCATTAGAAATGTCAATAACACCCTTTGGCAGATACTAAGCCATCAAAGGGATTTATAATAATGATAATTTTTGTAAGGTGACCATATTATCTGGTGGGAAACAGAGGCGTGTGAGGGTGATGACTCGTTTGATTGTCAGCGGGATTATGTGGATGGTTTTTGAGGTTATTACGCTGGAAATTAGGTTTGTCTTGGCTGTGTGATTAGGGTAAGCACTTAGCATTAGCCCATTCCCTTGTTCATATTTGCCCTAGGGAGATAAAGCAAGAAGCAGACTTTTTTGTTGTAGACACTGGGGATTATTGGATTGTTATACTAAGAACAGTGAGGATGTAGTGTCTTCAAACTTTCTGAGGCCCATTGTACACTAGATTTTTTTTTTCTTAAGGAGAATTGCTTGAGCACAAACATAGGCATGTTTACCTACAGGCGCATACTTTCAATATATATTGTTGCTATTATCTCACATTAAAGCTGTTAAATTTAGTTTATGTTGTGTTGGTCAATATGACAATCATCTTGGGGATGCAGCATCACGCATATGCAAACGTTCATTCGTTTACTCTGTGAGTCAAATCGAGTCAAATAACAGGAGGGTTGCAGAAATAAATCATAAAGTATTCAACTAGTCATGTAATTTTAACATGACATGACCCACTCCATATAAAATAAAACAGCTTTTATTAGGGTTTGGTATAGATATATATCCCGATTAGATTTGATTGCAATTCACAACCTCTTGATTCAATTCAGATTTCAACACGATTTGTTTAGGTTTTGATTTGTTTGGGTATATTTTGGGTGCAATGTCAATTATTTATATATATGTGTGTTTGCTTTGTGTGTGTGTGTGTGTGTGTGTGTGTGTGTGTGTGTGTGTGTGTGTGTGTGTGTGTGTGTGTGTTGCTTATAGTGTAAATTATACAGTGAGCCTAACTTTATATATTACTAAACAAATTATAAAAACTAAAAAATAAATAACATCAGGGCCCAAACTATGCAGTTCAGTTGGCGTTTATTTAACAGAAATAAAAATCAACACAACAAAAACTGAAGTAAACTTTAAAGTAAAAGTAATAAAATCAAGCTTGTGTCACTAATATGACTGGAGTCTAATCTCGTGTTTTACATAATTTTTATAATTTTTTTTTTCAAAAACGTTTTCAAAAACTTTTTTGTAATGTGGAATAATTGTTGCCTTTTTGTTGAAAATGTTCACAGTGGTGTTTAAATCTTGCTCTCTTACCCTTAAGCTTTCTTTCCTTCTCTTGCTCTTTCTCAAACACACACACACACACACACACACACACACACACGTATAAATTCATCCCATCATACCAATCTGGGGTGAACGTTTTGCCAACTATGGTCGCAAGTTCCATCGTTATCAGTGTAGTTCACTGATTTGGTGTTTCCCGAAACCATGGTTCAATTAAACATTCGCAAACAGCATCGCTTAGTTGTTCTCTCCACTTGAGGTTAGAAGTATAGTTTCTTATTAGTTCGCTGTGTGGATGTAGTGTCACTTTGCTGAGACTTCTATATCTTTCATCACATACAATATTCACCGATCAGCTGTAATATTAAATCAACCTGCCTAATGTTGTGTAGGTCCCCCTAGTGCCACCAAAACAGCAACAACCCGCTATTCTTCTCTCCACAATTGTACAGAGTGGTTATCTGAGTTACCGTAGACTTTTTCAGTTCAAACCAGTCTGGCCATTCTCTGTTGACCTCTCTCATAAACAGAGTCTCTGTAAAATGGTTGTGAGAAGAATATAATCTCAGAATGCTATTCTGAGATGCGGGTTGGCGCTGTTTTGGCGGCACGAGGGTGACCTACACAATATTAGGCAGGTGCTTTTAATGTTGCGGCTGATCGTGTAAATCTTTTATTCTTTGACCACGTTATCTTTTATTCTTTGACCATGTTTACATGCATTTAAGAAAACAGCTTATTCTGGGGTTTTGCAGAAAGCATCGTTCTAAAACATCATATAAATGTGAATGCAGCCTTTAAAGGATTAAAAGTCTGTTCAGGCTTTGCACACATGGATTATGTCGAAGAACACAGGTTTTATGTCTTTATGTTAACGCATAAGTGGTGTTTATATGTTTCTGAAGAGTGTGCATGTGCATATGTGTGTCTGATGTAGAGCGAAACCCATCTATTGTAGCACATGTATCTGTCGCATTACACAGTGCACACCACTTTCATATCTTCTGTAGCTTTCTCGGATTAAATAGCTTTCAGGTGGAAGTGTAAATTAACTTTTCTAATTTAATATTTGCAGAATTTCTTACTGAAACTCCTGCATAACGTCATTTACAACAGCTCCAACCAACATGGTTTGAACTATGGATGTGCAACTTGGGGTTATTAAGGTTTTGGTTAATTTCTCCAGTGATTTATCGTACTGTTGTGGTTTAGCAGTGAGTTATGTCATTGTGTGTGTGAAACGCATCCCAGGTCTTTTCCCCACTGAATGGCAAACCCAGGTGACAGAAGGTTCAGAGATTGTGCAATCCCACTACTTGTGCTCTCAGTGCCAACCTTGCTGACTCTCTATCTTTCTCACACACACACACACACACACACACACACACACACACACACACACACACACACACACACACACACACACACACACACACACACACTTGCACCACATGTCTGCACACCCCAGCACATAATCACACTCTTTTTGTCTGGAACAAAATTATTAGTTAAAAGGAACTCTCTTTGACCTCTGCCAGAGAAAGCAAAAACACTAGCCATCCTCTATTAAATGGCTTCAGTTATAAGAATGAATGAAAGAATGAGGAGTGGAAAGGAGAGGAGAGGAGAGATGATATGCTTCAAATAGAGGTAGGCTGCACACTGTACCTCAACTCCGTAGCCCTAACACTTTAAACAGTGTGTAATCTCTCATGCTAATGTGCTGTGTGGCATTGCTAAGCTGCTGTACTAAGTCCCCAGGTATCCCTTCCATCACTGTTTTGAGGACCTCCACTTTTCAATGAGTGAGTGTTTGTGTTTCAAGACTGCAGACATCTGTATATGTCTTAACTTCTTACTAAAAAGACCAGCGTATGCGGTCCCCAGCATATGTTTTGTTTTAGATGCTTGTCCCAAGCATGGGATGCTGATGTTTTGATGTCAGAATACTGAATACTGTACAATATCCCTTAAATGTATTTAGTAAAGTTTTATGGATACATCAAATAAAAATGATTCAGAATACTTTTAGAATACGTTTAGAATACAAATGTATAAAGACAAGGCACAACTGGAATAATTATGTGTGATATGTCATTATTATCTTATCTGAAGTGCTACACATCCACTTTTAACTATTCTAATGGGGTTTTTTCACTGCACAGTACAACTCAACTCGACTCTGCTCGCTTTTTTGGGGTTTTCCACTGTGGTTAGTACCCGGAACCGTTTTTTAGTACCACCTCGGTCGAGGTTCCAAGCGAGCCGAGCCGGTACTAAATGAGAAGTCAAAATCCTGCAGATCACTGAATGGTCAGGGAGAATTGTCACTACCAGCGTCACTGGATTTCCGATACGCGACATCAACCGGCTAGTTTTAAAGTTAGTAACAGTGATAGCAGTATCATTTGTTCACACGACTTTCAAATTGTGAAAAAAGAAATGGCTTTTTGCAAAACCACGCCGTTGTCAATAAAAGAGGTGCAGACGGTCCACTCTTTAGCGATGAGCGAAACGAAAAAGTCTCCGCAATTGGCCGCACAGTGTAGGACAAAGAAAAAAAAACTTATAAGTGACTACAGAAACATCAAGGAAAAGTGGAAATGGTTCGACTAAATGGATGCTATCTAACCGGCAAGCAAGGGGAGGGAGAGTGCCCTGGACTCAGCCACGATGGAGGATGGTACGTTTTGTTATGTTAACTCTACACTCTGCTTGAAAGCTTCACTTCATTTAGTTGACCAGCTACTTGAAGCTTGCTTCTAAAACTGCTTTATGCAGCGCAATGAGCTAGTAGCTAGCAGTTAGCGGTTGTGTCGTTAATAATGTCTATTTATCAACAGTTCTGCAAGTTTCTGATGTGGACGTGACTACCAAATACTTAACTTGAGCCATCTGTCTTTACTCTGCCTTTACACAGAAGCCGCATCTGCATTTGCTGCATAAAAGTATTTACACAGCAACAATCACTGGAAACAATGTATCATGTGCGCAAATGTTATATTTATGTAAATAACGTTGCCGACTGTATTGATACTGTTGCACAGCTGACAATGCGCTGATAGTTAAGATGTGCCCATGCAGTTGCCAGATATAAAATATGGGAGTCATTATAGATGATTAAGACGTTCTATTCTTTAACTTCTTTAACTAAAAATCACAAATGAGATCTCTTTAGATCTCTTTAACATATTTATTTTTTCATACTAGACAGAAATAAAGTTGAATGAAGAGCAAGTGGAAACTTTTGCTAAATTCCTCTACTCAGATTTTTCTTCTGAGAAAAAGACGACAGTGTTCAGATTTGTCAAGGTACCAAAGTATGCAGTGATCAAAAGTCAGAGATTTGAAGTCAAATATGTATCATCAAATCCAAGACCAAATTATCTGAGCTACAGTATGCTATCCATATACATTTTATAGCTCTATACTCTTATACTCTCATTATTTCTCCTATGGAATTTTAGGAGAAACGTTTCAGACAAAGGGGAGACTTCAATAAAACACAACAGAGAAGTCCACTAAGACTCCTAACCAATGAAAGATCCACCTCTGAGATGTCCATGCAAGATGTGCACAGCATATTTTCATATACCTTTCCTCCATAAACTATGTCCATTCCTGCACAATTCCTCCACAGTACAGAATGTTAGACTGTGTTTCTGGAGTGCATCTCAAAAGCTGTGTCGGAGTGAAATCCAGCCGTCTGAATTTCTCATGATGTTTTGGCCCGGCTTTCGTGTTTTGGAGGTTTTGGCAGCTGTTTGGACGAGTGTGGCCGAAGTTTCTTCCTTTTTTCGGCTGTGGGTTAGAGAGGGCATTACACAGAACACACTGCCAGCAGCTTTGTGAAGTCATATCGCTCTCCTCCGATACTTCACTCACTCATTCTCTCTCTTTTTCTCTTTCTCTGCAGCCTTAGGGCTCATGTAACCCTGTCTAGTCCTGTATCAGATGTGAGAGACAGCAAGAGAGAGAAAGTGAGTGTGTGTTTGAGTAAAAAAAGAGGGTGAGAGCTGAAGAATGCTGAGAAAATGGGGCCACAGAAAGTGAATATATAAAGTGAGGGGACATTAAAGCAAGACAAGCTCCACCAAGACATTAAATGTGAGGCCTGCAGTGAGAAGTGGAAGAAAGTTAAATAGCATGTTTCACCTCAGCATGTTAGGCCGGTAAGGCACACCTCATGCCTCCTCCACCAACTTTTATAACTTTTATGTCCCCCCGGCTTTAGTGCGGGCTGAAGTTTTTATTTGCCTGGGCAAGCGATGGAGGGAAAGCATGTGGGCGCGGAGGCTGGGAAGTAGAAACCGAGGCAGAAGGGAAGAAAAGGCGGTAGCTGCAGTTGGCCCTAATTATTTTTGCGGCTTACAGTGTACTTTGTGTCAGCCTTTGGAATGATTTACACACTCGGGAACATTATGAGGAAGCATAGTGTTTTTCAGGGGCTACAGGAGAGGGGAAGAGAGAGAGAGAGAGAGAGGGATGGCTCAGTGGTGCTCCATGCCCTAATGAGTGCTGACACCGCCTGAGCCCAACACAAACTGCATTACCAGCTGTCAGCCATCTTGTTTTAATATGTCCTTAATGTTGCTGCACTCCACTTAGCATGTCCCCCTATTCCTCTCTTTTTCTTTTTACATTTCATCCCCCTTTTTATTCTCAGTGAGGGAGTTAAAGTGCTTTTGTGGTTTTGCCATTTTAGGGATATTGGAAGGAGCCACGGCATTGCTTTTCTAACCACACACAGCTGGCACTGAGTCTAGGCCACAGCAATAGGGACTTTAATTGAAACACTATATGTGTTTATAGCCTTCTCCACCTCTGTTTGCCAGAGACTGTCCCTCTGACGTCTTGTAATGTTTTTCCAATGCATGTGTATGTGTGTGTTTGAGACCCCGTGTGAACAAACTCTGTGAGCGTGCAGTAGTATGGCGAGTCTGAATTGTGCGTATATACATTTTATAGCCCCTTTCATGTGTGTCTACACATTAGGAAAGAAATATCACAAATGAGATCTCTTGAATATCGTAATTGTTTCTCCAAGGCAGCTTAGAGATTAAATGGAAAGCAAATGTAGACTTTTGCTGATGTCTCCTGCTTTTCAGATTTGTTCCTCTTGAGAAAAACGACCCCACTAATCTCCCATGTCCCTGGAGTTTTTAAAGAGATCTCAACAATGTCTCACAATGTGCTCAAGTTTACTACGCTATCAAGTCGCCAATCAAACGTCAGAGATGTCAATGTACACTCAAATGTTTCTCATTAAATTCTTCCAAGACCAAATTATCAGAGCCATCCACATTAATTGTATAGCTCTGTACACTTATTGTAACTCAACAAATGTCTCATTTGTTTTATTTTACTTCAGTGAAACATTTCTTGAAGTTTCCTGAGCTATGAAAGTGGACGCAATGAAAAGTTTGTTTTGTGTGTGTGTGTGTGTGTGTGTGTGTGTGTGTGTGTGTGTGTGTGTGTGTGTGTGTGTGTGTGTGTGTGTGTGTGTGTGTGTGTGTGAGCGTGTATTTATCACTTTGTGGGGACCAAATGTCCCCATAAGGATAGTAAAACCCGAAATTTTTGACCTTGTGGGGACATTTTGTCGGTCCCCATGAGGAAAACAGCTTATAAATCATACAAAATTATGTTTTTTGAAAATGTAAAAATGCAGAAAGTTGTCTGTGAGGGTTAGGTTTAGGGGTAGGGTTAGGTTTAGGGGATAGAATATAAAGTTTGTACAGTATAAAAACCATTATGTCTATGGAAAGTCCCCATAAAACATGGAAACCAAACGTGTGTGTGTGTGTGTGTGTGTGTGTGTGTGTGTGTGTGTGTGTGTGTGTGTGTGTGTTTTTAGCAGTTTACTTGGGCCTGAATGTGCATGGTGAAGCGTAAAACATAAGCCTGGGCCGCTCATAGATCTGAGGCAGAAAAACTGTTTGCTTAGTGATCATGTAGAGACAGCTTCAAAGCCTGCAGACATACACAGACACACACACATTTCTAATTAGACATGCCACTGTAGGAAGGACAGATACACCACAATTAGCCACATGTCAGAACCACTCTAAGTTTATGCAGATTCACCCTCCCAGTTTAAGTATATACAGCCACACAGCACAGATAAATCAAAACAGTTTTAATGTGTCACTGTTATTGTAGGTTGCATGTTATGTAAGTTGTATCTATATGTTTTTGCATGTCTGTTAATTAGCTTCAGATTAAGCGACTCTCTGTAGAACATGACAAATAGATGCTCATGTGTGTTTACATGTAAGCATGTGTTATCATCTTGTAGATTTCTGCGCTAAAAATCAACATGAAATCAAAACTGATCAATTCACATCAAGTACGTAGATGTTCTTGGTCTTATTGTAAAGGATTTGTTGGTACATGTTATTCCAAATATAAACAAATATGGAATTTCTTTGTAAAATTTTACAAAAATGTAATAACCTGCTATTTGAAATGATTTCCTTTCCACTGTCATCACCTAGCCTTTGTTTCAGTATTTGCCTACCTAAATAATTTAAAAGGCATATGAAGGAAAAGCAAGAAATGGCATTTGTGTAATGGCACAATGCTGTGTTCTGTGTTAAAACCCATTGGCCATTAGAGTGAAATATAATCAAAGTCCACCTCACACTGGCACTGGAAGTATACTGCTCATATCAACCTTTCATCCTCTCCGCTCAGTGTCTAACCCTGAAGCCAATGTATCAAAGCACACCTTAATGTAATTTTGGATTTATTTCATACTTGAGCCCTGAGAAATGGTCTCTCTCAAACAGAAACATGCTTAGCTCAAACATCAAATGTCATTTCAGCTCTCAGGACATGGAGCAGCACTGCTGGAACCCATGAGGGACAATCATTTAACTTCTCATTCCTGTTTTTGAGTGAGAAATATGGTCATGTACTGCTAAAAAAAATAAGACTTAAATAAAAAAAATGTGATACAAATTCCTGTAACGGAAGTCACCATCTTTGATATTTACTTCTTTACTTTCACTATGGAGATGCTGTTTTTGAACATGTACATGCATGCATGTGTATGGACACTAGTTAATATACTGTATATACTTGACAACAACAGCAGGATCTTCAGTGACTGTATATCTCTCAAAGGGCTTTCCCAGCTTTATGGAGGTCAAAGGGCTAAAACTATACCACCATATCATGCTGTAACTAGAGTGCACTCCAGGATGCAGGATATGTGGATATGTCTCTTTCCATGTCTCTTTCCTCTAGCAGGAACAAACAGAATAACAGGTGCTCTGCTTTAGTGGATTAGTGTTTCTCTCTAAGCCCCTCTCTATTTCTCAATCTCTCCTGCCTCTCTTGACTTTTCTCATTTTCTCTTTGTCTTGCTTGGTCTCTAGTACATGCAGACAGCTGTCAATGAGAGAGAGAGAGAGAGAGAGAGAGAAAAAATGTCTGGCAAGCTACAGGTTCATGGTACCACCGACCTTGTGGACGTGTGTGTGTTTTCTCTGGCTGTGCTCTAAACAGTGAGCATGTTTGAATGTGCAGTTATCATCGAGTTACAGCAAATGATTGCATTGTTGAGCTAAAGTCTTTATTGTCTTTGTCTTACTGAAATGTAACTTTTAAAGTGCATGTAAACATACTGAGTGATTCTCGTCAGAATCCAGATTTTACATTAGACATCTGGCGACTCAACACAGTACCAAAATTGTCCATCACACAAAATCAAACCTGCTATGTCTTAATATTACCACAAACTACATAAACAACAAACAAAATGTGAAATTAATCACATGGCATATAGGCTGAATTTGAAAGTTTAAAATTTTGTAAATGCATAAATTAAAATGTCAGATTCTAGCATCACAGCCTCTGCAAATAAAATCCCTTGATGTCTGCAACCCAATCCGAACAGGCCCGTGACCCGGTTTTGGGTTAAGAAACACAAACCTCAAAGCAATTTCTATTTTAGATCGAGACATTTGTATTATTATATTTTGTGATTTCCGATTCGAAAGATCTAAAGATCTAAAGATCCCCTACAGAAAAATGCAACATTAATATGAGTCATTAGCAGCCCATGTGGACTTGTCAACCAGAGCGACTTTTTCCTGCTACTGAAAGTCCCCTTAACTCAGTCTTTTACCAAAGCCTTTCATCATTGATGCAGACCTTCTACATACAGATCAATATCACTTGTTCCCTGTAGACACACTGCAATCATTAAACCTACTGTTTCTTTCCTTAAAAAGGGAATGGCATATTTCAGCATTTCCCCTTGATAAAACACGCTCCAGAATCGCTCTTTCATTATGTTTCTATAGTGGTCTGCATTAATGCAGTCTATTGTACACTTCTGCTCACTGTCCCTATTTCCCTTCAAAACACACACCCTTTTGTTTCACCGAGCACATTAAGATAACAGATCAAATGATTATGCTCTCTGTGGTTGTGTGTGTGTGGCCACAACCCACTCTCATTTTCAGTTACCACTATAATGAGTTTTCTGCACCGGTGTTTTTGAGTGATCCCCTCTTCTTTGCCATGGGAGAAGAGAAGGACATTTATTTCTGTTAATCTGAGGCAAGGCTAAGGGACTTGTGCTTAACATGAATTTTACTCCCCTGCTCGCCATCACCGGAATTATAGATAATGGGTTTACCTTTACATTACACTGCAGCGTGCTTCCACGCACAGCACCTCACGTATTCCTAATCAGATGCTATTTTCCTTTTCTTCCCATTTTAATGACAGAAGCACTTTTCTGATTTACATCAGTGTGAGTACTTTTTTCCCAAAAGAGTGTGGCACAGGTTTTAATTAATAACCAAACAATTTAGAGGATAACAGGACACTCACACAGTTCCATTTTTTTATTTATATTTTTTTCTTGATGGATTTTAGTTGGAGTGTGTGTCTAAAATGAACACTCAGCTTCAGCAAATATAAGTCAAACTTGGCTTTCGCAAGTAATTTAAATGTTACTATTCTTTTTACCTGTGTGTAATTTTAATCAAACACATACAAACATACAAACATAAATATTGAATAAAAAAAATAAAATTTACCATCAGAGGTTTATCTAGTATAAACCTTTTTTGTTTTTGTTTGTTTTGATGCATCTTTGTGTTTATTTGTGGCAGGTGCAGTTTCACGGAAAGATAGAGACTGGCTCATCTCATTTATATTGATGCTGCGAGTGACAAAATCACCTGCTCTGTTTGCCAGAAATGAAAAAAAAAAAAACAGCTAAATAGTGGCACTGTCTTAGAAATTTATTTTGTTATGAATATAATAAAAATACAGTTTAAAGGTGCAGGTAGTAAGATTCTAAAACCCTTATTATTAATGACACCTGTGGCCGTTAATTGATCTGCAACCAGCTACGTGTTGCTCGTGCTCACGCTCATGCACACACTCCATAGTGACGTGAGCAAACGAGCATCAGCCAAAACAATTACGTAACGTACAAAGAGACTGAACGTGATTCACCGGCATCATGCTGACAGATGAGATAGTTTTTGCTTGACAACGATGACGTTCCCGCTTAGCCAGATAGGATGCAGTAGATAAGTGTAGATAAAGTAGATATATTTTTGGCTTACTCTGAGTTTGTGTAGGAGTCGGTGTTGTGCTTGGAGCCGACCGTTTGCTGGATTCCATCTCTAAGATAAAGTTACCTAGTGTTGCAGACTCTTTGTTGTCGCTGTTGAATAGCAGAAGAGAAGCACTGAGACAAGGCTCTCGGGAGTGTGCATAAACGTCACATTCTTTGGATTTTCCCGGCAAAACTGACCCACTCCCTTCATATTAAAATCAGTCTATAGGGTTTAATAGGCAATAGGCATTTTTTAAAGTTGCTTTACAAGCCGTTCACACATTGGCAAAAAAAAAGGTGACATGTAACATACTGCAGCTTTAATGGCCGGTAAGAAATAGTTATGACTGGTAAATTCACCTGCTATTGGTAAGTGTGGAAAAAGCTAATTTCGTACACAGGATGGGTGTGTGCCAGAGAAAATTTGTGGAAAGGTTAGCTTTTAGCTCAACTGGAGAGCTCGAGTTCTTAGAGGATACGGTGGTCTGGCAGTGGACTTTCTTCCATTTTGTGTCACCATTCCCCCTCAGTGTGGTGGACTTGGCTGTGTGTGTGTGTTTGTGTGTGTGACAGCTGAATGGATAATGCCTCGGAGTTAGAGAAAAGCCTAGAGTGAAACCAGACTCGCTGCCCTGCCATCAATCCACCTGTCTTCTTCCTTCCCTTGCTTTCTTCCTCATGCTTCCTCTCCCTCACTGTTTAATGCAAGCCTAACCTTTCAGGGCTGTTTGGGTGAACTTATTTGTCACCTTTCAGGCTTTCAGTGGTAAAAGAGGGCTCAGTGCCCTGTGGTTTTTATTGAGAACCTGCAATAAAGAAAGAGAGAGAGAGAGCAAGACAGAAATATATGTAGAGAGAGAATACAGAAACTGGAAGAGATGGAGTGAGCAAATACACATATCCATCACAAAGTACAGTCAGTGGAATGGAACTGCTGTTGCCCCATGGGTGGAAAAAATGAACCTTCCCCAGCACTCATCCGTTCAGAGCACAAGCCATGGTTACTCTTATGATCGATACATGACCCTGCGATATGCTGCGTAAAATGGGCTTTCCACAATGCTCACTCCTTCCATAAAATAGAAAACTGAAATAAATAAATGCTGCTGTGTCTAATTCTTTGAAAATATGGGGCTGTACTACATCAGCTAGGTCTCTTTTTCAAGAACTACATGCTAACCTATTTGTCTGTCGCCTGCTAAAAGCCCTGCTAAGTTCAACCAAATATTTTCTCTGGGATTTTGGTCCAGACAAAGACCCAATACCATCCAGGCCTTTGAAAAGCAGGGTCGCTGTATAAAAGTGGGTGATTGTCTGGGTGCTGTATAGAGGCTGTGGTGTTCATGGCTGCCGTTATGCACTAAGCCTGTTGTGTGAAACCAAGAAAGGCTGTAGATTAGCTGGCCCAGCGTCGATGCGGCCTTTTGTGCCCGCCGTCTTTCGAATCCTGTAGTCGTGACCAACAAAGCGTGAAATGAGTAAATAACGCCCCTCGAAGAAAGCCCAACATTTTACACCATTGTCCACGGTCCCCTAAGCTGCTTAAAGACTTCAAATGCTTTACCACTTCTCTGTTCTTCTCCCCTTTTGAACAGTAAAATGATAATGATAGTCATTGAAATATGTTTGTTTTTGTCTGTTTTTGAGCTCTCATATCTAAATGCCAAATAATATTTTCCTTGAGGTGTGACCGCTGTGTGTATGCAAAAATGTCTGTGATTTGCTAAAGTGATAAGGCATGTTTTATGTGAAATTGGCATGAAAGTATAAAAGAGAAATACTGTAGAAATATGATGAATCACTGATATCTGTGGGCCTACATTAAGAACGAGAGAGAGGCCATGTAATCTTGGACAGGAACTCAATGCCATCTGTAACCTTCTTTCTCTTTATCTGTCTGCCTTTATTTGTCAAACATTGGCACAATGACCAAAAAGATGGCTAGGATTGCTGTTCCTGTTAAAGTAAAGCTGCACCATCATGAAAACGTTACACAGATGTTCATATGGGTTACTATGGTGGCCCATATGGGCGAGTAAGACAATTAATGTACAACAGACATATGTTTCATGTGGTTGGGACATGGTGTCCAGTATACAGTATGTGATGTCATAGATATAAAAAAAATATATAAAAAATAAAAAATCTCACAAACTTAAAAACAAGTATTATATGGACTAAATGCCTTATGGCAAGTTTCATGACTGTGCCTCTTTCAAACACACATGCACACACGCAAACATACTTGTTAGCACACAGAGCAATTTGTGCTCATTAGCACTAATTACAGTGTCAAGGGGTAATGAGGGGCTGAATACTTTCACCATCAGAGTAGTTTAAAAAGATCCATCTCTCCGTACACCTTAAACACACAATTACCTCTAAACTAACTTGGCTCCCTGACTTTTACCCCAAGTCCTTGTATCCTAACTTTGTCTTTAGTTTCCTTTTCCGTGGGGCACACGGACGGGGGTGGATGTGGGGAATCTAGCTTTTGAGAAGAAACGTAATGGTTTTTCTGCTTTCCTTACCCGCAATCGATTTCACCACGGCAGGCAGGAAATGATGTTGGCACACCACAAATTGCCTGCAGATGACGGGAGATTTGATGCTAATAATTTGTTGGCTGAGAGAGTCATGCGAGCTACACGCTGATGGAGATTGAGATGCGTTTGTCAGCAGACAGACAGAGGTAAGCGAGAAAAGGGCGGACCATGGGTTTCCAAGGCGGGTGAAATGATTAGTGAATGTAATGTGGCAGATAATAGACAAGAGAATGAATATTTTATTTGGCCATAGCTTCTGATGAGAGCAATTTGCATGTCAGGAGGTGACAGGCGTAGCACTGATGAGTGACAGCTCTATCGTTTTGGGCTGCGTAAAAAATAGTACCCTCAGATATTGTCTGTTACAAGACTCTCACACCCTTACGTAGCACCACTTCACACACTCTTCATCACAAGTGTCGCTTAGGATCACTGAGGGTGTGTGTGTGTGTGTGTGTGTGTGTGTGTGTGTGTGTGTGTGTGTGTGTGTGTGTGTGTGTGTGTGTGTGTGTGTGTTTGTGTGCACGTTATCTTTTGAGTGTGTTTAACCTAAGCTCTGCGCTCACACAAACACCAAATGTGTGACCCCATCAACCACATTCACTGCCATAAGAATCCTGTCTAGTTAGGTTCACTGGGTTAAGTTGACCCTAAAAAGTATTTGGAAACTTTAGCCACACATAAAAATGTATGAATGTTTTTTTGCATTGTATAGGTAAGTGCTATTTATTTAAAATAAATATAGCATTAGCACACTTTACAAGCAAAACATTTCCCAATTATAAGTTTGTTACATTTCAAATGGATGTTGATTTAAATAACACATGATATACATTGTATTTGGACAATTTCTAGTTGTCAAACATTGGTGGAACATGCCCTTGTTTAATGTGATCAACTACACTTGTTGGTTAAATGGGTAGTTCTCCTAAATATGAAAATTTCATCATAATTTACTTAATCTCATATACACATAGTATTTTCTGTTTTCCATGGAATACAAGAGATCTTAGTTTCAGTTTAAGTAACCATTTACTTACATTGTATCAAAAAAAGATGAAAGGAAAGGAGGACTGATGCTAAAATTCAGCCTAATATCTCCTTCTGTCTTCCACAAAAGAAAAAAAGGCTACAAGTTTGGACAAACATGAGGGTGAGTTTTTTTGTTGTTTATTGAACTACCCATTATAAAGTAATTGCTACAAAAGGAAAAGCCTTGTATTATGTGTTTGCAGATAACACTGTGTTTGGTATTTTGTGAATTGCCAAAAAGTGTCCAAATACTTGTTGGGGAAACAATGAGCATGTTTACATTCTCCCAATAATCAACTTGTTTAAAATATCAGACCAACAAGTAATCTGCGTTTACATGACATTTGAAATAAACATGTTATTCTATGATTTTTGACATCAAACTGTGAAGAGGCACATTGAAACCAAAATCAACCAGGGTCAATCAGTTTATGAGGTACGTCGATAAAGGAATGTTGTTTTATGTGTTTACATGACCACACATGTTGTCAGCTTTCAGTGCAAGAACATGCATGTAATGTGCTCAATGCAGAAAAAGAGACAGACAGTATGAGCAAGATAATTATTTTAACTCATATTAGTCACTCTGAGGAATCATATCCTGTATACTTACCTCTGATTATACCTCGAGGAGACCTAGAGTAGGAGATGTTGCCCTGTCACAAACACACCTTAAATCAGTTGCATGGTTGTGAGCATAAAGTTAAGGGTTAGGCTCTAAGCAGAATATGTGAACCCTGGATTAGTGAAAAGAGCAACCTTATGCCAGACAAGCCCTGGCCATGGTCAGAGGGCCATGCTGCGGATTTAGTGCTGGTATAACACTAATCCAGGTAGGTTCCAGCAGGATAATCATGAGAACATTGCCCTTAGGAATGTTTCATTCGGATAAGCAAAACTTGAGTGAGAAACCGAAAAAGAGAGAAGAACGCATACACCCCCACCCCCCCGACCTTTCTTTTATGGCAGCCAATCTGGTTTGTAAACATTAATTTATTCATGAGCGTGCATCTGGCTGTTTAAACGATGCACAACCCAGCAGCAATAAAAAGGAAAGGTTGACTGAGTCAGACACAATGCACACTGACAGAGAGAGTGAGATTGAAAAGCCTGTATCTATTAAACACACTTGCTTACTTATTTCAGCCCGACTGGTAGCGGCTTAAGGTTATAAATTCCCCTCCATTAATCTTTATAAGCTTTTTCTCAACTCAAACCATTAAACCTTGACAATATTCTGTAGGACGTAACTGAAAAGTTAATACTGGCACAACCGAAACTGTTGACTGATTGCATGGATGTTTAAGAGTATCTTTTTCAAAATGTAATGCAATATCAAATCAATAAAACAAGTGGACTCTGATAGAATGAGGCTGGCAGAATTACATATTGCATTACATATTGTTTTGAATTTGAATTTGAAAAATATCCTAAACAGTCAAAATAGTCTACAAAACTGCATTGGGGGCCCAGAGAGAGCCAAAGCAGTGGAGACTGAGGGATCGTCTACCAAAATATTTTAATGTTTTATAGAGGTCATCAATCCAGTGCAGTTTGATATGAATGTTAAAAGATCATCTGTTAGTTTTGAAACAATGACAGCAGTCCAGTATTCAGTATTCAGTATTCAGTATCCAGTATGTTTTTATATTCAAATTATATATTTTATATATTTCTTTACCTTCAGATACCCAAGTAGGGTGGCATAGAAGACCTTGTGACTGAGAAATGATATTGTATGGAGGTATATTTCCATTAAAGTGATAAAGACTAGGCTACCAATTAGTCATTTTATTGTCTTTCCTTGTCATCCATGACATCTGGTTAATTTCCATAGAATTACAACAGAAATCCATTTGTTTATTATTAAAGGCTTGTAACATGATGATTAGTAAAGCTAAATTTAGATGAAAAAACGTTCTGGTCAAAAAGCGATCTGGAACCACATTTACTTATCTAATCTCATGTGTCTACACACATGCGGGGAAAAGAGGCAGCGTTTGCAGTGCAGGACAGGGCGTAATTGAAGCTTGTTCAGTGTTTGAGAAAAATATTAAAGAATACAGCAAAGAAAGATCAGAGCTGGTGTACACAGCACTAATGTTTTGTCATGCTGCTCTTTAGAGATGATGAGAGGGCACAACCGTCATTATGAAGTCTGGATGAATTTTTACGGGGTCTGGAATCGGCAGCTAACGTTAGACACTTCATAAGAAAGCAGAACTGCTTGCATTTTTATTGACATGCACCTGATCGTCTAGATGTAGAAAATAGGCTAAATATAGAAAATGATTCAAAAGTTTATCATCAACATTGTGTTTTGTTTATCGCGATAAATATCAAGATCATTTAATTGCCCAGACCTACTCCAGTGCAACACTCAACTCTCTTGAAAATACAGTATGTGCCATAGATAGATGCAGAGTCTGTGGTAGATTCACATTTAGAACTTCCCAGTGATTGTAAGACTGTCTGTTTATGATTAACTAGCATTATAAACACACATATTGATTATTGACTGTAAAAATAGGGCTTTGTTACAAGAACTGTATATTTGTTTAGGTGCCTTTCCCATTGTCTATTTGTTAGCCTGACAGTGCAAGCAGGAGACATTAATTGAGGAGGTGTCACTTTAAGACCCAGGGAGACAGAGTGATGTAATGCTAGCTTGTTTACCCTCACTGGAGACTGTCATCACTCTCTGGGCTGATTGCCCATTTCAAATGAATCTGCAGGTCACATTAGGCTGAAGATCAAGCCAAACTGCAAATCGGCATGTCTTGTAAGCTCATTTTTTACCCTAAGCATCCCAGTGTCTTCCTATAGCTTCCAACTTTGCCCAAAATGGAATTATAAATATTTCCCATGTTGTTGTTTTGTGCTCCGAGGACAAAGCTGGCTTTATTTCTGCAATGCTCATCCAGTATAGAAGTTTGTGATGTGTTGGGTTTAGCACTCCCTTCCATCCCCTGTAGGGCAACTGCTAGCTGCTCCCACCAGCACAACTCTGCTTATTAAGCCAGTGTCAGACATGTGGGTCTATATTGTTGGCTTGGACTCCACCCTTCCCTTCTCCATCTGCTTCGACCTTCTTATCTAATGCCTCATGTGTCTCACAAACCTGCTTTTCCCTGAAGCAGGGATGAAGCACTCAGTGTGTGTTTGGTGTGTTCCAGCGAATGTGGTATTCATTGCACTCTGCTTTAACCTCATGGACTCCTTATGCTGCCCTCATAGAGTACGTCATTCCTTTCACCTGCCTGTGAGTATGATTGGCTGGGCTCCGGAGGAGGCTGAGAAATCATACCGCTCTACTAAGCCAGGTTGCATTGGTGATGACAGGCCGGGTGTCCAATGGACAGCCCTTTGTACTGTCTGTGCTGGACACACTAAAACAGTGGGACTCCTGATTAGCGTGAATGGAGTTCTATAGCGTGGGCTCTGCTGTTTATGATCATGGTGATTGTTTTATTTAGCCCTTCTGTGGATTAGAACGGCATCCCACCATGCTGGAAATCTTTCTGACAGTGCAACAATTATCTGTGATCTGCATGACTTGCATTGCAGCAGAAAAGTATTTGTTATTCAAAAATGTTTTACAAAATTAATAAAATAAAAACAAAAAAAAAAAATATATATATATATATATATATATATATATATATATATATATATATATATATATATATATATATATATATATAAATACAATTCTAGCACACCCAACCTTTTTTGCTCTTTTTTTTTGTCAGTCTCTCTCTCTCTCTCTCTCTCTCTCTCTCTCTCTCTCTCTCTCTCTCTCTCTCTCTCTCTCTCTCTTTCTTTTCTTTGCTGTTCTTTTACTGGGTGTAGCCCCTTGCCTGCGCCCGGCAGGGAGCCGCGGAGCCGCTGAATGAAGTGGCTTAGACGAGCCAGCCTCCCTCTCTTACAAGGGTCACCCCAGGGAGCCTCCTCTAGTAAGGGACAGCAGCAGCTGTGTCTGCCTCCTCCCAAAAATTCCCACCCCATAATCTAGTTTGTGTTGGGGTTTTTGCATGGGGTGAGTGCACATTGAGATAGGGAGGGATAGATAAGGAGAGAGAGAAAAAATAACATTAAAAATGCTCCTTCTCATACTAATTATCCTGTCCCCAATATATTTAATATTTGAGTTAATATTTGGGGTTTGAGAAAGAGAGTAGTGGCTGACTAATGTTGGGAATATTGATATCTAGAGAGCAGGGTGCAAATGTGTATAATTTAATTTGCATAATTTATAAAAACTTAATGGTAGCAACAAGTTATACAAATTGCTGAATTTAAACTAACACTTACAGTAGTGTGCAAAACATTTAGGCAGTTATGAATAATGTTTGTATAGTCAGGATATTTAAAAAAGATGTTTTATTTGTCAATTAAACAATTGGGCACAGTTTTTCTTAGTTGTTGGCGGATAGGTTTTCTAAACATCTTGGAGAAATTGCCACAGTTCTATGTATTGCTGTCCCAATTGCTTCAGATAATATCGCACAGACTCAATGATGTTGAGATACGGGCTCTCTTGGCCATACCATCTGTTGGAATGACCACGTCAACCAATCCATGCTCATTTATTGTTTGAAAATATTGCCATAAATATGACGGCCTGGGCCTCATTTCCCAAAAGCATTGTAAGCTTAAGTAGATCGTAGAATTCATCTTATACGATTCATCTTAGTTTTGTGGTCCGTTTCTCAAAAGCGTTGTAACTTAAGTAGTTCTTACAAATGCTTGTAGATTTACGAGTGCTCTGGAGTAATCGTACAGCGCTAAGAACATCTTAAGGACACAGACTTATGCAGACATCTGCAGGACAATCGTGAAATTACACATAATATAATTTAAATACCTATACTCATTTAATATCAGTATACATATGCTTTATTTTATTATTATTTTTAACCGACAAGGCTAATAATAATAATAATAAATGCAGAAAATGCCTTGACAGTATTGGATGAACAGATAAATTAATAAGTAAACCAATTAAGTTATTTGTGGAATAGTTAGTAAAAGCAAAGTGGTGGCATGATTGTTGCAGATAACTGTAAAAACTACAATCAGAGAGAGAGAGAGAGAGAGAGGGAAAAAAGTAAATAACATGTTGCCGTGCATGAAAATCGTCTGTACAGTACATTGGCTCCTCAACCTCGTCGTCTCTTCCTCTCTGACACCTAAGGGCACTCTCACCCGCACCGTGCGTTGTGTATTACCACACATGCTGTGTAGCATTTCTATTACCGTTATCACTTTTGGGAGTAAAAACCAGATCTCCTTTTGATTGGTGAATGCCTCTAAAGTGCAACTCCCAAGTATCTCCTTTTTTGCTCTCCCCAATAACACGGTGAACCTCGTTATACACAATTAATGCTTGCTGTAATAAGCAGGACCATACACAGGGCCTCCGCTGTTTTCACTGCTCCTTGAAGCTTTAATCACAACCCACAGAGCATATTTAGAAAATAAAATATTAAAATGCACATCTGATGAACGAAGCAGTGGTTGTGTAAATTAAAACTATCATTCTGCACAAAACTATTGCAAAACAAAATACAATTATGTTGTATTATAATTAAGTTGTAATGACGAGTAGCACTATATGGTCACATTTCAGTTCTTAATGTTTATGGACAGCTTCTCTCTTAAGTAGCACTTGAAGCACGTCCTCGCACGTTCATGTTAAGTGTAGTTTTATGAAACACGCGTAAAAAATAACGAATGTTCGTAAAATCGCTTGTAGAAAACGCTCTTAACCACTAAGATCAATCGTTATTGGGAAACGAGGCCCTGGCCCATATATCAGGCAACCACTAGAGATAGTTGTAAAATGATGTGTGTGTGTGGAGTCATGTTTTGCCTACATTGAATAGTAAAAGTATAGTAAAACCTCTCTTACAGAGGGTGGTATGTTTATGTTTCTTCTCTATGAGAAAGAACAAGCACTGGTGACAGGCACTCTCTCTTTCTCCTAACGTGTCAGTAGAGGCCTGAAGAGTCCTCAGAGTCTCACGTCTTGTGTTACAGAGACAGCCACTGAAAATCTCTACTGACTGTCATAGCTTTGTTTAATCGCCACCACTCCCCATAACTCAACTAATAAGCAAACATCATGGCATCTTGTTCGCCCAATGTCACAGGAAATGAGCAGCGCCCACCATGGGAAGTCTCTTGAATTCTGTGGCAGTGAGATCCATCTGCCATCTTTAGGAGATGTGTAGATGTTTATTGCATCTTAAGACATGATGCAAATCCCCATTTTCATATTTCCTCAATGCTCCCAAACACCATTCCTTAGAAAGAAATACTCAGCGACATCCCATCTCAGCATGAGCTGTTTTTTTTTTTTTTTTATCCTCTGGTCTTCTCTAAGTGAGATACTTTTGCAAAATCATTACAGCAGTCGGTCAGTCTAAAATATGATATCATTACAATTCCCTGTAAATATACCCTAATTTTTTTCTTTCATTCTGTGAGCAGGAGGCAAATGTTGCACATGATCAATGTTTAGTGAGGGAAAAGAGACTCTCTGAGGGAGACGGCCTATTGACTTGTGGCACGTAAGCCTTTCCTGCATATGCATTTGCTTCATCAGAAATATCCATTCCTTCTGGGCATGGAAAGCGCCAGTGAAAATGAGGCTCAGCAGTTTCGCCCCCTGTGATACAAAATGGACAGGAAAATAGGAGCATTTCGGTTTGATTTGTATTTCATTTTTTTTCTAGTTGACTTTGTCTCTGGAGATAGGATTTGGACCTCACTCCAAAATGTGTATCTGTCTGTGGGCAGTCATTATTTAAGAATTGTGGTGGATATTAAAAGGACACCTTCTGCATTGGCATCATTTGGCAGGAACTAAGGGGCCTGGAAGTTTTTTAACTAATAGCAGTCACCAATTTGCAGTTTATACACAATGCATTGAGTAATATGCCATTTCACCTGCCTTTTTGAGCTTAAACTGCCGGCCCTCTGCAATAGCTGTTTTGATAATTGCATGCTATTGGACTTCTTAAGAAGTTACTTTTAAAGTTTTGTGAACGGGCACTCTAAAAAGGCTAGCTAGTGTTTTAATGTTAATCTTACTGTGTACCCATTAGCACAGCAGGGCTGAAGAATATGACTGTAAAATAATGAATTTAAACTAGCTTTCCATCAGTTTTAATGCCCTCACTCGCTAATGAAGAAATGTTCAATAATTTGCACAGGTAGCTTTTGCAGGCATCTTCTAGACAATTAGCACTTCAGAGCTGGAAACAGGTAGTAGTGAATCAACAGTGCCGTATCGCAGCTACTTTAAACGGTTGCTCACTTTTATCACACCTCTCTCTCACTTCCCCTCTCCTCTTTTACTGTCTTAGTTATAATTAACTACAGTGTCTTTTTTGATGTTTGAATATTAGTTAATTTGAGTTAACTTGCTAATTTGCATCTAATTGCACGCTGATACTAAGACATGTTTGCCATCTCCATCAGCTTCACTTTACAAGACAATTGTGCATTTCTAATATGTCCTAAAGGCATGCCTCAATTTTAAACATGGCTATTGATGACAATCCAAAATAAATAGTGCAGTTTAATGGTGAATTGTCACCATTTATTTCTCTGCATCATTGCTGTATTTACAGTTGGCCCATACAATATATTTCTGTCATAATTTACTCAACTTCATGTCATTCTAAACACATGTGACTTTTTTTATTTGTCATGGTGGAACACAAAAGATGTCAGCCAGAATATTGGCCTCATTCACCTATACTTTTTATTGTATGGAGTAAACATAAATATATATATATATAAATCCAATACTGTTTTGCAGAATAAAGTGCCATGTTTTTTAGCTCTCTCTCTCTCTCTCTCTCTCTCTCTCTCTCTCTCTCTCTCTCTCTCTCTCTCTCTCGCTCTCTCTCTTAGTTCTATATATATATTTACTGTGTTTATTAGGCATGAAATGATACAAAAAATGGAATACGTTATGATACAATTTTATTAAAAAATCAAGAGACATATGTTCCATTTTAACTTCATTGAAAATAAATCTGTATCAATTAAATGTAATTTAAACTTTATATGACACAACAGTCTCTGACACTGGCAACAAAAACTAAATAACTTTAACCGGATCACTGCATTTCTCAACACATTGTAATGTCAAAAACTCCATTAAACTAAACACTTTTTTTTTTCTTAGATCACACAGTGTCTGACACAGTGTATGACATTGGCAACAAAAAGCAGAGCTCTATAATACAATAATTTTAACCACAGCACTGCATTTCTCAACACATTGTCATGTCACAAACTCACAGGATTGTCATGTTTTTCTTGAGAAAAATTAGTTAGTCAACAATATCAGCTGCAAACTGAGACTGACTTGCTGTGAAAATGTCACAAGCAGTGGAGAATACCCTCTCGCTGGGCACAGAGGTTGCAGGCATAGCAAGGTAATGCTGAGCAAACTTGCTGATGTGAGGAAATGTTTGCTTTGTGATTATTCCACCACTAAAGTGGATCAGCATCCAGAGGAATACGGTCCACAGCCTTGTATGCAAGCACCTCTTCCTCAACAATCTTGTCCACTGACTTGTTGCCTGACTCCTGGACCATAAACACTTCTCCAATCAGCTCAGTCATGGCAGACCTCTTCTCTGGGGGGAGCTGATGTATTGGGTGTCTCTGATGATGACATGTCTGGCCCTGTTCTTGTGGTTTCATCCAGTAGAAACAAGCATATATTGAAGCAAGTAAATGAAAAGTAATTTTATCCAAAATAAAATTTTAATTGTAAATGATTGTGCAATGATGCACAAAATGTATACAATACCTCTTTACAACACTGTAAAAAATAAAAAGTGGAGAAAACTCAAAACTTAAGGCAACCAGCTTCAGGAACTTTTTGAGTTTTCTCAACTCAAGGGCAAATTAGTAGTGCCAACTTAACAATTTCAGTTTTTCTGTGCTTTCATTTAACTAAATAAATGAAGTCTAAATACTCTGAAATAATAGTGATTTCTACATGTTCACCCAAGTTCAACAAGCTTACATTTTTATGTTAGGAGCAAGAAATACTTGAAGCAGTTGTTCATTGCCACAAAATTCCATGTGTCTGCCCCACCAAAATACTGCTTAGTTAGGCTACCTTAAATAGCATTGTCATCACTAAAACTTTCGTAAACGTTAAATCAACTTGAAAACTGAAGAAACTTCACTAAAGCAAGCACAAATCACCCTGATTGTGACTTCAAATAAAACACAACATTTTATAGCAAGACATCATTAAAATACTAAAACACAAAAACTAGAAACATCTACTTTATTAACTCTAAACAATAATAAGTTACATGTATTCATATTTTGCCATGATTTGACCAAAGACACATAAATACATTTAAGTGCAAGGGATTATGGGTATTGCCTCCACACAAATTGCTTCTCTAATTGGCATGCTCAGTGGCAGGTGCAACAATATAAAGTTTACAAATCTTTTGACCCATGAATTTTCAGGACCTTACCATGACTACTGGAACATATTCTTATGAATCAAAATCACTTAATTTAAACATAATTTAAATTGCCTTATAATTCCTGAATTTCCATGTCTGTGGAACCCCTGGCATTAACTAACTTAGTACTGTAAACATGAAGTTTTCACTACTCAGACGTAAATAAATAAATTCCATTAAGGAAATATTTCTTGTCAAATTATCAAGCCAAACTAGCAGTGATTGCCCACTAGTAGCAGTGATAAACAGATGGAATTATTCTGCCACAATTGGCTTCCTCTGTGATCGGACTGAGCATGTTCAAAAGCCTGCAAGTTCTACTGCAAGTGCAGTATTCATAATCTATATGGTGAGGTAATTTTATACTCTTAGCTGTGAAGCTGCATCCAGATGTAGCAATGATTTTAATTGTGGATCCATAGCAGTGTGGCCTCAGTGCACAACAGTGCTGTCACTGTCTTTAGGGGTTTCATAATGGAGAGCCACTCTTCAGCCAGCCGGAGATCATTGTCTGACAGTGCCACAATGTCTCTGGCATTTTTCCACAGAGCTTCATCTGTCAGTGCAGAGTATACAGCGGCATGATGTTCAAGATATCTCTCAACCACGTCATGACTTGAGTTCCATCTAGTTGTGATATCATGTATAAGTTTGTGGGCTGGAAGTTGATGCATTTCCTGAAAAAAGTGAATGCTTTTCTGAACTTTGCAAGGAGATGAGAGATTTGGGTCACTGATGTTGCTTTTTAAATTGCAAGATTAATAGAATGATCAAAACATCCTATTTGTGGCCCAAGAACAGCAGCTTCCTCAGCATTTACCATGTTTCTATCGTTATCAGTATTTACTGGTATGGCCACATTTGCTCTCTGTAGTTTCCACACAGCTACTGCCTCTTGAGAGCTCTTTGGCCAGTTCACACTAGTGTGACTCTGCATATTTCATTTATGTTCATTCAAGTACGAGGGAACCGTCTGAACACATTTAAGGTAGGCAGTACCTGCACTTCTATAATTAACTGTACCGGCAGATTTCTTGCATACCACCACTTCTCCCGGTACGATGTAATGTCTCATTAATGCATGTTTAAAACACTGGGCTTTTCATTTCCCATTCTGATGTGAGGTAGTGTGCTGTTATCATCAGGTACCACTCTGTGGCACGCGATGTCCAACTGTCAGTAGTTAGAGCCACCGATTGCTTTTCTTACAGTTCATGCTCAACTTGAAAAAATGTTGGACCTCCACAAGTCTGGTTTATCCTTGGGGGCAATTTCAAAAAGACTGAAGTTACCACGTTCATCTGTACAAACAACAGTATTTAAGTATAAACACCATGGTACCACGCAGCCATCATACCGCTCAGGAAGGAAACGTATTCTGTCTCCTAGAGATTAACATATTTTTGTGTGAAAAATGCAAATCAATCCCAGAACAACAGCAAAGGATCTTGTGAAGATACTGGAGGATAAAGGTAGACAAGTATCTATATCCACAGTATAACAAGCCATATATCTACATTACCTGAAATGCTTCTCAGCCAGGAAGAAGCCACTGCTCCAAAACTGCCATAAAAAAGTCAGACTACAGTTTGCAAGTGCACATGGAGACAAAGATCTTACTTTTTGGAGAAATTTATTCTGATCTAATGAAACAAAATTTTACTGTTTGGCCATAATGACCATCGTTATGTTTGGAGGAAAAAGGATGAGGCTTGCCAGCCGAAGAACACCATCCCAACCATGAAGCATGGGGGTGGAAGCATCATGTTATTGTGGTGATTTGCTGCATAATGGACTGGTGCACTTCACAAAATAGATGGCATCATGAAGAAGGAAAAATATGTGTATATATTGAAGCAACTTCTCAAGACATCAGTCAGGAAGTTAAAGCTCGGTCGCAAATGGGTCTTCAAAAATGACAATGAACCCAAGCATAACTCCAAAGGTGTGGCAAAATGGCTTAAGGATAACAAAGTCCTGACCTCAATCTGATAGAAGATTTGTGGACAGAACTGAAAAAGTGTGTGCAATCAAGGAGGCCTACAAAGCTGACTCTGTTACACCTGTTCTGTCTGGAGGAATGGGCCAAAATTCTTTTAAGTCCTCATGGTCGCGTAGTGATTCGCCTTAATCCGGGTGGCGGAGGAAGAATCCCATCTGAGGGCTGAGGGTCTGAGACAATCAACCTGTGCATCTTATCACGTGGGTTGTTGAGCGTGTTACCACGAAGACATAGCACGTGTGGAGACTTCACTCCATCGACCAGTCAAATTATGGTTTTAAAAATAGGCAAAAAGAAACACATTTCTCCTGAAATTCTATTATTTTATAGAGATGAAAGCTATTCCACGCATTACTGTTTTTAAAAAAAAATCTCTTACCAGGATAGAGAGGGAAGTGGATTGCCAGATGAACAACAAAAAGACAAGTAAATCACAATCTATAGTTTGAGAAGCAGACTCCTCACAGGTCCTAAACTATCAGCTTCTAAAGGCGAAAGACCTGCATTTCTGCAAAAGGATTCTTGGACAAACAAAAAAGTTTAAGAATACAATATTTATTTAAATAGAAAGGTTACATTATTTATTTATATATATATATATATATAGAATAGCCAATTGTAATATTCTAAATGTCTCTAAATCATCTCTAAACTACATAATGTTTATTGTGGCTGAAACACATTCCTATTTCAGTTTTTTTTCAGGTTATATTATTTGTTGAGATAATAATAATTAGAAACGGTGACCAAACTGATTTGGTGATGTTCAGGTTTGAGAACAATATAGAACCAAACACTGTCAGGATATATTTATAGGAATTTTCAATGACAATTCACATAATCTTTTTATGGGCACTATAGAAAAGAATGGAGAAAAAAAGCACATTTTCATGTTTTTCTTTGAAGGTTCGGTTTTCTTCATAATTTTGCCTCTTGTCAAAATGGGTAGTGCATATGAGCTGACATCACTTCTGTAACAGCATTTTTTTTAAGTCAGTAGTTTTCACTGCACCCAGCAGCTTAGCAATTTGCTTAAATACATTTGATTGAATAAGATGCAATAAAAATGCACTCACCCAAATGTTGCTGCTTCATGTTTTGGAGAAGATTGTAACTGAACTATGTACAGAAAAGCTTAAACACGTGTGCTCCTCAGGAACTGTACCACGGATAGCTTGACAAGCATCAATGCTGTTGCACATGTTGAGTGTTGTTAAACTCACTGCTGAGTTTTGCTCAGAGAGCGTTCGGATGTTTACCGCATTTTTATCAGAATAATTTGGAATTTTAGATTTGTGGACCTCATCAAATCAATGACTTACATTAAATCAATGACTTACATTAATGAGACATTACATCGTACCGGGAGAAGTGGTGGTATGCAAGAAATCTGCTGGTACAGTTAATTATAGAAGTGTAGGTACTGCCTACCTTAAATGTGTTCAGACGGTTCCCTCGTACTTGAATGAACATAAATGAAATATGCAGAAAATCACAGTATTACAGTTCTTGTATAGTGACAGGACAGAAAGTCTGAAGAAGCTAGAGAAGAGAGGACACCAACAGCAGTTTATGCAAGCATCTGTGCTCATGATGCTGTGCCCTTTGGGCTTCTGTTGTGTTGCGCACAGCAGCGTTTTAGTTAATAAAAATGTTAGCGCTTATAACTTTCTTCTTCCCAAAAATTCAGAAATAGTATGTATTTATTTATATTTTTATTTGGTATTTTGCAATTGTGGTGAAAAATAACTGTAGCGGAGTTGAACAGTTCATTTTTAATCAATAGTAAAAGTACTATTATTTATGTGAAACAATTACTCAAGTACTGTAGCAAGAGTAGTTGTAATTCATTACTTTCCACCTCTGATATTTAGTTGCACATTTCACTAATAGTGTGATTGTGCTCCAGGCTTTTATTTTTTCTAATCTAATTTGTGTGGGTGTATGTTAAAAAGTGTTTGCAACCCTTTTTTGTGTCCACATTGTCATGACAACAGATAAGATTGTATTTCACCACTCATTTACTTCTAGATTGATATGAAACATTGATTTTACATGTGTGCTTTTGCCCAGGCCTCTGTGAGGATGTACACTGCTGCCATCCCAGCCATGGCACCAGCAGCTGCTGCTTGGCTGTTGTGCTGCTGAGCCATCTGTGACACTACCACTAGCAGCATATTAATCTACAGCACTAGACAAGCCTGCCCTTGGAGGGAACGAAAACTTAAATTTTATCTGCCCTCTAGATAAATTGTATGTCACAGCACAAGTGTGTGTTTTAAATTGAACTTTTCTCAGACTCTAAAAGCTGTCTCAATGTTATTGGTTTAGGAAAAATGAATTAATGTTGGAGGGATCAGCAATTTGGCAGTAATGTCTTTGCCACATCCCTTCTCAAGCTTTATGTCACTTGACCCCTCATGACCTCCAAGGTCATGCCCTGCCTTAGATTTGGCTTTCAGACCTGTCAGCATAGGGTTATGTCTGTGACTGAAGTGACATGTCCTCTGATTGATGCTGACCTTTTATTGAACTGACACCCCACACAGACCACTGTCCACAGAGGATGACCGTGGGGGTTTGACCACCAATACCTATCACACACACACTCACACACACAAACGCAATCATACTAAGGCTGTGAATTTAAAGCATTAATTTAGAACAATGAAATGGAATAGTCATTCCAAACCCATATGACTTTCTTTCTTATGCAAAACACAATATCCTGGTCCGTCTTTTAAAATCAGCCTGATCTCATGAAATTTACGTGAACATGACACCATTTTTGCAAGTAAAATTGACATGCTGTATAACACGTTTGGCTGCAGTTTTCCAGTGAAATGTCTGGGGGTGCCAAAAGTGAGTGGTGAATGGTGTATTCAAATTAGGTTTTATGGTGAATTTTAGATGGATATTTTTAAAACATACATCCCTAACCTTAATCTTTTGCTTGAACCTAACCAATAGTGTTTTAAAATGCAGAGTCAAATGAAGCAACCACAAAATTTCGTGCTGCATCTATGACTGTCATGTCACGTGTAAGCTTCAGTTCTTGGCTGCTCCTGAACCGCTGTCCTCCAAGTCCAACACCCTATCAGGTGAGCTACCGTGCAAGCTATATAAAATGGAATAAGTGTGGGTCTGTAATACAAGCATTAAAATGTATAGTTTTTCAAAAGATGCGTTAGGGTAAAAGTGCTTCGATCTCATAAAATAGCAGGTTCTGAGTAATAGAGAGAAAAATAAGTATTTACAGTATAAACTTCGTATCAGCCAAAAGTGAATAACACACACAGTTGTTATAGTTCCTCTGGTGTTTATTTCACCTGGAAACTGAAGGGAATTGTATCTGTAGACACATATAAAAAGTTTTGCAAAAATAAATATAGTGTCACATTTTACTATGAGACCAGGTTTCCCAAAATTCTAAATGTGGGGGCAAACCCCCAATTCATGTATGTGAAAAGATCGTTTCTGACACTGCTCAAAACTTTATTCAAAGTTAAACTTATTTTAGAGGCTATTTATACTAACTCAGCCCACCACTGCTCAGACCAAACTTAAGACAGCCATGACAGGTTTATTTGCGGTCAACTGCTGATCAAATGAAGAAGGGACATATTTGAATTTTTGCGATGGTGCAGAGACATTAAACTGGTTAACGGGTTAGAAATTTAGTGGATTAAGAGATTGGATAAATTACTATTTGCACACCAATAGTCTGGTGGAAACACAGGATTTTACATCTAACTGCACCCCCATGTGCAGCTGTAGTAGCTCTGGGTGTAACGACGGTATGAGTGTGTGTTGTCACGCTGGAGATCCGGGTTTGAATCCCACACCATGACATAATTTTCCCCATTTTTCTACTCTTAATATTGCCTAATATACTACTTATAGTAATAAATAAAAGAGATTCCTCACATTGATTTTGTCAGTGAAGGTAGGGAGTTGAGAGAAGCATTTGATCCGGATAAAATTAACAATGGTTTTACTGTAGTAATATTGTAGTAACCATGTGTTTTGGTGGAAACTATATAGTTGTGTTTACTGATGTACTAACCATGCTGTTACTCCAGTAACATGTTGTTAATAGTAGTTAATAGTAAACATGATTCATTTTGCGGTTAATATGATTTTACTAGAAAAATACCATGGTGATACTATGGTTACTGTAAGTTTGTAAGTTAACAGTTGCTAATAAGTTAACCTACAGATGAGGATGATTGTAACAAAGTTCAGTGATGTAGAAATACAAAGTAAAACCATCTTTATTTTGATTTCTAAAGCCACTTTTTGTAATGTCTCTTCAGTGTTTTATTCATCTGCCACATTAATGTTTGTCTTTGAATTTCCTCCATTTGGGGGCTTTTCTCAGCAAATAATATGCAATTATTTAAATTTTGATTATTGAATTAGCATATCATGAAATTATTAGATTTTTTTGACAGTGCAAACTTCAACCATTTATGTTTTATTTGATGGTTTTGTCCTTGTCTATGTGGACCAAATATGTCTCAAGAATAATTTTAGCCTATATGTATTAAGGAAAGAAAGACCCAGAGAAAGATGACTTGCAACTGTAGGAGAAAGTTCAAACAGTGCATTTGTGTGTGGCTTGTTTGTGCTGGGGCTTATAGTGCTGGCGGGGTGCTGTATTCACCAGGGGCTGCCGGAACTGGCATGGTGTGAGTAAACAGCCTACTTTTTTCCACGGCCTCCTCTGTGGGGGCATCAGTGGGAATATGAGAGTGAGGCAGGGAAAGTGAATAAGGAAAGGAATGGAATCGATTGTCCCACTGCACATGCGTGACATGCATTAGCATACCCACCTGTCGCCATTCCTTGGCGACTCCCCATCAGCTGTCAGTCATTCCACGGTTCTCCTCATCGGCTATGTCAGTCTCCCCCCTCTGCCATTACGAAGCACTGTCAATGCAGAGTGGACTGTTTACCTCATTACACAACCTTCTCGGGGATGGTAAAAAGCTGGCACTGGCAGGCAGGCAGGTAAATAAGCTAGCAAATAAGAATAAGAGAGGAGACAGCACCCTAGGTGGATTAGCAGATAGTAGGATCTGTTTCTGTGCCATGACAAGCATTCACACTTCACTGACTGATGGATATACTTGTCCACTCACTGCTACTATGCTTAATTTGCAATTGCCTGCTCCACTCACCAGCATGTACATAAACTCCACACCGCTGAAGTCAAGCTTAGTGGGGCACCTCTGTATTCAACAACATGGTCACAGTGAATGTTTTTTATGCAGAGTATCAACCGCATGTAAACTCATATACAGCCAAGTGTGTATTTTCCTTAGAGCTTTGAGCACAGCCAACAATAGAAAGAAAAATCTTTTTTCACTTTTATTTTTCATTCTCACCCCGAAAACGTGTACAATCTGCATTGAAATGCAGAAGCAAGCAGAGCAGAGAGGCATGTTAAAAAATATCATTCGAAAAAAAACAAAACATATATCATGTTTCTGTCAAAACCTGTACATGTGTGCGTGCATAGGGTGAGAACGTTTAGAATGAGATTACAGAGATCATTAAGCAGAGACATTGTTGAGTCGTGCTCACCGTGATGTGTCAGCTGCATCATGTGCACGGCTTTAATGAGTCCTTTGTTTTTTAGTAGGGATCGATTGCCCTCTTCATATTGTGCATGCATGCATATGTGTGTGTCTTTTGAATATTAACTGTTTAGCAAAACGTGGATTTGTTTACAGTGGACAATGATTTATTAATTGCTGTTTGGATTTATGTCTTTCATTTACTGGTGTGTGTATGCATGCACATCTGTGCATGTGTATTTTTCTTCATATGTGTACATAAGTTCTAATCTAGACTAGGATCATCGAACACGTGTGTAATGTTAATAGACAAGGTAGCACAAGCACACACACACACACACACACACATGGGTACATGCATATGAATGCAATCAAGTACATTCGGTACCTTTAATCTGCAAGTTTACACACATAGAATATTGATAATCCGTTTGATTAGATAAATGTATAACAAACCCACAGATGTGTGAGTATAAAATTAATGGGCTCTATCGCTCATTTAAAATTGGCTCTTGCATTTCCGCAAATAATAATTTGAAAGATTACCACATCAGTATTCCATGACCAGTATTCCCTGATGTTGCGTGCATTCAATGATGTTGCATGCACGCCACATTAAAATGAAGTGTCTACTCTGGAAATTATCTAACAATATTTTCTTCCCACTGACCAATCAGCTGTTAGCTTGAAAATTTGTTTATTTAGCAACAGTGTAAATTGGTGAAAAACTTTAATTCAGGTCAAGTCTTATTTATTTGTATATCTTCTTTTGTATATATAAAAATAATATATATATATATATATATATATATATATATATATATATATATATATATAACTACTTTTTACATATAACAACATTTTATTTTGTAATATATAAAAATAGAAATTGCATTAACTATTTTAGAATAGTGAAATATTTTCAGACACAATGTTAGTATCGCTACAACTGCATATGCTTGTGCTTAGAAACAAAGTATATATATTTACTTATTTGCAGCTGTATCATACAAATAAATAGTTAAAAAATCATACATTGTGATTTCTGGATTTTGTTTTTTAGATTATGTCTCTCATAGTGGACATGCACCTACGATGACAATTTCAGACCCCTCCATGATTTCTAAGTGGGAGAACTTGCAAAATAGCAGGGTGTTCAAATACTTATTTTCCTCACTGTATATATTCCTCATCACTTTATTTCAGAGAGATGAGAAAGTGAAAGTCACTGTGGAGTACATCAAAAATTAAATGGCCTCTCCTGAAACATGCCCACAGGGGGCAATCATAAAGTCACGCATTTGTACACAAAAATGTTCTGTTCACACCAGACCCGTTCCCAACCATGCTCCTAAATCAAACAAAATAGCTCTCAAAGTTTCACGTATGCTTTTCATTATGTACCACTGGTGTTCTGGTCTCGTTTGACATGATTTCTTCGATTCTGTACCATGTTAACAGGGCTGAAAGTATAGTGTTTGGTAATTAGGATTATACCTTTGATAATAACAATTAGTTGCTGCTCTGTGAATGGTGTGTATAATACAGGGGGCATGCTGAATGTGCACAAATAGAGGCTTGTTTTGATAACTGTAAAGTGCCTTTTAGTGAGGAAAAAATTACTGGACTATACAGTAGTTATTGCTTTGAATAGCCTCATTGTGTGTGTGTGGGTTTGGGTGGTTTATGTGGACATTTATTTTAGGTTACAAACTGGAAATTACAAGGGTATTATACTATAATTGTGGTTAATGAGGACATTTCTAGTGTCCCCATAATTCAAATCGTTAAGAAAACATACTAAACCATATTTTTTGAAAATGAAAATGTAAAAATGCAGAACTTTTTTGTGAAGGTTAGGTTTAGGGGTAGGATTAGGTTTAGGGTATAGAATCTATAGTTCGTACAGTATAAAAATCATTATGTCAATGGAGAGTCCTCATAAGGATAGCTGCACCAACGTGTGTGTGTGTGTGTGTGTGTGTGTGTGTGTGTGTGTGTGTGTGTGTGTGTGTGTGTGTGTGTGTGTGTGTGATGAAGACGAGAGACTTTCTGAAAGAACAGCAGGACTGAAATTTTAGAAGGAGAGAACTGTGTCAAGGTAGGCTTTCTTGTTCCCCCTCAACAGCAGCAGTAACAGCTGCTGACTGTGTTTGTGTTTAAGGTGTGTGTATATTTTATTTGGGGGGGGGTTATGGGGTTGATTGGGGAAGGAACAATTATCTCTGCTTTTGGCTTCCAAATGGTTAATCCATCCCTGAAACCCCTCCCTTTCCCCCCACCTCTCCAGCTGTCTCCGCCCCCTGGGTATCAGATTGACAGAGGCTCAGCCAATAGCCTGTGCCGGGACCAGCCATGTGTGACGGGGGCTCCATCGAGTGCTGCAAACTTCCCAGTGCATCAGCAGCCTCTGCGATCAGTACAGCCTGTGTGTAAGTGAAAGCGAGGTAGAGAGGTATAGAGAGAGAGAGAGAGAGAGAGAGAGCAACAGAGCGACAGAGCGGAGTGTTCGAAAGAGAGAGATAATCAGCCTGCATTTTTTTAACCACTCTGTGACCAATTACGACAAAGCAAGTCCGTCTGCTCCTCTGCCATCCTCGGTTTTGCATATTTCTTTGTCTTTTTTGCGCGTTGAGTTTTTGCTCTCCAGTGGAAACATCGGAACACAGATTGTATACGTGCCGTGCGCAGGTCTGGCTGCCTTGCATGTGTGTGTGAGAGCGGCTGTTTGTGTGTGTGTGTGTGTGTGTGTGTGTGTGTGTGTGTGTGTGTGTGTGTGTGTGGAATGGGAAGAGGACGATAAGTATTCTGAGCTGAGACTTGATGACCCTCTACAGCCCTGGAGTGGGGGGTTCATTTTAACCCTTCAGGTCATCACTGGAGGAGCCCTGACCAAGGTAACATTTGAACACCTCCCCCTCTTCCCCCATCAAAGCATGTATAGATTGAACTGTTCCGCTGTCCGATCTCTCTCGCGCTCTCCTTCCCTCTTCCACTGGTTTATTTTCTCTTTCTATCCATTTACTTTTTATCTCCAGGGTCTAAATTTGGAAATAAGCGCAGTGCCAATTTACATGAGCTAGTCTCTGATAGTTTGGACATGAAAGTGTCTTTCTCTGGTTAATCTAATGAATAAATTTTCTGTGTAGCAATCCTGTAATTTGAATTGTTGTAGCTAATTTGAATTAGAAAAACGAAGCTCAACTTAGAAAACCAAAGCTTAACAGCTTTTTGTTGTTTGTTTGTTTGCTTTTTAGGGTTTTAAAAAATGACACTATTTACAGTCGAAATTAACAGGCTTGCATTAATTAGGATGCTACAGGATCCCAGTGCAGTATTTCTGAAAATCACTACATCCTCTATGAGCTACCAAAACCCTTATTGGAATGCTTAAGAAAACACTCTCAATTTATTTACTGTTTTCAAGGAAGCTTTTTTTTTTCCCTTCTATTGTTTTCCATTTTCATCTGTTTCGAGGGAATAGGCAGATTGTTGGCTTGTGCGAGCGACTGCCTCATGTTGCAGCTCTACAATAGACACTTACAGTGCAGCTAATTGGAAACAGCTTCAGCGTGGAATTTCTCAGACACTCTGCTATCTTTTCAATTGCACCGCTTACGTTGTCCGCTCACCCGGCCCGTTTGATTGATGCTGATAGATCTGCACCCTTTTTAAAAAGTGTAATTAGGGGTTCCTGTCACAAAAGCTTTGACCAATGTGCAGATATGTGCAGAATAGTCTTTTAGTTTAGAAGCTTGAGAGAGAGTTGAGCGTTATTACTTTTTTGTCCATGTACATTTCCTATTTATTTTTCCAATTTGTGTTGAATGATTTTCAGATATGTTTGGAAGTGTTTGTATGCGTATGTCCTCACTGGGTTCCACTGTGGCCGAAGTTTTCCAGCAACACAGACTTTTCATAACATCAAATGATTTTCAGATGTGGAGCTGAACCAAACCGAATGGGGAATGAGGAGGGAAAAAGTGATCCACTGTGTGTATCAAATGCGGCGCCGAGCCTCTGACCCCAGCGCTATGAGAAATAAGCTGTCAGAATGGCTATTGAGTCGGGAGCCATGTGCGAAGGTGTTTAATGTCCCTTTTGCAGCAGGCGTTAGTGTATGGTTCCACATTTAACCCTGTATCATGCTCATGTTTGATTTATGATCACGCTCATCTCCTCTGATTCCAAACAGAGAAGTGATTTCAGAGCAAAGGGAAACTAATGGTTTGATCATTTTTATTTATTTGGGGGGGGGGGCAAAACATTTATAAAAATAAAGGGAAAAAGCCACCTTTCCTTTCTTTAACCCACACCCTCACTGTCTCCCTATTTCTCTTTCTTTCTCTTCCAAATGGGTAGAGATCTCCTAGCAACCAGAGCTCGTTTTTGCTTTGTGTGATATATGTTCAATATGTGCAGTAATCTTGCTGATGGAGTACATTACTGGAGATGGTGCTATTACTCAAAGAATAAAAGTTTCAATTACCTTTGATACCAGCCAGTAATATAGGCTGATTTACTGTGCTGTAAAATGAGCCAGGTCACATTTTCTTATCCATATATTTTTTGGTTTTATTATTTTTATTACACAATGATGACGGTGGGTGTTTTGAACAGCCAAGGTGGGGAAGCCGATGGGGTCATTGGGAGACTGTTTGAGCGAGCTCACGTCTCTCGGTTGCTCGTTTAAACATGACCAAGCCTCATATTTAATTCATGCGATAAAAAATTGGTTTGGGTCGGGCCCACGGATGTGGAGGTTTAAATGGAAAAGCGAAAAAGTGAGAGACTTTGTTGCGGTTCACGGTTCTCCGTCTCCGTCACTGGTTAGAGCCGTCTTTGAGACTTCTTGAACAGCATGCTTCTCTCATTAAAAAAATAAAATAATAAAAAAGCTGCAATATTGTGGGATGCACAGAGAAAGAGAGGGAGTGAGATTGACGTTTTTCTCACCGATATGTCTTTCGCTAGCAGAGTAAAGCACATTTTTTTTCTTTTGTTTCTTTGCCAAGATAATTTCTCTTAGAGCTGTCAGTTTGATCTTTCTTATCATTTTCCTCTTGCTCATTAGCCACCTGTGAAAAACAATAGAAGCTGATAGGCACTTAAAAATAGGAAATACAAAACAGAGCGAGCGAGAGAGAGATATGCAGTAAAAGATTATCTGGCAAAGGAAGTGATACACTGCACCATTAACAAAGAGACTGACCGAGATGTATAGAGTGAGATGAAGAGCCAGAAGAATAGAAAGAGAGTGAGAGAGGTGCCGATGAGAGATGAGGTGTGTGTTGAACAAGTGGTTCTTATCTAAATGGGTGTCCAGATAGGTAGGATCTCCGTTGTTCTGTCTGGAAAGGGGAACATCTAGAAGAAGTCAGACCCACTGCTGGACAGGAGAAGCTGGAGCTCTAGCCACTGTAAACCCATATAACATCCCAGACACTATTGATCTGTTTTATTTTTTCATCACAACTCTTGTTTTATCTCAGCCCCAGCTCTGTGATAGAAGAGGCAGTCTACACACAAGCAAACAAGCTTAAGGAGGCATATTCAAACATAAAGGCACCCATAAATAAATTAATGACAACTATGGCATTGAACATCTTGTTACTAAGATCATCAAAAGCTCATCAGCACAGCGCACTCAATGTTTTCTGAGCTTTGATGGTTTCTTTGAAATTACAGTTCGTTTAATGTGATTATCACCATTGAAAAAAATCTTTGAACTGATATTTTACATACACGAAGTATGTGTATGTACACTTAATTTAGTTTGCTTATATATTTTTTTCTTATTTCTTAAAATATTTAAATAATAATATTTTATATAATGTATTTGTTTTGATTTATTTGCCATTTTATCTTATACAGTCCAATAAATGCAAAATTCATATGATTAAAAATAAATAAAATAAAACAATTGTATTTACTACCTGGCAAAAATATTAATAGCGATTTAGAAATGTATTCAGTGTTAATCTTGAAAAATATCAGTTAATCTTAACTTTTAATCATTTTCCTAATTTAATAATAGTGAGTGTATTTGAATGTGTGTAGATGTCAAGTGTCTCACACACACACACACACACACGTTGTTGTGGCTATCCTTATGAGGACTCTCCATGGACATAATGATTTTCTATCTTCTAACCCCCAGTTTGTAACCTAAAATTGTCCTCACACACAAACTCTAGATGTTAGCAGAACTGTCCTTTACTGTACCTATTTTCCTGTTTTAGTAATTATTGTACCGTCTTATGCTATTTGCATGTGATTGCACTTGTGCACTTTATGTAGTCCTGTGTAGGTCTGTGTAGTCGTATTTAGTTCTGTAGTCTCATGTAGTCTTGCATTGTTTTTAATGTCGCACCATGTTTCTGGAGGAACGTTGTTTCAGTTCACTGTGCACTGTACCTGCTGTAAATGGTTGAAATGACAATAAAGCCACTTGACTTTACTAACACTCACAGAGAGAGAGATAGAGAGAGATTGTATGTAAATTCACACACATTTACAACACAAAGATTCTTAATATTTTGTTTAAATGAAACTTAATTTAAAATAAAATAAGAATAGCTGTACATCTTAAGATTATACAAATAAGAAAATATTTTGGAACATTAACTTTTGCTCTCTACTGTAGAAACATTAAAAATATTTTCATGCTTACTATACATTAGTCACAATGAACTAGTTAATGGTATGTAATAATTTTAATTTGGTCAAACTTTATTTGACTGTTTATGTTACTGTGTATTTACATAATGTAATACTGAGTAATGAACTATATAATTGTTGTGTATTTGTTTTGTAGAGCTGCCTGTACTTACACATTGTTACTACTATGGTAATTAATTAATAGTAACATATATGTGTACCACAGGCACTTTAAAATAGTATTAGCTTACATTTTATTTTTTTAATTATTAGAATTATAATGTTTATTATTATGCAACAAGAGTTAATAGTTCAATTTCATAAATTATTTATTTATTTATTTCATTTTTGTTTTCAGATAGACAGGAAAATCCTTGTTGCACTGAAAAAAAAAATTATGTCTATTTTCGTTTCTCCCACACTGGCAGTGGAGGACTGCTGTTATGTGTATCTGAGTCCGTGCGTCCGTGCGTCCGTGCGTCCGTGCGTGCGTGCGTGTGTGTGTGTGAGACTGGACTATGACAGAGTGATCAGCTTAGTGAGGAAGAGAGGCTTCTAGTCTGCCAGTAATGGCTGCCATGGGAAAGCTAGAAAGACGATTTGTCAGCAATGAATGAGGGGTCAGTAAGGTCAGGGTCCTGAGACACAACAATTTGCAACAAATGCTTGCATGCATCCAAGCACTCAGACGCATTAATACTCACAAATGCTGCTGTTGTTTGGACTCACTGTATTAGTCCAATTTCTGTCAGCTTGAACTAAACAACCGCTGACTTGCCATAACATGGATTTAAGCTTACCATTTCAAACTTTTTAACTTACACCAAAAAAAAAACAACAAAAAAAAAGACAGAGACATGGATGTGAATGTAATTTTTCTATTGATTTTTCCCTTGTCAGGGAATAAAGGTGGGCTTGCTCCTCTCTGTGGGAGTTATCTGTTGTAGTTTATCCATGTCTTTATATATTTACTGCCAGCACGCAGAACTGCATGTTGAACTGCAGAACTGCATTCTGTTATACAGTATCAGCCAAAAAGGCTGCCAGCAATATAACCTTATTTTTACTAGTTTTGTTTACATAGAGTGCCTTTTCGTTGGACTTATTCTTCTTATTGGAGCTATTTATAATTTATTTGCTAGCAGCTGCAGTCTCTCTCTGACTAGCCTATAATATATACGCATATAGGCTCTGCTGGTGCCCCTCAGTGGTGGTGGGAGCTCTAATATAGAGCAGCACAAATTGGTTTATTACCGGGGAGATAGCAAGAGGAAAATCTCTTTGTCAGCAATTTGACACCTCCGTTCATTTATACAGGTGACGTACCAGCTAACCAGATTATAGTGTGTCCATTTTACCTGTTAATGTCCTTTTTTGTCTCCTTCTCTGTTTCTCGGTCACTTTCAACACGTCACTGTATCTGATGAGGGGGAATGAAAAAAGGGGAAAATAACAGATAAAACTATTCGATGGCTCATCCACCGAGCAGCACAGTCATGCACAATAAAGCCGAGCCATTGCAGAGCGAGACTAGCGTGTTCAAAGGTTTTTGAATGTGCCTGCTGAAGGCAGTAAAATAGATTCCAAATGAGATTACACTGACATGGAAGAGGGGAGACGGCATTCCATAAGCATTCGAACTAGAGTTAAACGTCTGTGGCCACACATCATTGTCCTTGCCGTTCCACGCTCTCATTAAGGTGATTAAATGGGCATTACTGTCAGTCGGAAGGAGAATGGGCTTTGGTTGAGAGATGTGAAATAGAACATCATGTTGACACCCTCTAGGGCACTTTTTAGGGGGGTTTAAAGGAAGGGGGAAGTCCTTTGCCCCCTCTGTGTCAGAATTTTCCAGAGGAGGGTTGCAATGCATGCACACCCTCTGTCCCATACAATCACTATCAACTCCAGCGTCCGTTAAAAGTGTCAGTGACATACGACCCCTGGAGTCACGAGTTCACTGAGTGATTCCAGCCAGGTCTCATAAGCAACCAAATTGGCCTGGTTGCTAGGGAGGGTAGAGTCACATGGGGTAACCTCCTCATGGTTGCTATAGTGTGTAATTCTAGCTCTCGTGGGGTGCTTGGCGAGTTGTGCATGGATGACAAGGATAATAGCTTGAAGCCTCCACACACGCTAAGTTTCCGTGGTAACACACTCAACAAACTACTTGATATGATGCACGGCCTAAGACGCTGAGGCAACTGAGATTCGTCCTCTGCCACCCGGATTGAGGCGAGTCACTATGCCACCACGATGACTTAGAGCACATTGGGAATTGAGGAGAAGGGGTGAAAAAAATGTCAGTGACAGGAAATCTCATTATTGGTTGAAGACAAGACTGAGGAATGGAAGGGAAGGTGATCTGTCCTATTGTTTCTTTAGGAAGGAATACTTAAAGGAATAACTCACCTAAAATGGAAAATACTGTTATCATTTACTAACCCCTTGTTATTCCAAACATATCTGGCTTTAATTATTTTATGGAACATGAAAAGTGAATTTTTTAAATGTTTGTTTGTCTTAATGACAGTGAAAAGTGACTCTTAAAGCTTGAAAAAGGACAAAAGCTTAAAAAAAGGAGAAAAAAAAAACATAAAACCACAGTAAAAGTAAGTGATACACTATAATCCAAGTTTTCCAAAGTGATTAACCATTTGTGTGATCAACAGAATGAAGATGCTATTCACACTCAAATAAAATGAAATCATTACTTAATGCCTTATTTAAAAGTAGAGGATACAGTATGTCAGTAACATCAAACCTCGTTGGTTCTCAATGTGTCCCGTGACCAAAAGTGCGGCATTGTGATGTTTTGTCACAAGACGCAATGAGAACCGTTAATGTAATTCAGTCTTATTATGTCAAATAAACACCGTGAAGACTTTATTTTTTATTGACCTTTTGTGTTCGACAGAAGATTGTAGTTACATTAGAAAGCATAAATAATATACGATTTTTTTTATTTATTTATTTCTCTCTCTCTCTCTTTCTTTCTCTCTCTTTACATGTATATGTCCTTGTAGGTTGAAAAAGCCATTGTTGTAATTTCTATGTGATGCAGTACTGTGGTGGACCTGTAGCCGGTGTTGTCCCTTCCTCACTACCACCAACTACATAAATCAATCTCTCTACCTCCATCTCTATCTCTCTCTCTCTCTCTCTCTCTCTCGCTCTCTCACACACATGCACACACATGCACACACACACACACACACACACACACACACACACACACACTCTCATGCTTTTATCTTTTGTAGTAAGATAATGCTTTGCTGACCTTTTTCATGTGGCTGGTTATTTATTATTTGTTCAGACACCTCCATCTGCTCAGTTGGAAAAAAAGCTTTGATGCTGGTCTCATTCACCCCTTTCTTTACAGTCAGACATACAAAACTTTTAATTAAAGTAGAATGGAAAAAATAACACCCCAACCCCACGCCAACAACAGAACACTTGATGTTTGAAATGCAGACACAGATTACCACTTCGCTCACAAATGAACCTAATTCGGAACAACTTTGGCGTGAATATTGTTGTGCCAAACAGAAGCAAGCATAACGTCTGAAGTTTGTGTATGTTTTATGTAATTAATGCAGCTCATTGGCTGTGATACATCCAGCCATCTAGACACTGTTTATTTAGTAGTGATCACCATATAATTATGTCGCAGCAATATGCTTGATACAAAGAGAAAGATAGAACAGATATCTGGATTCACTCAAAACAGTTATTGTTTTGCTCTCTAGTCAGCACTGCCTGCAGTTAGTTTAGTTTTAGACCAAACACCCCATGTTCATTCTGTATGTGTGAGCACACACACGCATACAGTCTCTTTCTCTTTCTTGCCATTTGAATTCAACTAGGCACCCCTGCTTGTCTAACACTGAAAAAGGGGGGCTTTTGAAAGCTCCAGAAAAAGACCACTTAAATATTTCTTCCTTCGTTGACAAAAGCAGGCTCCATTTTTGCTACACAGTGATGTGTATGTGAGGCAGAAAGAGTGAGAGACAAAAAGGAAAAAAAACGATGAGAGGGGGTAACTGCACATCTCCCATATGGGCACCACAACTAGTCAGCACATTCTATTGTGTGTTGCCCTGCTTTGTTTGCTAATGATGTTTGTCAGTGAGGGTAAAAGGGTCTTAATGTTGATGACCACAATATGACCGCTACTCCATTTATTTCCTTCGGCATATAACAGACAGTGCTTTGTGTTCTCTCTATCTCTCTACCTTTAATCACAGCTGATATTAAATCAGTCACACTGTTCAAGCCCTGTGTGGGCCATCTGATGTGATCTTATTCGATGAGTAGCCCTAGGAAAGAAATTAAATGTCATTCGAGTAAGTGCTTTTGTACAGAAAAAGAGGACGAGGAAGGTGGCTGTTATCACCTTGTTTGAGAAATGTAGGCAAAATAAAATAAAGATGATGTCATTGCACGTTCTACATTTCCAGTCCTGCTTGTCAAAAATAATAACCATGATTTTGAAAACAAGTGGGGGCAAACTGTAATGGTTACATTCACAATTACAGTAACTAAGAGTAAAATATGATTCCATGGATCTAGAAAGTTGGTATTCCAATTAGGTTTTCAGAGAGAATATTGAGGCTACAATAGCAGGAGAATCAACTTAAACAGCTGCAAATATATCTTCTACAAAACTTAATTACAATGTAATTCATTACAGAACAGGAAGGCAAACAAACACAGGAGCATTTGGCATGCTGGCATCATATTGAACATCACAGTCCCGTTGGGTTGCATTGTGTCCACAATATGCCACTCACAGCTTTACAGGGAGAGTTATACCAAAAAGGGTGCGGCAGAGAGTGCAGCCAAAAGTTTTCGCCCACGCTACCCTACAGAGCAAACCAATGCACATTACCATAGACCCGCAATATGAGTGAACATAGCATTTAACTTGATTCCCCTCTCCATGTGACGATCAGCTAACCTAAGCTCTAAGACTGTTGCACATAAACACACACACACACACACACACACACACACAAACATGGCAAAACCTTACCCACATAAAAGTAAATACTTCCGGGACTTTAACTTTACAGTAAGATGTAAACAGTTGATATTCTTAAAGATTAAAATGTATGTTTTGTTTAGAAATAGTCTGTCATGATTTAAAAGAGTTATAGGGGAGAATGGATGTCTGGATTGCATGGGAACTCGCAGATGTACGGCCATTCTATTATTATTCTTATATTGATTCAATTGGTCTTTTCCAAAACAGAGAGCTTCCTCCGTAGGCAGCATTTTAAGGCATCATAGGTGTGTTCCAGACGTGAAGGCTTTTCCAATACGTAGGTATCTTAATGATGCCATCTCTAGATACCTAATTTTGCCCAAATTTGAAGGCAGCTTTGTATGTATCCTTCCCCTGCGATCCCATAATGCACCGTGATAAGTTTAGTGGAAAAATAAATCCAAGATGGTGGACGAAACAAAATGTACTGCAATAAATGCGTATGTAGGAAGGAGACTGCATGACAGCTCACCAAACAACACAATATACACAATGCACTCAGCCATGTAGTGTGTGAATTTTCAGTGTAGTATCATTCCAAATGGAACACTTAATGTTTTTTTTACTAAACGGAAGCGTTCGCCATTTAACAGCTGATGGAAATTAAGTTTCAAATGTACGTGTTGTGTTGTCGCTAGCTTTAGTGGTGTAGAATAGTGCAGAAGCATGCAGTATGCAATGCACCTTTTACATTTTGCACAGACCTTATATCTTTAAATCCTTGTAATCTTCTTTTTAGTACTTACATTTAAGGCACAAATTAAGTTGAGATATATAGATTTTTTCAATTCCATTTGGAGCCACTAGTGTCACAGAAATTGTACACGTCGCCTTTAACTCTAAACAAAGGCTTATTTACAGACCAGCTCACCCTCACAAGGTTGTTCTTCTCAATGCATCTCCTTTTAGTCAGCAAATTAACTGTGTGGAAGAGGCATTCATTACCATAATACCATGCAAATAATGCTTGCAGTACCATAAAAAAAAATGTATGCTCTCTAAACCCCATTAATTACAACAAGGCAGATTACAAAGCTGGCCAGTCCACATTTACACTGTGTACAATGGTTGTGTGCATATAGCTGTATCAAAGAGTGTTAACATTATCACTCTGGCTTTACCGCTAATGCATACAGGGCCACTGAGAGGCGATTTGTGCCATCCACAAAGCAGTTTGAAATCATGCCATGTTGGGTCGCTATTATTATGAACCCCTCAACCACTACCCAACAAAACTGTCATATTCCTCAGAACGACAGGCATAGTTTGGATGAAGAAAATGATGCTAACATCGCAAAGCGTTACAGCCAATCTGGTGTCTGGGAACAATAGCCAAAAGTCAGCGCGTGGGATACAGGTAATGACAGAACAGAGATGGAACAGACGAAGGGATGATAGAATGACAAATGCAAGGCTGGGAGCTGAAAAAAGATGGTGAGGGAACACAAAAGGAATTTCTCCTGACGCATCTGACATGGCACCTCGATAGCGTTTGAGAAGCTCTCATGGAAAAAATAACCAGATGTATTGGCTTTCATTCTCTTCGGAGGTGATGAAATATGTGGGGCTCTTGATTTCAGCAGCGTCTGGAATGTCGATGTGTACTCATGTGCTTAAAGAAGCTGGGTTTGATTCTGAAGAATGGGAGTTACCTCTTTTTTTTTTGAGCGAAGATCAAGCGAGGAAAGGATTGCAGGATCAGGTCATTTTTAATCCCACAATCAGTGAAAGTGAGCACCTTCAATTCTCACCCCGGACTCACAGACACAAAAAAGCTGAATAAATTGAAGTGCCATTTAGCTTTTTTGGGGGGCAATTCACTTGATAAATCAGCAGATGTGTTCTTTTGGATACAAGCTGGCTTAGAGAAATGAATGGACATTGGCAGTGCAGCTAGTTATTGCTTGATAGAGTGTCACAATTGACAAATTAAATGAAATACCAATAGAAAAACTCTGGCATTTATAGATTTATTTTATTTGTCTTTGAGGGCATTTGTCTAATGGGGTTGGAAATTAATTTAAATATTTATAGTAACTAAGACATTTCTCTTCAAACATGTCAGTAATCAGATTAAAAAGTATTAAAAATTACAGGCATCCCACCTAATCTGCTCCAGGCTGTGATACATAATATTCTTCCTTTCATAATAAACAATCTCTCTTTCTTAAGGCATTGCAGTAACATTATACAGTGTATCCGGAAAGTATTCACAGCGCTTCACTTTTTCCACATTTTGTTATGTTACACCCTTAATCCAAAATGGATTAAATTCAATATTTTCCTCTAAATTCTACAAACAATACCCATAATGACAACATGAAAGAAGTTTGTTTGAAATTTTTGCAAATTTATAAATAAAAAAATAAATAAATAAATCACATGTACATAAGTATTCACAGCCTTTGCTCAATACTTTGTTGAAGCACCTTTGGCACCAATTACAGCCTCAAGTCTTTTTGTGTATGATGCTACAAGCTTGGCACACCTATTTTTGGGCAGTTTATCCCAAACTTCTTTGCAGCCACCACCATGCTTCACTGTAGGGATGGTATTGGCCAGGTGATGAGCATTGCCTGGTTTCCTCCAGACATGATTCTTGCCATTTAGGCAAAAGAGTTCAATCTTTGTTTCATCAGACCAGAGAATTTAGTTTCTCATGGTCTGAGAGTCCTTCAGGTGCCTTTTTGGCAAACTCCAGGCAGCTGTCATGTGCCTTTTACTGAGGAGTGGATTCTGTCTGGCCACTCTACCATACAGGCCTGATTGGTGGAGTACTGCAGAGATGGTTGTTCTTCTGGAAGGTTCTCCTCTCTCCACAGAGAAACGCTGGAGCTCTTTCAGAATGACCATCAGGTTCTTGGTCATCTCCCTGTCTAAGGCCTTTCTCCCCCGATCGCTCAGATTGGCCAGGCGACCAGCTCTAAGAAGAGTCCTGGTGGTTCCAAACTTCTACAATTTACAGATGATGGAGGCCACTGTGCTCATTGGGACCTTCAATGCTGCAGAAGTTTTTCTGTAACCTTCCCCAGCTCTGTGCCTCGATACAATCCTGTCTCGGAGGTCTACAGACAATTCCTTTGACTTTGGCTGTGAATACTTATGTACATGTGATTTTTAATAAATTTGCAAACATTTCAAACAAACTTCTTTCACATTGTCATTATGGGGTATTGTTTGTAGAATTTTTAGGAAAATATTGAATTTAATCCATTTTGGAATAAGGCTATAACATAACAAAATGTGGAAAAAGTGAAGCGCTGTGAATACTTTCCGGATAAACTGTAGTGTGGCTTGCTGTCTTTGTCTGCCCCCATTTCAAAAGTCGATTAAAGAAAGTTTATTATTTATTTATATATTATAATTGTTGTTCAGGGTTACATTGCTTTGGATGAATTGTGATTGCACCTCTTCAATTTCCTCCTCTTTTAACAGTCCTTTAATGCTAAAATTTCAATAAACTGTATTCTGTTGAAATAGCTCCAATCTTTGATACATTAACTTGCACAGTCCTCAGTCTTTGTCTTACCACCTACTACTAAAGTACAGGTTTATGTTCACAGGGAGTTTTGTAATATCAAAATAAAGAGGAACTGTGAAAAATATTTTATCTAAGGTTGGTGGGAGTAGAAGAGTGCTTGATCAAGCTTTAAAACTGTTACACAGCACTTTTGTGAAGAAGGTAACTCTGGCTGATGGTTTTAAACTGGAGACATAACAGCACAAAAGATCAAACAGTGAGATAATTTAACACCATATACTCATGATACGCACTTCTGGAAAGTCTCACTCGTGTATGAAGATGGCTTATGGTGCTGTGGATGTGAATGTGTGTGGTAATTAAAGTGTGTTTGCATTTCCAAACAGCAGGTCAGCTGGTGAGATCTGGGTTGCCTGACTTACTAAAAGCTCTTTTGATCGAAACAAAATAAAATTTTAGATAAAAAAAAAACTATGTTTGAGTGCTTACACGAGCAATGGAGAGTGGGAAAAGAGGAAGAACACAGGACAAAATAGAGAGAGAGCATCCTTATCTTTCCATTAAAATGCTAATATATTTAAATGGTGTTTAAATTGAAGCACCACTTGTTTATTTGCTTTATTTGTTTTAATCCTAAAATTCAGAAGCATCACTGAAAGTTAATGCACTTGAGTGGGACAGATATCACACACACACATACACACATGTTGGTGCGGCTATCCTTATGAGGACTCTCCATGGACATAATGATTTTTATACTGTACGAACTATAGATTCTATCTCCTAATCCTACCCCTAAACCTAAGCCTCTCAGAAAGCTTTCTGCATTTTTACATAAAAAAATGTAATTGAAACGTGTGTGTGTGTGTGTGTGTGTGTGTGTGTGTGTGTGTGTGTGTGTGTGTGTGTGTGTGTGTGTGTGTGTGTGTGTGTGTGTGTGTGTGTGTGTGTGTTTTAAGCGATTTCATTTATTGGGACACTAGACATTTCCTCATAAACTACATTTATAGCATACTACCCTTGTAATTGCCAGTTTGTAACCAAAAAATGTTTCCCTAGTAAACCACCCAAACCCGCCCACACATACACTCACAGACATGGTCTGAATCCCTGATATACAACGAGACAGTACTGCCGGCATTGGCATTTTAGCAACTGACCTAATTGGCTAGCGATAAAGAAGGAAGGGACATGTCAAATAGCCCATGTCACTTTAGTTACATACAGGGACAGCGGCCATGGTTTGGGAGTCTGAGCGTGTATGTGATGTTTCTCTGTGTGTCTAGACTTGTGCGAGGGCTCAACATACTGCTTCTGCCTGACTGCATTTAACTGCTACTGGCTTTTCATTAGCTTTAAAAGCACTTCAGTAGCACAGGTTGAAACGAATAGAAAAGGAGGCGTCTTTTCCAGCCTTCTAATATGAGTGGACATGATAGAGCTCAAAGAATAGTAGGCCATTTTAGCGGCCTCCACCTCAGGCTCAAAGAGCGGATGTTCAGAGAACTGTAGCCTGAAGATATTATATAAGAAGAGAAGTTACCCGTACTGTGAGTGGATATACAGTATGTGTGGGGGTGTTGTGTATTGTGTTCGTATTGACCTTGGGTTTCAGAGCTTGAGGGGATGAATGGAATCTTGCATTTATTTACAATAGCTTTTCATTTATTCATTTTTCTTTTGAATTTTTATGGTCAGATTTACATAACATCCTTAAAAAAATAAAATAAAAAATATTCCTTTTATTTCACAATTGTTTCTCATAGAGAGCATTGTGATCAAATGGACAGCAAATTGATATTTTTAAATCATTGTTCAAGTCAGATTTTTGTTCTGAGAAATGACCCCAGTAATCTCACGTCTTCTCAATAGTATCTCAACAATGCCTCACGCCATGCTAAGATATGCAAGATACCAAAGTCTGCAATTTATATTGGTGGCCAAAAGTTTGGAATAATGTACAGATTGTGCTCATATGGAAAGAAATTGTCACTTTTACTCACCAAAGTGGCATTCAGCTGATCTCAATATACAGTCAGGACATTAATAACGTGAAAAATTTCTACTTGGAAAAAAAAAAAACAGAACTCTTAGTAGTAGTTCTTAAACTACTTCAAAGAGTTCTCATCAAAAATCCTCCACATGCAGCAGTGACAGCTTTGCAGATCCTTGGCATTCCAGCTGTTAGTTTATCCAGATACTCAGGGGACATTTCACTCCACGCTTGTGGCTGTCTTGTCGGGCACTTCTCACACACCTTACTGATCCCACAAAAGCTCAATGCGGTTAAGATCCATAACACTCTTTTCCAATTATCTGTTGTCCAATGTTTGTGTTTCTTTGCCCACTCTAGCCTGTACTTTTTGTTTTTCTGTTTAAAAAGTGTATTATTCTTTGCAATTCTTCCCATAAGCCTGCACCCCTGAGTCTTCTCTTTACTGTTGTACATGAAACTGTTGTTGAGTGGGTAGAATTCAATGAAGCTGTCAGCTGAAGACATGTGAGGCATCAATTTCTCAAACTAGTCACTCTGATGTAATTATCATCTTGTTTAGTTGTATCTGGGCCTTCCACATCTCTTTCTGTCCTTGTTAGAGTCAATTGTCCTTTGTCTTTGAAGACTGTAGTGTACACCTTTGTATAAAACCTTCAGTGTTTTGGCAATTTCAAGCAATGTATAGCCTTCATTCCTCAAAACAATGATTGACTGACGAGTTTCTCGAAAAGCTGTTTCTTTTTTGCAATTTTTGACCTAATATTGATTTAATACATGCCAGTCTATTGCATACTATGGTAACTCCAAAACAAACACAAGGGCAATGTTAAGCTTCATTTAACTAACCAATTAGCTTTCAGCAGTGTTTTATATAATGGCAAGTGATTTTTCTAGTACCAAATTAGCAATTTAACATGATTACTCAAGGATAAGGTGTTGGAGTGAATGCTGCTGGAAATGGGGCCTGTCTAGTTTTTATCAAAAATGACTGTTTTCAAATAGTGATGGCGCTGTTTTTTTACATCAGTAATGTCCTGACTATACTTTGTGATCAGTTGATGCCACTTTGGTGAATTAAAGTACCAATTTACTTCAGAAACAGCTAAATCTGTACATTATTCCAAACTTTTGGCTGCCTGTGTAATTCAGGGAAATAAAATGATCCTGAGACCAAATAATCTAGACTATAGATTAGACCATACTTAAAGTATGATGTCTATTTTTTGTCTATTTTTAAAAAAATATCTGGAAAATGGTACTACTTCTGTGAAACAGCATAATTCCAATAAGTCTCCTGAGTTTTAACACCCTGTCTACACTAGACACGAAAGGCTTGGTGCGACACGACATTGTCCCATTATAATCAGTAATGCTCTCTACACTGGATGTATGAGTCGCGTTGTGCCAACAGTAAAGAGGTGCTCTGTTCTATTTGTCGCTGCACGTGTAACTGGTCCTGCTCGACCCGCTCCGAACAGAATTCGAAACGGTGTTAGCTGGCATGGGAGGCAGGTGCTCTAATGAGGAAGTTCAACACTACAGCCTCTAGCATCAGTCGCTAGTGTGCCTCTTGAAGCCAGGGGAGTGAGGTTTACACATACTGAACAGCTATCACTTGTCAGCTGACTCCCACTACACATGCCCCTCTAAACCTCAATCCCATCAGGGTCACGGCACCACTGTAACCGATCTTGCTTGACCCACTCTGAATGGCATTCGAACCGACATCAACCGGCATGGTATGTGAACACGCTAACGAGGAGGCTACAGCCTCTAGCATCAGTCACTATTGCACCACTTGAGGCCAGGGGAGAGAGGTTTACACATACCGCATAGTTACACGTACCAGCTGGTTCCCACTACACACACACTGACGATACTCCTGCCAACCATACAAATGGATGATTTATATTGTTTGCTATGACGTGTCCAGTGTAGACAGCCTCAAGGCGTTGCGATGCAATATTGCTCATATCAGGTGGAGACAGTGTGTAAAAGAGCAACCTCTGAGCAATAATATTCTCCTTTGTGCATGATTATCCAACAAATGCATATATGAGCAATTAAATATAAATGATACTGGCCTGAAAAAGTTATATAAACCCAGTATTCAATACTAACAAGCTGCTTCGCCAAGAGATCGCCTGAAGATATTTTATGTGTGTTTGTACAGTATTTATATGTGTATATGTACAGCATAAATATTTGTCACCCACCAAAGAGTAAATTCAAGTAAAGCTCATGATTTTGCTCTGTTGCTAAGAGTCATCTCTTTAAGCTTATGCCAGCATGCACACACATTCACAGGTATATCCCTCCCTCTCTCTGTTCTCTCTTACTATCCCCAAATAGCTCTTCAGTCTATTTCAGTTTCTTGTCCTCATAACTGTCTTCTCACACTCTATGATTGCTGACTAAGTCTTCTGTCGTACATACCAGCTTTAGTTTTGTGGTTAATCACCATCTGTTAACAGAGTTGCTTGAACACACAATGTCCCAGTAACATTAAATGGCCCAAAAACATCTCCCTCACTCTGGCCGAAAGTGTGCCAGGGGACTTTGTTATGGCTCACACTGCTCAAACTGATGGCTAATTAACATTTATTTAAGCTTTCTAAAGGCCTTGTGTGTCCTATTTACCTTGCCAGCCTGTTTGCTGAAAAGGTATGTGTATGTGTGAGTCTTTGTTTTAAGCAGAGCTAGTGAATGGATGCAAATGACTACTATAACCATTCAAATGTGCCATTCACTCTCTTTCAGTAATGTGTGTCTGAGGGGTGCTGCAGTGGGGTTTTGAGCTGTGTACAAATTTGCATTGTTATCATGCAGAGGAGAGTATTGCCCCACATTAACACCCAGCTCCTCCATAATGAGAGAGCTATCAGAGGGTGTGTGTGAGGTGTTCAGGTACTCTCATTAGTCAATAGTAAAATAACTGCCCCCCACTCCCTAATGAAGGCTACTCTGTTTTCCATAAGCCTGTCAGTTAAGTGCTCTAACTCAGTCCACCACTTTCAACCTCAAACAATTAAGCAGCAGAAAATAGCCCTGTGCCATATTAAGATGAATCTTTGTTTTTCAAGTCAAACATGAAACAGCATTTTACTTCCATAGGATGTATTTCCAAGTGGAACACAGACTTTTGAGGAGACTTCGTCACTGTGGAGGATAAAGGTCAGAGCATATTAACATATTCTAATAGTAGCACTTCTTTTTCAAATCTATCATTATTTGATATTAGATACCTCTACTACTTTAACATTAATAGCACTAAATTACTGCATAAGCACTGGCCAGATTTGAATAAGGCTGTATTACCTACAACAGTAGCCTAAAACAATGGCTAAATAGCTTTGACTATTGGTAAAACTTTCCAAATTTTGTAAAGGTTGACGTCAACCAAGAAGTCATTTCAGAGGCAAAAATAAAATGAAAATTAACAAAAACATTAAAACATTGAAAATTCTTTCCACCACCACCAAACCCACTCGATGCAATATTTAACCCATTTAAAAGCACCAAAAATATAAGAAACCTTAGAAAATAATTACATTTAAAGAACTGAATATATATATTGAACATACATTTTGCCCCCCTTCAAGGCTGCAAATGTTTCAATGACTTTCTGGTTAAAGTCATCATCTCAGTCACCAGTCTCGTTTCTTTTGACAGCATGGCCAATGCAGTCAGTCTCTCCTAGGTCATGTTGTTTCTCAGAAATGTCTTAATTCTATGTCATGGGTGTGGTGATGAGGATCTCTAGGAGAGTGACAGTGTCTGAATAGACTTATTCAAGCTTGTTCTCCATAATCAGTTGGAGTAGTTCCACAGCATCACAACAGGCTCTGAACTCTTCCTGGCTGTAGATGAGACAACATTTTGTCTTCAGCTTACTTCCATTGAGCACTGGATAGGCCTTCAAGATGTTGCTCAGTGCATCTTCAGGAAATACCATCTTGTACTGTTCAAACATGTCCCCTTGAAGCAGGGTGGCACTAACAAGGTGGTTTGTGAAGGAGAACCGTTCCCTGGTGTGTCCCAATATGGTATTGCAGACCTACAGAGAGAAGGATAAAAAATTATATAGTGACAACAAAATGTCAATTTCACTTACAACATTTAAAATGACCAACAAATACAGTGAGGAAAATAAGTATTTGAACACCCTGCTATTTTGCAAGTTCTCCCACTTGGAAATCATGGAGGGGTCTGAAATTGTCATCGTAGGTGCATGTCCACTGTGAGAGACATAATCTAAAAAAAAAATCCAGAAATCACAATGTATGATTTTTTTAACTATTTATTTGTATGATACAGCTGCAAATAAGTATTTGAACACCTGTCTATCAGCTAGAATTCTGACCCTCAAAGACCTGTTAGTCTGCCTTTAAAATGTCCACCTCCACTCCATTTATTATCCTAAATTAGATGCACTTGTTTGAGGTCGTTAGCTGCATAAAGACACCTGTCCACCCCATACAATCAGTAAGAATCCAACTACTAACATGGCCAAGACCAAAGAGCTGTCCAAAGACACTAGAGACAAAATTGTACACCTCCACAAGGCTGGAAAGGGCTACGGGGAAATTGCCAAGCAGCTTGGTGAAAAAAGGTCCACTGTTGGAGCAATCATTAGAAAATGGAAGAAGCTAAACATGACTGTCAATCTCCCTCGGACTGGGGCTCCATGCAAGATCTCACCTCGTGGGGTCTCAATGATCCTAAGAAAGGTGAGAAATCAGCCCAGAACTACACGGGAGGAGCTGGTCAATGACCTGAAAAGAGCTGGGACCACCGTTTCCAAGGTTACTGTTGGTAATACACTAAGGCGTCATGGTTTGAAATCATGCATGGCACGGAAGGTTCCCCTGCTTAAACCAGCACATGTCAAGGCCCGTCTTAAGTTTGCCAATGACCATTTGGATGATCCAGAGGAGTCATGGGAGAAAGTCATGTGGTCAGATGAGACCAAAATAGAAATTTTTGGTCATAATTCCACTAACCGTGTTTGGAGGAAGAAGAATGATGAGTACCATCCCAAGAACACCATCCCTACTGTGAAGCATGGGGGTGGTAGCATCATGCTTTGGGGGTGTTTTTCTGCACATGGGACAGGGCTGACTGCACTGTATTAAGGAGAGGATGACCGGGGCCATGTATTGCTAGATTTTGGGGAACAACCTCCTTCCCTCAGTTAGAGCATTGAAGATGGGTCGAGGCTGGGTCTTCCAACATGACAATGACCCGAAGCAGACAGCCAGGATAACCAAAGAGTGGCTCTGTAAGAAGCATATCAAGGTTCTGGCGTGGCCTAGCCAGTCTCCAGACCTAAACCCAGTAGAGAATCTTTGGAGGGAGCTCAAACTCCGTGTTTCTCAGCAACAGCCCAGAAACCTTATTGATCTAGAGAAGATCTGTGTGGAGGAGTGGGCCAAAATCCCTCCTGCAGTGTGTGCAAACCTGGTGAAAAACTACAGGAAACGTTTGACCTCTGTAATTGCAAACAAAGGCTACTGTACCAAATATTAACATTGATTTTCTCAGGTGTTCAAATACTTATTTGCAGCTGTATCATACAAATAAATAGTTAAAAAATCATACATTGTGATTTCTGGATTTTTTTTTTTTAGATTATGTCTCTCACAGTGGACATGCACCTACGATGACAATTTCAGACCCCTCCATGATTTCGAAGTGGGAGAACTTGCAAAATAGCAGGGTGTTCAAATACTTATTTTCCTCACTGTAAGTATTCTTTCTAAATATGGAACAAATAAAGTTATTTTTTTTATTGCCACTGTTACAGTTGTTGAAGTCATTAAGAGAGTACAGCATTTTTACATGTGTTATAGCATATTGGGATTGTTTTAGGACAAGCTTATATGCATTTTAGAAAATAACTGTATTCCCTATTTTCACACCTATAAAGTGCAGTGCAACCAGAATATTAAAAATACCTAGCTGAAGAACAGATGAAGCTAACAATGCTACATCAGAAAGACATTAAATTGTGGGAAAAAATAACAAATAGCATTGTTATTTCTGATGAAAATGCCTAAAGTTAAACTGTCCTATTTTACCTTCCTATTTTACCTTCTATGCGTATTTGCAAATTTGTTCTCATGTATTTGTCTTTGATGATTTAAAAATATTAATGTTTAAATATTGTAGCAAAGAATAGATTCTGAAGATTCTGATATATATATATATATATATATATATATATATATATATATATATATATATATATATATATATCAGAATTTAATATATATATATATGTATATATATATATATATATATATATATATATATATATCATAATTAAAATTAAATTCCTCCTGTTGACCGTACACTGGCAGCCAAAAGTTTGGAATAATGTACATATTTTGCTGTTTCAGAAGTAAATTGGTACTTTAATTCACCAGAGTGGCATTCAACTGATCACAAAATATAGTCAGGACATTACTGATGTAAACAACAGCACCATCACTTTTTGAAAAAAAGTCATTTTTGATCAAATCTAGACTGGCCCCATTTCCAGCAGCCATCACTCAAATGCCTTATCCTTGAGTAATCATGCTAAATTGCTAATTTGCTACTAGAAAAATCACTTGCCATTATATCAAACACTGCTGAAAGCTATTTGGTTTGTTAAATGAAGCTTAACATTGTCTTTGTGTTTGTTTTTGAGTTGCCACAGTATGCAATAGACTGGCATGTATTAAGGTCAAAATTAGTTCAAAAATGGCAAAAAAGAAACTGCTTTTTTGAGAAACTCGTCAGTCAGTTGCCAAAAAACTGAAGTTTTTATACAAAGGTGTACACTACAGTCTTCAAAGACAAAGGACAACTGGCTCTAACAAGGACAGAAAGAGATGTGGAAGGCCCAGATACAACTAAACAAAAGGATATGTACATCAGAGTGACTACTTTGAAAAATTGATGCCTCACATGTCTTCAGCTGACAGCTTCATTGAATTCTACCCGCTCAACACCAGTTTCATGTACAACAGTAAAGAGAAGACCCAGGGGTGCAGGCCTTATGGGAAGAATTTAAAGAAAAATACACTTCTTAAACAGAAAAACAAAAAGAAATGTTTTGAGTGGGCAAAGAATCACAGACAATGGACAACAGATAATTGGAAAAGAGTGTTATGGATCTTAACCCCATTGAGCTTTTGTGGGATCAGCTAGACTGTAAGGTGCGTGAGAAGTGCCCAATAAGACAGCCACATCTATGGCAAGTGCTACAGGTATCTGGACAAATTGACAACTAGAATGCCAAGGATCTGCAAAGCTTTCATTGCTGCACGTGGAGGATTTTTTGATGAGAACTCTTTGATGTAGTTTAAGAAGTTCTGATTTATTATTTTTTTTAAATTGTAATAGTAATTTTTCACGTTATTAATGTCCTGATTATACAATGTGATCAGTAGAATGCCAATTTGGTGAATAAAAGTACCAATTTATTTCCATAAGAGCAAAATGTGTACATTATTCCAAACTTTTGGCCACCAGTGTACATGCATGTCATAGTAAACAACTCTCTATCTGATGCTAAATATAAATGTCAGAGCACATCTTCCTAAAAGATTAAAATAAAAATACTATACTCAAGTGTAACATAGACTGTGACTGATTTCTACTGGATGCTCCCCTTGAAATTGACCGAATCTATGTCCTTCTTCTGGAGTTTGGCATAGAGTATGTCCACATGCGGTATGATGTGGTTGAAAATTTGCAGATAGAACTTAAAATTCTGATCTTCCATCAGCAAAGCAAAGGCTCTTGCTTCTCTAACAGTAATGGGATCAAAGTTACCTGAGACTCAGATGCTTTCAAAATATACTGTATTGATGGCATGGCTGTGAAAGTTCCATCTGACGTTTCTGGATGTTGGTAGTCTATGGGCCACTACTTTATCAAGAACACGTGTGCTTGGGTGATCTGGAAAAAAGCTGGCAAATCCACCAAGGTCAGAAAAAGAAATTCTCACTTTGGCTATATGAGAAGTGGCCTGTTTCATTATCGGATTGAGCTGTTGTGCATAGTATTGGATACAGTGGGCATTTAGATGCACATCTTGTATCTTCTTCTGAACACCTGCAGTGGCACCCCTCATCACGCTGGCTCCATCATATGCCTGGCGGATGAGCTTACTCTTCTGATCCTCAGGAAGGAAGGCAGCAAGACACTCTTTTAGTGCTGTCGCAATAGAATCAGATGTAGCTGACTGCAGAGGGATAAACTCAAAAAATATTTCCTGCACATTGCTTTTGGCATCAGTGTAGCGCAGCACAAGCACAAGTTGGCACTGTCTGGCAATATCCATCATCTCATCTGTTTGCATTGATCAAAATAATCGCTGCTCTGTGCTTCTTTGATTTTGTGTTCCCTCACAACAGACAACATGCAGTCCAATAGCTCGTTCTGCACAGTTTTCAAAGTTCTCATAAATACAGTGGCATTCTCAAGGTGCTCTTTCAACACTCCATCAAGGCAACAAAATCTACCAACCCACGGAATATCCCGGGCTTATCTGAGCTCTCACTCTCATCATGGCCACGCAAAACCAGCTCAAAGGCGCCACAAAATTTCACACAGTCTATTATTCTAGACAGGATGTGTCAATTTTTTTGTCACCTCTTCATTGTGCCTTCTAATGCCAGTCCTGTAGCCTTCATCTAGCTGCTCAGCAATGCTAAGCTTCCCAAAATCTGTAGCCTTATAGCATTGTCTAGGTGGCTGTGGCTACTTTCATGACGTTTGCATTTTTCAGAAGGATGTTTTAAGTCTCGTACCCCCGTCGTTGTACACAATGCTTTGGTACCAGGCCTTTGAAATATCATACAGGGAAAACAATAAAAGGCATTACTTACACCACATCCAGCTAGGCAACTCCATTTGCCATAAACGAGCTGGAGAAAGTGTGGGTATAAGATCGTCCTCGATCACTTGACGACAATTTGACAATTTGTCGGGCCGAAGTCAGGCCGATCCGGTCCAAGCTCCTTTATCCTTTTTTTTTCTTCAGGTGAACATCTTGTGAAAGGTTTTTTTTTTTTTTTTGTAAAGATAAAAATGAATATTCTTTCATTTGGAAGAAATGCGGACCCAACCTGAAAATTGGTGGTTCAACTTTAACAGCGTTAACGATCTCAACTAACAACAATAATATATAATAATAATAACAATCTAACTATTAGTCAACTTACAATCAGTCAACTAATAAAGTGAATCGTCCAATAACATGAGACCAAAAAAAATTAAACAATACTGATTTACTACCAACAAATGTGGGAGTGTCTGGGAAAATCTGAAGCAACCAATTAGAGAGCAGCCTCAGGTCACCTGCTTGCCAAAAGTTTAAGGACCTACATACACACTCATTTGGCCGGCAGAATTTAACCAAATAAAAATTTTTATCAAATGTTTTTTTAAATAAATGCTAACACACGATTACCAGGCGTAGAGTACGAAAAATTTTACTTCATTATTATTTTGCAGTATTTAATTACCTTATGTTTAACATGTTTAAATAGCCTTCTCTTCTCGATAACTTGAAGGGGGCAGTACCCCAGCGCCCCATATTGACCAGCCACCACTGTTATCAGGAAATATTACTAAGACAAACGTTTTTCATGGGCTATGGTTATTGGCACATCACTCAATGACAGGAGGTGTCACCTTTCAAAGTGTGTCACCCTATTCATTGATGATTTTCGCTTATAGAATCAACATTGTGTCGTGTATTTTTCAGTCAAACATACCATTTAACATTGTTAAGAATGGTCCACACATCTAAGATATTGTTAGTCATTTACAGCATTTATTTCGGCCAAAATTCCCTTTACATTTTCTATGTGTTAAAATTAAGTCATTGTCAGCATTGTGGTTGGCAACTTCATCAGTAAGAGTTAGCAAGAAGCTCAGCCATTGTTGTGGTCTGGGAAGTAAAATGCACCTAAACTCCCTCACCAGTAAGTCCAGAGAAATCAGTTTTGAAAGGTGACGTCCTGTTATTGAGATACATAACATTAACCCTGAAAATGAAAAGATATGAAAATCTTGCTTAAATAAAAAACAACCCAAATATGATGCTAAAATTTAAAGGGAAGCAAACTATTGTTAAAATGAAAAACAAGGGACATTAATTATTAATTTAATGGCTTTATAGTATTATTAATGTGGAGAATTTAATGATTTTTAAATAATTTAATATTTATTTTATTAATTTTGAGTAGTTTGCCCCTCCGTAGATGTCAGCAAACAAGTAGTTTCAGACACAGAGCAAAATCTTATGATTTTCTAAAAAAAATACAAATAAAAATTGTTTCCTGATGAATTGTTACAATAAGCCTACAAACATGCTTTTAATAGGGTCATTTTTGATTTTTGAGTTTTGCAAAATGACCTCATTTCATGTGTACACCCAGCAAAATCAAGCACTTAATGGTCCCACTTGTTACATTTTTATTATTTAACATGTGTGTCTCTAATTGTTCATTCAAATTGCAGATCTCTAGTGTGTGTGTGTGTGTGTGTGTGTGTGTTATAAAATCAGGAATATGTATTGTGTTCTTTATCAAAATGTTTCACAGGCACACTCTCAACCATGCTCTCTCAGCTTCAAACTTGCTCAGCTTGACAGGGCGCCATATTTATTTACAATGGGAGAATCACATTTGTTTAATGGGTCTAATGAGCATGGGGTTAACTCTAGCTGTTTATATCCACATGCACATATGCATTTCATCATATTGGTGTGACTGCAGTGGGGAGAGTTTGAATCAATCAGTTTGGGTAATGCAGGTAGCGCTTGACATTCAATCACAAGAGTGCTTTATGCCTGTGTGTGAGTGGGTGGCTTGTCAGTGGAATATTTGACAGGCAGCTTGCCCCTTACTCAACCTATTTCAGCCCTTCAATTTCATCAAAAAACCTGTAGAAGCATTTAAAATATCCTCAGTATCTAATAGATGTCCGTCCTTACAAACACACACACACACACACACACACACACACACATTAAAAGAGGCTTGTGTCTGACACATTGTCTACTGTCACACAAGTGACTTCACTATTCACAATTGATTGTCTGTTCCGTCCTATATCCGTTATATGGTCAGTCTTCAGACACAGCCCCAAAAATAATATTCCTGAAATGAGAACTGCTCTGCATTTTCTCCTATACTGTTCAAAGCAGATTTTTCGCTCTTCGCTGAATTGCAATCTCTTGTGTGTTTTGTTGCCCTGTGACTATTGAACAGTTTGTGTTTGCGTTGTTTCCGTACTGCTTTCTGGATAAAGCAAGGTTTTACTACGGAGTAACTGATGTGATGTTAACCCGAGCCCAAGGAACCTGCATCTGAGCATCATATTGATTCTCACACAATTGAGCAGATTTGTACTGTGGGGCTTTTGGGGGATTGTAGAGCATCTGACAAGCATTCCAGCCTTTAGGACAAGCCCCTGCCACTCAGCAGCCAGTCATGTTAACACACTCCTTTCCATGTTCGCACACACTGGGAGGGTAATTTGGAATTGGCTGCTGAGACTGACATGTCAGCGCCACATGCATCTCCCCCCTCTGATACCCCCCGCTCAAGAGAAACCCGGGCAGACAGAGGGGCTGTTGTGTGTGGGCTGCTTTGTGAAAACTACTCCCACCTCAACCACAGCTCCAGACCCATTTACGGCGAAATACAGCCTGCAGGTATGAGGGGCATCCGGTTCACTGGTCACTAAATCTATTCAGCCCATGAACAAAGAGCAAACCATTCAAGTGAATTTATATTCCATTTCCAATTTATATTCCATTTTCAATTATCAATTTAGCTAACCAATGGCGAGTAAATTAAATTCACTGTGCTGAGGAGACAGGGAGAGATGGAGGGCTAGGGACAGACTGGTGTTGGACAGTATAAGATTGCTAAAATTGAACAGAGGTTAAAAGAATATTCCGGGTTCATTACAAATTAAGCTCAATCATCTGCATTTGTGGTGTAATGTTGATGACCACAAAAAAAATATTTAAATTTGTCACTCCTTTTCTTTAAAAGAAGTAAAAATGGAGGTTACAGTGAGGCACTTACAGTGGAAGTGAATGGGGACTATTTTTGGAGGGTTTAAAGGCAGAAAAGTGAAGCTTATGATTTTATAAAAGCACTTAATATAATTATTCTGTTAAAGCACATGTATTATTTCAGCTGTAAAATTGTTTAAATAATTTTTATGTTTGTTTTAGGATTTACTGCTTTACATCGTTGTGGCAACAAAGTTGTAAAATTGGACATAGTGTATCTTTACACAGAATAGGTTAGTAAGTGATTTTATCACACTTAAATCATATTAACACATATAGTTTTTTACGTGTTATGGCTATACTTTTGAAATGGTGCGCATTTTAAAATGTACTTCCATTCAGTTCCATTGTAAGTGCCTCACTGTAACCCAGTTTTTATGCTTTTATTAAAGAAAGGGAGGTACAGGTTGAAATACTTTTTTCAGGTAATCAACATTATGCCACAAATGCTGTTGATTGAGCTTAACTTGTATTTAACCCAGAATATTCCTTTAATTGGGGTGCAACAGTGGATATTTTGTGTTGTTCAAGAAAATGGAGGGAGCAATGTGGAAGACTTTTAACAAATCAAGAGAAATAGAAGAACAATCTGTCCTTTTCAGTGGCTGTAACTAGACCTGAATCCCCCTGCAAAAAGGAAAAGGCAAGAGAAAGAAAGACACACAGAGGTGAAGAGAAAGGTGATCCTCAAGGGCAAAGATGCATGGTGGAACTGCATGCTCTAATCTGATGAGAAACAGCTATCGTAAATATCCAGCACTGCCTTTACAGGAAACACATAACACATATGTTGGTCTGGAGAGCACTCGGTCAAGGCAAAACTGATTCCCCAAATGGGATCTCATGTCTGATATACTGCTAAGTGATTGGGATCAAAAAGCAGAACTGGACATTGATTTACTCAGATTTGTATTCCCCACTCTCAGGAAACAATGGCAGCCATGTCTACTCTAGATCATTTTAAATGTGTGACAAATGCTTTTTTAAAAGTACAAGTATTCTCTTAAATAATAAGGTCATGGAAGGTGTATGCCTGATAATTATAAATTAATTTGCAAAATTATGTTTAAAATGATTTTAAATGGGGCAGTATTACACTAACAGTATTTAATGTCAACTACCCGATTTTACATCATGGTAGCGTTTTTGATGTGCTCAGTTTAAGTTATGCTGAGTTTAATAAAAATAAATGTTTCTGGACAGGACCATTTTCATCGCTGTATTGAGATGGTAATGAAACACTGTGCATTACCGTAATGGGAATTTGGTGGAGGGGGTGCTTATTTGTCATGAAAATAATGAAAATAATCTTAATGGTCCTAAAATAGGCTCTTATTTATACAAAATATTATTGTATTTATTTATTTGTCTCTTGATTTTGTCGTGAAATATTTTTATTTTTTTTGGATTCACCCAAGTGCACTAAGTCAGCGATTTAGGATCTTAGTGCGTATGAACTGAATCAACTCAGTCACTTGTGTTCAATTGGACAGCCATGTTGTTTGTTGTCAGATAAGCTGTGTTTTAGGTTGTTTGAGGAAGAATGCACCCACACATATACACATACACATCCACACCCTCGCAGATGGACTATTTTGTGGAGAGATTTAGCTGGGATTTGAGGCGTGTTTACTGCAGTTGTCTGACAGTGGCTCTCTAAACCATGGATGTGTATCTAAAGGATTGTGCTTGCCTGAATGTTTGGGGGCTCAATGGCAACAGCTGAGATCCAGGCCAGATGCATGGGCACGCAACACCCGCTGCTCCATCTGATGCCTAGCATCAGCCCACAGTCTTTGTCTCTGCCACAGACATTCCATGGGGAAGTGTACATATCGTCTTGGTGCCACAGGATGAAAGCCTAGTGCGCAAAGATGGTAGAACCATCCTGCCGATGTCCTATTGCCTTTCTTCCATCTGTGCTCATCTCTGGCCAGATGTGTTGTCTCTCCATTGTTGTTTACTGCCCAAGCCACCATCCTCTCACTTTCTCTCCCCACCTCTCATCTCAGCTGGTGCCATTTAAACATCTGCAATCAGAGAATTGTCACCAACTAGACAACAATGATGTCTTTCACAGCTGAGAGTGTTGTGGAATAGGGTGAGTTGTGCCAGCCAGCTGACGCTGACCCTGAGAGGTCTTGACTGAACGTATAAGCCTCTGGCCTCCTGTAAGGCTGTCTGACACCTAAGATTGACCCAGTTTAGGCACAACTTCTCCATTCGCCAGTGCTGCACAGCATGCAAAGCAATGCTGCTTATTATTTCTTCTCCCTGAAACTCTGTACCCATCAAGACCAATTAAAAACATATGTTGTGAGTATTCAGCAGGTGAGATTAGTTTATTTATAGTGGTGTAAAGTTGTGTGTATTCTTGGTGTGTCTGCATGTGGTTGCAATGTACTGTATATACAAATATACTAGACCAAAACCAACTCTACTTGTTTGTTATTCTATATCTAAGAAAGACAGAAGCGAGCTAGCAGGAAATTGGGAATCTAATTTATTTCCTCCTTTAATGCTCAGTGCTCTGAGACCCTTTTTGTTCTGCCATATGTAATGATTTGTAATTGATGAATACCCTTGACAATTTTTTGGCGCACCATCTCCCGGCCTTCTCTCCCATGGTGACAGATCTCACACCTCTGATTGGTCTCTGGCTGCGGTCTCCTGTGGTACCAGTTCGGGCCTTATGGCAGGTGTGTTGCGGGTGTTGGTGTGTGGCGAGCTCCTTGACTGATTTTGATATCACAAGGGATGGGGATAATGAAAGGCTTTGGTGTTTGGGTGTATGTGTATGAATGTGTGCATGATTACACCCTTGGAGAGGCCTCAGCCTGCTATTTTGCCCAGGAGGTAGCACTGGCAGTGCTGGTTGGCTTAACCCTGAAAGATTAGGCCTCTCCACAGAGGTAATTGCTCACAGCACGCTCTATTAAAGACAAAAGGAAGGGAAATTGCTATCTAGAGCAACAGCTAATTTATTATGTGCTGTCCGGCTACATCTTCATAGCATGTTAGCTGTATAGACACTTGACCGTTTGGGTACCAGCTCCATTGTTAATATTGAAAGCCACCAGACCTTTCAGTTTTAATTAGTGTAGTGTTTGCACACAGAAATGTATTTGACAATGTCAAAGAAACTAGCTGAGTTTATGGTGCTGCTTTTGTTTTGTGGATTCTTCCTGAATGCTTTCCAATCCGTGCTTGAGGGTCGATTCCAAACACTCCTAATGGCTCATAAAAATACCACACTGCAAAATACAAAAGTTAAAATTAAATATTCTCATCCGCAAAGTATGTCTGCAAATTCATTTTAGCCAAGGATCATCAAATGGAGGAATAATCACATCTTTTTGTGGATTGTGTGTGTGTGTGTGTGTGTGTGTGTGTGTGTGTGTGTGTGTGTGTGTGTGTGTGTGTGTGTGTGTGTGTGTGTGTGTGTGTGGTTTACGAGGACAATTGTTTAGGTTACAAACTGTTAATTACAAGGGTGTTATGCTATAAATGTGGTTTATGAGGACATTTCTAGTGTCCCCAGAATGCAAATCCCTTTAAAAACATACTAAACTATGTTTTTTTTTTTATTTTAAAATGAAGAAAGTTTTTTGTGAAGTTTAGGTTTAAGGTTAGGGTTAGGTTAGATTATGTTAGGGGTTAGGTTAGGGTTAGGGGATAGAATCTATAGTTCGTACAATATAAAAATCCTTATCTCCATGGAAAGTCCTCATAATGATAGTCGCACCAACATGTGTGTGTATGTGGGTGTGCGCGTGTGTGTGCGTGCGCACACGCGCGTGTGTGTGTGTGTGTGTGTGTGTGTGCATGTAGTGCAAAGAAAGGTAGATGGAAAGATCAATAGCTCGTCTTCCTATCCATGCACATTTTCTCATTTTGCCTCTCTTTTCCCCCATAACTGAAGAAGCCATTGTCCCCACTTAGTGTTTCCTAGCTGCCTTTCTTTTCTTTCCTCACTTGCCCTTGGTGTAATCAGCGTCACTCTCTAGTCTCTTCTAAACTTTATTTAACGAGTCATTTATCTTTGTTTTGCCTCCAAAAACATGCTTGTGAAAGAAGGTGCTGCTTAATAGCACATGAAACGATGCCATAAAAAGGCTGAAAGCAAATGGCGACCAGCCACTTTCTCTCTTTCTCTATGTTTCTCTCTTTCTTTCTCTCTCTCCCTCTTCCCAATCATGGATCCCCAATGACATGTATGTGTCAGTCATAATGCTTTCTACTCTTTCTCTTAACTGACCTTAATTTCTCTGGTGATTTGCATTTACTCAGTTATCTCCTTAAGCGTAGTGGCAGAATTGGGTCTTTCTTTTCTGACCCCCCTATGCAACCTTTCACCCCTGGATGTACAGGCCTTTCACCAGGACTTAACTGACTAAACCTTTTGATCTCCCTCTGCTTCTTCTTTAACACATAGCTCATGTCTTTAGATTGGCCTTGTATTGTGTGATGTATGGAATAACATTATCCAAGTCAATTGTTATAAGTCTAATATTAACTAATATTAACAAGACAGCACAGTCAGTGAACACTGTTGTATATGAGTCAGTGCAAATATGAGCGAATGAAAGATAGGGAGAAGATTGGCAGATTTAAGCTACTCTAGTTTGTTAGTCCAGCAGCTGCATGTGAGCAGGTCTGAGCCATCCCAAGAGGGCTGGTGTGCATGTTGGACTGGAAAGGAGTTGGGATTTAGGTGATACAAAGGTCAGAATGTGGGATTGGGGGTCTGGGGACCAAACTGACTTCATCATCCTACTCATGTCAGATACAGATTTAGTCTCTTCTCTTTCTATTTCTCTTTCTCTCTATTTCTTTCTGTTGTGCTCACACTTTAATTGTATATCTTTCTTTAAGAAGATTTAAGAAGGTAGTTATGTGTTTTCCTTACTGAACAGACTAGCATACCTTCTCTCTAGAGTATTTTGTTTTTGGACGAAGGTCCCCAGTTTGTACCCACCACACCACTTAAGCGACACTACCTTGACCAACCAGCTTTACCAGAAATAAAATGCTGAGTAAACAGTATTGGCAGCTAGATTTGCTGGTGAGAAGCATGTCTTTGCGAAGCTCCTTTGTGCCTACCAGGCTGCTTAACTAGCTTCCCTTCAACACTTGCTTGGCCAACCAGCTTAAGCAGAAAGATCATATCGGTTGACCAGTGTTGCCAGCTAAGTTTAGCTGTAGAAGCATGGCTTTGCTGTGCTGGTTAATATATACCTAGCTGTTTAACTAGCTTAACCATTAATACTCCCTTGGCTTCACTAGAAAGATCATTTTGGTTGAGCAGCATCTCTTGCTAAGTTTGGCTGATGAGCACCATGGCTGTATTGGTCTGTGCTTACTAGGTTGATTAACTAGCTTAAACAGCAATGGTGCCTTGGACAACCAGCTTAACTAGAAAATCATGTTGACTGACCTGTATTGCTTGCTAAGTTTTGCTGTTGAGAAGCATGGCTATGCTAAGCTAGTTTGTGCCTACCATACTGCTTAATCAGCAACACTTCCTAGGCCAACCAGCTTCACCATGAATATCATGCTGATTGACTGGAATTAGCTGCTTTATTTTTCAGGTGAGAAGCATGGCTATGCTAAGCTCATTCGTGCCTACCAGGCTACTTAACTAGCTTAACCAGCAACACATCCTAGGTCAACCAGCTTCGCCAGAAAGATCATGTTGGTTGAGCAGCGTTGCTTGCTATGTTTTGCTGGTGAGAATCTTGGCTGTACTGGTCTGTTCTTAACATTCAGCTTAACTAATTAAACCAGCAACACTACTTTGGCCAACCATCTTATAGAATCCACACCAGAAAATGATGTTGCTTGACCAGTGTTGCCTTCTAAAGAGATTTGCTGGTGTGAAGCATGGATGTGCTGTGCTGGTTTATGCCGCCCAGGTTCATTGATCTACCATTCATCACTATCTAAATGAAATCAATGCTACTCTGGTCCAACAGCAAGACCAGCGCTAAAATTGATAATCAGCATGGAAATTCATTCTGGTCTAAGATGTTCTTTTCAACAGGGTTAGTAACTCAGTACACTGTGCATATAGTCTACAGCACCATCTGACATTCTAATACAGAAAATAGCTGCTTTTTGAAGTCAGTTAAAAAGATAAAATCAGCTTATCTCCAGCTGGTGTGGATTGGCCTGCTTTGGTTAACTACTTGGGCTGAACCCAGCCACATATTTTTGCATTTGTTGGAAATCCCTAATTCTGGCATGCCATTGAACCATGAGTGTGTATTTGTTTATACAATTTTTCTTCCATTTTGAATTGACCTTGCTATTTGTCAGTGTGTTTCAGTGGTTTAGGATGAAGGCAGAGTAATTCAGTGTAGCTCTGTGAAACTTATTCAAGCATAATTCTCTAGTTGTCATCTTTTCACCTATTCAACCTCTCTCCACAAATGTATTTACTCTCCTCCTACGGTGTTCAAATTATTCTGTATGGATGACTCTTGACATTTGCTTCTGTGTCCTACAATGGCATTTATTATTCTGCTGTGAGACTGGCCTCACAAAGAACTCAATTAACTAAATCTGATGGTCTTGCTCTACATTTTATTATTATTATTATTTGTTTTGTCAAAAGTACCGTTACTTCTGTACCGGTACTTCATTTTAGTACCAAATCAGTACTAAAATGAAAAATATGCAACGATACCAGTGATTCTACAGTACCCGTAGTACCGAGCACTGACTTACTGACACACGGCTTTCAAATACTCACATGTTATATGAGCATGTTATTCTTTTTACAGTAAAAGGGACAACTAATCAAATTAAAATCGTGATATGTCCTAGTGTGATTATAAAACCACGAAATGCTGCAATCTTAGTCTGCTCATGAGCTGCATGAGCTTTAAATTAATTTGTGAAGGCAACCGCTCATACACTGGAAACTCCACAGACTATGATAATCATTCACGTTGTATGAGAGTTGACAGAGCAGAGCACTAATCCACTCTGAAGCATTATATTTATATAATTAAATCACAGCATTTGCACTTTAACGATCACACTGGGCAACTGGGCCATTTAGCGAACTGTTAACCCGGAGAAGTTAAACTTCCATCCAAAATGCATGTCAAAATAAAAGCACGATTCATAATAAAAGCTAAATGCCTGCAATTGTATATTATCACTTAATTTATAATAATAATAAATAATAATTAATGAATAATAATTGTAATAATAATAATAAATTAAGCAATATATCGCAAGCAAGAGTGCATTTGTACTGAATACAATTTTGATGAAAAATGCAATATGTTGATAAGTAATTGTTCCATTGTTTACTTGTTAAAAGTTTTTAAAAGTTTAAGGAATTTATTTTTATTAGACACTGTTTTGATAATGAAACTTTAAAACATTGAATTCTGGACAAATTAGAAGAAAAAAAAGGAAAAAATGAATTAGGGAAAAAATAAAAGAGATTTCTTATTTAATTTAGATTTATTAATATTTAAAATAATTTTTAAACCATCATAATTGCTCTAAAATGAATGCATTTTAAAGGTATAGTTTAACAAACACACAAACAAAAAGGCAACGCCTATTTGTACTAAGAGCAAATATCGATAGATGTTAATTACACTGTGTAAATAGCAACAAAAAGCATCTTCTTTGCACTAAGCGCTAAAATAGTGATAGAATCTATTTACACTGGGGTGACAAATGCTATTTTTACTCCAAATTAAATACTAACATAGCCTAACGTATAGGGGCATCACTGCAGTGTGTTTATTGTGTTTATTTAGAGTCCCACAGGCACCTTAGAGCCACATCTTACAGCCAACGCATCCAGTGTAGACAGCGTCAAGCCGTTGCGCTGCACCGCATCAACGGACGTGCCCGGTGTAGCCATTGATATACTACAGTGCCCAAAATAACACCATTGTATTTTGTAGTAAAATCATAATAACCACAAAAACACCATATTACTGTAAAATCATGGCTAATTTCATTAAAACTATGGCTTCAACCAAGAAACATTGTTACTACAATGTTATTTTAGTAAAATCATGATTAATTATACCCGTTTCAAACCTTTCTCTAAACTCCCCGACCTTCCCATGATCAAAATCACTGCAAGGCAGTCAACATTTATATACATTTTTATTTATTTGCTATTAAATGTATTAAAGGAAATTTTAAGTGTTGCGACAGGAAGCAGAATGGGGAAAAGTGGGACAAAGCGGGGAATTGATCTTTCTGCACTAAAAATACTCACCCACACCATCTTTACACACTACACCATTACAGTGACACTTGGTGGCACATTTTGTCTCTAAGCTCTGTGTTTCAACCAGGCTATATGTTTACAAATAGCCGCACTATTTAGGCAGATGCTATTTACACCTAGTGCAAGAAAAAAATCTGTCATCATTTATTCAAACTTTCTTTCACAAAAGGAGATGTTGAGCAGAATGTTAGTCTAGTCACCACTTTCATTGTATGGAAAAAAGCTGCAATGACAGTGAATAGAGACTGAGACTAACATGCTACCTAACTAACATCTTCTTTTGTGTTCTGCGGTGGAAAGAAAGTCATGCGTATTTGGAACAAAAGTATAGATGGTATAAATGATGAAAATGTTTTTAATTTTGGGTGAAGTATTCTTTTTAATGTGTCAGAATTGTATGTATCATCGTTTTGAACATAAAGCATGTATTCGTATATTGTTTAATTTGTTTAGATAGATAGAGAGAGAGAGAGAGTGAGTATGTGCGCGCAAGCATACACTATTGTTAGCACTATTTATCAATGCTAGCCCCCAAAGTATGCTTTCTGCACACTTCCGTCTGCACCATTAACATTGCAGCATCATGAATCATTGTAAATCGAATAGTGCACTTTGTGCGGGAATGAAACACGGCTGTCTCGGGATCATAATGGCGGAATTATAGCTCTCTCCCCATCATCACGCACGCGCTGAAGTCATCCCAAACCCAATTAAGGAGAATCCGTCTTCATTTGCTTGGTTTTGGAGGCTGACAGGCAGAGTGTCAGAGATGAGCTTCGAGATGTTTTCTTTTTGAGGGGAGGTGGGGGCTCGTCTCGTGGGGTGATCGATCACTGGAAGTTGGCCTGGTATGAAAGGGTGTCATTGCAGAGTGGGCGAAGACCTTAGATAACATCATAATTAACCAGCAGACTGATACTTAAGTGTGTATCATTACAGAGACCGTGTGCATCATCACACGCATCCATTGTTTTGTCAATGAAACATAAAAAAAAACCATTAGACACAGGACTGTGACCTGCCTTTACTCTGGAGAGGGAAGAGAGAGGAAATGAGTGCTGAGAGGGAGGAAAGAGAAGGGAGATGAAGTAGAATGAGATGTGTGATGATCTGAGAGGGAGATAGATTGAGGAAGGTGAATGCATAGGGAGAGAGAGCGCTATTGGTGTTTATAGATTTGGTCTCTTTTTATTTCTGTGGCAACAAGGAATTTCTGTTTCTGTGAGGAGAGAGAAAGAGCAGTGAGAGAGAGAAAGTGCAGTGAGAGAGACTGTAAATAGACAAGGAAGAAAGTAAGCTCAGGCATGATAGAGGTAAAAAGCAACAGAGAGCTCTCAAGCAGTCTGTGATTGTTGGTGAAATATTGGTGTTTGCTGCGGATGGCGTTTGGTAATGAAGTTTAGACCTAGTGAGGCTGTGTACACATGTATGTGAGTTCTATTGATTATCCAGCACATTACCTAAAGGTGTACCTTTGGCACTCAATAAGATATGAAATATTTAAACCCTCTTCATTTTTAATACCATTTATTAAAAATTGCTCACCTTTTTCATTGTTTAACTAATGTACCGACAGAGCAATCTATTATTAGCCAGAGATACTCTATAATTTGCTGGACATACAACAATCCATTTAATTTTATTTTATTTTGTGCTCTGTTACCTACATCCTGTACAACACCCAGAGGACAAAAAGGAAATTGTAATTCACCACAAGTCATTCTTACATAACAATTATACTGTTGATGATTTAAATAAAATAATGTGTTTATTGTAATTATTTTGCATTATTTTGCCTAACGTTGGAGACTTAATGTATTTCTTTGTTATGTTTCACTGAATAATCAAAGTACCTAAAAGTAACAATGTTTCTCCCAAAAATTCCTTCAGAGAAATAAAAATAGACATAAATCAGACAATTGTTCATGTACAGTAAAAGTGTAGATAAACATGAATGGAATAGTTCAGATAATTTTGACTTTTTTCTCAGATATTTTTTTTATTTATTTTTTTATAATTTTAATTTTTGAAATCTCTGATGGGGTGATTCTGATGAAATATGCTGGTTCTATATATACTGTATATAAAAGTATATATTAAGATACAAAGATATAAGACTGTGATGAGTAGGAGGGTGTGGAGTGCTGTGAGTGTGCTCGCCTGGTGCTGAGCGGCCCAATCAGCGGGAGAGACATAAGAAGAGATGGGAATGATGGAGAGAGAGAGAGACACACAAAACTGTGTGTGTGTGTCATCATGTTATTATGTTCCAGGTCTATGTTAAGTTTTAATTAAAGTCTTGTTAAGTGTCAATCCGGTTCCTGCTTACTCCTTTACCGACAAACGAGAGTCTTGTCTGCCACACTGGTGCCGAAACCTGAGACTGGAGGAAGATGCACCGTCAGAGAGACCTCGCCGCTGATGGAGGTTCACAACGCCGAGAATGTTTAATGCGGTGGTACTGGAGCGGTTCTCCCGAAGGCGGAGGAGCCCGCTGCGATCCGCCAGGAGACGAAGGAGTCGCTGTCCTCCACCAGCGAGGCAGGGAAGCTTGCTGCCATTCGGCAGAAAGTGGAGCAGCAGCTGACGTCTGCCAGGAGGCGAGGTCCAGTGCCATCGCCCGGCGTCATAGAGGACTGCTACCCAGCTTGCCGAAGACCAAATGGCAGCGTGGTTGGAAACCGGAGTTTATTTTTCATCCCCATCCAGAGCCAGCCTTGTGTCCTCACAGCCCGGCCCTGCCCTTCTCCTCATCACAAAGACCGTTTACATTTTTATGCTGTACTATGTTGCGGTTATTAGAATCAAGAATGCCCAATGAAAAAATCGTAATGGTCATAAATTGAGAATTCACTTACTTTTTTGGTTTGGATTGGATGTTAAAAATGGCCAAGACATTTTCTTTACTGGATTAATGAGAATTACCTGACTTGTTTGCAGTCTTTGGTATCCTGGCAAATCAGAGCACAGCATGAGACACTGTTGAGCTTCCTTCTGAAATGTGTTTGATTAAAGCTGGAAAAATATTTTGTCAAAAATGTACAAAATGACATTACTTATTGAGTACATACAAAAAAACTGTGTTAAAAACAATGTCCTTACCTTTCCCAAATTCTCTACGGTAAGCCTACAAAAATTATTTATAGTTTGGGTTGGATTTGGCACGAAATCGCTGGCTTATGTTGTTCATCTTTACGTCATTATGTCACACCCGTAAACACAGAAAATAATTATCAGCTGTCACATGTTCTGGCTATGTAAAGAGCAGTGCTGAAACACAGCTCACCTAAAGTGTTCTTCCAAAAATTGCTTGCAATGTTCCATTTCAACCACAAATGTCGCTAGTGTGTACAAAGTTCCATAGTGCAGCTTTAAACACAAGATTATTAGGTCCTTTTTCTCAGAAGAGAAATATAAGGGCTATTGATGTATAAGAAATATATAAGAGATATTAAAGTGATTTTTTCTGTCCTATGGCAAACAGTCTGGAAAACACACCTGCACACCCACTCTGACGTACTCTTTCAGACTTTTTTCTCTCTATCAATAGCCTCTCCAGAACAATCTTGAGCAGCGAATCAGAGTGGGAGGAGACAGGTGTGTTGCTAATTCTGAGTGTATCTAAGCTAATGTGAATCCATTTCCTGTTTTAGTAGCGTCAGAGGATGGGCCATCTCTCTCTCATGTTAGCCCATCCAGAACACAGTTCCCAGATGTACGCATATAATTCTATCTCTTTCTTCAACCATTTTCTTGTTCCTCCTCTCTCTCTTTATTTATCTGCTCCTCACTACCGAGGGGACCAACTCTGCTTCATTTCACATGTCGCCCAAAGGGGAAGAGGACTGTGCAAAAGAGAAGCGAAAATGAAAAGATAGAGGGAGCATAAAGTGAGGAGGGGAGGCAGAGATAGAGCTAGGGATACTGGAGAAATTGTTCCACTCCAAGAGACACAAACAGTCTAGAGCTCTCCGGTATTCAATCCACACCTCCCCTGTGTTTGTTTCCAAAAGGTTATAATTCTACAGGCAAAACTCACATAGGAATAAACTAACACTAAAAGATCAGTCTGATAGAAAGTAGGCCAACTTTTCTTATTCATTTCTTTCTCTCTCATCCATTTCTAATGCATGTTTTTCCTCCATCCTCCCTTGGTCATTTCTTTTTTCTCTATCTACGTAAGTGCTGGTGTTTGTTGTAGGTCTACTGTTTGCATGTCTGATTTTAATGATGTGCATGGGTGCTGAATACTTGGTTGTCCTCGCAAACACATGCACAACAACACCCCTGAATGTCATTTCAAGTGTATCACATCATCCCCAATGTTTTTCATCATGTGTTTCATCTACAAATTGAAAGACATGTCTAATGGTAATAATACAGCATCCACTTATTATTCAAGTGATCGACTATTGCCATTTCCATATTTCCATTTGCATCAATTCAATGCAGTGCATTAGTTATAATGGACATTTAATCTTTAAACACATCCAATCCATTCTTTCTCTTCTCTCTCGTGTCTCTCATTCAGTTCTCTGTTAGAGTGTTTGTAATGTGTTAGTCAGTGAGACCACCCCACAGGGGGTCCATCAACCACACAAAAAGTCCCACTTCACAGTCTCTCTTTTTTCTCAATGTTTCATTTCATATGCAATGTGTATGTGTGCAGCTCCATTACTGTGATGTGTCAACTGTTGTATGTTCAGCTTTTGCAAAACCCTCACTCATTTCTCTCTGCCAAACCCCACCCGTCTGGCTGGAATTCATGTCACACTTGATCGCAGAAATAGCACAAAAATGAAGCTACTCACAAATAAGACCATAGGGCCTGTTTGTGTGTGCCTGAGTATGATTTATTCGCACATTGTTGTTGTTGAGGAAAGTTATGATGTGTGTCCTTCGGCCTTGTTTCTGCTTGTCCACTGAGGATCGGGTAAACAGACAAAAAGAAAAGGAGAAAGAGAGAGAGACAGACGGTTAGTGATTTCAGTAGCATGGTTTTTCTTAAGCGTTCCTGTTAGCACTGAGGCACGAGTTGCTATTGATTAGAATATGAAAACCTTGAGGCCTGCATATGAGATTGGGGATGAGGTGGCAGAGGAGAGCCGTGGAAGAGACAGGTTGTACACACAGCATGTAGACTCACGTGCGGCAGCACAGGAAGTTGCTGATTAGGTTTGACCTGTTGTCAAGCAAAAAATGCTCCTCAAGAATGCCTGGCAAAATCACAAGGCGAAGGGGAAAAAAATCAATGGCTAACAAACAAGCACCTTTAGTTTACCGCTGGGGAGTGATGAAGCTGTGGAAATAATACCCTGATCATTGACTCTTCTGTACGGTGTGTGGTCAGATGACTTGGATGCTGCATTTAAAGCAACATTTTTTAATTTCTGCTCCACGTGTCACTAAACAGAATTTATGAAGTATTATTGTTTTTAAAATGGTTCCAGATAGGGCTATCATGGTTATGAAGTTATGCTTTGTCAAACAAAAATTGTGATTATGAAAATTGTCTGTTTTAGGGCTTTCATGGTAATGACGATTAGTTGTCAAACTAATTGCCATACTGTATGTGTGCTTCACACACCTTAAGATGTAATTTACTCAAATTGAACTTGAAATCAAATGATAAAATAGTGATCAAAGATTTTCATCAAGGCTTTGAAAACTTGAAATCACATGAAAAGTAATATTTTAAATATCAAAATATTTCTAAATACATAAATTGTCTCTCTTTTTGGTTAGCTTTTGTTTTTGTCCATTTACAATGTTGTTTTTGGAACCCAACCTGATATTATATTATATTATATTATAATGTTATGCTATGCAATAGTAAAATATTTCTGTCCTAAATTATTCACTTCGACACATTATTTTATGATCTGACTAACTAGCTAGTCTTTCGGTACTGTTGTCACCATAAAACTTTGTCTTGTGAAGAACACCACATGGTCAAATCACTTGCACAGCCTCTCATGACATATTTTTTGATGGCATTTCAACAGTGGCTTTATCTCTTCATCTTTCTACTCTCGGCTTTAATTGACAGCTGCACTGGATTATGGGCTGTGTTCAACTTCTTTGTTTGCTCTCGCAAATAATTTCACACAAGAGAGAAAGGGTCAATCTGTGTTTGATGTGTGTGTGTGTGTGTGTGTGTTTGCTAGCGGCAGGCAGTAGGGAGTGCTGATGGAGCAGGTTGGCACAAAACCACAGACAGAGCTGGGGTTATCACAGAGAGAGAACGAAAGAAAGAGAGATGGGAGATGGAGGGAGAGGAAATTAATTTTAAAAAGCTGTGAAAACAGCAGGATTACACAGTACCCTCTGCATTCACTATTTCATTCTTATAGTAATTTCTCTTGGTTCATTCTCCATGAGAGACAGCAGATTTAACATAAACAAGAGCTGAATTCCTCACCAGAAAAGGCATGTGCACACACCGTCTGGAGCTTTTTAGACTTATCGTTATCATTTTACTTGAAACCAGATAGAATGCATTATATATGCATTTTAAGGAATTCATGCTGCTTTGTAATACACCTTTAAATGAATTCAGGGTTCCCACATTCCTGAAAGAAAATATCGGAAATATCAGAGTTTTCAAATTGTGTTTTCCAGGCTTGGAAAAATTCTGAAAATTCTAAGAAAATTTTGCTAAGTCATGCTAAGCTTGATAATATTTCAATTTTTATCGGTCATGGATTGCTCTTTGTGAGTGCAATCTCTAAAATTATGTTTAAAATCCTTATCAAGTTATTATAGCTGAATGGAAGGAAAATAAATTATCTATTTGTCAAATGGTGTGGGAACCCTGATAATTGTATGTTCTAAAGAATAATTGTTACCATTATTATTATAACACTTTTCAATACAAAAGTTATATCATTATTATTAAAATTAACATTCCGGATTAATTTGTGAGGATTTTGATTCCAGTATAAAGCAGTTTCATGAATTTCACAATGAGTTTTATGTGTGTTTTATTTGGCCATTAAGTTTCCAAAAGACTGTGTTAGACTATTTTCATAAACCCTTGTCTCATGAGTATGAGAGTGTTAAGACATAGATATTTTGATAGCTTTAAACTAAATTGATTGTTATTTTGGTGTACATAAGTGGAAATTATGAAATATTATTAATAAATTACTGTAATTTAGTGAACAATGAGGCATAGAAAATATGCCTTGATTATTTTGGATCTAATACTACAATGGCTGTTTTGGGTAGGATGTTCTGGGACCTATAAAATAAAAAGTTTAAAGACAGAAACTAATAATAAAAGTGATATTATTATTATATTACAAAAATAAGCCCAATTACCAATAATATTGAACATTTTGCCCCACTGTAATGCTCATTTGACAGTAAGGCATTGATTTTCAATTAGGATACAGATATACATTTACTGGTATTAACAACAAGAAGGTTATCTATATCATCAAATTTATATTGGGCTACATTATTGTGATAGTGTGACTAAATTGGGACTTCTTTCATCAGGTTGTTGTTTATTTTTGGAAATTTCAGGCAAAACCAATTATATTTTTCTACAATCATAGAGCATTTGAAGAGAACAGATTTTTACATAGAAGGAAAACTAAGTTTGTCCATAATTCACAAAGATCCAGGCTTTAAAACCCTTGATCATATTTCGCATTAGCCCTTCTGAAAAATTTGATATATGTTTTTTTTTTATTTATGTAGTTTTAACAGTGGTAAAAAAAAAAAAAAAATGGTAACCAAAGGTAAAACAAAGCACATCTTCACTACCATACTACCTTATAAAACAAACTATGGCATTTTAGTGATGAAAGTTATAATATAATAATATATTATACATGATAACATTTATTATGAATCTATTCTAGCTATCACAGTTAGTGTTACTATAGTAAATATATGGTAATTCTCTTTGGGCACTGATGTGTGAAAAGTCTTGTTTACATCTGTGTTCCTGTTCATCTTGTCAGTAGCCTACTATTTTGAATGTCAGGCCGTTTAATGTGGTTTAAAACTACTTTTATCACCGAGGGTTTTCATAGAGGTTTGCACCTGATAATTTTGTGCCTGATTCAAATATTTCCTGCGTTTCGCTCCAAGCTTCACTGTTTCTCGCAGGCAGCGCTGTAATGATCAGTGGTGTTCGCCAAGTTCTCGAGACCGGTTCAGCGAGTAAACACAACTTTTCCGCGCTCCCGCTGTGCTTCTCGCTGGTTCTTGCAGCACTGTAATGATTTACGCTCTGCAAGTGAACGCACCTGCTCTTTGATCACGCTGCTCTGTCCATTGAACCATGCTGATAATTGGTCCAGGTATGGCCCTGGGATGGGCTACAACAGCAGAAGACCATGTTGGGTTCCACTTCTCTCAGCCAAGATCAGAAAACTGAGGCTGCAGTTGGCCTACCATCTGTGTACCTCAGCAGAACTCCAGATTTGTCAGAGCAGTTGATTGTTTTTCCAATCGTCTACTGTCCAGTTTTGGTGAGCCTGTGCCCACCTCAATTTCCTGTTCTAAGCTGACAGTAGTGGTTTCTGGAGGGGTCTTCTGCTGCTGTAGCCCATCTGCCTCAATGTTCGGCGTGTTGTATTTTCAGGAATGCTTTTCTGAATAGAACTGTTGTAACGTGTGGCTATTTTACTGTCACCTTCCTGTCAGCTTGGACTTGTCTGGCCATTCTCCTTTAACCTCTGTCATTAATAAGCCATTTTCGCCCACAGAACTGCCGCATGAATTAATAGATGTACAGGTGTACCTAATAAAGTGGCCAGTGAGTGTATATAAAATATCATGGCAGGCAATTATTATCATCATACCATGTGTTGTAATGCATAATACTCTCAACTATGAGTAGGTAACCATTATAATATATTAATACTGTGATAATAATTATTTATGAAACGATATTATGCATAACAAAATGCATTATGAGGCATTAGGATTTTATAACACATTAAGAACGTGATTATAATGCATTATTTACAGGCCTTAAGAAAAGTGTTACAGAATTTTCTTCTCTACCATTGTAAAGTATGTACCTTACGAGTTAGTATTTGTAGTAAAGTATTTGAACTGTAGCATTTAGATTTTACAGTGCTCAGTCAAGAGTGAACATTATAGTGCTTTAGTCAGTTGGTCTATGCTCTATAGATTCAACACAAGCACACACACACACACACACACACACACACACACACACACACACACACACACACACACACACACACACACACACACACACACACACAGAATCATGTATTTGTGGCAGCACCTGATGTTAATGGTACCTAATTTGCTGGTTGGGATGGGTAGACTGGTGTGAGCCCTGCTCCCAGAGGACCCAATTGTAATTGTGTTTCACATTATACAAATATAAATAAAGCTCCCAATAAATACAAAATAATAATTCTCCCCTGCTCTTTCTGTCTCTCAGTCTTGTTCTTTCTTTCTCACTTACATTCTCTCACACATACACACTTTTCATTCTGAATGTCTAAAAATGCAATGTGCAATGTAAACTAGAGAAGGTAATTGGGGTGCATGCAGGAATTTGGTGGAGGTGACTTTGCTTGCTGTCTCAGTGTGTCCAGACCCATGACAAGGAGCTGAGAGCCAGTCAGCTTAATTACTATTCACTGCTCTCACCCTTTGCCTTTACCTGCTCTCAGACCAGGGGTCTTTGACCATCTGATAAGCTGTTATTGTATGCTAAGTGGTGGCACAGTGCCCAGGTCAGGGCATTGCAACTGTTCATGTGCCTCAGAGGTTGGCATTAGGTTTGGGAAGGTGATTGTTTCTCTGTTAAATGTGCTTCAGAATGGTGTGAGCAAAGAAAACAGTAAAGCCCTTTCACAGAACAAGAAGACACTGAAAATGTCAACAAGATGTAATTATTCTCAGATGAATAACATGAAATTTAGGATTTCTCACACTTTGATATAAACATAGTATTTTATATCAGTGGTTATAATCAGGTTTAGTTTCAGTACCCAGATTTTGCATTAGATATCAAGTGGTGACACAACATACTACCAAATGTGTTTATTTTTGCAAAGTAAACAAAAACATTGAAATTTACTAATACCATTTACAGTCCAATAATCTGCCAAATTATTAACATGAGACATAACAATTGAAGGAAAATGTGTAAATGCGTGCAAAACAGTTGAAGTGTGATTTATTGATTTTTATATAGTCTGAGTCCTATTTTATTTTAATTACACTTATTTTAATTAGCAATTATATACTGTATATACTGTGTGTGTATATATATACACACACATAAGCAATATCACATGAGCAAGAGTGCAATATGGCCCTACATCAGCACTGCTGTGATTCAGCCGAGCACCGTAGGTAATCACAGCAGTGCTTATTTAGGGCCATATCGCACTATTGCTCGCGTGATATTGCTTATGTATAGCATGGTTGCAAGTGTGATATTGCTTATATACTACAGTTAAATGAACAAGTACATTTTAAAAAATTTGGAAAAACTGAGTAGTCATGAAAACACATTTGTTCATGGAACTCCTTTCTTACAAGACGGATCAGTATCTGCCGTTGCTGGTTCAAACCAAATGATGTGTACAAATCTTAGTTAGTAATTCAAAAATGTCACTTCAGAAATAGTATGACGGCTTGAGCTGTTTCGAACAAGTTATTGGAAAAACATGGATGTACTTGTGTGTGTGTGTGTGTGTGTGTGTGTGTGTGTGTGTGTGTGTGTGTGTGTGTGTGTGTGTGTGAGAGAGAGAGAGGTGGAGAGAGATGGAGTGTGTGCCATCGCCTGTTGCTACTCCAGCAGAGATGCTGTCAGCTTTCTGAAGATCAGCATTCTCAGTGGAAAAATAGCCGTTCAAGCGGGGGCTTTCCTCCCTATTTCGCAATAGCCAGTGTGCAAGAGTCATTCACTATAGAAACCGCAATCTCCGGCATTTTAAACAGCACGTCCTATCCAATGCGCCTTGAGTCCTGTAATTAATCAGTCTGTTGTGTCTTTCAGCTCTGATGAGCCGTAATGCAGATGTTGTTAGTTTAAAGCTGTTTAACGCTATTTCCTAGCTTTAAGAGTGTAGTAGTAATAAGAGTGATCACATAGAGCTGGTGTATGTAAACACTAGCTGACGTGGATTCCCTTCACTTCAACTGGCTCATATTACACACAAAAATGATCTTTTACCAACACTTGCTGGTTTACATAATGTAATGTAAAAAAAAAAAAAAGACAAACTATAGCCTTTAACAGATCTGCACTGCTCTTAAATTTTAGTTTAGAACCACATGAACACAAGCGGAGTGATACAAACAGTGAAGTTTCGGAGTGCTGATGGTGTGAGACCAACAGTACTCATAGAACGTCTCTCGTCTAATCAGATTTGAGGACCGGAACTAACTGTTGTGTGTGTGTGTATATATATATATATATATATATATATATGCATATACAACAGTTAGTTCCGGTCCTCAAATCCGACACAAAGGGTCCAATACAACCATTTAAGTTCAGGTATGTCATTTTCATGGTTTGTGCTCAAAAAGGGGGTGCGTGTCAACAGGTTAAATGGCTTTAAATAAACAATTTCAGAATTAAGGCTCATCGCAGCTGAGAGACACAACAGACTGTTTGATTACAGAACTTGAGGCACTTAGAGAGATTCCACATTGGATACACACTCTTTAAAATGGCGGAGGACATTGCTGTTTCTATAGTGAATGACTCTTTCACGGCTACCACGAAATAGGGATATTACTTAAATATATATATATATATATTTATATAAAATTGGTAAAAGTTTTGAAACACTTATTCATTCTTTTTTTTTTCTGCAATTTAGAATAATTATAATTATATTTTTTTTTTAGGTTACAAACCGATAATTGCAAGGGTATTATACTATAAATGTGGTTTATGATGACATTTCTAGTGTCCCCATAATTCAAGTAGCTTAGAAAACATACTAAATTAAGTTTTTTTTTTTTTTGTGAGGGTTAGGTTTAGGGGTAGGTTTAAGGTAAGGGAATAGAATCTATAGTTTGTACAGTTTAAAAATCATTATGTCTGTGGTGAGTCATCATAATGATATCCGCGTGTGTGTGCGTGTGTGTTTGTGTGAGAGAGAGAGAGAGAGAGTTGTGGATTCCTTTTCCTCACATCCAATGCTGTGGCCTTAAAGACTGTGGGCATTGTGGAAACATTTCATACTCTCATGTGATCACAGCTAGTGAATTTGAAACTTCAAAAACAGAATACTTAATCATACAGGCAGTAAACCTTCATTCTTCATTTTGTTTTAATTTGGTACCATGGGTGTTTTGGTTTACGATGCTAATCATTATTTATAATTCAGGGACTTTATACTTTTCGTCATCCTACAATTTAAATATATGCACTTTATTTTTGTTGCAAATTGTACTATTTTTTCTATCTTAAAAAAGAAAAAAATTCCATTTACTTTTCATATTTAAATTAATGCAATTTTCATAGAAGCTGTTTGTGTTATTTTAAGTGCTTTTCATTTTGCAGTTGTTATTTTCAATTTTTTTTATTTTTTTCATTTGGTTTAAAGTGGTTTTCTTTTCTTTAGGTTCTCCCATGCCATCCTCTCTCTCCAGTTCATCAGTCACTGAGCATTCCCATTCTCAACCACCCTCACCCAATCTCCATGACAACCAGAGTTCCATCTTAAGTAATGCCACCACACAGGCGTTGAAGGACTCCGATTCCGAGGAAGAGCACACAGCTGCTCTCTATAGACCCATAACACAGCCTGGCCCCAGCCACAGTTGTAATGGTAAGGTGACCATTTCTCTCTCCCTTTATCTTTCTCTCCTTAAACTCTCACTCTCTCTCTCTCCCTTTCTCTCTCTCTCTCTCTCTCTCTCTCTCTCTCTCTCTCTCTCTCTCTCACTGTTTGTGAAGTAAGAAAAGCGTGAAGGCTGCATGTTCCCAGTTAAAACCACTGGAGTGAACTGCATGCAGGCCTTGTGGAAAGTTTTATTGGAGAATGTCACATCCAATCAGCAGTGCTCAACCTCTCTGCAGATTAGGGTGGGGGTTAACCGGCTTTGTGTATAAAATGGCCCTGCATCATGTAATGCACTCTAAACCCAATTTTGTGTGCTCAAAATCACATTGAGCCGAGAATGGCTAGTTTAGATTTGAATGCACTTGAAATGATTGAAGTAGCAACATGAACTGTGCTAAGTTAAAATAAAAATAATAATATAAGCTCAGAACACTGTGTTTGCTTTCACTCATAGTAGATTCTGTTTTATATGTTCTCTGTCCATCTCTCCAGCAGCTATGCTCGGAGCCTCCTCCTGTTCTTGTTTTTGTCTTGTGTCTCCTCAAACACTAACACACATAATCACTCCGCAAGTGTATACTTGTCTTTGTGCTCCATGATCTCTGCATATTTTTCTGAGAGCCTTAGCAGAACCAGTTGTCTAACATTACAAACCCATAAGCACTTTTGAAACAAATATACAAATAGGCATATATATATATATATATATATATATATATGCCTATACACTTTTGAAACAAATATACAAATAGGCATATATATATATATATATATACACACACACACACACACACACACACACACAGTCCAGAATTTTCCAGCCAAGTACCTGTATCACTAGCAGACGATTTCTTCACTCTGCATTGTTGAAATTGTGTTGATGTATTCTTACCTATAAAGCCTGCCTTAAACAGAAACATTTCATTTGTGCTGATATTTGTCCATAATGAACCTGATTAGATTTGCTTTATGAGGGGAGTGCTTGGACGTTACGTTGCCATTGTTTTTTCAGTAGACTAGTATGACAAAATTGAATTTAGGGCTCTCCTCTGCATAATAACCTTTTTCACACTCATTGTTTTGGAATGCGGAAGTAAAGGTTTGCAGGGTAAACCTCGACAGTGGTGAGTGAATTGGAGATCACAGCAAATGTTATTTTCACATACCTATTTGCTCCTAGACTAAAAGAAAAAAAAATCACTTTTATGTTTGAATGACTTTCTGAAATGGAAAAAAATAGAGAGAGTTGGATTAAGCAAGTCAGATGGGAGAAGATGCCAAATATACTGTCACTCTCTCAGCAGCTGTAATAGAAACCCCCTCGCAGCTGTGGTACGGTAATTCTTTTTTTTTTTTAAATGATTCTAGGGTAATATAACAATAAGCATAATGCTATAAAATTGCTCTCAATATTTAAAAAATATAAAACAGTCTGTGATAAAGGTATAATCTTCAATTATGTGGTACACGAAGAGAGTTTGTTGTTTTAAGAACACTTTATTGGATTTAGGACTTTAAGTCTTCATTCAGTGACACCAAGAATGTTGGCAGGTTTTGGTTCTGAGCCCTTACACTGGACCACAAATGTCCTCATGTTTACAGTATGCAGCTCTTAAAGAAAAAGACACCTTTACCCACTTCCATCTGTACTTATGCTGCCATCAGGGCCCTAATCAAAAACAGCTTCAGTTAAAGGAATTATGTTTCATTTAGTCCATTTTCAATAGCTTTCAAGTCATAAAAATGCTAGTTTACTCTTAAAAGTTGAAAATATATATATTGTAGCAGATACCGTATACACATTTAAAACATCCTGTCTTTCTCTTCTGTGAAAATTAACCAAAACTATTGATGACTCACTGGCTTGCACTTCACATATTTTTGTTCAATCAAATGCTCTTTAGAATGACAATGTCCCTCTCTCCATCATCACCTACAATCGACTAACAAATAGCAAATCACAGTCCATGGCTCTAATGTAACTAAAGCCTATTAGCTTTTTTTTTTTTTTTAAATGGGGGTGTGCTCTTCAATATATCCTGCCCAAACTTAATGTTTCAATAGGACATTTTTCAACACAGGACAGAAAGCTTTGCTCATCAAATGATTTCATGTTGTCTTTAAAGAGAAAAAACTGGATGAGCTAATGGATGAGCTTTTACCTGAAGTGAGGGCCTTTTCTCGATAGCCATCTGGCCTTACGGCGACGTGGGCGTGACTAGGAAACTCCAAGCTTACCGCCAGTCTTCATCTCTTACATCCTCATCCACTTTCCCCTCATTAAGTCTTTTAGGCCGACTCGTGTGTGGCTGTCAAGTGGGTATCGGGAAGCACTCCAAGCCCTGACGTCTCATCATTTGAAGCGTTTATCGATATTTGTAATGAGCGGAGGTGCTGTTGCTGATCGTTGCGGAGATGCGGGCTGCCCGGCCCACTTAGCAGATCAAACTGGAAAAGGGGCTGAGAGAGAAAGAAAGAAGAGAGAGAGGGAGGGAGGGTTAAAAAAGGCTCCACTTCACATCCTCGGAGGCCAAGCTTTAATAGTCTGAGAGTAGACAGCAGGTCAGTGCGCCGGTTCCTGTTTGCAGCCCTCCATATTAAAGACATGAACTCAGCCTGAACAGGGACAGAAGAGGAATGGGAAATAAAGAGGTACAGAGGAGATGGATGGAGGAAGAGAGGAATCGAGTTGAAGAGATGAATACAGAAAGCAGCCTGGATCAGAGAGATTTGCGATTGTGATTTTGGCTATACAGACCTATGTATTTAAATCTGTAGTTTGTCATTTTTGGACAACTAGCATGACCAAACAAAACTGTGAAATAATAATGAGTGTTTTCAAATAGGTTTCCCAAATCCAGGTTCTTTCTGAACGATCAGCAAAACAAGTTTTAACTTGGTTCAATATGCCTGTATGATAATGTTGGACATGTATCAGGTTGATGAATACACTTCTGAAGCTTGAGATTTGTGGCATATAAAATGAAAACTACCAACACACATGAAATACACTGTACTGTACTGTAACTGCTTAGATTATGAACCCACATATTGTAAAAGATAATATTTGACTTCAATATAACCATATTCTGTATTAACACTTAAATAGCTGTTTTCAATTGAACAATTCTTACTTCATTTAAAATAAATACAAAGACATAATTTTAGCAGTGTGACATTATTTTTACTCACATATCCTTTCACAAACATTAGCCTATGTGCTGCGATGGTGGAGACGGTGTCCCATTCTTCCCGTTAGATCTTACATGAGTCTTGTTCATATAATATAATTTTTAGATCATCTTTGGCCTCATATCTGTCACAGTGGTTGCATTTTGGAAATTAGAAATAGCTCTTTGTGATCTGAGTTTGTGTGATTACTTTGTGGAAAGTTCAAATATACCACATCATCTGTGGTTCTCGTTAGAGCAGACATGATAACAATGACAGTGATCCATGAAATGTCATAATTTATCTAAAACTTGATATTTTCCTGATCGTGATGGGCATATTCACTAAACAGTTGCACCACCTTTTCACTTTGTATTTCAGAGCAAAAACCTTCATCTTATTCACTAACCACATGATATATATTCTTTCAGGTGCAATCAGCACTGAAATTGTACTGCGTTTTGATGATTTACTCACAAACACATATTCTTTCTATGTAAATTAGGCTAATTGTAGATTGTGCTTCATTCACAAAAATTGTCTGCCGCAATTTAGATTGCACTATTACCGTCAAATGAAAGTATTAATTAATAAAATTATCATTAAATGATGGAGAAGAGCGTTATAACCTGGCATATATCCAGATGTGTGTTGTCGTTAAGTGCATGCTCTGCCTGTTTAAGAGATGATCTGAGGTATATTTAAGAGGTATCTGGATCAAAGTGATTCTGTACAGTCCCGGCAGGGTGAGACAAATATGGTGGTCTGTGACATCCTCCGCTATATTTCGCTCAGAATCGGACCACAAGATCAGAACTGCACGTGCAAATTGCGTTCAGCAGTGATTTTGTAGGCGCCTTTGCGCCGCTGAATTATCTGCTTAATTTCATTAGTGCATCATGCACGAGCAATACAATTATGCTATTACCGGCCACGGTTCATTCTTAGTGATTCTGCAAAGAGGTTTTCAACCCCACAAACAGCTCTTTTTGGGCACTCAATTTTAGCAATACGTCTATTTAACAATTCGTTTTTTTTGGGCTGCCAAAAGAATCCGGAAGTGGCGGAGCAGAGCGTTTGTTTGTAAACTTTACCTTCATCTTCAGTTGCATATTTAGCTGGGATAGTTTAAAGTATTTATAGAAGTAATTGTACACTTCAGCTTTAAGATATGTTAAATATATTGTAAAATAGCACAAAAACATTGGTTTCAAAACAGTGAGCTTTAAGGGTATCTTCCCATCTGTGCAAATCAGAACACATTACCTTAGCTTTTCTTTGTAATAAAAAGGATGTCACAATAACCTTGCTCTATTGTTATTGGGTCAAGACCTGCTCAAAACACACATCAAGACGATGGACAGAAAGACAGTGAAAAAGAGCTCTTCCGTAGAGAGCGATTGCCTTCCCTCTGTGTAACCCATCCAACATGGACTCTTGTTGTCAATTAGCCAGCCGGGGGGGGGGGCTGAAGCTGCCAACATACCTTGATGCGGACTATCTGAAACTGAGCCCTGGGTCGCCTGGCCTGTCGGGCTCCACCGATTGCTATTGTCAGGTGCATTGGGCATGAAAGCAGCAATTTTATAGCACAGGAATTCCAATAATGTTTACCGGGACCAAGGGAGGCCTTCAACTCCTGTGCCTTGTTCACTCAAGCTCAAGCTCCTATGGGTTTTCTCCTTCTAGCATTTTTCCTCCATGTTTTCTCAGTCATCCAAAATAGGAGATGGACAGAGAGAGATTGTGCAACATTTTAAATTAGCCAGCCACATTAGTGCATGCTGGTAAACAAACAGCAGAAAACAGAACGTTCAGTATGATCCAGCTCCAGATGGGAGGTAGAAACTGTTCATTGGGCAGTAAAGTTGATGAATCAGGGTTGGACTCTGATCAGAAGCACCATTCTCACAAACAGTGTTTTCTTCTGGAACAAGGTAGTTTCAGGGGTTAAGTTAGGGCTAGAATAACACTAATGAAATTACATTCAGGGAGGAGTTATCTAGGAGTTTCATAGGAATCTCTACCACTTAGCATAGTACAGTATGGGACTTTACTTATTGGAGTGGAAAATGTGAAGTTTTATTGCAAGAATGTATCTATTTCAAAAGTTTGAACAAACCTGACTGAATGTACAGTATGTTTCTAATGATCTTAAAGGCAATTTTTTTTATATAGAAAAGAGTGTGCTAAGCTGTTGGTAAGAAATTCTGGATTTGCCTCATATTTTTGGACATTGCATAACTTTCATACTTCCAATTTTGTCATTCCATAGTTTTCATGACTTAACTACTGTTCTAAAATATGGAAAAATAGTAATAAAGTACAAACAGGTGTGTCCAAACTTTGTCTGAACACTTTGGATTGTCAGTAAAGGGTTAAACTTTCATGTGACAAAACAATATGGCTCAAATCACAGCGGAGTATTTCTTTGAGGGAAACGGCAACAAAACTACAAATGTTTAAAAACTTCATTAAGTTTTTACATTGAAACCTGTTTAAGAAACAGCACGCTGTTAACCCTCTTGAGTCTGAGGGTATTTTGGGCCCTGGAGAAGTTTTGACATGCCTTGACATTTGTGCATTTTTCAGTTGCTTAGAAACATATTAATGGCTAAAGTCTGAAAACACTGTATTCAGCACAAACTGGGCTACAATAATATGTGAGCAACATGTGTGTACAGGTTTGTATTTTTGATAAAATAATGTTTATGCATGGTTTTTGAAAAAAAAAAGATTTTTAAGTCATTGAAATAAGGCCATATAACACATACTAAACATTTGTCCACAATACTTTTGAGAACTGGATCATGTAGCCTAGATGTTTTGCTACAAAATGATGTGAAAACCATCCTGATCACTCATTCATACAAAACAATATAGTAATTTAACGTTTGAAGACAATTTTAGTGTTGAAAGGTAATATGCGAGGAGGCGTGAACTATCATGAATATGGCGGTCATTTACACCTGACAGACAAAGACCCTCCCCTGGGCCTATCAATGAGGAATGTGACAGAAAGAGAATGAATGTGAGGAGACTTAATGATCAAAATCAAGTTTTAAGTTAAAAGAAGAAATCTGACTATACATTTTTTTACATAAAGACTTAACTTAATTTTAGACCTACACTACCGTTTAAAAGAAGTCTCTTCTGCTCACCAAGACTGGATTTATTTGATCCAAAATACATAAACAACATTGATATTCTGAACTCTTTTTACAATTTAAAATAACCGTTTTCTATTTAAATATATTGTAAAAGGCAATTTGTGATCAAAGCTGAATTTTATATAATAAATAGATAAAATATAATCTAAACATTCATATTATTTTTTATATCATATCATATTACATACCATATTTATATTATACAGCATACAATTTAAATACCTGCTTTAGCCTAAACAGCATTTCAATGTAACTAAAACTTGCTTATTAGGAGTCATATTTCAAATGTCAATACTCTGAATCCTGTCTGGCAAGTCTGGACACAGTTCCACTAGTAAAATATCTACATGTGTAAATAAAATAGCATGTCACCTAATGAAAACTAATTGACTTACTCATTTGAAATTGTATCCTCTGCTGGATCAAGTCTCTCTTCAAAATACAAATGTTCGTCCGAGTCCCATTCTTCTTCTGAGAAAAATGTTAACTCTTCCTTAATATCCAGGAGATTCCTCGAATGTGTATCGTTACAAACACGCAGACAAGTTGAGTTGTGTTGTGTTTACATCAAACCTCTGAACACTGTCGGGGGCGTGTAGATATGCGTTGATTGTCTCAGCACATTAGCGTATGAATGGTGCGCTCTGCTGGTGGGTGGGATCACATTAATGATAATGAGATGGACCGGTAACAGATTGCATGGCAGGAGAATATTTGCGAAGTTTCAGTTCATTTTTGTGACGTGTTTCTGAAATATGCTCGTGAACACTGAGACTGCTGAAAGCTCACCCTTTTTATTTTCTTTATTTTACAAAAGCACAAGATTTTGTTGTTGTTGTGAGTGAACACAAATAAAAGTGGACCCTTTATAGTCTCTAATGATGTCTTACACTTATCTGTATACCCAAAAATTACTTTATTTTAAAGTATTTTAAATTGTTTCTGCTATAATGACGAAAATATCCAGCAGGACGCGCCGGCATGTCCGTTGACCCCAGAGAGTTAAACACAATGACCACTGAAGTGGACTATAGGCCTTTTTTTTTCTCCTTAGAAATCCTAGATTTACTGTGCATGCTATAGCTTTCCTATGCAACCAAGAACATTCACTCCTAACATAAACCAAACGTTCAGTTTTAAGCTTCAGATGATGTTTGCACAACTCAACATGTTTGGCAGACATAGGGCAATGGTAACCAGTACTTACATTCAGAATTTATGTGTAATTTTTTAACATGGTTGGAAAATGAATTGTGCTGATTTCTGATTGGTAAAATTATTCAGGACTGGCTATCACTTATTTGTTTGGCAGTGCAAAGAGAGATCATTGAGATTTTGTTGCCAAAGTGGAAAAAGTAAAAATTCAAATTTTTATTTGTGTAGTTTTTTATTTGTGCCTTTCCCAATACACATTGTTCCAAAGCAGCTGTATGTAACATCTCAAAACATGAATAACCAAAACTCCTGGAAATGTAATAAACAATTTGATTACATTTTTATTTATTTTTTTTAATCTAACTTTCTGTAGGTTGGTATTATTTCAGAATTGACAACTTAGTCCCGCTGTCCCCTTACGAGGACCTCAATTTTGAGGAAAACTATTTTACATTTTAAAATTATTTTTGTTTATTTATTTATTTTCATGTTTATTAGGTGATACTAGTTACAAATCAGCAATGGAAATGAAAAATGCACACAGCAGTCACACTCGGGTCTCAGGAGTTAAATATGAATATTGCGCTTCAATAAAAAGGGAACCTTATAAATTCTATATAGTCTGTGCGTCCAAACTGTTGTCTGGTACTGTATATATATATGGAAAGTCACTGTAAAGCAGATCTTGTGTGCATTCATGCAATTTCAACCATCACTAACAAACATGATGCAACATGTTTCAACAATGCAGTATTTATAATGGATTTAAGAGCTAAAGATGAATATTGTGTTTCAATTAAAAGAGAACCTTATGTGTTCTCTTGCTGAAGGTCTGTGTTTGGTTGCACCAAGGTTGCATGGATTCATTTTGACACCACTTATATGTCTTTCTGCCTGTTTATCTGTCTGTCTGTCAGTCTCTCCATGTGTAACATTTACTTCATTGCACTGTTAAGAAGTGAACTCCTCTTGCACGTGTTGGACGTAATTGGGAGCAGAGATGTATGTCAGTTACAGTTCAGTGTAACACTCAGCCCTGCTCACTTCATTAAAATGTGTGTGCGTGTGTGTGTGTGTGTGTGTGTGTGTGTGTGTGTGTGTGTGTGTGTGTAGTTCAGTGCAGTCTGCTGCAGGAAAAGCATTCGTTCTCACCTGCTCATTAAAATACATTACAACCCAAAATGTTTCGTCATCAGCATTTGAAATAATTCTCAATTGTTCCTGAGATCTGCCGATGTCAATCAAGGTAATGGGTTGTCCGATACCTGGCACATCTAGTGATCAGCTAGCCCATTAGCTTGTAAATGATCACTCTGGCCTTGCGAAAGTTAAAGGGATAGTTTGCCTAAAAATAAATGTTTCATTTTTGAGTGGACTATCCCTTTAACATTTGCAAGGCCAGTCCTTCCGCTCCAAGCCCCCATTTTCATTTGTGGAACTATCCCTGTAAATTTGAGCGAATGTGATGGGGATGTTCACAGGCTTTCTGCTGGTCTCTGGCCTTATGGAGAGCCAAACAAAATCTTCTTCTCTGTGTAAGAAGTACTGAATTAGGTCAGAAAAAAAGGATATATATATAGCAGAATGCAAAATATAGCATGTTCATTTTCCAACCCAGATTTGGCAGACCGAAGACAATAAGCTGAGGTTGCTGAAAGGGTAACACTTTTTAAATATGTTTCCTCTCATATTCTCATCTTGAATGGGATGCTGTTTATCACAGTTCTACATTCAATTTCATATCCCATTTCAACTTCTGCATTATTGCTGCAGAACTACAACCTTGCACTTTAATTCACCTCCAAGTGGTTATATCAGGGGACTCATCAAAGTGGAAAAAAGAAATAATATCCCTCTAAACCCCACAGCAATTACTCTGAATTATGCCAAATTATGAACCTGCAATTCAGTTCTAAGACTGAGGATTAATGTCATACTCCCTCTACATCGTTGGTACATCTTAAATTGCCTCTTACTACCAACACAGGCTTTGAAAGTTTGAGAAATGTACAACCTTCTGAATAGTGTAATTACATTTCTTTGTTTCTCTCTTGCCTTCCATTCCTTTTATTTCTTATCGTTACTTAAAAAAACACTCCCTTTTTTTCAAATTCTGGTCACACTGTGTCATTCAGGCTAGAGGTTCGATTGATCTCTGGTAATGATTTGCACTTTTGTCCCCCAGAAATCATAGACAGCCAGGCAGATAAATGTCACAATCTGCTAATATTTATCTTTTATAAATAGCACACTGTCCGAATGTTTGACGAGTACCAAACCAGGAATTGTACTTCTTCTTTTTCATTATTTGACCTACAATTTTGGCAGTACCACCCAAAACGAGGGTCTCTACTTTACCTCAGACATACCACCATTAATTACTGTCCAAAGCCAGCATCTGCTGTTCTTTAATGGTGGGAGCCCACATGTCTCCCACAGTGCCACCGACTGGTTGAAATTTTGCCACATGAAGCGAGTGCTGAGATGCCCCTTCTACCTTTGTCCATCACTCTTTGGTAATGGCTGTTCTCTGTTGGGGGTTGATGCTAAATTGGCTGTTAGAGGTCTGAAGCCCACACCGGCAGTGGCGAAATAGAAAACGACAGCAGGAGAGACCTTGATTCACCCACCTCTTTCTTTTTACCCTTTTTTGTGAGGAATGGATGTCTCCTTTTCGATGCACCCACATCGGGCCCCTTTTTCCCCCAGCCAGTTCCCTGTACTCGCCCACACACATGCATGCACACCTGTCAGCCATAGATGCTTCACAAAAGAGCCATTTTCAATTCTGTCTGGGTCACTGATCAGAGGATGCAGTTTCCTGTCCAGATCCCACACATAAAGATGACTGCCTGCATGCGGTGGCAGAGGCTTGATCTCTCCTTTAGAGGAAAAGACTGATTTTAGCCTCCCACCCAAAAAGTATAGTCTAGTGTCAAGCAGCTGCTTTTGTTTAGCTTTGTATTTTAGCTAATCAAGCAATCCTATTTTTTCAGTTACGTTCAGCAACAAGAAAGCTTATTATGTGTATCATGCTTCCAGTTTAAAATTACTCTCTTCACAAGCAATTGTGCTCCTCAGGCACAAACATACTCCTTAAACATTCTCAATTTGCACTCGCACTAACAATCAACTCTGGACAGAATGTACTTCGACTGACCAAGTTTGTTTTCTTTTGTCGAATCAAACGATTTTTATACGTTCTAATCATCGTAGTGCTTTAGATTAAATCTACAAGTTACAAACACCCAACATTAAACTTCCACCCTGACTGTGTCAGTTCCTTTCCATGTTGTGACATATTGAGAGGTGAAATTTGCAATTGGCACGGATGAAGAAAGACGTGACACTAGCTCTCTGGCTGCATTCAGTTCCAGTGATGCAAATCGTATTAGAGTAATGTGTTTATCTGTGAGGAAGTTGAGAGTTTGATATGTTACTTTGTTCTATGTGGATGCCCCCTTCTCACGGTGGTCCGCATTATCCCCCTCCTCCCAAAAATGAAATCAAGAGAAGTTCTGCAAGGTGAAACGTGACAGACCACTACATTTTTGACGAATAACCTTTCCCTCCAATCCTGTCATGCCTCCTGAATAACAGCTTTAGCTCTCAATGACGGGTGCACTTTTGAAATGTCAATTTAGCATCTTGACACATATTGACGACAGAGAGCTGACATTTTACAGGCCTGTAAGTTAGAAAGTTGCATAATCCTACTTATTTTAATGCCAGACAGGCTGCAGTAATGTAATGCAACTTTTAATTTTCATTTCAGACCTCCTCTGGAGGGAATGAGTGGTAAGATCTTGAAATACATCTAACACAGGGGTGCCCACACTTTTTTGTGTGATGATCTACTTTTAAATGACCAACTCAATAAGAACAACCAACAAAAAAAAATGCTTGTTGGGACTACTGCATGTATCCCTACATGGAATTCATCTTCTAATTAATAAAAAAAAATATATAATAATGTTCAATGTTGATATCATTCAGTTTTACTAAACCCAAAACACCTATAGCACAATAGATTACAATAGCCAGGGCATTTACCTTATTCTGATGACGAGTAAATATTGACCTGGCGAGATTTTGTTTATTCAGTTGCCATGACAACTAGGTTTGAGCATACGCGCCTTCCAAGGACTTCTGAGAACAGAGCGCGAAATTGCGATGCTACTGCCCAGATTAGGCACAACTGAATGGAATCAGACAATTTCGCGCTCTGTTCTCAGAAGTCCTTGGAAGGCGTGTATGCGTAAACCTAGTTGTCATGGCAACTGAATAAACAAAACCTCGCCTGGTCAATATTTACTCGTCAAGTGCAAGTCAAACAGAAACTTAAAGAAGGAAAGACATTATATTTATTTTTATAAAAATTTAACGAAAGTATATTTAAATTTTGTGCGATCTACCAGCATTGCCTTTGCGATCGAATGGTAGATCGCGATCGACGTATTGGGCACCCCTGATCTAACACAATCAGCCTTTCATTTCCAGTCCATGCAACTGCACATCTCTGCAAAATCCAGATCAATCCACAATCCAAACTCACTTATTGTCTCTTTTGCAACGAGTCAAGCAAGTCAAGCGTGTTTTTGCAGTCAGTGTCAGTGGAGCTGGTGGTCAGGGCGAGAAATAAACACCATCCACTTCTTTGTTGAGTTTAGCCTTGGCCCAGATGTGCTCTAAATGTCAAAGATGCTACCACTCTCTTTAATCACAAGCTCCCGTATGGTACAACCACTTGTTCATAGCCAGCTGCAGGTCTATTCAATTCCGGTCCTGAAGGGCCACTGTCCTGCAGAGTTTAGCTCCAACCCTAATCAAACACACCTGAACTTGAAAATTGCAAACAGGTGTGTTTGATTAGTGTTGAAACTAAACGCTGTAGGACAGCGGCCCTCCAGGACCATAATTGAAAAGCCCTGCTCTTCTCTGTCCCTTTTTTTGTTTTCGTTGAGTTCCTGCATCATAGTCTTTCAGAACTAAACATATCTATGCCCTAAAAGATGTTCCACTTAAATATACAGTCTCGTTAGCCTCATTGGGGAGGTACAAACTGCAAAACCTTCTTGCCCATCCACCAATTCCCCCTGACCCACTGTCAGCTTGTCTCAAAAGCTCTTTCCTCCCTTGGCTGTCTGCCTCTCACATGACACAGCTCTATTAGACCCCATTTAACGCTGCAGTCATTCACTTCTCTGTCTCCCAACAACAAGCATCTACAGCCCAACTACACTCTGCCCCCCTCGCCTGACACTGCCATTTTGAGCAGACACAGCAAAGAGATATTGATGGACATTGATGGACTCTCCCCATTGAGTGACTCAGGCCTTACTTTTGTAAAGCCTCTTTCAGGGGGAAAGGTTTACAAAATGAACATTGAGAAAAGACAAAAAGGGGGGTGGATGTTCAATATGAAAGGCCTCTCCGTGTGCTCCCAGCTTTCTGACAGGTGTGGATGAAGGACATATGAGGTAATCTAGAGTTTGACAGTGCGGAAAGAAGCACTGACACTTCGGGTGTCAGGGCATTAGTGTTTCCATTTTCTCCTACTCTCCATCTCTCTCATACATGCATGCTCTACAGGTCAGATTTCTGCTGTTGAACAAGTTCTGAAATACAAGCTCAGGCCTGAGATGCGTTGTGACGGATAGCAGCATTTTCATTAGTTTTTTTCTGAATAGCTATCACTCACTCCCATTAGCGATAAACTGCAGTGGCTGTAATTTCAGGTCTGCCTGTGAAATCCTAATCAAAAGGGCTCTTAAAATATATTTTGTTGCACAGGAGCATGACAGCCCGCCTCTGAGTTACAGGAGACAGAGCTATCCATCAGCAATCACATTTCAATGCCTGAGCCATAAAACCCACATCTGTCTCATTCATCTCGATGTCCCATCATCAGGCACTGACATGACCATCCTGACTCCCCAACCACTCTCTTGTCTCAGGCAGAAGATCTCTCCCCTTTGCCGCCACCAAAGATGACATGTTGATGTGCCTTTAAGAAGGGTCAGGCCTGAAGGTCACTGATGGGGCTTGAGTCAGTGTTGCTAGGCATGTAAATGGTCTGTAAATGGAGTCCCTAGGGAGAGAGATGTGATGGGACTAACAGGGCCTGCTGCTTTACAAATGTCCAACCACGCAGTGGAATAGCACCTGTGTTGCAAACATATGGCATTGAAATGGAGACGTATAAATGAGCTGTCTTAGACAGAGTCCCTCTCCCAAATCCCCCAAGTTTGTTGTTCTTTGTGTGTGTGTGTGTGTGTGTGTGTGTGTGTGTGTGTGTGTGTGTGCGCGCGCACAAGTGAACTGTCTACCTAAATGCATTATGTATCCCCTGATATTAAATAGAGATAAGGTGAGCAATTGCTGAAAATGCTGAGTGTGTCAGATTGTTGATCGTCTCCTCCCACACTTCATTTATTTTTATTTCATTTGACTCCAGCCAGCCATGCAAGAATAGCCAGAGGCTATAAAATGTATGATTTGAAGTGTTTCGATGTTGCATTGTGTACAGTCACATCTCCACTCAAATTTCTGTGATTAAAAGAGTGTTTGAGGTTTCACGGGAGCTCTCGTAGCAAAAATTGACAACGGCCCCAGTTCAAGCTCTCTGTCCCTCATTAATACATAAATACAACTACTTCTGTATGTGTCCAGGAAAGGGATATGCTTGCAACACTGCTGACCATTCTAGTGCTGACATTGTTTTTATACATAAACTTTCTGTTGCAGCCAAGCCTAAAATCTTACCACATGCCCATTTGTTATAAAAGCTCAAGCACAAAACTTTATGTGAATATGCTATACTGTAAGTCACCACTCATATGAAAAAGTTCTAAAAGAATCTTAAGATGTATGTAATTGTCAGTAGTAGCCTTTATTTGAATGTTCTTTCATATATCTCTTACATACTGAAACCACAGCACTTTACTGTGGATCCCTATTTGTCTCTCTCTCAAAGTTGTGTAGATGTAGTGACACTAGGTGTTGCACTTGTGAGCCCCAAACACCTCTGATCTTTGAGAAAAGACCAATGTGAATTTGCGAGTGGAATGTGCATGCTACTCCCCCGGACATACGTTTATAAAAGGAGCTGGCTCGCAGCCACTCATTCAGATTTTTTCTTCGGAGCCGAGTGGTGTTGAGCAGCAAGTTCAACTGCCGTTCCTTTCACCTCATAACGAGAAGCATATGCTGTTGGATATATGGCACATTTCAGTGGCTTTCTCCCCCTTTGCACGATTAACGTAGAGTATGCCAGTGGGCGCTTCGACAGCTAAAAGAGTATATATTCTTGCAGAGTCTTTTTAAAGATGTCTTTTCATCTGTGTGTAGTTCCTGGATGCGGTCGCTATCTCTCTGCCTCTGATGTTATGTTGAGGCAGTGTTTGGTTTGTGTTCGCACTGCAAGATCATGACCATGGCAATTTACATGGACGAGGTCGGGTTGTTTAGCGCTGGGGATGATTTGAGGACCCCAAAGGGAGTGGTTCCACCGGGTAATCCCCCACGGACCTCCCATTCCCCAGTACGCTCGTTTGACCCGGCTGAGTTCTGGGATGAGACGGGGTGAGTTTAATGTCTCTTTAGGAGCTCATGAGCAGGATGAGCTCTTGATCACAGCATCGGAGAGCAGGTTGGCGCAGTCGGATGCTGAGGACTTGAATGGGCTTCCAGCTTAGAGTGTGGCTGCCCAGTCTGAAGCTCTCAGCCCAGGGCACTCAGGCAGGCAATATCCACCTTGGTGGTCCAGGAGTACCACCTATGGCTTAATCTGGTTTAGATAAAGGATGCCAACAAGGTCCACTTCCTCAATGATCTCATCTCCCAGATCGGCCTATTCTGCGACACCATTGAGGACTTGCCAGCAGTTCTCAGTAGTGAAGAAACAGACGGAGGCCATTAAACACATCCTGCCCCAGCGCGGTTCAATGTCCCGCACCACGTCTGGTCACATATCGCGATCTTCCCCTTGGTGTTCGGAGTTTGGAGACGTGGCTAGCACTCTCCAACCTGTCACGCTGGCTGGCCAGGACGATCCAACTCGGCTATGCAATTCAGTTTGCCCAGCACTGCCCGCGTTCCTGCCGTGCATGTGGAGATCGCAACCCTTCTGCAGAAGGAAGCGATAGAGCCGGTCCCTCCAACCGAGATTAAGAAGGGGTTTTACAGCTCCTACTTCATCATGCCAAAGAAAGGCGTTGGGTTGTGGCCAATCTTGGACCTGCAAGTGCTGAACAGGGCCCTGCATAGATTTCCGTTCCGTGCATTTTGTTATGCGTTCGGCATCATGATTGGTTCGTTGCGGTAGACCTGAAGGATGCGTACCTCCATGTCTTGGTTTTACTTCTGCACAGACCCTTTCTGTGGTTCGCTTTCAAGGGCCGGGCATATCAGTATAAGGTCCTCCCCTTCGGTCTGTTCCTGTTGCCTTGCATCTTTAGGAAAATCGCAGAGGCAGCCCATGCCCCGCTAAGGGAAGTGGATATCCGCATCCTCAATTATCTCAACGACTGGCAGATTCTAGCTCACTCTCGAGACCTGTTGTGTGCACACAGGGACCTGGTGCTCAGGCACCTCAGCTGCTTGGGGCTTCAGGTCAACTGGGAAAAGAGCAAGCTCTTCCCGGTTCAGAGCATCTCTTTTCTCGGGATGGAGTTAGACTCTTTCTCCATGATTGCACGCCTCTTGTACAATCGCATCGCATGTGGCAACTCACCCGACGTCTCCTCCTCTGGAGTCAGCAGCAACTGAAGTCATTGTGGGCCACACATATCCCGGTAGCCCTTAACCGTACATGTGGTCCAGCTGATTTGGAGTTGATTCGGCGAAGCACAGGTAGACCTGTTTGCTTCCCGGGAATCCTCCCACTGCCTGCTCTGGTACTCTCTGACTGAGGCTCCCCTTGGTACAGATGTGCTGGCGCACAGCTGGCCCTGGGGGCTGTGCAAGTATGCATTCCCCCCAGTGAGCCTGCTTGCACAGACTTTGTGCGAGGTCAGGGAGGACAAGGAACAGGTCATCCTTGTGGCGCCGTACTGGCCCACCCTGGCTTGGTTCTTGGAACTCACACTCCTTGTGACATAACCTCCCTGGCGAGTTCCCCTAAGGGAGGACCTCTGGAATCTCCACGTCTGGCCCCTTGATGGGACGCAGAAGATCTAAGTGGCCTACCAACGCCGGTGGTAGACACGATCACTCAGGCCAGAGCTCCCTCTATGAGGCCGCTGTATGCCTTGAAGTGATGTTTTTTCGCAAATTGGTGTTTTTTCTCGAGGTGAAGACCCCCCAGAGATGCGCAGTTGGTTCGGTGCTTTCCTTCCTGCTGGAGGGGTGGCTGTCCCCCTCCACCTTGAAGGTGTTTATGGCCGCAATAGCAGCACACCATGACGTGGTGGACGGTAAGTCCTTGGGGAAGCATGACCTGATCATCAGGTTCCCTCCTAAGCCATGCCTCATTCCCTCGTGGGATCTCTCCGTGGTCCTGCTGGGCCTGTGGAGAGCCCCATTTGAGCCCCTAGATTCAGTTGATGGTGAAATGGTGAAATAAACTCTATAGTGACAGAACACTGTGGTGGTTAATTTTTCATTGGCAATGCCAAAAAGCAGTGTACAGCAGTACAGTAAAATGAACCTTCTTTGAGATTTAGAGAGAATGGTCTGTAATGGAATTTTTTTTATGAAGTTTAGCATTGTTAACTGGCTGCAGGGCAGATGGGTCATTTGTGCTGCAACTGTGGTAATCAGATCTGAAACGCAGTCTTAAGGTCGGATAATGAAGCTCCACTTACTCTCTCCACTGTTCAAAACACTGCTGTTTCATACACTTCTCGTTAATGCACTGCAATTGCCAGCAAACCCAAGGGTGCATTTCCTGCAATTATGGCAGATTAGTGCCGCTAGGGTCCCCAATACATTCAAAAGTGGATTTTTTTATTGTTTCAATCATATGCTTATATATGTACTGCTGCATGCATAGGTGTAGTTATCACAGTCATCAGCTCATCATATAGTCAGCAGTCAGACAGCTGGTGGGCAAAAGCAAATTCATCCAGACACATTTGTCTAACTGCCACTATTAATTACCAAAGACAACTGCCTACATCTTCACAGAATTACCGTGTTGCCTTGTCATTAGTTAACCCAGTTCCGTGTCTCTCTTTCTGCAGAGCAACCATCCAATCAGCACCAGCAGGGCCAATCCACGCTGCCACCAGCTCCGCCCCCACACAAGCAGCAGCCGTTGGTGACGGCACTGAACCACAACACTCTGAGCAGCCGCAGGAACGTGAGCCCGGCCCCTCCGGCCGCCCTCCCCGCCGAACTGCAAACCACACCAGAGTCAGTGCCGCTGCAGGACAGCTGGGTCCTGGGCAGCAATGTGCCGCTGGAGAGTAGGTCAGTTATGCAATCAAAGGCACACTCACAGTTACATCCCAATGTGTGGCCTGTGTTACATGCTGTTATGTTGTGGAAAGGTCTTTCATTTTGCATCACTGACAGACACAAATTACAGACTGAGCAGGACACACAACCTTCATGCTGTACAGTATCTGTCACTTAACAGAGTGACTTCAGGGCTTATGTTTATAATGCAACCAGTAACCAATTTACATTAATAATTTAGAGACTTACAGAAAATTTTAACAAACATCAGTCATTAGGGTTTCTGTTTATTGTCAGTTCTTGAAACAATATACATAACCAAAACCTGTAAACATCTCACAAAATGCTTGATAATGTGATGGGTCAAAATGTGCCTCTGCTGATTCCGCTAACTTCTCAGAGTGTGACTGGCCTCGCCAAGTTTTGGAAAGTTATACACATTGCATGTTTTTCCTCTATAAATCAGTAAGGCTGTAAGCATGGAGGGTACTCTAAGGGCTCTTTAAATTCTAGCAGAAGGGAATGCTTTGTTTCCGAGGTTAGCACGTTAGCGCCGTAATGGCCCCTATCTGTTTTGATCTACTCTTTCTGATGCTGTATATGTAACAACTAAGCCTCCCCATTAAGGGATTTTACCACCTAGCCCTCCTTTCTTTCATCCTGTGTGATATAAGCACCAGAAGCAGTCTCAGATGGAGGGAGCGGGGTTGGCACAGGCAAAGAAAAATGGGGGTTGTTCAAGAAAACTTTTAGAAGAAAGCAATGATGTCATTGTGCCAAATGTTTAACTGCCATTCTTAAAAAAATACTTTTTTTTGCGAAGGAAGAGAAAGAGACTGACAGACTTGCCTCAGTTCCTCTGCACAGCTTGTAAGCCATATGCATTTGGGTACTGATGGGTGGCTGCCTTTGAGTCTATATTTTATGAGTGCCAGTGTAAACAGTGTATTAAAAGATCCAGGAATAACAGACCTGTTTCTACAACGCCCCCCTCTAGTTTCACTTCATGGCCCCTCACATGGTCACTGAGGCCTTACAACAGGAATATCCAAAAACCACACATCCTTTATTATCTTTTCATTGATTTCTGTTTTCTCCAACAATCAAGCTATGTTCAGAATAGCATACTACCATGCATGCATAGAATATCCAGATGACCTACTGAGAGGGTCAGAAATTGAAGAGGTTTTTGTTCAAAAATGGTGCCCAAATTGACAACAATGCACAATGCAACTTCAAAATATATGGGAAAACATTTGCCATGTTTTGATTTTGTATTTTATTTGTAATATTTGATATGTATCTACAAGTACTTTATGGTATAAATATTTATACAAGTTATTTCATAAAATGCAAGTGTAATACAGTTAATGATGGGCAAGGAGGAGGCGAGAACCGGCTTGTCAACATAAATCATAATTTAATGAAACTCAAAACCAAAACACACAAACATAAACACACACATGACGGACATGCCCGTAATTCTCTCTCTCTCGAACCATCGTCACCGGCCGCCTCATCAGGCCGATTGGGGACCGGGCGCGCGATATTCCGACCCGGCCCCGCCCCCCTCCGCTCCACACTAAATTAATGCAGATTCAATTTAGTAACATTAAATCTTTATTAATTTAGTAAAACATCCAAATTACTCAGTGTATTGATTTTAAATATTTTCCATAAGAGAATTACAGATTGTGTGTTTTTTATTTGGTTATAAAAATAAAATAAAATGCTCTCATAAGGAAAAAAATGCAACTGAAGATAAAATCCAGGGAGAAAATATTGTCCCTTAATAATAATAAATATATAAATATATAAGTACATTTCTGATACTGCATTCTAAATTTGCCGAAGTTACAAGTTTAAAACAGTTTGAAATATCATTCTACAATACATCTTTTTCTATTGTTGCAGTATATACAATAACATGTATGCTATGGTCAGTATATGGACATTTTCTGCATGCATTGAAATCTGATGATCTACAAACTATTCCAAAAATGAGCAGCATACTTTTACTAATACTGTCGTTAATAGATTTATTGGTAGTGTGCCATTCCAAACTCAGCTTATGTTTTAAATACAATGCTACTTTTACTATTGATATAGTATACAGTGCACAGTATGCTAAATTTTGTATGCATAAATTAACCAGATGACTTGGTACATTTGCCTGTTTTCCAGTGTGACAGATGAACTGGAACAAAAATACTACCTTGATTTTAAAAATCTCTTACATATTATTTGATTGCACTGCCAAATGTAAAAAATTTTTGTGACAACATTGTAGCAGACTATTTTTTTAAATGTTTATTTTGTAACATTGCCGAATGTTTTCCGTATTATTTAAAAAAAAAAAAAAAAAAAAAGCTTGGCTGTATACTGTGCTGTATTCAGTAAATAGAAGCTAGTGTTCCATTCTGAACATTGCTGCTCTCTCATTATGCTTTGTAGCTTTCTTTATTCGATTGCTTTCATGGCGGTCTTGTTCCTTTTGTTTGTACTGTTATCCACTGCAACATTTCTCTCCACTTTAGTCCGTTGTTATTCCCTCCCATTGTTTTGCTTTCTGTCTCTTCCAACTTTCTTTCCTGCTGTTTGTTTTTTCTGCTTTTCTCTTTGTCTCTGTGGTCTCATCATATCCTCGAGATGACCTTGGCTTTCTTCCACTCATATCACCAAAGTATTATGCAGATAACTGTAGATATCAACAAGAGAGCTTAAATCGCTGTGAGGAAGACCACGTTAGGCCACACACAGTCAATAGGCTCACTGACACACCCACAGAAATTCTGTTTCAGCTTAAATCCACAAGGATGCTTGTAAACCCAAACTTGGATCAGCATTTTCCAGATAAACACACAATCCTTTCATTTAAAACACACATTTTTATGTGTCTGCTCAGCAGCATTGGTTTAAAAGGTGCCATGTTCCAAGTTAGACGTGGAGCTTACTTAACATCTGTGTACTTGATACAAACTGTCTGTTTACACATAAAATAAACAAAACGTCCAGCTCCTCGGCAGGCACAAGAGCGAAGTTTAGATGTAAGTAATGAAAAACATCAGCACTAGTAAATGGATGAAAACGCACTGGCAGAGTGTGGAAATATGACCGCTTTGCAACATATGTCACTGATCAACTCCACTGATTCGTTTGAGGCAGGAGAGGCTGGCTAAAGAAATAAAAACATTTCAGTAAATTGCATTAGCCTTTGGAGAAAATTGCACAATTCAGCCCTCACACTCATCTGGAGAATTCACTTGCACTCAGATAAGTTATTATTCAGTGTAATTTAGTGACTGTTTTACATAAATTTCATTAGAGGAACAATTCAGAATTTGTTTAACAGGCAGGCTGTTACATATAGTGAATTCCTCGAGCCTTTTCAATATGCTTCGGTAACCTCTGCCTCGCTCCAGACAAAAAAATGACTTAGGAGCCATTGGCTCCTAAACTGGAACATTAAAGAGCCAAATGATGGTTTTTTTATTGCCAAATCTCAGAATTGCTCAATTTAGATAGCTTTTCAGCAACAAGATATAATCATTGGACTCGATTCCAAGAGTCGATTCCAGCCTCATTTATTCGATTCGATAAAACAGGAGGCAAAGTTAAATCTCATAATAAATAGCTCATTACAAAGCGTTCTTTGCGCTGTTTATAATGGCATGAATGACATTATTTATTTATTATTTACTATTAATAGGTCCATTCTAAAATTAAATCTGGGCATATATGCACATATTGCCATGATGCTTCAATCCCATGAGATACATTTTAGGGAATTATGAGTAGATAAGCCTGTTTTGGCAAGAAGTACTGAAAAGCACCATCTAACTTTTAATGAAATTGTTTGTTACTACTCATGAGTTCTTGTTTAGAAAGTTGTTTAAATTAGAATGTACAGTAAATGTCCACTACCTTTTGTACTATGAATAAAATGCCAAACAATACACACTTCAGTTTTATAAAAAAAATTGTTTATTTCATACAATATAAAAATATATTTTATGTATGTGTGTGTATGTACTGTGTATGTATATATATATATATATATATATATATATATATATATATACATTTCTAACATGTATTTAACATTTTTGTTTTTAAATTATTAATTATTTTTATTATTTATATAATTTTAATGTAAAATTGTGTAAAATGTAAGCTAATTAAAAATATATATGCAAAAGGTTTTAAAATACTGTAAAAATGTCAAGAACGAGTAGAGAAACTTTCAAGTCTTGCTTTTATAAGTGCAGCACATTGATCATTTAGACTTTAACATACAGATTTATTGATGTGAACTGGGAAGTTGACTCAAAGCTCACCAGCTTTGGAGTCAATTCCAACGTTTCGAATCGATTCTCGATTCCCAACGCCTCGGTAACGATCTTTTTAAAATCAATTCCCAGCCCTACTCGTCACCACACCAGAATGGATGAAAAGCGTGCCCTAAAGATGTATTCAATAACGCAAGATGATATCTGACGAAAACGCATATGAACGCACACAACCCGACTGTTGCCAATGGAGATTAGATTTTAAATTATTGTTGCAATCAATAATTTTTGGTCACATTTGGTACCATTTTATTCACAGAATGGAGCCCTGCTTAAGCCATTTCCATACAGAAATGTGTGTAATGTATATCGCTAATTGTGTACGTTTCACCTCCCAGTTGCCCTTCTGATAGGACTGTAATATTGGTCCTGATGTTGCGCCTAACACAGGTTGCCACCGGTTCCGACCCGAAAGCGAATCGTCATAGCTCTGTTCAAGCTGGCAACCTGCACCAAGTAGTGGGTGAAACATTCGATCTGAGTATTAGGACCATTCATCGATGTGTATGTGCTGTGTGCACAGTTATTAAAGAAAAATTGATGCAGTGTATTATCAGGGTTTACATATGATACATTCCTGATATTTAATAGGCTATTTTTAACAATCATCTAATCTAAAGCATTGCCATCACAACTGCATATTTGTCCAGCAACGTTTAACAACCAACTGAACTTGATTGTCATCTAAAATTTATTTTAGCGTCATACTGCAATTTACATTGTCTGAAGAAGCTCAGCAAATGCGATCAGAGTTAAATAGGGTTAGATTTAAAATATTTAAAAGTTTCAAAATGTTCAAAAGCTAGTTTTCTGAGAGTGAACTATCTCTGCATTGGACAAATAGTTCTGATAGTTTATAGTCTTGAAAGAAGTGTAGAAAATTCTGAGAATGTCATTCAGCTTACTTTAAAGCTAATTTAAACTATATAGGCCTAACAAATATATATATATATATATATATATATATATATATATATATATATATATATATATATATATATATATATATATATATATATATATATATTATTATTATTATTATTATTATTATTTGTATTTTTTTGGTAATTGATTTTTTTAACTTTAATGTATTTGTTTTCTTCGTTTGGTAATTTATTTAATTTAATACAGAGACTTTTGCCAGCATTTTTTTTTTTTTTTTCACAAGCTAAACAATAATTTTATAGAATTGGGCTATGTTAGTGTTCCAAAAAGCACACTGAAGCTTTTCTCCTAGTATTGTTTATTTATTTTTGTGGATAGAAATTATGTTTTTTTTTTTTGGGGCTAATTCCATGACTGCCGTCTATTATTTTGAATTGTGTGGAAAAGCAACATAAACATGAATGACTATTAATAAATTAATAGTCTAAAATTAATTAATAAAATTAATAAATAAATGAATGACTACCACAATTAAATTAATCGCAAAGAGTGACCATTCATTTGTTCTCCGTGCACTTGTCGATGACAGGTGCATGACACGAGATATTTGTTTTGGCACTCCTGGAATTGTCATGACGCAGATGTGTTTGCAGCATCGGATCTGTGCAGGTATGCCATTAAGACCAATCCATAACAGTGGGATTAATGCTTCACACACAATAAATTGCCTTTTAAGGATATATACCTTGTTGTCATGATTAACACAGGCTTATGATTGGGGTAAATTCTGTCACGTGACACCATATTTTTGCATTAATGCCAAATATTTTCTCAACAAAAAGTGTTTCCAAACCAGTTTTTCACAACATTTGAAGTATCAACATAGTTTATGTGCTAGAGTTAAACAGAAAATGTTAATGCCGACACTTGTTGTGTTTTAGCGATAATTTGCATTTCCATCAGCTATATCGGTAAACTTTTTGATGCGCTACATCATTTGTTGCAAAAAAAAAAAACCCTTGGATTGAAACCTAGTTAAAGAAAGCTGGCTTCAGCAATTACAGACTGTACCTTTAAGGCATTATTGACATTGCGGTGCAGATCACTTCTAAGCATATGCTTCATCCTTCTTGTAATTTGCGCACAATTTGTATAAGCGATCATTACATTCAGTCAATTACCTCCCCTTACTGTCCCTATTCTCATCGCTATTGAATTGTGCAGAAAAGAAAAGCCTCTTGAGACACCTGCCAGTACTTAACTGAATACAATAACCAAGCAAGATCTCCACCACAAGGAAGTTTTCTGCATTCTGAGTTTGAATATATTTCTAATGTGATAAAAGATTATGTTTGTGGAATACCCTGATTTCATTTTTGCACTTCATGCTAACAGATAGCTGCACAATTGAATAAATAATCAAGATTACAAATACAGCTGCTATATATAAATAATCATGAAAGGGCCAATTGCAGTATTCCATTTAGGTCTACTCTATATGCATTAAATGGTCTATTTACTACAAAGATTTTGCAGCATTGAGCATTGTAGCCAATCACAGACATGTCCTTCGTCTGCATGAATGCAATTATGAATCAGATTAGTTATTTGCGTATTAGAAATTCAGTCATTCAAGAAACATCACCTGACACACAAAAAGAAGCTTTAGGACCAATGCACAATACCCATTGTCACTCCACTCAATTGCAATGTAGAGAGTGAGAGTGGCAAGACAAAACTGTGTAAACTTGACAGCTTTGTTGATTATTATGGGATGGATGCATCATAAATTAGTGTTATCCTGTTGCTCGCTTTTATAATTTTTTCCATATTTGAAGAGCTGTTTTACTGATTTATACAAACAGCAGTTCTAGTTAATAGTTAAGGAATGCAGCTTGTTTGTGGATTTATAGTCTACATAAAGAGTATGGAAGCAGTCGTCCCACACAAAACATGCCATTTATTATCAATTCTATTCACAACCTATTGTGAAATTGTCAGTGATCAAAATATGAAGGCAATTATAGAACAGTTTGATTTAATAATAATCATATCACCCGACAAACAGCTCTATTTTCGGTCAAGCCTGTACTCCATATGGAGAGAATTAGTTATGCTAATGCAAGGTGCTCATCAGCTGCAGGAGTCCCTCAGGTGACTCTCAAAGCACATTTGACTCATAGGTCAGCTCCCATGCCACACCTCAGATAGACAGCTACCACAACTTTATTTTGTGAGGTGAAAAGACAGGGACGAAGAGAAAGCAGTTGATTGCTCTTGATTAAAGCTAATTGACTGTAGATATATGATTGTTATCAGTTGGAAATATAATTAAAGGACCTTATTCATGAAACACGAGCAGAATGGATTTTTGTTTAAATCATTGTAAAGCCATTCTGACTTAAATTATTGGATTCACGAAACTTTCCGTATTTTAAAAATGTTGGTACAAACAAAATTTACACCTACTCCCTACCATGTTTAGGCCTAAATCATGCGTTATGACATCCAAATGTTTTGTGTTCTTTCAGGCAAACTGCCATGAAAACATGTTGATGGAAGTTAAATTAAATAAGTAATAAAAAAATATATAATAATAACCTTAAAAAATAACATAAAATAGGAATAAAAAACCATATACCATTTAACATTTCTTTGATGCTTGCATGTATTTCTTCAAAGTATAGTTTATTCCTAACTCTGCTTCATTGAGGTTATATCGGTTTTTGTTTTTGTTTTTGTTTTTTTCCAGCAGAAGTGGAGTGGAATGGGGTAAAAATTTGTGGAAAGCCGTGGTTTGTGTTAAACCATGTTGGACAGAGACTTGTTGGACTGTTTCTTCATTTGATATGAGCTGTATAATTTAGGTTTTATAATCCAGTGTAGTCATTGATAAATCGCATTCAGTTGACAATGCATGGTTAATGCTAATGCTGTTAAACCTATAAATAAACATGTCACAGGCAGGTGCTGACACAATACAATGGAAAACAATATAGAAAAAAGCCTGCACACAGTCGTATGGCTTGTAAAACTTTATTATTAGCTTGCAGTGTTTAGTTCAAAGACCTTCTTCTGGCATTCTACTAATTTCTCTGGAGATGCATCCAGTTGCAATGGAAGTAGTGAAATAGGGAAGAAGTGAAGATATGATGCTGTTGATACACTTAACTGAAACACACATTTAACTAAGAAATCTAAGATGTACAAAGCATTTGTGAATGCAGAGAAAAGTGTTCATGAAGGACATATTTATGTGCAAATTATTCCTAATTTAATTTCTGCGATTTAACATGATTTTTTACTTCCTGAAACTTCACACAATAGGAGAATATTCTGTGACTAACATTGAAATATATATAATTTTCAGGAGGTACACACTCGAACCAACTGCACATCCTAACACAGAAAGGAAAGTGATTTTGTGGAGCAGTGCACGCTTACTCGTTCCACACCACGCATGTCCCAGGTATAATAAACACAGGATCTGATTTACTGTACAGAGAATGAAGACTTCACCCGCAAGTGGTGAACCAGGCGTATGAGTGATACGAGCAAATTGCTATATCTACTGTCATACCTGTAAACGTTCAACTACTGTCGTCTGAATCAGTTTCAAAAGCAAAACCACCCAAATGAGACCCAGCGTGTGCACAATAGAGTCCAGAACGACCTGGACGTTCAGTGAGCTGCAGCCAGTTGTACTTGTAGAGACTGAATGGCAGCGAGAGAAATAATATTTTTTGAGATTTTAAGCTTCAGCAAATTAAACTTCAATTTAATATGTGTTAATATGCATTCAATAGGTTTTATGTCTGAATGTACAGTGTCTTGTAATGTATTGGCAATGTACACTTAAGTTTATTTTGCCAGTAAAGTTTGATATGAATTTAATCTGCCCATTAGATCCTGTCATTTAAAAAATCCTCTGGAAAACACCAGAAGATTTTGCCTAAATTGTAATTGCAACATGTCCACTGATTTTATAGCATGTACACATGTACTTTATACATGTCAAATGTGTCTAATTAACTCTATAAAAAAACCTGAACATTTTAACATGTATATATTTAAATAAATCCATTAAATGATGACTAACCAATTTCTTTCAAGTTCTATGAGAGAAAGTAAAGTAAATATTTGTAATTATGATGATTTGTTGTAATACATCATGTACCATTATTTAATCATGATTAATCACAGAAAACTAAAATAATTGTTTCTTAAATTATCGATTCACGACCCGTATATTTACGGGAGTTTCATGAATGAGGTCCATTGTCACATATTGTAAATCTCTTCTGTAAACTTCCTCAAGCAAAGGGCAGTAAAGCTCTGCAAGTGCCCAAGGATTTTCCTGATTTTTAATTCTTATTTTTTTCATTTGTAAGCAGTTTTGAAGAGAAGTGATTTATTGATTTAAATATACCAAACTTCAAATTATCATTAGAATAAATTATCATCCATCAATATTGCATCAATAGATATTTTTTAATCAAAACAATGTAGGAAAGATTGACTATTAGGGCATTGTGTTCAGAGTGCAATCACACAATGTCCTGCCAAAGCGGGCCAGTTGTCAAGAGCTTTTAGACCCTTTGTTATTTTGTCTGTGACCTCTTCCCTCAATTCAGGAACAGGATAGAGTTCATGTCGCAGGGTCAATCCATATAGCCAAAACAAACAGCAACTGCGAGATGCCTCTCAGTACAGGCTTATCTCCTCAAGTGCTATGGATCTCTCAATACCGACACTTTGTCATTTGTCCACTTTGTCACTTTTGTAACTTGCACATGTTCTCAGAGTAGCTTTATGAGAATACACTGCAGACAACTTGGATGGAACCGGGGCCTTAAGCATAACAATATCTACTATTTGCTTTTGTTTATGAATGAAGCATAAACGTAAAAGAAAAATAAATATTTATTTTCAGGGTGACAGGTCCTTGTCAGAAGAAAGCTGTTTTTCCATCCCCCACATTATTTAGTTCACCAAAAGAACTCCTCTAAACATTTCACATTTAACTTTATCAAATAAGACTTTCAATTCACCTCATGATCCTTTTCCTTTAAGTGGACTATTCTTGATAACGCTGACGTATATAAGCATTGTTAAGTTATTTTCCAGTTCTGATATGCGTTCACTCTTCCTAAATCTTCTGTGAAGACATTTGTCAGAGGATGACAAACATGAAAGGAGATACACGGATTAGCATAGCAATTTTCAGCCTGATGTCATGCATCCTGTAATCAATTATCAATGGTTATCCCATCTCTCATGCTCGCAAATCCTTGTTCGCTCTCTTCTGTGTCAAAGGAACATTATCCAGTCTTACTTAAAACACCAGATGTCCCAGTCAGTCCACAGATACTACAGCTGGAGAGTTTATCACTGTTTTGCTCCACATGTTTTCTATTACCCCTTGTTTAAGTGAGAGGTGAAGCTACTAAGGTAACGTTTTACCGAGCGCCTAATCTCAGCATTTAATTACAAACTATTTTCAAGCACGCATCACATTCACTTATTGTTATGATCTTATCAAGTCCCATAAAACCCAACGTTATATGGGTATAAACGCTATATGAAAAATCATATGAACTGTAAGGCTAGAGTAAATTCATAGAGTGTAATACCATTAAAAATGCTTGTAAATCATTTGAAATGCCCCTGTTTGTTTTGTGTAAAGGTAGGCCGAAGTGTTATTCAAGAGGGATGAACATATGGTCAAGTCATATTATAGAGTTACATGTCAGCAGGTCACTTGTTGTAAAAAAGCTGAGGTAAATGTCCAAACTCCTACTGTGAGCTTTGGTCATAGTGCAGTTATGCAGGGAAACCACAAGGTCATGAGCAGAGTCAAAGTGAATTATGCTCGGAATCCCATGCATAGGTTTTCATTACACGAAAAAAAAAAAAAAAGTTGTCCAGGAAAAAGAAGAGAGAAGATTAAATAAAAATCTCCATATTGTCCCCAGAACTGTAACTGCTATAACATAGATGGAGACAATATTCCGATAAGTGGTTGATCCATGTGTTTTTTCAAAAGCATATTGTTACATTTTTACATTCAGTCCCCCTAGTTGTGAACAATTGGTTATGTCCTTGGTTGTCCCTTGGCAATAGATTATGTTTATTTCTCAGGGCTCGAGACTGCGACTAAAATAATTTATTGTGACTATAATTAAAAACCTTTTCGCCATTGGCGACAGTCATATGCAGTTTCATCAGATATCATCTTGTAAGTTATTGAATACATCTATAGAGCACGCACCAGTGTGTCTCGAGCCGCTTTTCATCCATTATGTTGTGATGACGAGCTCGCTGCACCGCACACAACAACAAAGCCAGCGCGAGAAGGTCTAGACCAAATTATTCTTTTAAACTGATCTTTTTCATGAATCATCCAAAAAGAACTGAAGGTTTGAACTCAGGAGCTTAGGTTAGAAGTTTGAATCAGATTTACTTTCTTAGCTGATTCAGTGAGCTCACAACTGGGAGTGCAGACATTTCAAATTAAGAGTCCCATCTGTATTTCGGGCTTCTTTACAATTAAAAGTCCCGCATTGTGTACCACTTTTTTTTTCCCAGGTAATTATTGATTGGTATTGGAGTAGCACAATAAACTGCATTTGGGATTTCATTCAATTTGCACTCTTGTAGTGTCTGTGTCTGGGCCATCTGGTAATAGTAAAAGACTAAGGCAATATTGTTAAACAATTTATATGCATACATATATAGACACACACACACATACATATATATGACTACCACCCCTGGAGTTGCAAGTTCGAATCCAGGGCGTGCTGAGTGACTCCAGCCAGGTCTCCTAAGCAACCAAATTGGTCTGGTTGCTAGGGACCGTAAAGTCACATGGGGTAACCTCCTTGTGGTCACTATAATGTGGATCTCGCTCTCTGTGGGGCACGTGGTGATTTGTGCATGGATGCCATAGTGGATGCATGGATTGAAGGTCTCAGACGCGGAGGCAACTGAGATTTGACCTCCGTCACCACATGGACTTAAGAGCGCATTGGAAATTCCAAATTGGGGAGAAAAGGATAGGAAAAGAAAGACAACAAACTACCATATACATATTATACTTTTTGTAATGTAGTTTGGGAAGAGCAGTATTAAATAAAAAATGTATATTTGTATAAATTATGAAAGGTGTGCGAACATTTGAGACAAAAGGGAATGCAAACTTGTCAAATATACTGTATACTATTTATTAAACTTAAGATTAATGGGTTATCAACGGTCTTCCTTTTCTTCTGCTTTCTATCTTGTTTTTGAACAGCAATCTAAATCGAGCAATTCTGTGATTTGGCAACTAAAAACAGCCATTTGGTTCCTTAATGTTTCAGTTTAGGAGCCAATGGCTCTTTGTCATTGTTTTAGTCTGGAGCCCTGTCTCTGAAGATTCAGATCTCTTTCTCTCTCTCTCTCTCTCTCTCTCTCTCTCTGAGGACACTATTCACTGTAAAGTAAATATAGTAATTAATATATTCACACACTTAGCTTAAAGTGGATGTACTGTAGAGAGCCCACCAGTAACACTTTACAGTCAATCAGAGTGGTTGAGCTGTTCTATGGCTCTGTTCACCATAATAAATATTCTGCCTTATCAAAGCATGTAAGTGCTTACATTAATAGAAAAAAATTAAACGGCCCACTGCATATAAACCTGAAGTATTTTTGTTTTATGAGTCTTTTCATATGTGTGGGTTCACGTATGACTGTCTATCTTTCATTCAGTGTGCATTCAGTCTGCGAAGCTCTGCAGGTTTGCTGCCAAACTCATAATTAGAAATAGCTTGACTGTCTATTCACCAGAATCCACTGAAGACATTGATTCTAATTGTTTGTCTTTCTCGTGTAGAAAATTAGCAAACCAAGCAGTTCTTGAAAACGGGCATGACAACTTAATAGAGATGGATGTATTCCCTCCCGTGTGCCACGAGGACGGCTATGGGGACGGGTACGTGCTCCTGAGTCTTCTCATGGTGCCAGCTGCCGATGCCAAGCCCAACACTGAGCCAACCAAAGTGCTAAATCTCCAGACCCCACCTCCCCTCAAACAGAAGGCTTGCACTGAGCCAACCAAATGGCCAAAGTCCCTCCATAAGCCCCATATTGAGCCATCCAAACTTGCTCTGGCCCAGCCTCCTATCTTATATCTCATCCTATGTTCGGTTTGCCAATGACTGTAAATTATCTAGAGGCAATTGATTGGCAGTCGCTTTTGACACTGATACTTGCTTAGGAATAATTGCTCTAAATTAAGTTGCAATAGAAATCCACTAATATGCTAATCGATTCACCACTTGCATAAATCAAGTTATATAGTCTTTAATATTTTAATTTTACTAATACTAGATTAAATCCTGACTGCCTCGCTGCTGAGGCCCAGAGAATCTGTAGGCACAGCATCTTGGCTAAGATTGGGTTTATTGATAAAATTGGAGTTTCAGTGAATTGGCACCAACTGTTGGTGCTGCTCTAAAATATAGGTATTCTCTTTCTCTCTCTCTCTCTCTCTCTCTCTCTCTCTGACTCTCTGTTTCTCCATTATATTGCAGGGAGATTGTCGAATTGTCTCGCTAATTGGATTTAGTGCTCAGTGTTATTTGATATCGCAGCTCGAATCATCTGTTTGTCCCATTGTTTGGTGTCTTCATGGGTCATTCTGTCAACATAAATAATGCAATTGAATAGACAATCGTGCAGTTTTAGAGAATCGCTTAGCTCTGCAAGCTTGTGAGTTGTGTTTAATGAAGGTATGGGATTTTGTGTTGTGGGAGACTGCTATGCCTTTAGTAAATGTTTTAAGTCTTGGTCTTAGTCTACTTAGTCCAAGGTGGATAATATGATTCATTAATGCTACACATAATAAAGTTATTTTGCAGAGGAAAAAATTATGTGATTTTAATTTGAAAACATTTTCTCTCCATCTGTTAAAGGAATAGTTCAAAAATGAAACATTTTTAAATTTTTATGTACATTTTCACACTTTTATGTCAATCCAAACCCATACAACTTTCTGTCTTCTGTGGAGCACAAAAGGTGATTATTCTGGTCTGTCTTTTCAATGCAATGGCAGTGGATAGTGCCTTTCTTTAAAGCTTAAAGAAGGACCTAAAGGATCATAAAAAGAGTTCCTTTTAAAGGATTTTTTTTTTGTGAGAAATAACCCAAAATGTACATAATTTTTCAGTGAAAACCTTGACATGCATTGCATGTTCATGAGCACCATGAGAGGAGCTCTTTCATGTGTTCATGACAGAACTTGCAGCATTTTCACCTGCCACTGTATTGAAAAGACCATATTAACAAAATAAAAAAAAAAACTTTTGTGTTACAGAACACATGAGGTTGAGTAAATGATGACATAATTTTTATTTGTTGGTGAACAATCCCTTCAAGTCCAATTAACTGACTCCAAATGTATAGTTGATAGCTCCACAAACACACACACACACACACACACACACACTGACACAAAACATTTCCTATTTCTCCTCGTTCATGGAGGCAAAGAAACACAGCAGGCTAAAGAAAAGTCAAACACCAGGACTTTGATTGAGAGTTCTGTAAAGGTTGAAAAGTGTGTGAAGAGGGCTAGATTTTCACTGTGGTGTGCAGGCAAACAGAAAGGTCTAGCTTAATAAATGTGATGGTAATAACTGCCCACCATAATTGCTACATGCCTATGGCTTCTCTTAGCTAATCATACCTGAAGTGCCAGTCAGCGGGGAAGGGTGACACTAACTTGGGCAGTGCTTTGGGAGGGCTGTGAACCTCAATTCCTGTAATGAGCACCACTCACTTTGTGAGCAATGACTGTGCCTTTGTAACTATTCATTTAGAAGTATTTACACTTAATATATTTGGTTTCATATGAAACTGTGTAAGTTTTAGACATGATTATGTTAAATGTTTTATTAAACTTTTCAAATGGTTTCTGACTGTATGAGCTGGATCAGAAGTTTGAATTATTGCCATTAATCTGTTTTGCCAAAAGCTGTTCAATATAAAGTGAAAATGTCTTACAAAAATGTGTTAATATAAAATGAGAGTAAATGTTCTTTTTCTGTTCTTTCTCTCTCTCATTCTCTCTCTCTCTCTCTCTCTCTCTCTCTCTCTCAATTTCAAATTCAATTCTCTCTCTCTCTCTTAGGCACTTTCTCTTTAAGACAGGCACCGGTACCACTCCTCTGTTCAGTACGGCCACGCCAGGATACACCATGGCCACGGGGGCGGTCTACTCGCCCCCCACGCGGCCCCTGCCCCGCAACACACTCTCCCGCAGCGCCTTCAAGTTCAAAAAGTCCTCCAAGTACTGCTCATGGAGGTGCACGGCTCTCAGCGCCATGGCCGTTTCCATACTGCTCTCTATACTGCTGTGCTACTGCGTCGGTAGGTGTTAACAGTTTAAACATGCCTATATGTGTAACCCTGATGTTATAGAGTTAGAAATGCCCTGGAATAGGGATGACATCATATCGCCCAAAACCACTTTACTTCGTAATGTTCTGAATCTTTACTGCCAGTAAAGAATCTTTGACTTAAAATAGAATAACTTGGTGTATCTCAACAATAAGGGTTTATTCTGCTTGCCCAGTTGGTCAGATTTGTTTTTGCCCTGCATTTTCATCAGCCTCACCACAGAAAATTATACATATTTCAATATGACAGAAATTTTAAATATATGTACATCAAGCGACACATTGATCCCTTGTAATAATACATAAACTGAATTGTCAAAATGCTTTGAAAGGTCAGTGGCAACACAGTCAAAGTTAAAATAGTTTTAACTTTGATCACCGTGTTGCTCTTCCGTCAAGCATTACAATGTGGCACTTAAACAAGTTCAAACAGTTTCAACCGCGAGTTATGCTCAAGCTGACGCTACAGGTAGAGCTCAATGTATTCAGCAACACTGACGCAAGTCCCTTTATTGTAGAGCTCTGGATATAATTTTTGTTAGGTTACCCTCTCTAACATGCCTCCAAGATGCTTGTGGAATACTATTGCAAAAGCAACTGCATTGTTAATAACATTGCTATGGAAAACACATTTTTATCTTATCCCCATTCACCTGCACAGTTGTCCATGTAGCATATGTTGCCAAATGTTCCTTTTCAGTCACCATGGATATAAGTTAGCTTTCATTTAGCATTTATTCCACATGTCTCAAATGTAAGGTCTTGTTTAAGATTCCTCTATGAATGGAGCCAGTTGTTTCCTCATTCCATACAAATGGAGAGGTTTCGTGAATTTACTGTAAATATGCTGTTTTTAACTGCGAGGTGGGCTGGTTTGTCTCAAAGGAATGATGGTGCTCTTGAACAGCTGGACTGCATGGGAGAGACAGTGATTTAGAAGACACGGGACCTTTATTTATTCTTCCTATGGACACGTTACATGCTTCTGCTATAACATGAAACAAAGGTCTTACTAGTGGCCGTTTAAGTAATGTTTATATTACTGAAGCTAGATGGGAAGTGGGAAGAAAAGGAGAGATTGAAGTACATGTACAAAATTCAGACACACAAACACACACACACACACATATTCTGTATGCAATATGCACACAACACTCTAAGGTGCAGGTTACAAAAAAAAGCTATTTTAAGAACCTTTAATATGGCATTTTCCACTAAATAGAGTTCAAATTTAGTCTTAAATCTCTTGAAAAGCATAGACATTTTTTATTTTTTCAAGTGTCAGTGAAAGTGCTTAACCTTCAAAGAAAATATTGTTTGTCCACCATAAGACATCAAACTAAAAACTATATAGAGACATGTCAGAATACAGTTTAAAATACTGATTTCATTATATATTATGGAGGGAATGAGACGTTGTGTCGATGTAGTGACACTAAGGGTTGCCCTTGGGAGCCCCAAACACCTCTGATCTTTGAGAAAAGGCCAATTGGAATTGGCGAGTTTCATTTGCATGCCACTCCCCCGGACATACGGGTATAAAAGGAGCTGGCTCGCAACCACTCATTCAGGTTTTGTGCTGAGGAGCCGAGACAAGGTCCTGGCCATTTCAGTGGGTAGTTCAGTGTTGTGGCAGGAGGGACACAATGTCTCATTCCCTCCATCAGGGAGCCTCCCTCATCTCGACCACGTTGAGCCAAGGGTGGCACTCCTGGACCGCCAAGGTGGACATCGTCTGCCCGACCATCGCCGTGACCTTCGTTGCCCAGAGGGTGAGAACGGTCGCCGAGCGCAGCTGCTGCATCAATCCCGGGTCAGAACTACCCTCGTGCCGTTATCATAGCGCCTTGGCTTTGTGCACTTGCGTGGCCGTGAGCGCCACTCCAAACCCAGGAACCAATCATCAAGCCGCGAGGGTTCAGGGCGGGGTGGAGGGTTCCACTCCAGCCCTACGTTCGCAGCCGCCCGGGAAAGCATGGCCTTCACTTCTGCGTCGGCCTGAACCAGCCCTCTCTCCGATGGTGCAATTGAGAGCTCATCTACTTCGTGAGCCTTGAATGAGACCGCAAACTCACCCTGAGACGAGCCGGCGGTCTCATCCCAGAACACGAGTGTGTTGGGGAATGGGAGGTCCATGGGGGGTTACCCGGCGGAGCGGCTCCCATTTGGGTCCCCAAATCCCCCCCAGTGCTAACCAACACAGCTTCAAACCCATAGGTAGAAGGACTGTGGCGGGGAGCCGCTGGGGTTGCTTTCCGTCTGAGGAAGGAAAGCCGTGACCGCAAAATTGTAATGGTCATGCGCTCACAGTGATAACATGACCCGCCACGAATGCTGTCTCTGCATGGGCTGTCGGACGTGGAGAGGTAACGACCAGGAATTATTCTTTAAAAAGATGCTCTCCATGAGTGCCACTCTTTTAAAAGGAAATATACTCTTTTAGAGGAAGAATGTACTCTTTTTAGACTGCTGATGCTTGCTGGGGCATTCTCTACACTTCACCGGTGCATGAGGGGGAGAAGCCGCTGTAATGCACAATAAATCCAACAGCTTTTGTAGAGGTAAATGGATCGGTGGAGGAATTCAGCTCGCTGAACACAATCAGTCAGCTCCAAAGAAAAAATCTTTGGAGCTAACTTGAGTGGTTGCGAGCCAACTCCTTTTATACTCGTATGTCTGGGGGAGTGGCATACAATTCCCATTGGCCTTTTCTCAAAGATCAGAGGTGTTTGGGGCTTCCAAGAGCGACCCCTAGTGTCACTACATCGACACAACGTCGAGTGAGTAACAGATAGGGAACTGAGTAGAAACAAATTAGTTTGGGAACAGTTGTTATTTAGAAACTTAATATCGAAACTTAATTTTCCATAAATAAATATTTTATCATTGTTCTTAAAAACAATTCATAATAGGTATGTTTATTTGTTTAAAAATATCAAAAATTATAACAGAGTACTTTGTTGTCTTCCTGCCATGCTATAGAAATGGTCCAAATTTTATGGAATAAAATATCCATGTTTGATAGGGGTGCACCATGTGGTAACAGCATTATTAGGGCACAAAATACTGGAGACAGCTAAATATTATTGTACTTGTTTTGTTTTTCTACAATTAACTGAAAATGACTAAACTGTTGTATGATTATAATTAATTAATTAAAATAAAGTAGGTCAAGACCAGTGATGTGGGACAGGCAGGAAACAGAATTTTAAAGGGGCAAGGGTAAAAAAAACTGTTAAGCTTAAAACTACCTACCTATTGTGCTGTTTATTTTGTTAGGTAATAGTTTATAGCAAAGTAATAGGACACAGATTTAACCATTATGGTGGAAAGCCACCAACTATACGGTACCATTCAGACACAGAAAACACACCCATACATGCACATACACACGTTTTATTTATTGATGACGTCAAGGATGGCCTCCGGATTCAATAATGTGAAAAAAAGCATTCTTCTTTTTCCTTTTTTATTCTAATATTGCTCCAGACCTATTCAGTTCTGTAGAGATCTAGCGGCCTTCTTTTATATTAAGAACATAAAGGGATAAGAGGACAGCATCAGCGAGCCCATATTACATCCAGATAGAAATGCATTTGTTCAGTCAGTGGGCTTTTCAATATTGTGCACAATTTGTGTCACTTTGAGAGAAGGCATTTGAAGATCACTGTTTTCACTGCCAGTACAAGATGTACAGCATTAAAGCCTTTATTCAACAGGTTTAAAGAAGTTCGGATTCCCTGTATGGATCAGCGAACATAGTGACTGAATAACTAAAGCTAATTTTGCTCTTTAGAGAGGAAGCCAAATCCATTTCAGAGTTAATTATTCCACTGTATTCTAGGAGGCAGTTCAGCTGCTTCCACAACTGTTTACTGCCACTCCACAGCCACGTCTGTTTCTTTTGTAAACACAACTGCTAATAGACCACAGATCACAACCATAAATCCAGAGAGAGAGAGACAGAGAGAGAGAGAAACATAATCGGCAAATAACAATAATTAGCTCGATACTTGATATTTTTGATATTATTAAGTAATGTTCTGGATTCAATACAAGTTAAGCTCAAGCAACAGCATTTGTGGCAATGTTGATTACCCCAAAAAATTATTTCCTTGTTTCCCTCATTTATTCGAAGAAAAAAAGAAAATCACTGTCACTCTTAGTCACTAACAATGGAAATGAATGGGTCTGGTCCATAAACATTAAAATACAGACTGTTTTGACAGAATACTTAAACATTATATGGGCTAATATGATAATGAAAGTGTGATAACAAACAATTCTAACCTTATCTGTGTAAAATTAGATCTATTAACTTCGATATACCTTGTATATGCCGTCTGATATATGCTGTAATGCATGTTAAATTACTAATTTTATCATACTGAAATCATGTAAACGCATATAATGTTTATGTCTTGTGGCTATACTTTTGAAACCGTGAGTACATTAAAGTTTATGGTTGGTACCATTCACTTCCTTTTGTAAGTGCCTCATTGTGACATCATTTTTGCTTTTTTAATTAAATGAGGGACTAGTCTAGATTATTTAATTATTATTGTTGTTGTTGTTGTTTTGTATTTAACATAGTCACAACTGTAAAATAAACATTTTTAAAAATAATAATTTTTTAAGGAATCATAACTTTTTGAGTTATTAAAAACATTATTATGAAGAAAGTGCTTGGCTTACAATCGACGGGGTGTCTCTGGCCGGACACTCAGTGGCTCTGATCATTGCTGCATATTAACATTCCTGAAGATGCACACAGCAGGACATTAAAGCACATCACAGAAATTATGGAAATATATAGAGAATTAATCACGACAGTGCCCTAGTAGGAGCCAAACATTAACAAGCCCCAAAACAGATTTTTTTGCTCTTTCTTTCATCTGTAGCTGTTCTTTTGTCCCGTCCAAGCTTTCATTATCAGACATCATTATCCTTCTAAATTTGGGTTCCAAATTCAAATGGCTGATGTTGTGGGACAACAAAGAAATTCTGAACTTTTTCTTCCAATTCAAGATGTTTCCACAAATGGGATTGACAATACATTTACCCAATGGCTTTTCATTTACCAAATTACTTCTATTCCCTTCAAATTACTGCACAGAACTAATAAAGTTTAGGTTAATTATAAGTTCTGCCTGCTTAAATTATATGACAATTCTCAGGCAGCACTACTTTGAATCCAAGGAATTAAAAGGATGGCTCACCTAATAATGAAAATTCTCTCATTGTTTACTCACCCTCATATCCCAGATGTATATAAACTCTCTTTCTTCACCAGAACATATTTGAAGTAAAATAGAAAAGTATCTTAGCTCAGTAGGTCCTTAAAATGCGAGTGAATGTCGATTTACTCTTTTGAAGCTCCAAAAATCACAGATAGTCAACATAAATGTCATCCATATAACACCAGTTGATAAATTATGTCTTCTAAAGCAACACAATCAGTTTGGTGTGAAAAAGATAATTATTTGAGTACTTTTTTTTTAACTATAAGTAATGCTTTTGTTCTGCAGCAGTATGTGCGTGTGATGTAATCACACTGGCATTTGAAATACGCAAGAACTGAGGCACGTGCGTCACAGCCGGAAGAGCGGCGTAGTTTACAAGTGAGAAGAAGGAACACTGTACTGAAGCTTGGTTGGTTTTGGTTTAGGTTTAGATCAGTATTTATCTATTTCTTTAATCACAATGGTGCATTTGTGTGCTTATCCAACCTTCTGAGCTAAGATCATATTTTTTTTATTTTTTTTAAATGTGTTCTGTTGAAGAAAGACAGTCATACCTGGAATATCATGAGAGTGAGTAAAGAATGAGAGAATGTTCATTTTTGGGTGAACTATCCCTTATCCCTATCTTAAAAACAAACCTGTGTGTTTGAGCATGTACTCCAGTTTCTGCAGGAGAATATTGGAAATTATATTTGTTTACAAGGCACTGTAATTATGCATTGCCTTCAGAAGAGTGCAGTATGAATGCAGAAGAGTGCAGTATGAATGGAATCATTACATTGAATATGTGCAGTGTGTTTGACTCACACTGTCATCAGTTCAGATGGAGAACATATCTTCCTCTTTGGTTTCACACAGCAAAACAATGCCTCGCTCGTAGTGTGTCAGTAGCACATTCAGCTATTAAAAAAAACCCAGAGCCTCTTCTCTGTCGGTCCCATCTGGTGTGTCAGATCCCAGCCATCTCAACTGTGCCCACACCAACCAAACAAAAAAGACTATTGGGGGAACTGACATTTTCTTGTTCAACAGGGGTAACATAGCAACGTGGAGATTTTCCGTTGGTGATCGATCAATACCTCATCCACTGTGGATGACTTTAATATGGTTGGGGGTTCACCCAGACACCTCAAACATGTTGACAGACTCCTCCAGCCGCCACTTCTAACTAAAATCACACCACTGAGACCAGAATGATGGTCTGACTGACTGACTGGTTCCCAGATCTGTTTTTTTTTCTTACTCACTTTGGGCGAAGGAAACAAATGCTTGAGTGGATTGAAATCTTAGAGCTCAGAGGCCAGAATGATTCAACACAAGCCCAAGTCAAAGGCTTCCATGCTCTTCTGATTTACAATGAACAGGTTGTGTTTTCGGGACAGCGTGCTGATTGGCTGTTCTTAGATTCTCTACAATGCACTCAGCATTGTGGTCCAAGACAGGAGAAACTCATGAAGGGGTCTCAATGGACCAAACAACAGCCAGAGGAAGCATTTCATGCCAAGAGTTCCTTAGCCATCTTTTAAAATCCCACAAGATGAAGCCGTTCATAAATACTTCACAGCTTTTCGCACCTCCAAAAAGCATTTTACATTTAGGCAGAGCCAGGCTGTGTTTTTCATTCCGTCTGTGTCTTCGTCAATGAGTAGTGATGCTCTGGAGAAAATACTCACACAATCTTTCCACAATGTACTCATATTCTCACAGTTTAGCCAGCCAGTTTGTACTCCCACTTATGTGTGGAACTTTACTTTCACTGGATGACTTCAGAATAATTAATAGAGTCTGGGTTAATTTCTTTTTAACTCCGTTGCAAACCTTGTTCACCATAAGATCAAGGCATTTTGAAAGAATTCACACCTTAATGGACATTAAATTGTCCATTAAAGATGAAGTTTGTGAATTAGCACAATCAAATGGCTTTTTTTTTTTTTTCATAAAAAGGCTGAAAAAAGGTGGCTTTGGTGCTTCAGAAAAGTGGTTAATGATTGCAAATAAGGATGGTGAGAGTTGAGGTAATTTGTGTGGGTGATTTGGAAATGCTCAAGGGACAGGCTGTCAGCAGCTGAAATCACAATGGAATACTCTGATGAATGAAAGGATGTTTGGTTTGCCCTTGATTTATTGCTGTGGAAAGTCATTTTTATTCATTGGTGGATCTTTTCCTCAGTTAAAGGAATAGTTCACCCAAAAAATAACATTCTGTCATTATTTACTGCCATGTTACTTACTCTATGTTGTTTCTAACCCATATGATTTTCTTTCTTGCCTGGAACTCAAACGGTGACTTTTTAAAGAATATCCTAGCCACTTTTAAATAATTAAAGTGAATGAGGACTGGAGGCTCCAAAATGACTATAAATGCATCATAAGTGTACCAAACCATATGAATTGTGCACTATAAGTCAGTAACAGTTTACAATAAGTTTGTATTTGTTAACATTTGTTAACAACATTAGTTAACAAGAAACAATTCTTTTTCAGTACTTATTAATCTTTGTTAATAGTAGTTTCACCAGATACTAATACATTTATACAAGATGTATATGTTTACATAATTAAATGCATTATGAACTAACATGCACTAACAAGGCACAATTATATTTGTTTATAAATTATGACATGTGTGGATGTTGTATTTTGGCTTTGCTATATGCAACACGTCATTTTAATTCATTTAAACTGACTGAATACTGTTGAAGACTCTACACTGTCATTTAAGGGTTAAACTTCTGGCACACCATGTCACGTGACACAACAGCATGACATCGATTTCCGTGAAGGGCTCCTACGGGTGCCTCTAGTAAGAAACCTCTAGTTTTTTTTATAACCTGTTTGGTTGTAAATAGTAGCGTCTGTAGTTTCGTTCAATATGGCGCTTAAAAAAATCCATACATTTTTTGCGCTATGTCCACATACTGTATGTGGATAATAGGACCTTATTTCCTCAAAAGTTGAAAAACATGTTAGTTATTTTTAATAATTTTCAACTATAACACATTTCACTACATTTTAATATTAAAAGATGTTATATTTTATTTTGTTATCACAGAATAAAACAGTTATATTCATTAACATTAATAAATGCCTTCCTATATTTACAGTGCATTTTCACATTGATAATAAATGTACTAATCCAAACGCTGAAACATTATGTTTTCTGAGGCTTTATATGGAGTTATGATGAAAAATAAGGTGCATTCTGAACTGTTCTGAGACCAATTCAGACAGACAGCACACTAGAGGTTAAGTCATTCACTAAATAGGGAGCAATGGTGCCTCCTATAGCTTTTTGTGCAGCTAAGTGCATTCACTCCTAAAATCTGACCAAAAGTTCAGTTTCAGGCTACAGATGATGCTTGGACCACTCGACATGTTTGGCAGATATGGGACAATGAAAATCATATAAAGATTCAGAATTTTATAATGCAAAATGTTATTTTAACATGGTTGGCAGTGATTGGATTTTTAATCAGAATTATTTAAAAACATGAATAGCCAGCACTCCTAGACACAAAATAAACTATTTGATGAAAAAATCTGACTTTCTATTGCTTGGTATTACGTAAAACTTCGCAACTTAGTCCCACTGTCCACATATGTGGACAAATAGTGCTCTACAATTATAATTTTTTTATTATTTAATTTGTGTTTTTTATTACTTTTTTATTAGATGATACTAGTTACAAATCAAAAAGGGAAATGGAAAATGCACACAGCAGTCATACGGGGGTCTCAGGAGGTTAACTAAGATTAATAAAGACAGTAAAACATATTGTTTATTGTTAGTTAATGATATCTAATGCATTTACTATAATACAAAATGTAACATTATTTTAACATGTTACCATAAGTCTTCTGAAGCCATACAACACATTTAGTGAGGAACAGATCAAAGTTCAGTATTCACTGAACATCTTCACACTCATTTTTTGATGATCTTTTTAAATGCTATGGTTCTCGGCAGTCACCGTTTATTTATTTATTTCAGCTTTTGGTATTGCTTGTTTTGTTTTTCTCTCCCCAACTTACTCCTGAAAATAGATTCTAAATGAGTCAGACCTTCTCATAGAAATTCAGTTTTCCCCAACCCCATCTGTTTTGTCTTGCTAATGATCATAAGTGACATACAGTGAGATATATGGAACTGTATTTTAATCATAGCACAAGACAGATGAATCATTACTAGGTCCTTGATAGCATTGTGAGTCCCAGTGGTTATATAACCGCCAGTCCTGCCTCATACAAGTTGCCTTGCATTTAGCTCAACTGTAATTCTTATTGCTCTGCATTTGAACTCTGCCCTAGTAAAAAAGCTATTTTCCTTCTTCCTCTTGCAATCACTCATTTACTCATTCAGTGCACACCTGAGGCGGTAGTGGCCCACCTACAAACTGATGAGGCATCGTGCTTCCTTCTGTTTTCCTCGTTCTCTCCCGCTCTCGCCTCTCAATGCTATGTTGAATTGGTCTCTCTCTAAAGCCTGCTTTACCATTCATTGTTGTCTGTGCCCAGAGCTCATTAACAATGCAATCCGCCTCCTGTGATCTTGCCCACCTTTAGCTGTTTTAACACTAGTGAGGCAATCAAGGGAAAAGGAGAGGAGAAAAAATCAAACATAACAGCATATATCAATTCTGTGTCAGCTGAGAGAGCTAGAGAAGATATTTTGCACTTGCTGCATTTGTATTCAAATAGTCTGGATGTGTTCCAAACACATGCTGAAAACATGCATGAAAATTTCTGAATGCCCCATGGCTCTTTGTTCCGTGTGTGCCCAACCCCTCTCTTTAAAGAGATAGTTTGCCCAAAAATAAAAATGTGTAATCACTCTCTCCTCATATGACTTTTTCCATAGGTTACAAAAGGAGATGTTTAGATATTATATTAGCCAATGAAAGTGAATAGTGACAGAGGCTAACATTTTGCTTAACATCCCCTTTTGTGCTCCATAAAATAAAGTTATATGGGTTTTAATCTACATATAGATGAGTAAATGATGACAGAATTTAAATGTTTGGGTTAATTAGCCCTTTAAGGTTGTTTATTCATCCACACCAGTTCTTTACTGAAATATTGCAGCAAGTGGGTTCAACTGACCATGGTGTCACTCATCAAGAAACCATTTCATTAACAATAATAATCTGCTCATTTGTGATGCTGAAAGTTAATAGAGCAGCCTGCACAAAAGTGTGTCTATGAGAGGTTCCATCAGCCCAGCAGGGGGTGGCCGTCTCTCTGACGGAGAAGTCAATACCACCCACTCTCCCATAACCCCCTGTTTCGGCTCAGGTCAGAGTGCTGGACATTGGCTGGTCTGCAAACGCACCAACCCAGCAGGGCTATAATTTAATTACAGAGAGAGTGAGTGAGTGAGTGAGCGAACACCAGATATAAAGATAGTGTTGAGCATAAGCTTAAGGAATTTTATAACCCAATTACTGCTCGGATACTTCAACGTAACTGTGTTGCACCCCAGCTATTCCATACTCTCTCTCTCTGTCTCTGTCTTTATCTTTCTCATTATCACTGCATATCATTGGAGTTCTTTTATTTTATAATGTAACGAGGAGCTGTATCAGGAATACTGCACCAGATAACAGGAGGTACAGAAATACATAACCTTAGACACACAAGTAAACACACAAACAGTGTACCAGTGCGGAGAAAGGAAAAATTATTTATGTGTTGAGTTTGTGTGTGCACTCTAGGGACATGAAGAGACCCAGTGGGGTTGTTGGCAGGTCTAAATTACCTTTATTAGAGCCAACGTCTGCAGCTAACACTGCTGTTACTCAGAGAGAGGATCAGCTTGTCCCCTTAGAGCAGCACACCTAAGCTCAGCAACCACACACACACGCCAGGACACATATCCGATAAGATCCCCATACTAATGCTAGACAAGACCAACTAATGATATCACAAATCACAGGGATATCACAATTATATTCAGTTCACCTTCATGCCAGTACCAATATATTAAGAGCAGTAATAGAAATTAGCAGTTAAGTCACTGGATCTAATGTAAATATTAAAGTAATAAGCCCCTAAAGGCTGTGTTATAGTGATTTTACCACTGTATATTATGTAAAGGGTGATCACTATAACGTAGAGCCTCTCATGACATATTGCTTTTGCAAAATGACAGAAACAGAAATGTGATAAAAGACACCAACGTTCAATAAAGAGCTAAATGTATTAATAATAATTAGTGATGCACCGAAACAAAAATGATTATTTTAAAATAGACTTTTTTTAATTAAATAAACAAATTCTAAATATTATTATATTATATTAACTATTTATTATTATTATGAACTATTTTTAGTTTTTTTCTAAGTGATTAAACTTATTGTTCTTCAAGGTGGCATATACAGTATATGTATAATATATATATATATATATATTATTTTTAATTTTTTAGCATTTTATTGCATTCTTATTGATGTAAAAAAAAAATGTTTGGCTAATACAAGTAAATGTTTACTATAAAGTTCTAACGAAGTGCTTAAGAATACGCAACTAATGACACATGCATATTTTCCATTTCACTTGTCTTTTTTGTATGCTACCATCATTCATGTCATAATTGATATCTATATATTGTTCATTATCAGCCGCCGTTAACATTTAAATGTAATTAAACCAGGATCATTGCTCTTGAACAATACTTTTTCTCCATGTCAGTGTTTCTGTAGCCAGATTTTAAAGAAAGGGTTTGTTTCAAATTTTCAGCCAAGATATTGCAGACATTTCGGCACATCCCTGTTGATAATAGTCAAAATAAACAATCCTTCCAACAGGTAAATGGCCAAGCAACATAGCAACTTTGCTCATTACTGTAATATAGAATGTGCAGTCACAGATCTCCATTTATCGGAATTTTAATTGCTTTTGAAAGCTCAGCCAATCAGAATTTAGAGTTTGAGCTATCTGTTTTATAATCTTTGTTTAATCTCAGATAGAGGTGAGATGGAACCATTAACCACAGACTACTTCCTCTCTGCAGTTAGTGTTCTGTAAGTTTCTTTTGAAGAAAACAGTCTGCAAAATGAATAACAAACCTCTCCCTGGCCAGTGCTATAATTATGTTTAGCAGTATTTTTTTCTCAACCCCTTGATATTTTGCTGCAATTCTTCTAATTTTACAGCCAACCAGTTCCCCATTTAATGATCAGGCCTCATGCTGGAACAGTTCCCACAGCATCCTACAGACTGTTCACTAGCCTGTATGACCTTTCCAGGCATGTTGCTGTTGAAGCATCACCAGGGAAACAAAGCACGTTCAAATGGGTGCTGATACACTCAGGTTGTCATGCTACCTGGGGCATAGATTCCAGGGGGGATCGGGTTGGGGGAGGTAACCCCCTCAATAATCAAAAAAAGCAAGTAAACATTTGGCAATGTTCAAGCCAAATCTATGGCCTTGCATGCTACCCACAGGGAACTGTTGTCGTGGGAGGGAGTTTGGCACATCCACCCTGAAATGCAGCCAGCTGTGTTTCAGTCACACCTGAACAGAGTCTTGTGTCACAGATATACAGGTAGAACGTGAACTTTCAAACCCCTGAACTTAAAGTGATTGTTCACCCAAAAACCCAAATTATGTTATCATTTACTCACCTTCATGTTGTTCCAAACAAGTATTACTTTTTTATTACATTGTTAGGCAACATGTTAGCCTCAAGTCACCATTCATTTTGACTCATTGACGTCTTTTTTTCTGTCTGTTTTGTGTTCCACATCAAATAGGAGGCCATGCAGGTTTGGAACAACATTAGAGTGAGTAAATGATGAGCAAATTTTTGGTTTTGGGTGAACCCTCCCCAGGATTCTCCTGTTTGCACTAAAAAGCCAAATCATCAATCAAGTCCATTTGCTATGATCATTCAGACATTTCAGAAACAAGTAAAATGAGACAGCAAAACCAGCTGTCTAAACATATTACTCCACAGAACAGCCACAAACTCTTTCCAGGCAGTAACACCAATCTCATCAGCTGATGAAAATGTACAGGCTTAGAGGATTTTTTAGCTTTTGAAACCCGAGCGTTGATTGATGTCACACACATGAATTGGCATTCCCACATGACATATGAAAATAACTCATTGAACAAAATAATGTACAGGAAATCAGTACAGGAAAATTAGTCTAATCTCTTTCTCTCTTCTGTTAAAAGTGTTGTATGGGCATTATACCTCTGATTGTGTTTTGACTTTATAACTCTGTGATACTGTAGGTGAAAGGTTTTCCATTTTTTAGTTTTGCTTACTTAGCCATGACCTCTATTATAATTGCTCATATTTGAGTTTAGGGATTTGTTCTAAACCCATCAACAAAAACTCATATAACTCATCCACCGCCTTTTGTCCTACAAACATTAATTATACCTCAAATTCTGCATCTTATTGTGGAGAGATTTGCTATTACTTTTCTAAGCAGTTAGCTTTACAGTTTCTACCTGGCAGTAGGCCTGAGTATTGATACCTATTTCCCAATTTGATTAGATTCTTATTCACAAGCTCTCTTGATTCTGATTTCAATGCTGTTTGATACGATTCTGATTAATTTGGGTATATTTCAGTTAAAATGCCCTTTTAGACTATGAAAGAAATTCTGCTGTAAATTATACAGGGAAATCTCCAATTTTGTACTCTATGAAAATATTAATTTCAAAAATGAAAAACTATGAAGTTAAATTCCAATTTATTTAAAAGACTATTATAAACACAACTAAAACTAGAGTGAACTTTATACTATAACTAAAAGATCAATCTTGGGATTTTTTAGAATTGATTTTGTGGTCGTTTAAATGAGTATCTGTCTTAATCGGAAAATCTATATTTTTATACAACCCTACCTGGCAGACAACATAACTGGTGAAATCACTTCAAATGACGTTCCTGAGTCAAGTCTAGGGGTGATAGTATTATAAACACAACCACTTAACAAACACCCAGTATCCCCTCCATAATACAATCACCATAACAACCAGCTAGAAGCCATATACACTGCCCAAGCATCATGGTTGGCAAGTTGTGCATGGAAAAGCACCACTCGCTTTCCTTTAATAGTTACAATGGTATTAGTGTCTTCACCCTCTATAAGCTAAATGTATACCTTGGATCCTATTCCTGAGAGTTATGTTGTTTTACAAATTCTTAAATGTTAAAACCTATTTCTCTCTCTCTCTGTTCACAGCCATGCATCTCTTTGGATTAAATTGGCAGCTGCAGGAGACTGAGGGCTATGCTTTTGAGAATGGACAGGTCAAATCTGATGCCACGGCATCCAACACAGTTACTGCCCTGTCTACTGAGAATAGTAAGGGTCACACACAGACACACATACAAACAGGCCCAAAAACATAACATGGTACAAGCATGCAATCTGTTCAAGCCCCTACTCTGGCACAAAACACATTCACATATGGTAAAAAGGCATTACAATTGCATACATTAATGGACACATATACATAAATGGGCTAGAGAAAATCCCCAAAAATATACAAACACCTACACAACTCCACCTCTAGGACCAAAGTGCTCAGCCATGAAGATCCATACTCCCTTAAATAAACATAACTTGAGCTAAACAAACTCCCCCACACTCTTCCATTTTCCCCCAGCCACAAACACTCCCACGCACACAAAAAATCACACACTCCGAAACATTTCCTTTGCACTGTGCCATCTTTTCTTCTTTTGTGTGTGTGTGTGAATTTAAGCATTCCTTTGTGTACAAGAGCAACAGGCTTATGTTCCCCAGCACTTAGACACTAGTCTTACAGTATCAGGGCTCACACTTTGATGTGTCAGCTGTCATGGCATTGGCAGACACGTCCTGGAATCGTCTATGCATAAGATGAGTCAAAAAAAAAACATTTAGGTGAGAATATTGAGTTCAAAGAAAAGAATGTTTTAGTGTGAAAATATGAGAGGGGGTTGGGTGTGCAGAATGCTCAATAAATGGGTCCTTAAAATTGTTAGGGATTTGTTCAGGCTGTGAATTAGCTTTCAAATAGTGAGGATTGGGAGATGCCCTTGCACTCTGCTTAGAAACTCTACCTTTCCCTTTATCTCACAGTGCTTTCTGGAGTAGGATTCATCTTGTCCCTAAAATGAGCTGAAACACAAATTGATTCACTAGTCAAATGGATTGCTTTTTTTATCATTTTAATAATAATTTTTCATCTATGCACATAGATAATACATGCATCATACAAAGGAGAGTGTTTGGAACCTAATACATATTCATTAATATACAGTATGCATGCAAGTCTCTTAGGGCTCCAGTCAATCAGATATATTTCGCCAGGGCTGTCTCAACTAATATCTCCATGCCAGTCACTCACTGACAGGGTCAGAATTAAGTGGGACAAAATGCCCTTGAAATTCAAAATGTAGGGGCCAAAAATGCTTTCCTGTTTTTTCATGTGACAAACAGTATATTGTTTTTACAATAAAGAAAATATCCCCTCATATTGGTAAAAAATGACAGATGAAAAATCAACTCCAGTGTGCAAATATCGCCATTAATGAACAAGCTGATATCAGATACTGTACACTAATAACCCAAAGGCCATAGGTTCAGACCCCATGTTGGGTGATCTTGTGACCTGCAGAGTTACTGGGTTTATTATATATAACTACCATTATACCCATGAGCAAGGCTCCAGGGGGAATGTCACTGTAGCTTGTGGCCTCTAACAGTATGACCTAACCAGGAGAGAAGTTTCGAGCATCGAGTAATTTGCCCTCATTGAAAGCATAAATACAACGCATTCACAGTCAATCAGAAGATATTTCATGTTTAATATGTAGCTATGTAATGTTGGATTTTGTACCAATGAGATTCCACTGTGGTCGAAGCTACGCAGTGTGACACGACAGAATTAGAAAACAAGTGACCAACCAAACGTCATGTCACTCATTTCATGCCATGGCTGCAGCTTGTTAGGAGAAAAACTCATATTAACATTAATGAGATGTCTACTGTATGTGTAAGGCACAAATTAAAATAAGTATATAAAAATAGATCTAAATAGCAACTGCACACAAATAGGTGCCATCGTTATGTATCCCATCCACAAGCAGGTGTATTCCCATAAGATCTCCCTGACTTAAGTACTTATGCATGCACACAGAGAGACACACATTGATGCTGTGAAGACGGTTGGCCATATGTGTCAAGAACATTATGAGAATGCTATTAACAGTAATGTGTTTGTTCTTGAGTTGATGGACATGTACACGTTTGCAGCATACTTTCTTGAAGATCAGAACACTTCTGCATAATTGTTATGACGTTTTTATTCCGTATAAGGTCTGTTTGCCATCAGCCAATTTAAAGAATTGGATATGCTTTCATCAATTGTTCATACAATGCTAGTAAATTGATTGTGATACTGTTCTATATGCATCTTTTGCATCAGGATGGGGCTGGGGGAGGATGTCCTGTAGATGAGCAGCTAGTTAATGAAGCCATCAGCAATGCGTACAATCACACAGCTTAGTCTCAATCAATACAGACAGCAGCTAACATCCCAACCTCCTTCAGTTAACCTTGATCTGTGCGTGCCTGCCCAACATCACCATCATAGTAATCTGTGAAGGACATGTCACAATCTGCAATCTGCAGATTTCAATGGGCATATAGGTATATGTAAACGTGCATGTGTAACCTTGAGTCTATATGCTTGTGGGGTCTTCTCATTGATATTTATTATTATACTAAATACAGTATAAATATAATTATTAAACAATAACCCTGTTCCTTATTATGCCTTTTGGCATTTTTTGAAAAGTCAACTGTAAAACAGTAATTACATAGTTTTGTCAAAATATAACTATGACTGGAATCAGATTTCGTATTTAGACCGCGGTCTGTGTTGTGACTGATAGATTTGGTTTAAAAATTCAGAGAAAACAGTGTGAAAACTACAATAACTACAAAATTAAAATAATGTTGAGTCCTTGGTGTGGCCTTCAAGTGGAAAAGGAAATATCATAATTACAAGTGCCATGCACATGGGTGATGACCAGGTGAAGTCGTATTTACCAGTTGGGAACTTTGGTTATACCCAAGTTGCCAAGTTGTGACACTGTATGGGGCGTGTGATTATGATAGTAATGTAAATCAATGATTTTGCAAAGTTATTTAAATTTATTTAACTACTATTATATATATATATATATATATATATATATATATATATATATATATATTGCTTATACTTACACAGTTTTTACTCTTCCCAGTTTGTTTTATGCTCATTCATTAAAGGTTTGTAAGATTCCCTGTAGGAAAATCCATATTAAACTGGTGTGTTTTGGAACATGGTAGCTGGTCATGAACTGGTCCAAGCTGGTCTTTAGCTGGTCAACCAGCTTCCATGTTGACCACCTTGAGCTGGTATGACCAGCTGGTAGCTGTTCTCCCAGCTTGGACCAGCACATGACCAGCTTGGACCAGATAGAAACCAGCTACCATCTCCCAAAACACAGCTACCAGCTTACACTGGATTTTCCAGCAGGTATATCACACACTAATAATATAATATCATTTAATTTAATATCATATTATATAATAATAAGCAACTTATAATTGTGTACATGTGCTACACTGGTACAACAGAAAAATAACAAATAAAGAACTGTGTGTTTGTTTGGATGCTTCCATATTTTGTTTCCGACTTGAATGCATGGCATGTCCTAACAACTAATGCCCAACTTGGATGTAGTAGCTTCCCAGGCTTCAGTGTTGGTATAATTACTGCATTTTGCCATTGTAGGCCAGTATAGTTAAATAAATAAAAAAAGAAAACACATCACAATTCAGAATGCAAATAAATGCAAGAAAAAGGGCCTATGATTATTCAGTATGCAAGTGTAATGATGATCACCGTTGGTTACATTTTGAATGGCAAGCATTCCATCAATGTAAATCATGAAAGATTTGCAAGCTTTACATTTAAAAATGACATTTTAATGGTGTAACGTAAAATAAATATCAGATAGCACTCCCCACAAGCTGGTTTTGTCAGTGTTGTTTTTCTGGGGAGTATGTCAAAAATGTAATCGCCACAAGGACATTAAACCTGCCATAACAACAGTAGACACATGAATAGCACCAACGTGAATCAATGCAGGTGGTTATTCTACTCAGAGACTGAGCATACTCATTACATACACCCAAGTTTGACTTACACACCTGCTGTAGACCTGTTAAATATGTACACACATATACAAACACACACTAATTTCTTTTCTGACTCCTCTCCTCCTGCAAAGAAAGCGTTTGTAAAAAACTGAGGGTGTTGCTGTTGTCATACGTGGTTCACCTTTCTTTGAGAGACAGCTGACCTAAAAGCACTAACTCCATAAAAGTGCTTCAAGCGCTTCGTCTACCTCTGTATGTGTTTTCAAACCAGGAACAATAGCCTCAGTGCAGTCTCTCTCTTAAATGACAGGATATGCTTTAGAGTGCCTGCCTCACTTCAGTGTGTCTGCAGCACTGTTGGAAATGTCATTAGCATATGAGGACTTACTCTTCTTTTGATATTTTTTTTTTTTTTTTTTAGTATAATGATTTCCATAAACACTGAGAATTGAAAGCTAGTAGACTACCCTTTTCACATTTTTTTTTTATGTTCCTCGCAGTCACTCCTTTGTATTCAAACACACACACACACTCTTCAGAGACTCCTCCAGCCTCACACAGACTTATGCTGATAGTCTCACTCGTACTAGAGAATTGTATCCTACTTTGTATCTCTGGTGTCTGGGAGGGGAACCGATCTTTGTTTCAGAGCATTGTTACACGGGGCCTAATTTATGTGCATCACCATTGTAAAAAATATCGTCAAAACAGTGCACATCAACTCTGCACTTGTGTATTCAGTCCCACTGCTACAACTGAAGGAGTAAAGCATGACACTCTCTTAATGAATGTACCAGCACTTCCCTTAATGCACACTCACACTTCCACAGGCTTTAGTGTATTAAAAACTGCTCAAGTGACTTTTCTGAAAGTCATAAAGAGGCGCTAAATCTGCGACTGAATGTATTTGGAAAGAAGGGAGACACTTGGCAAATTTCACTTAGTGCTGTTAATGTCTCTCAGTGCCTGAGAGTAAGAATTAAATAGAAAGATAGAGAGAGAGAGAGAGAGAGAGAGAGAGTGACGGTGGGGTGATGACAATAAAAGCATGTGGATGGAATGAATGATAGGCATAAAGTCAAGGTAGAGATTTCAAAATAATGAGTAAAACTATTAATAGTAATAAGTAAAACTTAAATGCAGGTGTAGGACGAAAGAGGGATTTGCAATGAAGTTATTTGTCACATTAAAAACATCTTGATTATATTTTTTTCTTTTTTGTGTGTGATAGAACTGAAAAAAAAAGCATATTGTCCTCAGTTTCAAAAATTGCAGTCTCCTCCTCTTAAAGATGATGTGTGGAATTTTAATAATAAATAAATACATATTAAATATAAAATCAAATAAATATTTTCTAGTCTGCCATTATGGTGCGCATCAGTACAGTAAGTAGCTGTTCACGCTGAACAAGTTTTTGTGTCCGTCTGCGCTGTTTTTCAATAATTTTTCTATGAAAGTGGGCTAAATGGACATTTTTGACCATTGTGCTGTGTCTCAGCATCTCATGCAGGAGAGCAGTGTTTTTAGACACGTGTGATGTTTACGTGTGATGTTTAACTTTTAAAAATGTTTTTCAACACCATTCATTACAATGTATATAATTATTTTTTTGCGCAAGAACATGTTTAGTCTAAACTTCCCCTAAGTCATGATTTCATTGCTAGGTGTCCGCTTACATGACGGGTGATGCAAATCTTTTCATCAGCAGAGTGCGTGAGCACTAAAGTTGCGCAGCCCGATTTTTCTAACTGCGTGTCTTAGTATGTGCAGAATACTAACTAGTAGGCCCACAATGTGGCAAAACTCACATTTGAGCCTTTGTTGTCATGAAGCAGTGCTAGAAGATGTAATCACCACTTAACAACAGGAGACAAATGTAAAAACAACAACAGTGGATGTGCACGTCAAGAGCGTGTGTGAGGAGGTCAGGAGATGTAATTGAATAATTCAAGTCTGAAGGAATCATGAGTCTAAACTCCTGAAGAGATATACAGTAGTTCAGTATCCCATAGCAGTTGTAGCGCTTGTGATATTCTCCTTTTGTATGCACGCACAGTCAGATGGAGTATACTTTGAAAGGCTCGCAGTCTACTACTGTGCACAGACGCTGAGTGATCACGTCAAAATCTTAGTATACTTTGGGCTTTAATTTGTGAAGTATGAGTGAAAGAGTATAATATATATATATATATATATATATATATATATATATATATATATATATATATATATATATAGATCAAAATTTTCTTCCAATTTGTTTGTTAGCAATATTACAACAAATATGAATTTTAGAATGTAAATTCTGCACCACTAGCAGCACAAAGTAAAATTACGAATTTAATGACTATTTGCAAACAGGATTCCTACACCATATTCACACCATTGATTGGGCCAGAAGTTATTGCCGGACCATTAAAACAAAACAAAAAGCCAAGATCACTGATGGTTGTCTAGTAGGGACATTTTATGTGTGGTATAACAAAAATGCTTTAATTGTATTTAGCTTTAATTGTTATCCAGTGTCTTACTCACTGAAACATGCAGCAACACACATACACATTTAAACAATAAAAAGCAAGAGCATTTGGCTTAAATTAACTAAAGTTCTAAAGAAAGACAAACCAGTAGAAAGAGATAAGTACGATGTTTGGGGGAGTCTAGCCAAATCACACCATCTACTTTTTCTCATGTTTTCTCATGTGCAAATGCCAATTTGCTGTCCATGTCCAAGAAACCCCCTGGGCATCCCTGGCACACAAAACAAGCAAATTACGTTTCTATTGGCAATTCTTAAGAGTACCATCCCCTTCTTTTCATCCTTTGGACAATACTGTTGATCAGAGCTTCACAGATGGCTTCTCTCTCTCTCTCTCTCTCTCTCTCTCTCTCTCTCTCTCTCTCTCTGCTCTGTAGAGCATTTAGGGCCAAAGGCAAGCTCACTTTAAAACTAAAAGTCAGCAAGTCCTCTCTAATTACTCTTTCATTCACTCCACATGCTCTTTATGTAACCGGCTGACTGCATTAGCAACACGCGTGTGGTTAGTGCCCGTGTGCAAAGTGATTACGCAATAATAATTAATGAAATATTAATGCCAGCTGCTCTCCATTAACTAGCATATGAGCATAGCCTATTCTTCTTCTCCTATTACAGCCCCATTCTGCACTCTTGCTTTGCAACACATGTTTGTGTTTGAATATGTATCCCTGAAGCTTATGTTGGTGGATTGTGTTGTGCACTTGTGTGTGTAATGTCTAGACTCAGCTTACCAGCTTGATTAGGGAAGAGTATGGTAATATTACTGCAGGTGGATTGTGTATGTAAAGGGCTCCTTACATAAAATGGTCACTTGACAGTTACCATTATGGTTATTTTGGCTGAGGTTTGAGGGGCCACCTTTCTAAAATATATACAGCAAATATTAGGCAGCTATGCGTTTTCATGTATAAAAACCTGTTTATATTGTGTGAGAAAAATAGTAAGCATGATACCTTTAAGACAACATGTTTGCAAAATTTAATAATTGGCTTTACAGGATGTAACTGTAATAATGTCAGAATCAGTAAAAGTAAAATTTTTTCCCCTTTTATTTATTTTTCCCCAGATCCCAGATTTAAAACCCTCTGGCTAGGTATTTCACTATGATGGTTATCTTGGGAATGGGAGTAGGAAAGAGTTGGGGGAGTGGTTTAAACATGGTAATTAACTGTTGTTTGAAATTATGTAACAATTTCTGACATCATATTTTTCTGGTGATCCTCGTGAATGTTTGACCATACCCGAGGCTACATGAGTGAACATTTTAGCATCGGCATGCAACATTTTATGCCAATAGTTTCACTGGATAATGCTGGAAATGTACTCATGTACAACTCTTATCTATCTACCATTTTCTATTAAGTCAGGTTCCCTTAGTGCACACAGATGATCTATTACATTTTTATAAAATTTACTGAAAGGCTGTTCACACTGACAGCAATCTCTTGAAGTCAAATGGCTGTGTTTTGGTCGGCAGTAGGCGTCCATACAGCTCGTTGATGGGCTGCACATTTGCCCAAAGCTTTTGACAATCTGATTGGATGTAAATTAGATGTATTGCTGGTAACAATAATATGCCATAATGTTTTGACAGCAAATCAGTTTTCTTGCTACTAAATAATAGCCTTCTGGATGGGGACATTGTTTAAATATAATATGCAGCATTGCAAAATATATCATATTGTGAACAAGATGAACGATTATCAGTGCATGAATCAAATTTGCTGGCAATCGTAACAATTTTATGGTTTGACATTGCTTTTCACAAACCATTTTTTATTAGGTACTTGAATGAGGGCAAAGACAAATCTTTTAGAATTGGTAAAATTGCTTAGGTGTTTTTCCTCCACATTACCTAAACTCCACTTTATTATGCAAGTGACGGATCACATGTGCTCCAGTGCCTTCACTTCCGTTTGTGGTCGCTGCATCGAGTCATTGCTCATTTGAATTAAGTTAAACTATTTTCTCAGGACAACTTTGTTGTGATGCTAATGTCTGTCACTATTGTTCAATGCCATCTCTCTTTGAAAATAAATGACTTCCAGTGCCTTTGTCACTGTAAACCTTTTCAGTGTGAACGGCCCTTTAGGGAAATGAATGTAAACATGCTGTCCTCCTGTTTCTATCTCTCACAAACATTATCTCTATCTCTCTTTAGGAGTCTACTTTCAGGAAAATAACACCATAGACACAGGTGAGGTGGATGTGGGACGAAGGGCAGTACAGGAAGTCCCTCCAGGAAGTTTCTGGCGCTCTCAACTCTTCATTGACCAGCCGCAGTCCCTCAAGTTCAACATCTCCGTCCAGAGGGACGCCCTAGTGGGGGTCTATGGTCGAAAAGGCCTGCCTCCCACGCATACCCAGGTATGAGAGCCCAAACTTTTGATTTTGTGTAACATTGTCTAGGTTTTGCTTGAGAGGAGTGTCCCACTTTATCCTATACTAAACCACCTCAACCTATGTCCAACCTAACCTATACTGATCTTCGTCCCATCTGACAAACATCAGGATAGTTTGAGATGTTCTCTATGGTCGCCAAATGTAATTTGGCATATGAAAATAGCACCATTGCATCTTTTGTAATGCCTGTAATGATAAATCAGTACTAACCGAGCAGCCATTTGCAGGATGCTGTTTTTCACATTCATAATTCTTGCAATTTCCATTCCATAATTACAGTCATAATTCTCGGCACAGCCACATATAAGAAATATATTGGCACCCGCTATTCCAATACCTTCATCTTATTACATGAGGCTCTCAGATGTACTACAAATGGCATACAGCAAACTTAACTCAAAGGACAGTCACTTTTGTCACAGTTTCAAACCTGACCTTTAAAGCAACATAGCAGAGCCAGACAACCCCCCCATCCAATTTCTATCTGCCTTGTCTATCTTTAAACTTGAAGCAATTCATACCTCTATGCATGTTTTGTACGCTTTGATTAAAAAATCAAATTGGCCTTCACTAGCAAACCAATTATTTTTCCTTGTCCCTTTTCTTTCTTTTTGCCAAGCAACAACAGCAACCTTCTTCAAGGGTACATTGCAAAACCAGTAAACGCTTCATAGTGGTAATTGGCAGTGGAGGCCTCCACAATAAGAGTCGATAGCACTGACCCAGTGCTTTAATTGCCACACATGAATCAATATGTTTCTTAAAGGCTGAATAAAGGATATGTTGAAGGGGTATTGACAGACAGAGATGTGGAGACTTCTGTTTCCTCCACTGATCGAAATGTCTTGTTCTTGTTTTGTCAGATGGTGTCTTGTAATTTCTCGCTCACGTATTCTTGCTCTCCTGCTCTTGTGTTGTCTTGAACGGGTCTCTGTAAATTGAGAACAGCTTGTTAAACTCATCAGAGACCTTGACTACAATTCTCTCTCTGGAAGCAGTTGTCAAAGTCACACAAAAAACTTGTCATAAAGCATTTTTGAAATGTTATGTGTCTCTCCCTTATCACTCACAAAGAGGATGCCAGAGGGAAACCACTTGATTCCAAACATATTCATTACATTCTATTGCAATTTATATGCAAACATTCTTTCCTGCATAAAAGACACATGCTCCTCTTTCAATTAAATTGTCAAATCTAATTTTTGTTCATTGTATTCTCTGACTTCTCCCTAAATTCCACCATATAACTCTCCAGACATGCTGTTAAGTCCTTGAGGTGGTGCAAACTGTATTTTCCTTTACTGTAGTATGTTGTTTGTTCTGTAATATCTACAGTACAGGGTCTCTTGTGTTCTGATGCATGGCTAACTATGTTAGTTATTAAAATAGGATTTGATGGGTATTAATCACAATTCAGTCATTGCTGTCATTGGTAAATACAATTTGCTAAAGACATCATCCAGAGCCATTGTGACAATGAAAGAGGGTTTATTTTAATGGATTATCATACTAATTCAATTAAATCACACAAAGGCTTTTTTGCAACAAATATAATTATTATGCTCATAGGATTAGAGATTTAACAAACACCTAACCTACATAAATTATTCAACTGCATACTTATGATTTCCACCTGGAGGATGATAAAACAAGAAATATCTAGGCACCAGAATATCAAAAACACTTAGAGATGGGCTCATATTACTTGGGCTTATAAGCAACCATGTAGCAAACAGCTAGCAATGCCCTAGCAGCCACTCAGAAAACCCTGCAAATGGATAGAAATGTGCTAAATGACAGCTTAGCAACCATAAAGCAATGCTCTCGCAACCATTTAAGACACCCTAGCACGAGGTTGGCGCTAAGACCACTAAATTTTTCTATGGAAAATTTACAAATGTAGTTCTATATGTTGCTTATTTGTGTTGTTGTTCATATGTGAGACTCATATACATATACATAGATTTGACAAACCTCAATGACCGTGTTTACATACATGATGTCCTTATTTTTTTTATTTTTTAATGACATTTTATTTTAATGTATTGTAGATTCATCTGTACATGACGTGTTTCTTTTATTTTAATGTATTTTAGATTCATCTGTACAGCACTTCGGTCAGGTCTTTAAGTGTGCTTTAGAAATACATTTTACTTACTTTACTTACTTACCCATTGTTGCTTATTAAATAGAAACAATTGGCACACCTTTGCACATTACTGAGAAGTCATTTAAACACTGTTTTCTTGATATTTTCTGTTTATCAAGGTGTCTATCAGTGTTACTCATCCCACCCTTCCTTCTGTTTTTTTGTTTGTGTGTGTGAATACAGTATGACTTTGTGGAGCTGCTGGATGGCAGTCGTCTGATATCTAAAGAGAAGCGGGGACTGGTGGAGGTAGAGGGAGCAGCAAGGAGGGCTCGTTCAGTCAATGTTCATGAGGCCGAGTTCATCCGGTTCCTGGACTCAGGCACCTGGCACCTCGCCTTCTACAATGATGGCAAGAACACTGAGCAGGTCTCCTACAACACCATTATCATAGGTGAGCGAAGCTATAAACAGTATACTGTATGTTCCAAATATTTGCGGACTATGCCTACAAACACTGATGCCTCTTAAGGCAGCATCCTAACCATCATGGAACCTCGAAATAGGCTGCAACCACACATGCATAACTAATACCGTTACACACAGAAGACTCAAAATGCAGTTGTTTTCAATAGAGATGCAACATTCTGCCGACATGATGTTACAGTTAACTTAAACTACTTAGCACAAACAAATATTGGGTGACTATGCTGAATTATTTCATTTCTACACAGTCTGCCATCAGAATTTGGCCAAAATTGGGTCTCTTAGGAGAAAGGATGATTAAGACACCAACCTTCATGTCGGGACCACATCTACGATGGCCTTAAAATTCTGCTTTTTTGCAGCTCATTTGGTTTTTAAATAGAGCAAATACAGTATATTCTACTATAGTGTTAATGGATGTACTGTGTAAATGTGCATCTTTTGTTCTATCAAATCTATCTGACTTCATTTTTTACAGTAAGTATACAATATGTGAAAGATACAGGTTCAGGCTATAGATTCACACATAAGTGTGTGTAATAATGGTCAGAGCTGTATCGATCTGTGCTTTAAGTGGCTAGTGGGCAGCTGCTGGCTTCAAAGTGTTGCTTGGTGACCTGCTGGACCTATCTCTCTTGCTCTCTTTTTCTCACCTTTGACTCCCATTCCTTTCTCCCCTTCTCTCACCTCTATATTAGCACATAAAAATATGTTTCAGCAAGAGTAATTTCCTTTTAAATTCGATCACATAGACTAGAGTATGAAAAATTATCAGTGGGACTGCAGCCAGTGTCCTTTTATTAAAAGGGTGTTGATTATGCTTCGATGAGTAAAAAGTTAACCTTTTGAAAATGAAAATAGATTATTCCTTGGTAGCGGGATGATATGGGCCTGAGAGATGTACAAACCATTTCAGTGATGTCATAACAGCAGTCTGGCAACTAGAGACAGAGGCAGTTCATTACCCTGTCAGAAAAGCCTTCAATGAGCTGCTTCTTTTAATGAAAGTATCGACAGGCGATGTCACAATAATTAACGTCACATTTTTGACACGCAGCGCGAGAGTCAAATCCTTTCTGTTTAATCCCAGTGTAGTTTTGATTCTGTATAACTGTAAAATCTTTATTAGCAAGGTTTCAAATGTAAATATTAAACTGGGGGATGGCCAATTGTATGGGTGTTCACAACCTCATGGATGTGTATTAATGGCCATCCAGCAGTGTAAAGAAAGCTTAAAGCAGAGCGTCTGGCTGCTAATTGGTGGTAATAATGCTCTGATTGGTTCATTAAGGCAGAGTAAGCTTAGATGCAGGTTTTTTTAATCACGCATCTGGCACTCCTTTAATTAAAGATGGTGGGGGGGGGTCTGAATGTCTGTTAATTTCCACAAACTGTCTCCTCAATTAGTGCTTTTTTCTGTCTCTGACCCTTTCTCCCGTCTCTTCCTTCTTCTCCCCAGATACCCTAACAGAGTGTCCACACAATTGCCATGGTAACGGAGACTGTCGCTCAGGAACATGCCATTGTTTCCCAGGGTTCCTTGGGCCCGATTGCTCACGAGGTATCTGCTATCACACACACACACACACACACACACACACACACACACACACACAGTAGCACGTGACTCCAGAGAAATTAACAACCAGTGTCGCTATTCATAATTGGTTTCAGATTGTCATTTGAGCAAGTGCGGCTGGCTAGCAGGCGTTTGGCGGGACTCAATTCCCAAGCCTGATCAGCTTCTTATTACCAGCAGGGTGGAAAAATCACAATTATTTCCATGGTCTTTTAATGTATTTATTTTTTCTATATTTGCTTTCCCCATCTGTGATTCAGTCTGGTTTAGTCCTGTACATTATTGCTAATGTAAGAGACTATAAACAAATCTACACATTCCTGTACACAAAAAAATATATCACCTGTTGGATTATTATGAAATGCCATACACTACTTCCCTGTCTTTTAGTGTTTAACAATAGTTTTTTTTTTCTATTTCCCTTCAAAGCTGCCTGTCCAGTATTGTGCAGTGGTAATGGACAGTACTCCAGGGGGCGCTGTCTTTGCTACAGCGGCTGGAAGGGCACAGAGTGTGATGTTCCTGGTAACCAGTGCATCGATATTCACTGCGGCGGTCACGGGATCTGCATCATGGGAATCTGCGCCTGCAATACAGGCTATAAAGGAGACAACTGTGAAGAAGGTCAGGGATAAAAATCATTGAAGCAAGACTACTGTGTGTGGGCCTGTTTTTATCATTGTCTTTGCTTACATAAGGCCAGTTAATCAGCATTAAATGGATAATAATTATCCATTTGTCAAAAATACCAACTGACCTGGAAACTATGTCACTGAATTACAGTAAACATCCATCAATTGGTCATTGTTAGTTGTTAGTTAGTTTTATTTTCTGTTGTGAAAATTTTTGCAGGGTTTTTAGTAGGGTTCCCCTATCAGAGATTTTTTCATCTGAAGTCTGAGTTCATAAGAGACCCATCAGAAGTCCTAATGGAAGCGTTTATCTTACACTGCTATTTCCAGCCTTCTTGCCATTAAACCCCACAGCATTACACCATCAAAGATGTGCAAGATAATGTGTTATCAACATGATCACTGATTACCCATTGGTTCAAGGGGAGATTGTTTTTTTTTTTTTTTTTCTAGAAGTGTTTGAAAGCTCTGTCTCTACGGACACGGACAGGGTTTTCACTAGACCTGATAAAAGGAGAGTGAGAGAGAGTGTGTGTGAGAGAGAGAGAGAGAGAGAGAGAGAGAGAGAGAGGGGGAGAGAGAAGAGGGGTTTGTAGTGATTGAGAGAGAGAAAAATCTGTCCGGTTTATATCGCCTTTCAGCATCACTTTGCTTAATGAGCAACCAAATGCCTTGCCTGTAGCCATCAAAGGGTCTTTTCTGCTTTTGACCTTCTTTGATAATTTACTGTCCTTGCAATAATCATTACACATGAGTTAATAGTTCAATATTCCAGAAACAATTGCCATTCTCCACTTCACAGAGCAAATAATTGCATTGACATCCATGCTTATGTGCAGGTCTCTTAGCCATCAGTGCTCAGCCTCATATTTACCGTGATTGAAAAAAAAGATGGTGGATTACAATTGATTTGTGGACTTAATTAGCAAAATTAGCTTTGTGCATAGTGCTTATGTTACCGTGACTTGGCACGTAGAGTACACAGGGTGTTGTTGATTTATTTCTTAATTTTTATATAAGACAGAAAGGTTTCATGCCTGCAGTTCAATCGTAACGATTTAACATGGCCAACAAATACAAAAACATACATTTCCATTTCCACAGAGAAAGAGAGAGAGATGCTAATGCAATTTAGGGAGGTAACTCTATTTTCTGGTCATGAATTGCCCTGTTGTCAATCAATGGTATGATTAAGCCCCATCAGCTACCACACAATCGCAGGAATTAAGGGTTACTGAACCTCAGCCCTCTCTCAGGGGCTATTCAGCAAACAGACACACACACAAAACAAGCAAGTTTGCACAGTAGCCCTCTGGTGATGGTTTGCATAGCCCTGTCTCCCTCCCAGAATCCAACCCATCTTGTGCCTCATTCCCTACCTAAAAACTGCTTTCCCATCTGTAGACTTCTCCCAATGAGATCTTAAACACATTCTTTGAGAGCACATTGTACGTCACATAGAGATCATGCTTCAGTACATGCACCGTCTGATTTTGCTTATGTGTGTGAGAGGAAACTGGAATTTTCGAGTGATATAATATGAACCCCACAGTAAACACACGTTGAAAGTTAGCAAGTGATTGATTCCAGTGAGATGAGAGCATTTTAAGAGAATTGAGTTTATTGGTATAGCCCATGTGTTTCATATTAAAAAACAGTTCACCCAAAAATGAAGAATCTATTATTTAAAGACCCTAATGACTCTCCAAACCTGTATGACTTCTTTCTTCCTTTGACAACAAACGGTGGATTTTTAAATAGTTTTCACAAGGTTTGCCATAATGACAGTGAATCTTGACTCCGTAAAAGTAATCAGTATGACTCATGCACTTTAACATTAACTAAGATTATTAAATGCTGTAAAAGTATTGTTCATCGTTAGTTCATGTTAACTAATGTAGATAACTAATCTTAACAAATGAAACCCAATTGTAAAGTGTTACCAGTTAATGTTAATGGATAGAACCTTATTGTAAAGTGTTCCCGAAGTAACATTTTTAGGAGAACTGTCCCTTTAACAACACCATATACTTGAAGGACATACTCCACAATTCATGGCTGGGGATCTTGCTAACCAACGTATCTGTGTTCTTTTCAAACCCACAGTGGACTGCCTGGACCCCTCTTGTTCATCTCATGGTGTTTGTATTCACGGAGAATGCCACTGCAATCCTGGTTGGGGTGGTACCAGCTGTGAGATACTGAAGACTATGTGCCCAGACCAGTGCTCAGGACATGGAACCTACCAGACTGAGAGCGGTACTTGCACCTGCGATGCCAATTGGACTGGGCCCGACTGCTCCACTGGTAGTGTTCTTCAATAAACTCACCTCAAGATGTTGTTCTTTTTATTTGTCTTTTATATTCTGATATACTGAAGGCTGCTTATTGTCTTGCTTTTAAAGACATTAACAGTCTGTCTTTTATCATATTTTCTGTCCTCTCCTCTGTTTAACCTGTCAGTAGAACTTCTTAAAGGCAGATTTCAATTAACATAAAGTACACTGTCATAATGAGATGACAATCCATCAATCCATCAAAAGCCCAGTCCCTCTGTTTTTTCCCCACTGCTGGTGTTGTATGTGTGTGCACGTCTGTTTGTGCCAGTGATGATACTGATCTCTTTAATAAGAGCAGTATTGGACTCCTGCTGTTTTAAGACTCAACTATAGTCGGCCTTTTGGTTACACAATGCTATTTTCCCAGCAGCAAACTCTGTCTAATGAAAATACTATTTCACCCAAGAGTCCTAAACAGAAATCTCTTTCTCACTTCATCTGTACAGCTTCGATTAGTGCAGCGTTAATGAATGAGGTCTGTGCACTCCCCCTGTTTGATGATATCGACAGCAGCTCACCCAAAAGCACTAATAACATTAGTATTGCTTCTTTTTCTAAGATAATGAGAGAGAGAGAGAGAGAGAGAGAGAGAGAGAGAGAGAGAGAGACAGAAGGAAAAGTATGACGTACAGATGATGTCTCCGAAACATAAGGCAGCTTCAGTGCTGCCCAGTCAGTCAATGACTTCACTGGCAGTTTTTTTTTTTTGTATGAAAGTAACTCCAAAAGAAACTGGTTTTAGACACACCTACAATTCTGTTGAAAAGACGTGCTTCAACCAGGATGAATTTCCATGATGGTTAAAGCTTGTTTATGCTGATATGTGCTGGTTTAATGCTAGTCTAGTTGGTGGGCAAGCACAAGACCTTAGCTAGTGATGTTTGCTCAAAAATTACAATTCTCTTACCCCAGATGTGTATGACTGACTTTCTTCAGCAGAGCACAAATAAAGATTGTTAGAAAAATATCTCCGCTCTGTAGGTCTATGCAATGCAAGTGAATTGGGATCAGACATTTATAGTAAAAAAAACACATAAAGGAAACATAAACACATAAAGGAAACATAAAAGTAATCTGTAAGACTCCGTAAGTGTTTATAAATCTTCAAAAACTATATAATAGTTGTTGGTGAGAAACAGAACAGTATTTAAGTCCTTTTTTACTCTAAATCTCCACTTTAACTTTAACTTTCAGATGTGAAAGTGAAAGTAAACTTTCACCACATGTGACTTTCAGATGTAAAAGTTAAAGTGGAGATTTAGAGTAAAAAGGGACTTAAATACTGTTCTGTTTCTCACCCACACCTATAGTATTATATAGCTTCTAAAGATATAGATTAAACCACTGGAGTTGTATAGATTACTTTTAATGTATGTCTCTTTTTTTTTTTTTTTTGGAGCTTCAGTGTTCTGGTCACCATTCACTTTCATTGTATGGACCTCAGTGCTGAAATATGTTTCTAAAAATCTTTGTGTTCTGCTGAAGAAAAAAATGTATATACATCTGGGATGACATGAGGTAAATGATGAGAGAACTTTCATTTTTGAGTAAACTATCCAAGCAAATTAAAAATCCTGGAGACACCATCACACCAGCATACTAAGCAGGAAGCCAGCATGCAAAGCACAATATATGATGGTCCTTTCAACAGCGCTGGTCTTTTCAGCATGGTAATGATCTAAAAATATTTCAAAAGAGCTTTAGACGTAACCAGAAAAATATTTAGATGCCTATCTGTAAAAACTAATTGATAAGTATTTTCTTTTATATTTTTACATATAATTTTTTTTACAATTTTATGTTTATATTATATTGTATAATATAATATGTATTGTATATTATATTATTATATATTATATTTATATATAATTTAAGATATTATTATTTTTGTCATAATTTTAAATCAATACATTTATTAAATATTCTCCATCGATGAATTAAATATGCTCCATCAATTGCCATTTTGTTATCCCCTTTTCTCCCAATTTGGAATGCCTCATGGTGGCGTGGTTACTCACCTCAATCCAGGTGTTGGAGGAAATTTCTCAGCTGCCTCCGTTTCTGAGACAGTCAATCTGCATCTTATCGCGTGGCTCGTCGTGCATGACACCATGGAGACTCCACATGTGGAAGCTCGTGGGACTCTTCGCATTCCATGCACAACTTACCACATGCCCCATTGAGAGCGAGAACCCCTTATCGCGACCACAAGGAGGTTACCACATGTTACTCTACCCTCCCTAGCAACCGGTTGCTTAGGAGACCTGGCTAGAGTCACTCAGCACAACCTGGATTCGAACTCACGACTCCAGGGGTGGTAGTCAGCGTTAATACTCGCTGAGCTACCCAGGCCCCATCAATTGCTATTTTTATTCTTTCCAACAACCACTGAAGTGCACTCCAAAGCCAGTTGTTTTCGGACACAGCCAAAGAGAGAGAGAGAGAGAGAGAGAGAGAGAGAGTAGGCCATCCATGTAACAGGGGCACATTGAGGCACTTAGTGTGCACACTCTGGCAGTTACTCGTGGAAAGAGAAGAGAGTAATCCAGATTGATATAGTACAGTTGCAGCAGCAAGTTAGAGGCAGCTTACGACTCGAGCTGTCAGTTTTCCAGAAGCACTTCACAGCAGCTGCTCTCCATCTGTCTATGTGAACTTTTTCCTCTCTCTCTTTCAATCACACTCACGCTCCAAGGAAATGGAGGTGAACTTCAGGGGAGTCTTGTCTGATGAAGGCTCAAACACAGGCGCCCACACATGCACACACACGCTTTGATGGAGTGCGTCACTTCTGCCCACCTACAGGAGCCGTAATAACAGCACACAGCTGGGAAACCAACCACAAACTGGCACTCACCTGACCTAGTGGCTGATTTCACCCCCCCTTTCATCCCTTCTGTTGCCTTTTCTCGATACACTTTCACCAGCTCTGGCTGAGTGTCATGTCATGGATTCACACATTGTCAGGAAGCACAGCAGAAAGAGTCAGAGAGAGAGACGGTTGAGGGAAGGAGTTTAACAATACCCCATTCCATGATTTGTCTTTTTTTCTCATGCCTTTTTTTTTCTGTCTTCCATGACAGGGTGTGTCAGTATGAGAGGCTCTGGTGGAATGGTGTGTGGGCTGTTAAAGGCCTGTCTGTCCTCATCCGCTATTCTGTCAAACCCACACACACAATTCATAAGATTCATAAACCAAATCACTATCAAGCTCTTTCAAAGGCAATTGTACAAAATGCGGCCAGTGTTTCCCTCATCAGCTATTGTTGCCTGTTATGGAGGACAGCCTTCCATTTACAGTTGGGCATGATAAACGTGAAACTAGTTTCTATTCATAAAAATGTGTCATTTCTCTATGGAAGCTTCACGTGAAATAATTTGTCAATGCGGAAAATGTTTCCTGTACACTGTAAACATGCCAAAAATGTTTGAAGAGTACAAATCTGCGATGAGAGAAGATAATAGAACAATTCCGGCTTCAATCCCAGAAGTCATTCAAACATGCTCCTGATGTTTGGCAGACCACACTAGAGTGTGGATAAATTGATTTATTTTGGCTTGACATTGTTTGCTTGCTGTTTGCTCCAAACGCTGTGGGAGGCCGGTCTTTTGAGTGCGGGTGGAAAGTTCAACGTGTCAATTCACATCCTTGTCTGCATGCTCTGATCTCTCTTTCCCTCCCCCAAACACACCTTTAGTCAGCTCCCCTCCACCAGATTCTCCTCACAAGAGCACACACACACACTTGACTGGGTCAGACAAGGTTGAGCTATGTCATTGTTATGGGGTGTTGGGTGAGGTAGGGCAGACCGTCTCCCCTCAGCCACAAGGCCCACTCCACACAGCAGGGGTTTGCAGTTATCTATTTCCTGTCACAAGTTTTTCACACTTAATGTCAATAACTTTGATGTGATGGTTCTCAGGAATGTAACCTCTGCTCCTGTTATTTTGGGTAGAGACAACTGTGCTTGAAAATGTTACTAGTTTGTGACCTTAGACTTTGGGTATGCTGCTGTTGAGACAAAAATGGGAATTAAATATATTGTGTTTTTTGTGTTTGTGTGCAGAGGTGTGTGCAGTGGACTGTGGCTCTCATGGTGTGTGCATGGGAGGAAGCTGTCGCTGTGAGGAGGGCTGGATGGGTACAGTCTGTGATTTGAAAGCCTGTCACCCGCGCTGTACTGAACACGGCACCTGCAAGGACGGCAAATGTGAATGCCACCAAGGATGGACCGGAGAGCACTGCACCGTCGGTAAGACACATACTCATAGTCAGTTTGCTCAAAAACAGATATACCTCTATCAATGCTCATATATATTCACACAAGAGTCAGAAATTACATGGGGTTTGTGGCAGAAATAATACCAAAATTTACAAAAATGCCCCTTATATTTCAAATCTATTTTACTGGGCAAAAGAATGCCCTGTTAATGACTTGACAGAAAATGTATTTCATTTAACTGAGGTATTTGACATAAATAGAGATATAAATAGAACCAATATGTTGGTTACTTTTTATGGCTAATAACAAAAAATGCCACCATAAAGGTAAAAACGCCTCCAAAAGTCAATTCCAGAGGTCAAATATTGCTCCTTGAAGAAGCATTCTGGGTTCAATACAAGTTAAGCTCAATAGACAGCATTTGTGGAATAACTTTTATTGAACCCGAAAATAAATTTCAGTGGGCAAATATTGCTCCTTAAAGAAGCATTCTGGGTTAAATTCAAGTTAAGCTCAATAGACAGCATTTGTGGAATAATGTTGATTACCACAAAAATTTATTTCGTCTCATCCTCTTTTTCTTTAAAGAAAAGCACAAATCTGGGTTACGGAGAGGCACTTACAGTGGAAGTGAATGGTGGCCAATTTTTTAACATTAATGTACTGTGATAAAATCACTTACTAACTTTTCTGTGTTATAGCCAATTTTACAACTTTGTTCAATGACGATGTAATGTTAACAAACTTAAAACCCTAAAATGACTGTAAATATTTTGGATGTGCACGAGTAGTCGAATATTTGAATATTCTTTCTGTAATCATTATTCGATTAGTAAAATAAAAGTTTTGCTTTGCTGGCCATATATATAGGTGAGATGCATGTTAAATCCTGAACACACAATCTAAAACTGGCAGTTATAACAGAATGCACTGGGTGGCGCTGTTGAATGTGGACACAAGTTGATCACATTTGATGACGTGTCAGTACGTTCAGATGGACACCAGAAAAGTGCAGCTTGTCAGAAAGCAGCGTCCTCATAGCAACGTAATCCCCATGACACTTCTGTAAACAACAAACATGGCATTCGAGAAAAACTTTGCTAGCTGAGGTAAGGGACGTTCCATCATTTAAACTGGTGTGTATAAATGAGTATAGTTTACTAAGCACATGGATATGCTTGTTTTTCTCAACAAAAACATGACATGAGCTACAATATAAACATAAATATTATATGCCGAGTGTTTATACTCATCCTGTACGTTAACTGTATCAGTCTACTTCATTAGTGGTTTCTTTTTCTCCTCTTTGCGTGAGATTAAATGCTTGTTTAAATGTAAAAAAAACAGCACATGATATAAGCTTGTTTTGATTATAATTAGAATCTTGTTTTTTTTAATGGTGATGCAACTTTATGACAAAAAAAATATTTTTCAACATCTCTTTCTCATTAAATACCTTCATTTAAATAATAGAATATTCGAATATTCGTTATTTTATGAGCTTAAATATTTGAATACAAAATTATTGATGAATGCCCATCCCTAGTAAAAATGGTGATTTAAACAACTTCACAGCTCAAATAAGGAACGAGTAAATACATTTTTGTGTTAATCAACATTATGCCACAAATACTGTCGATTGAGCTTAACTTGTAATAAACCCGGAACATTCCCATGAAGATTCACTGATATGCACTGTAATGTTTCGATGCTTTCAAACCAGCATTGATGCTTTGGTTGTGCTACAGTTATCTTACTAAGGTGTACTTCGTCTTTTATCTTGTTTGATAGGATATTCCTTTTGCCTTTCTTCATTTCCTCCACACGTTTCGGCTGTCCCACTCTCTCCCTCCGCCTCCACAGGAAAGGGACTGCTTGTGTTTGTTCTGTTTTGTACTTTCCTCCAGGCCTTTGCTTGCCATCAAATGTTTGACATTTTCATTGCAGTTGATGCAAGTTTCCACAGGGGAAGACCTGTTATGAAAATCATGGGATCCTCATCGGTGCTAAAGCAATAAACTTGGTTCATTAGATAATGTAAAAATGAAATGAGAAAAAATATGTGAAAATGGCATGAATGTCAGAGCCATGGCATACTAGCTTATTTTACTAGCGTCCCTGCTGTAAACACTAGCTCGGGCCAACATAGTTCTGGTTTAGTGCTGATCTATATAAAGAAAGGAAAGAAAGTTCTTTGGAACAACATGATTGCAAGTAAACAATTACAAAATGTTCATTTTTGGGTGAACTATCCCTTAAAGACTATTTGCTCAGTGGTTGTTTACCCATCAGTCACTAAATCTGGTCATGTTTTTAGTATGTTGGCTACATCCTCCACCAGCTCAGCCCTCAGCAGGGTACGTCAGCTGCTCCATTACTCAACACGAGCGATCGAGGTATGCGGCCTCGTTAGCAGGCAGGCCTGTTTCGCTGGGCAGCTTTATGAGAATCTGGCCAGCATTTAGCTGTTCATCTTCCAAATTAGCATGGTTAGCACATAATTCTGTCATGCTCTTCTGTTCGAGCCAGCCAGCCAGCCACCCACACACCACTCACTCCTGACTCCAAACTTTACTGAGTAGAGAGCCTTTCAGACTTGGATCACTTCATGACCTTGTTGGTCTAAGTTTAAAGATTATAAATGGCTATATATAAGCCTTTAGCAGACTGTACTGTATTTTAAATTAAATGTCAGTGACTTTTTTTATCGAATTGGCCAATTTTACAGTGTTCATGCACTTTAATGAATTTCTGTGTGTTGCTTTAATAGGCCAACAAAAATGTCTAAGGCTGTGTGTAGTTTGTGTGTGGCCCTCTAAACTTAGGATGTCTAGATAGATGTGTATTTGTGAGAGAGCACAAGAGGGAGCTAAAATAATTATGGTACCTCATTCATCATATGTGTCAGATTGAGATAAGGGGCCTCTTGGCTCCACGTAGGGGTGTGTGTTTATGTATGTGTATGTGTGATATTCTGTGTATGGCCTTCCCTGCCCCTCTACACCTACTCACTCTCATTAGACCTCTTCACAGTGAGTCCACACACATACCTCCCCTGCATTACCACAAACTTGCATCATCAGTCTTTCAAATCCTAGACACAAGTAAGACAGCACTCAAACTGACCAGCAGCATCTAGACACTCACAATCTGCTGTTTCCTTTTGTTATAACATACATGAAGTCTCTCAATCACTTTGGATTTAAGGGTAGTACTACATTAAACATTTATAAGGTGTTCTAAAAACAATTCTCTTTGAAAAATATCATTAGTTTGCACAGTTATAAGGCCCCGTTTTAAAATTTTAATAGATATAGCAAAGCAAAGTTTGGCCTTGTAATGCTTTTAATGGCTGAAGTCAATCATTCCATTCATTGTACATGGTGAAAGTGAGCTAAATTTTTTCTGAGTAGTATGAACTTGAAAAAAATAAAATCTTTCAAATACATCAGCAAACCTAGAATGGACCATCAAATGCCGATTTGCACTTCGACATCATGGCCGCACATACAGTCATCATTCAAAACCAGTAGTACCTTACTTGAAATATAAATGCTTAAATGCTCAAGGTGAGTCAGTGAAAGAATGTTGTAAAAGCAGATTTAAAGTCATAATGAAATGGCAACACATTTTACTTCAGTAATGTGACATTTCCAAATTAAACAGGATGTATCATGAGATATTTTTTTTTAAATAAGGCAGCAGTTTAATTTAAATGTTGGGAATTAATTGGATTGTATAAAGAGGGTGTCCCTTAAACGAATAAAGCCAAACATAAATAGGAGTAACTGTCACAGCAATTGTCTGATCAGTTTGCTGACTGAAATAGGTCAATTATAAATTTTTATTTGAACAATCAAAGCAAAAACATTACAAACAACTCAAAACATTCTGAACGTTAAGGCCTGAAATGTAAGCTTTTCCAAAATTGTCAGCCCATTTTGAAATTAGATGACTTTGATTTAGCTTAGTGAGACGCAGATCTGTTTATTCATTTGGAGATGATTTGGAAGCTTCATGAGAGAGGGAGAAGGAGACCATGAGTGTGAAATATGTCTCACGTCACAGACACCCAAAACACACTTTCTGCCAACAGCACTTTCTCTTGTCAGGGGCAGCGATGATCTTTTCAGATAGCCCATTATTTCAAGGGTAGTTGAGAGTTGTTAACAGGAACTTTGGAGCAGCTACACTCACTAAATGAAAACCTGTTGCTTAGATGTGACATTGCTGTCTGTCTCCTCAAGTATTTACTTTTCTAAACAAGGATGAGAAATCACAGAGCAGAACTGAGTGTAGCATATAATGTGAATATACTATATTCTATATATTCTGGAACGTGAATGGACTCTGAATTGCATGGCTCATTTTTGCTGTAGCTTTTCATTGTAATTGCTTCTTAAAGACTCTTTATGACTTAAGAAAATAATTTTTTGTGTAGCACGGCCTGTCAGAAGCCTTCCTCTGCCAGACATTTTAGATTTTTATTAAGACTTGTATGCTTCATTAGGCCTTATGCATTTCCAGATCATTCATCAGCAACACAGCTCTTACTGTGAGAAAGGCATGGATTACAGCAAGCTGTGCACACACATCAATCAACCCTGCAGGAGCGGCTCTCTGTGTGTGTAGATACGCTTGTACATATGCATAAGGAGCTATACCCACATACAAAATGCATACAAAATCATTTTTGACAAATTTAAATACTATAAAATGCACAAGCTGGGGCATAAAACTCATATCAAAGACTTTATTGGAGCGAAGCGATTCACTTGGCAGCCATCTTTATAACACCCTCTGGCAGCTTTTTTTTTTTCTAGTTATGCAATTACAGCTCCTTTCCACTTGAATAGAAAACACCGAAATCTCCAAAATTACTTACAAAGGTTAAATTTCAATAACATATTTCAAATCACTAATAAAATCTGATAACAGTGGTATCACAAATTTTGTCTCTTTTCCTCAAATCTGGCTGAAAATCTGTACACTGCTTTACTTTTTGAGAAGCAAAATTGGGTAAGAAGAAAAGACTTCTGCGTGTGTTTTGTCTTCGCTATGCGCTATGCATATCTTAATTTAAACTGACTGATCTTAGTTAAGGACACTGTGGGCTGTCAGTAAAGGGTTTAACTTTTGACGCACTGAGTAATGTGACAAAACAACATGTCGCAGATCTCAGCAGAGGTTGTCTTCGGGAGAAACACCAACAAAACTACATCTTGTAAGAGTCTCTAGTTTCATCCGATATGCCATTTTGAAAATGTAAGCGGTTTATCACAAAACGGCACACTGTTCAACACAGTGACCACCGACATGGACTATAGGGCTATTTTTCCCATAGAAATCCTATATTCACTGTGATTTATCACATTGAGAATCAATCGTTTCATCCAAAAGCTGAAAATTACAGGGGCTTTATATGGCGTTAGGATGAAAATAAAGTGAATTTCTAACTGTTCTGAGATCTGTGCAGAAAAACAGCATGCTGGAGGTTAAATCATTCATTAAATAGGGAACAAGGGAGCATCCTATACAGCAGGACTGGGCTGGTAATCTGGCATACTGGTCATTTTCCCGGTGGGCGACGCACTTTGGAACCGAGCGGGCCGGTGGGTCAGCCTCGAAACGGGCAGAATGGGCTGCAATAAGCTAAAATGAGCCGTTGCTTTATGCAGAATCTACCACAAAATGGTACCACGATATGCAGAAAAGGACAGCGAACACCCTGTTTAATGTTTAAGGATGTTTAATATTTTAACTGCAATACTGATTAAGAAAATGCTTCTTGCATTGTATTTTACAGAGTTTTCCAGCTAATTCGCATGCACATTCTATATAGTCTTTACTTACTGATCTCACTGTAAATTCGCCAATAGTAGGCTAAAAGTTGCACTGCTGAAATCGGTCTGTGCTTTCCGAAATTTGAAATATTGTCCACCAGTGGCTGAAGATGCAAATGTTGTTGAGTGTATAGGCACGTGTGAGCTCCCATTTTGGGGTAGAAAAATCAGCAAAAGCAAATATTTTATGTAGTACATGATGATATACAGCAAACCGGAATGTATATTTTATTTACTCAACAACCTAACCCAAATCCCAACACTAAACCTTACCATCAGTAAAGTAAAAATAAAAATTTTGAGCTAAAGTACAATGACTGAATCATGCTCACCTTTGTTTATATTAATGGAATTACTTCCTGGTTCCCACAGGACTAGAACTGATGTCTCGTAGGTTGCGCTTGAGGAAATGTGTTCCTTTTTAATTAATGCAAAAATGTATGATGGCGGATGTCGCTTGTCATTAATTCAGTTGAATGGGGTTGATTTCAGGGTTCATGAACTTTCGGAAGCAGCATGTCAATTTCCCATGTGATCATGTTGGCCAATAAGGTGATTGTCCCTTTTCATTTAAAGGTGGGACTTTCTTTCCTACTGCCACCATATTGCGCGTTATAGTTTCTCCAGTTTATTTTTCTATAAGTGGCCCATCTCATCTTCATTATACTGTCTCTGTAGTATAAGTTAACTTACCAGTGCAAAATCTGGTAAATTAAAATGTACTAATGCGAAGATTGTATAGTAACACATACATTTTGAGTTTACGTTGATGCCACTGACAAAGTCATAGATAAAAATAAAAACAGCATACTTTTATGTAATATTGAAATGCCTGTCACTCAAAACCTCCTCTTTTTATCACACATATACACACACCAACACATGCGTGTGCACATGCCTACAGATAAATCAATAGCACTTACTGCAAGTGCAGAAATACACACAAACTACATCATCTTAATCTCCAACGGCCTCAATTCTCCCTCACATCAAGTCATGTCAGATTCAGGGTAAAAGTCAAAACACAGCTTGGACTGTACATCTTCAACACATTCTCCACACTTTATCATCTCGACCACTAATTAATGAAATGCCCTTTCACAGCACATTAATCCAAATGGGCTCTTAAAGGGTTTCAGGAAGATTGTTTCTCTGTTGAAAGCTGTGGATGGAGGTGTTGGTGTTTGCTAGCCCTTCAGCAATGGTGGGAGGCGGGCAGGGAGAGGTCTGTCACATTGCTAACGTTTGATTGGTTCTGTGGGATGGCTTGAGGTGCCCATGAGCATGATTAAAACACATGTTTGGCCCCTTTGTCAGACTAGTTGTACCTGCAGCTGTGGGGACGTTTATACCGCCATGTGGCTGTGCATAGCAATTATGATAATGGAAATTAATATAGGCCCTTTCTCACTCTCCTTCACTTTAGAGAAGCAGTGATTGAACCAGGCTGGACGCGGTGTATAATTGTTTCCAGATTAATGTCACTTTAATCAGAGCTCTTTGAATGTGCACGTAAATAATGAAGCATTGATGTCCATAAAGGGACGATTGCCTTTTTCCCTCTCCCTCCTTCACTCTCATTCTCTCTCTCTAACTCTCTCTCTCTGTATCTCCCACTCAGGACCATCAATGTAAATGAACAAAACTTTGTTGTAATTAGGTAGTAATTGGCTGCCCTCACTGGCATGATTTCAGCTTAGAGAGTGCGTTAGCTGGTGTTTTTATAACCCACTGTGTAATATGGAGTTGATATGCACCACAATCTACCACAACTGCATAAGCACTAGATTTCCCAGACATAACAGTGAGTGTGTGGAAACGGGATACCCAAAGAATTCAATCAGAACGGACTGACTCTCTTCTCACATATACAAACCTCTCAATCAGTGTCAACCACACACTTGTCCTCCATTCATACTTTATACAAGAGTACCTTTCTTAAAGGCATAGTTCACCCAAAATGAAATTTCTGTCATCTTTTACTCACCCTTAACGTCATTTCAAGAATATGACTTACTTTCTTCCATGGAACACAAAAGACAATGTTTAGACAGCATGTTAGGGAATGACAGCCTCAGTTATTATTCACTCTCATTGTTTTGAAAAAATTTTTTTTAATGAAAGTGAATGGTGATTAAGGCTAACTTTCTACCTAAAATCTACTTTTGTGTTCAACAGAAGAACATGTTTCATTTTTATTTTCCCTCATAAAAAATATAATTAATCTAAATGGAGCAACATCATAACAGCCTTGCATATGCTTGTATGAAAAGGCGGCCTTTTATTTAAGATGAATTGATGTGACTTAGCATATGTAATGTTATGATACGCACACAGGGTTTCTCCCAAAGCATTGTCAGAATTCATTTAATTTAGCCACAGGAAGGAGATGATTTCTCTCATACCTTATCCATACAGTATTCCACAAAGACATACATTCACACGCTCTCTTGTTTTTTGTCTGCCCCCACACACACTCACACACACTCAGGGCCTTATTGTTACGAATGGAGGCAGCGAAGCAGACGAGGAGATGCGGATCCAATCGCAGTTCAACTTTATTAAGTAAACAAGCAAGAAAAAACACAAAGGAAAACCCTCAATGGGGAAATAAACATAAAACTAGAAAACACAGGCAGGGAACACACACCAGGCTAACAACATTCAACGAACGACAAGGAGTGAACAAAAAGCAGGGCTTAAATACACAGTGAGTGATGACAGAATGAGACACAGGTGAAAACAATGAACAAAATGGCAGTGATGATGGCAGGTGGATTCTGGGAAGTGTAGTTCTAAACAATGACAAGTGAGACAGTGGAGCTAAACAAGGGACAAAATGAAAACTATGGAATGCAAGGTGACAAAAATGGCAGACAGAGGGCAACAGTGAAACAAGACAAGGAATTCCTAACATAGCCCCCCCTCAAGGATCGGATTCCAGACGATCACAGTGACATAAAACAAAACAAAAAATGTCCATGACTGGGGGGGGAGCTTGAGGTGGGCAGACAGACCAAGGGGGCAACGAGGGGCAGACAGACAGTCCAGGGGGCAACGAAGGGCAGACAGACAGTCCAGGGGGCACAGAAGGCAGGCAGGAAGTCCAAGGGGGCACAAAGGGCACGCAGGAAGTCCAAGGGGGCACAAAGGGCAGGCAGGAAGTCCAAGGGGGCACAGATGGCCACAGGACAGGGACCGGGTCAGGAGGCCTGGGAGGAGGCCACAGGACAAGGACTGGGTCAGGAAACCTGGGAGGAGGCCACTGGACAGGGACTGGGTCAGGGGGCCTGAGCAGAGGCCACAGGACAGGGACCGGGTCAGGAGGCCTGGGCAGAGGCCACAGAACAGGGACCGGGTCAGGAGGCCTGGGCAGAGGCCACAGGACAGGGACCGGGTCAGGAGGCCTGGGAGGAGGCCACAGGACAGGGACCGGGTCAGGAGGCCTGGGAGGAGGCCACAGGACGGGAACAGGGTCAGGAGGCCTGGGAGGAAGCCACAGGACAGGGACAGGGTCAGGAGGCCTGGGAGGAGGCCACAGGACAGGGACCGGGTCAGGAGACCTGGGAGGAGGCCAGAGGACTGGAACAGGGTCAGGTGGCCTGGGAGGCGGCCACAGGACAGGGACTGGGTCAGGAGGCCTGGGAGGAGGACACAGGACAGGAACAGGGTCAGAAGGTCTGGGAGGAGGCCACAGGTCAGGGACAGGGTCAGAACCCCTGGGAGGAGGCCCTAAAGGCGGTGACCTGGAAGGCTCTGGCGGCGGAGCCGTAGGAGGCTCGGGAGGGGGAGCCTTAGGAGGCGGAGCCGTAGGAAGCTCGGGAGGCGGAGCCGTAGGAGGCTCTGGAGGCGGAGCCGAGGGAGGCTCAGCTGAGGGAGGCTCTGGAGGCGGAGCTGAGGGAGGCTCTGGAGGCTCAGAGGCCTCAGGGGGCGGAGCCGAGGGAAGAGGAACCATGGAGTGCTCGGGAGGCTCAGCTGAGGGAGGCTCTGGAGGCGGAGCCGCAGGAGGTTCGGGAGGCGGAGCTGCAGGAGGCTCGGGAGGCGGAGCTGCAGGAGGCTCGGGAGGCGGAGCCGTAGGAGGCTCGGGAGGCTCAGCTGAGGGAGGCTCTGGAGGCGGAGCTAAGGGAGGCTCTGGAGGCGGAGCTAAGGGAGGCTCTGGAGGCGGAGCTAAGGGAGGCTCTGGAGGCTCTGGAGGCTCAGAGACCTCAGGGGGTGGAGCCGTGGGAGGCTCAGGAGGCAGAGCCGAGGGAGGAGGAACCATGGAAAGCTCGGGAGGCTCAGGGGGCAGAGCCGTGGGAGGCTCAGGAGGCAGAGCAGAGGGACGCTCGAGAGGCGGAGCCCTGGGGGCTCGAGAGGCGGAGCCCTGGGAGGCTCGAGAGGCGGAGCCCTGGCAGACTCGAGAGACTTGAGAGATGGAGCCCTAGGAGGCTTGGGAGGAGGAGCCCTGGGTGGCTCGGGAGACTTGAGGGGTGGAGCCCTGGGAGGCTCAAGAGACTTGAGGGGTGGAGCCCTGGGAGGCTCGAGAGGCTTGAGAGGCGGAGCACTGGGAGGTTCGAGAGGAGCCCTGGGAGGCTCGGGAGACTTGAGAGGCGGAGCCCTGGAAGGCTCAAGAGGAGCCCTGGAAGACTCGAGAGGAGGAGCCCTGGGAGGCTCGAGAGGCTTGAGAGGCGGAGCCCTGGGAGGCTTGAGAGGCGGAGCCCTGGGAGGCTTGAGAGGCGGAGCTCTGGAAAGCTCGGGAGGCGGAGCTCTGGAAAGCTCGGGAGGCGGAGCTCTGGAAAGCTCGGGAAGCTCAGAAGGCGGAGCTCTGGAAAGCTCGGGAGGCGGAGCTCTGGGAAGCTCGGGAGGCTCGAGGGGCGGAGCCCTGGAAGGCTCAAGAGGAGCCCGGGAACGGTCGAGGCTACAGGCGCTGGCTCAGGGACGGTCGAGGCTACAGGCGCTGGCTCAGGGACGGTCGAGGCTACAGGCGCTGGCTCAGGGACGGTCGAGGCTACAGCCGCTGGCTCAGGGACGGTCGAGGCTACAGCCGCTGGCTCAGGGACGGTCGAGGCTACAGCCGCTGGCTCAGGGACGGTCGAGGCTACAGCCGCTGGCTCAGGGACGGTCGAGGCTACAGCCGCTGGCTCAGGGATGACCAAGGCGACAGGCACTGGCTCAAGGACGACCAAGGTGACAGGCACTGGCTCACTGACCTCTGAGGTGACAGGCACTGGCTCACTGATTGTGGTATGCGCTGGCTCACTGACTTCTGAGGCGACAGGTACTGGCTCACTGACCTCTGAGGCGACAGGTACTGGCTCACTGACCTCTGAGGCGACAGGTACTGGCTCACTGACCTCTGAGGCGACAGGCACTGGCTGGGTGACTGTGGTATGCGCTGGCTTGGGTTCGCTGACCGTGGCTGACGAGGGCTCTGGCTCGCAGACCGGGGCAGGCGAGGGTTCTGGCTCGCTGACCGTAGCTGACGAGGGCTCTGGCTCGCAGACCGGGGCAGGCGAGGGCTCTGGCTCGCTGACCGTAGCTGACGAGGGCTCTGGCTCGCAGACCGGGGCAGGCGAGGGCTCTGGCTCGCTGACCGTAGCTGACGAGGGCTCTGGCTCGCTGACCGGGGCAGGCGGAGACTGGGGAGCAGAAGCCTTTCCTATTCTCCTCCTCCGCCGGGCGGACGAAGCTGGCAACGCTGGCTCGTTGGCCGTGGTAGGCGTGAAGGGACGAACCACGGGCGAAGGGAGAGTTACCACTGTGGGAGGAGTGGCAGGGTTCTCCTCGATGACACCCACAGTAAACGGTGAACCGCAGGCCAGCAGAGTCTCCTCCATGAACGCGTGGAGCGTCCAGCCGCGCGTTGCCTGTGGCAACCGCTCCTTGAGCGCACTGTTCAGGCTCGCCCGGAAAAACCCCACCAGGTCGGAGTCAGGGAATTCGGTGGCACTCGCAATCGCGAGGAAATCGCGGATGTGGTCCTCCACCGGACGATTTCCCTGACTAAGGCTGAGCAGCTGACAGCTCGCTTTTCGAACCGCTGGATCCATGTTTGGTCGTTCGTTCTGTTACGAATGGAGGCAGCGAAGCAGACGAGGAGATGCGGATCCAATCGCAGTTCAACTTTATTAAGTAAACAAGCAAGAAAAAACACAAAGGAAAACCCTCAATGGGGAAATAAACATAAAACTAGAAAACACAGGCAGGGAACACACACCAGGCTAACAACATTCAACAAACGACAAGGAGTGAACAAAAAGCAGGGCTTAAATACACAGTGAGTGATGACAGAATGAGACACAGGTGAAAACAATGAACAAAATGGCAGTGATGATGGCAGGTGGATTCTGGGAAGTGTAGTTCTAAACAATGACAAGTGAGACAGTGGAGCTAAACAAGGGACAAAATGAAAACTATGGAATGCAAGGTGACAAAAATGGCAGACAGAGGGCAACAGTGAAACAAGACAAGGAATTCCTAACACTTATAATATTTCACTCCCACACTGAGTACTGGTCGGCGCTGCACTGTGTCTATTGTCCTGTTCATTGTCAGTAATTTGTTGTACTGTCCCGTACTTTGCACGTTTGCACGTGCACTTTATATAGGTATATATAGGTATTTTATATAGGTATTTTATTTCGTTGTGTTGTCTCATGTGGTCCTGTGTTGGTCCTTTGTTGTTTTTATGTAGCACCATGGTCCTGGAGGAACGTTGTCTCGTTTTGCTGTGTACTGTACTAACTGTATATGGTTGAAACGACAATAAAAACCACTTGACTTGACTTGACTTGAGAGGCTCAGGGATAATACAGCTGATATGATGACATTGTGAAACGTGAAATAGCAAACATACAGGAGAACTCATAGACTGTATGCCAATCACTGGGTTCACAAATGTGTGTATGTATTTTGAGTGATAATGTCACACAGTTGAAAACTGATTTAGAAGTGCTCAATGAATACTGAACAGGATGCAAAGCAAATAATTCTTTGTGGGTGTTGTTTCTCTGAATGTTATTGAGGGGGGCTATTTTTAACTGTATTTGGTCCTCAGGTTTTTTGTTTTGATTTTCATTTTGTGTAGTTTTTCGTGTTTAGTGTTGTTTTTGTTATTCTAAAAGTTCCAGAAGTTTTCTTTTAGGGTTTGTGTTTAGGTTTATAATTAGTTTTATACAATAATAAAAAGAAGTCTATTGAATGTTCCCATTTAGGTATCTAAAGTAACCTCTGTGTATGTTTGGTTTTGTATGCGTTTCAATTTGACTGTATTTCATAACATCTTTCTCACATCAAGACTGCAGTATATTCCTTATTCTTTGCTGACTTTTTAACACAACCTCTCCCTCTTTTTCTCTGTCTTCTTCTTTTTCTCTGTAAAGCTCACCCGGAGACATATGTCCAAGGTACTGTGTCTTTTCCTCTTCTCTCTCTCTCTCTCTCTCTCTCTCCCCTGAGCTCTTGTGTCCTGGATTGAGGTCTTTATGACATTTTTATGGTGCATTAATAACCTCTTCTCTCTCCTCTGCGTGTCTCTGTTCTACTATTATTGTGATTCTTCATTCGCTGCTTTTTTTTGGGACTGTCAGAAATCCAATCTAATGTCCTCAGCGCTCTCCTTGTCTAATGTTTCAAGTTCAGAACCATCTCACCCCATAAACCCCAACACCAACAACCCCCCACCCCTCAACCACAAAGCCACATCTGCAGTTTAGCATCTCCTTCATGTCATCAAGTCACAGTCTCGTTCATATCTAAAACAACAGAGTCCTAAAAACATTTATTTTATTTTTTTGAAGATGTGTGCAAATGTGTTTATTTTGTAATGAACTACAAGCTGGTAATGTAATTGAGATCAGGACTAGCAGATTATTGTTTACTGTTACTGGAAATTATTTCACAGGGCTAAATCAGTGCTAAGCCAAGTGTGATTCCAGATTCACATACTGGCATATGGTGCATGAGAATGCCAAGAACTTCCAGAAAGGGTTTTAAAAGATGTTTCTTAACTCTTATGGGCTTGCTTTGATACTTGACTGAACACCTCATTATGTTAGCTCTATCGTGGAACATGTTAGTCTCTTTTTTTATTATGTTTTATCACTCTCTTGAACATTTCATTTTTCTTTTTTCTTTTAATTATCTCATTCATATATTACTAAACAGACAAGGCACCTAGAGTTTCTTGGTATGGTATTTATTCATGCCTTGAGTTACACAATACTTATATGCTGTGGCAATCCTCCAGACGGAGTCGTCCAAACTCAAAACAGCTCCCACTCCTCTTTCAACATCTTGCTTTACTCCTCTTTCCTTTCCTTATTCCTTTTATGGTCATTTGCTTTCTTTTCCCCTTTTGTGTTTTTGGTGTTCTGAATCGTCCTTCACTTGTACTCAAGTGCTCAGATTATTTTTGTTCATTTTCTTTCCCGAATTTTCCTTCCTCCTGGCCCCATAATAGGAGAGAGGATAGGATTTAAAGGTAATGCATACCAAAGCCCCAGGGAGACTGTCACCAGCAATCACTCCACTGTCTCTCTGAGCTTTCTTTCTTTCTTTCTTTCTTTCTTTCTTTCTTTCTTTCTTTCTTTCTTTCTTTCTTTCTGTCTCTCATTTCTTTCTTTCTTTCTTTCTTTCTTTCTTTCTCCCTCCTTCACTCTTTTTGTCTTGAAGCACGATGTCAGCGTGTCTATGTTCCAGTCTCCTCACTGTTTTTATTGTGGTCACTTTTCTCTGCCAAATGCATCATTGTTTGTCTTGACAAATTCAAACGCACACACAAACAATTACTGACACACCTGTGGTCCTTGAGTTTTGTTTGGGAATCCTGTGGGTCCTGTCTCCATGCATCCCTGCAGCCTGACCCCTGGTGTTTGTTAGCCAAGCTGCTACCACAATCCTCCTACCCTTCCCTTGCCCTCCCTCCCCTGGCCTCTCTCGCTTTCTCTCTGATTCCGTCCGGCGGAATGTGACCTGGGCAGAAAGTATAGCGCTGGAGGCACACACTCTTCCATAAGCTCAGATGTCCACCCTATACTTTATGCCACTAGGATTCTCTGTATGCCGTAGCTTCACATGGATGATATTGTTGAGTTATTATTCTCTCACTCTCTGTCACTATTTCCCTTCCTTTGATCTCTGTTTCTAAATTAAATTTTCTTTCTTTTATTTATTTATTTTTTATTATTAATTCTCATTTGGACTCCTCAATCTGTTCATTTTCTTTTTGGGTTTTACCTTAATTTTTCAAACTTATGCCATTCTTTTTGAATTGATTGGTTGGATTGTGTGTGTCGAGTGAGCATCTTATACATCCATGTGAATTTACAGCCTCTGTGCATCTCACTAGGCCTGTATGAAGTCCAGCGTCAGTCTGTGTACACCTCTAAACCTACGTTCATTCACGGTGATCACAGTGTATCTCTGTTTGGACTATTGTCCATTTATTTGTGTTTCACAAGTCGAAGACTCATTGTGTCCTACTGCTGCCACGTATGACCACACTATTGTATACCGTTCACATTAAGAAATACTTACACTCATACAAATACAATCACACAAATATTTATAAACTCACACATACGTAAACATATCCAAACTAGCATATGACAGCTCTATCTATCTCTGCAGAGGGATGCCCAGGTCTGTGCAACAGTAATGGCCGCTGTACACTGGACCAGAATGGCTGGCATTGTGTCTGCCAACCAGGCTGGAGAGGGGCCGGCTGTGACGTTGCCATGGAGACACTCTGTGCAGATGGCAAGGACAATGAAGGAGGTGAGGTCACTGGTGACTGTGTGAATAAACATATACAATTTAAATGGGCTCAGCAGAATTAAAGCATCACACAGAAATACATATGGAAATGCATGTGTAAATATTAGATAAATATTTTGGCAATGATAATCGGGTCATAGTGGATTAGGTAAATTTGCATATTTAACTGTTCATTTGCAGAAACTGACTTGCTTTGACATTGTAATCTTACCCTCAGTGAACATCATGATTATGACATCATAAAAAGATAATAGAATGTGCAGTCTTCAAAAGAAGTGAATATGTGTCATGTAGAATAGAGAACTTATATAGCCATAAGCACATATACAATGTAGTTTTAGTAGCTTTATCCTTCTGTACATTCAGAAAGTGACAAAACCTCCCTTTAGCTTAATTTTGTTTAGTTTTTGGTTCGTTAAGTTCAACAATAGACAGAATAACGATATACAATAAATAATAAATAAGGTGCAGAACGTATGTGGGTAAAGAAATGATATATAAAGTACAGGTATGTGTGGTTTAAGAAAACTATATGTAAAGTTTGTGAAGTGTTTATGTCAAACTATAAAAAGTTTAGCAAGTTTCTCACTATGGTCTCCCTAACCCAATCCATAATGTTTTTCCTTCTCAAAAACCTTAGTCAATGGCAAAATTCAAAGGCATGGCTCTATGACCAAAGACATGTAAATATAAAAAAAAACACGTATTGATCAATCACTAATCTCAATAAAATGGTGGTTATGGCCCGTCGAATCTCTCTCTCTCATTTCGCCACACATCACCTGAACACATTTAATTGCCTAAGTCTTAAGGTTCTCTTATAGCTCCACGAATATCAGAGCATCTCTCTTTTGAAATTGGGTTCGTTTGAATAGCAATTACAAAGAGGGACAGTACTGTAAAAAGATGAGAATACAGACATCGTTTGAACGCTTGACTTTTATTTTTTCATCCAAAAACATAAATACTTTTCTCCTTAAATACATATACATATCCAAAGGTCCCATTATGTGACCTCTAGTATAGTTTGACCTGGATAAGCTATGTTAACAAATTCCGCTATCTGTGGAGGAACCTTTTCATGTACATGTTGACTTTGGTCTTGATGGACCGGATTTAAAACAGTGTGAGAGTTATGAGAGGTCCAGATCTCACATGAAGTTGAGTGATGCTTTTGGCAGGGGTTGCAGGGACACTCGTAAGGCAAAACAAACAGTCAGACACTCTGACTCTATCTCCGCAGAGCAGTGTCAGTGTCAGAATTGGTCTCCTGCTGATTAGCGCAACAAAAGTGTGTGTTTGTGCGTGTGTGTTTGTGTTTGCACATGTGTTCTTTTACAACCCCCTTGTGACAGCGTGCCAGATGTACGCAGTGCTTTTTAGAAACTAGCTGAGATGGATGGCAGAAGTTTATGGCACTTACCTGCAGGAGATCAGATCGCATTTCCACACAAAACATTAACCACATATTTACTGAAAGAGGAGAGAGAGAGAGAAAGTCTTGACAGTGTGAGAGAAGTAAGAAACTGAGGGGGAGTATATCGCGCTCATGTCTTCTGACCCTAAAGGTGAGAGAAAAAGAAAGAATTGGGGGATGGTGTATGGTGCACAGATGCAGAACCATTTAGTGTCTCCTCTTTTATATTCACACACTATAAGCAGTGTGACGTGACCTGTAAGTGAGGATACAGGATATAGTGTGAGATTTTTTAACACTTAGCACCTCATATTTTTCTTTGTTTGTTATTTTATTTAATTTTATTGCATGTGTGGTATGTCATATGTGTGTGTTGAGGGTTGGCTACATTGTGTTGACCAAATGTTTTAATTACAATCTAATGATGCTAAAATGTTTCAGGTTAGGTTTAAAAAATGTATAGAAAATATGTGTGTGTTCTGTTCATCCAAAAATGAAAAATCTCTCATCGTTTACACACCCTCATGCCATCACAGATAAGTATGAATTTATTTCCTCAGCAAAACACAAAGAAAGATTTTTGAAAGAATATTTCAGGTCTGTTAGTCCTCACAATGCAAGTGAATTGTGACCAGAAATTTAAGGTGGAGAATGATAGTAAAAAAGGACTAAAGATATTTATATGTTTCTCACCCACACCTGTCATATTGCTTCAGAAAATATGGATTTAACCACAGGAGTTCTGGCCACCATTCACTTGCATTGCACTGACCAACAGAGCTGAGATTCTTCTAAAAGTCTCCATTTGTGTTATGCAGAAGAAAGAAAGTCATACACATATGTGATGGCATGAGAGTGAGTAAATAATGAGAGCATTAAAATTTTGGGCTGAACCTATCCCTTTCAGAGATGTCCTCATCTGGAAAAACTACCAATATTCTTTTATTATTAATAGTTGTATAAAAAAGTAAAATGTTTTCTTATAGAGCTGGGTCTACGGATGTGGGTTAAGTCAATAGTAATTATAATTAGCTTTATATAAAAAGTAAAATATTTTAAAGTTAATGGTATGTTCATTTGTGTGTGCGTGCAGATGGCCTGGTGGACTGTATGGATCCTGACTGTTGCCTGCAGAGCTCGTGCAAGACTCAACCCTTCTGCCGTGGCTCTCCTGACCCCATCGACATCATCAGCCAGAACCAACCAGTCAGCCCACAGCAAGCCGCCCAGTCCTTCTTTCAGCGAATCAGCTTCCTCATCGGCTCAGAGAGCACGCATGTTATTAACGGAGACAACCCCTTCAACAGAAGGTAGGTCTGCACTCAATATGTACTGCAGTTTAAACCTGGAAAAGAATAGTGAGGAGTGTGCTTGGTTATGAGCTAAAAAAAACTAACATAAAGAGCAGCACTTGTTCATGGCATCTTGTGATGTGAATTTTATGAATTGCACATGTCTAATTATTTCATTGGCAGACGCAAAGTATATGGAATGTTCTCATTTTGCTATAGTCATCCAAGTTCTGCTTTGCCAGTGATCATATGCTGTAACCACCATTACAAAAATAATAAAACAATTACTCCCATGAATGGCTCCTTACTGCCCTCTTAAAGGAATAGTTCACCCAAAAATGAAAATCAGATTCCTGCCTCCTCCTCCACATGACACGTGACCTTACCAATGAGCTAACGTCATCCCTTTCATGAGCGCACAAAGATATGTACGGAAGCAAACCTTTGTAGTTAAAAATTATATAAGTATTGTTTTGTTTCTAAAAATAATAAATCGTTTGGGTTCAGAAGATTGTCGACTGAAGTCGTGTGGATTATTTTGATGCACCCTAAATATGCATTTTGGACCATCAAAAAAAGTACAGTTTAAAGGAGGAGGCCTGAAATGAAATCCTAAAAATCTTAAATTCTGTTTTGATGAAGAAAGAATTATCAGCAAATGTTCATGTTTGGGTGAACTATTCCTTTAATGAATTTATACAGTTGCCATGGAAACAGATGTGCTGACAAAACCTCGTAAGAAGCGAGTGACCTGGGTTTCAGAGAAAAATGTTTTTTTGAAGTTGCATTTAAGTGTAACTTACACTTAATTATGTGGTTTGATTTGCATTGTGTATGTGAGAACACCATTACAGTGATTGGGAAGAGATGTTGGATCTGATAATATCCCGCTTGAATAAGCAGTGCTATTAATTAAGTTATCACATCCAGAACTAAGCATCTTCTCTCTGTTTGCCTGAATGGATATAATAATTTCTTAGTTGTCATGGTCAGCTGCCTTTATGGCTCCATTCTACCTTCCTTTTTCCTTTCGCTCTGTCAATTAAGTGCCTGGTGCTGTTTCGAGTTCCTCTTCGCAAATCTGCTTTTTTGTACTTGTAATGTAATTTCCTTCATTTTGTGGCTGACCACTATTCAGTGACCGCGTAAGCTAATATCTGTGGAAACAAGGGCCTGTAACTGGATAAAAACACAGCAGGCTGACTGATGTTCTGCGACATTACATGTGCTTTTAGTCACATTTGTATTTAAATAATGATACTTGGTAATAATGCAATAACGATCAGTTTGTTTATCTCTTCCCCTGCCTCTCTTGCATAACTCAAGGCACATGTTCAGTTAAGATTGAAATCTCATTGAAGTTAGCTTGATTACTCTCAAAAATAGCTTGGCAAACTGTGATTTGGTCATAACAAATAATACGATTAGCTACAACAAAGAGTTAGACCAAATAGACCAGATGCCGGTGCCCCACATGCGGGGACATTAAACCTTAAAGTGCCTCTGTGGTAAGATAAAGACAAATAATCTGATAAGGGGAGGTGTAGGCTAATGTAATTTAAAAATAAATGCACAAAGCCACGCAGGGCACATCTGTGCAGAATATGGGTCATTTTGGCTCGGTAGTGTGTTTGGCAGTCACAGAATGTAACACAACCATGCGCACCAGACTCCTTCATCCTCCCTGCTCTTGATGAAATAGAGTAATGTCTCCTTAAATAATATAAATGTTTAAATAAACATTACAGTCTCTGGCTTTTGGATTCATTGTGAAGAGTTGAACTTCGATTTTTGTATCTTTGTCCTTGGCCTATTTTAGTTTTAAAGGTGTTGAAGGAGTTATGGCAATGAAAGGATAGAAAAGATATTTGTTTTGGCTGACTAAAGAAAGCCCCTTACTGAGTATACCTATATATCTCCAAGCTCCGAAAGAAAATCAAGCAAAAAATAAAAAAGGCAGTGCTCATCCTAAGGGTAACTACCTATTGATTCAGGGCATAAATGTTGTAAAACAACACGCCACTAGAACAAAAGTGCCAGCACACCAGTTTTCTGGAATTAAATGTCCGTCACATACCGTACCTGTATGCTAGCCGCCTTTCTCCAGATGTTTCATCAATGTCATCTTCAACCGTCCGTTCACCCGAGCACCTGGCTCCCCAAACCCCTGCCTGCATAAATGAAAATATCTTGTTTTCATTTTGCTACATCTTCCCCAACACTATAAGTGGCCTTTTAAGAAGATTAAGCGTCTGTGTGGTGCTTGTTGGCAAAATGGAATGTGTTTTATGGAGTGAGGTTTGGATGGAAAACAACTGGAGCAGTCAGGGGGTCAGTGCTCCAAATAAGCAGAGCAAAGTGCACATTTGTGACCCCTTTAGGAATAAAAGAATAACCCTGAGCACCTTTGGTAGATATCCACCTGGATCCAGCCTTAATCCTTGTGATAGCAATATCATGAAGGTTATTCTTAGAGTGAGGGAGAAGGAAAGGTCATAAAGAGTTAGAGACAGACAGAGAGAGAGAGGAAAATAACAACCTAGGTAAACTATACTGCAACATCATTAACAACAGACTCCTCCACTTTCTCACAGACAGAAATGTCCTGAGCAAATGCCAGATTGGCTTCCAACCAAAATATCACACATCAGACCATATTTACACTCTACATACTCTAATTAAAATGTTCTCATGTTTTGTTGACTTCAAAAAAAAGCTTTTGGCTCAATTTGGAAAGAGGGGCTTTTGCTTCAGTTGATCCATTGCAGCATCGGATAAAAATCAGTGTACACTAACAATAAATTTGCTGTCAAAATTGGTAACAAACACAGATTTTCTCCCTCAGAGTCGTGGAGTGAGACAGGGCTGTAGTCTGAGCCCTACACTATTCAATATATACATCAATGAACTGGCGAGAGCTCTAGAACAGTCTCCAGCACTCCACTAGACACTGAAGTCAAATGCCTCCTGTTTGCAGATGATCTAGTGCTGCTGTCGCTGTCTACAGCTGCATCAAGACCAACTGCACAATTTCTGCCAAACATGGGTCTTGTCAGTTAATCTCAAAACGACAAAAATAATGATATTCCGAAAAAGACCCAGTCGCCAAGAGCAACACCATAACTTCAAATTAGACAACATGACCTTAGAACACACTCAGAACTACACATACCTTGGAATAAACATCAGCAACACGGGACACTTCAACAAGGCTGTGAACGACCTGACAGATTAGGTACAAAGTGCTTTTTACACTATTAAGAAAAACACCTTATAATGCATGCAGAGCAGAATTAAGAATGCACCCACTACATTATATTTACATTTAATGTACCCACTAATGTAATATACATGTACCCACTAATCATTACAATTTAAAAAAGAGCCATTCAATTCCATGCCCACCTAAAATATATATGATACACAAACCCTTCACCACTAAGATACAAAGAGCTAGCCCCAGAGACACCCCCTTCGCCAGTTGGTCTTAGAGCTGACTTTACAATCTAAAACAAGTCCAGCTAAACCCCAGAACAAAACAGCTGCTAGACCAAATAAAATTATTCAGAAACAAAAAGAAAAATTGTCACGACTGAAGCTTAGGCAGGACCCGAACGCAGAGCAAACAGCAAAGGCTTTATTAATACAAAAATAAACAAAGACAAAAACTCATACCACCCAGAAGGGTAAAAATTAGGAAATGGGTGTGCTGGAGGAAAAAGGAAAACGCACACAGGACCGACTGGACGGGGAACAGGACCAACACGAACAAGACTTGAAGAACAAAAACCAACAAACAAGACGAACTGGCACTGTTCATACATACGCGGAGACTAAAATAGGGAGAGAAATCAAACAGGTTAACAAGCAGTGCAAGTGTGACTAATGAACTAATAATAAGCAAACTATGAGGTGTGGTATGACGCAAGACTGAGAGACACATGGCAATACAGAAACAAAACAAAGCCATGTACTCTCATGAATAAGCAGACACCCGAATGGCACGAGCGCATATCACCAAGATAATAGGCAACATGCACTCATACCAACTGACAGATAAGACAAGAGAATGTACGGCAATGCTAACAAAGCATGCAGTGCATCCTCACACTAGACCAAGCCGGAGCATACATTGTGAGGCAAACACCACACGATGCACGGAACAGGCAATAAAACAAGACAGGACACCTGTGCAAGAGTTCAGCCACACACACACACCCGACACCTCAGACCGAAGTGACTGAACCTCAATACAACGTAAAGACAGCTTGCGACCCGGGGATGTAGCACAAATCGCGTCCGTAGTTATAAAAGACAGACACTGATTATTGATGCGAGTGCATCCCGCCAAGGTGACATAAGCACAATCCACTTATGCCAATACAAGACATGGAACATGAGTGTATGGTAATAGCTGCCACAATTACCTTATCGTAAAAAGTGTCAATTACAGCATCTTCTATGCACTTTTTAATTTTTTGGGAGGTTTGGTTTGGTTTGTGTTTTGTTTTGCAGTGGCTGACCATTGAAACCAAATATCCAGTGGTATGTGTCTGATTTATTAAAGGGATAGATCACCCATAAATGAAAATTATCCCATCATTTACTTTACTTACTTTAAAGATTTTTAGAAGAATATCTCAGCTCTGTAGGTCCATACAATGCAAGTGAATGGTAAATCTATAAACCTATATCTTCAGAAGTGATGTAATAGGTGTGGGTGAGAAAGAGATCAAAATATAAGTCCTTTTTTCTCTAAATCTCACTTTTATGTCAGAAAGTCGTGTAGTTGGTGTAGTAACTGCACATTGGCTCTGTAGGCCAGTAATATTAGGGGTGAAACAGAGAGATATACAGCTCTGAGGAGAGTGAATTACATCATGCTTTTAGGACAGTCAGGCTATGGTAGCTGACAGTGGGCACTGTTGTTTTAATAACTCACAAAGCAAATGGGATTCCTGAGTTATGGTCACATCAAGAGAAACGGGGGCATATTTATAGAATATTTACCTGTGTGTGCAACACTGGGGTTCCCTTTACTTCCCTAATTCACTTACTTCCTATATCCCAGCTCAAAGTGAGGGGTGGCACACTTTGATTCACTGCCGCTCTGCTGATTAGCAGAAAAGCAGTAATGACCTGGAAAATCAGCCAGTAAGTACATAAAGGTGTCCTTAGCACTGTGGTGAAGTGACTCTCTGCCTTTCTGTCATTGATTAACAGCTGAAGTAGAGCTCTTCTGCTCATTCTGGCCCAATACAACCCAAGCTCTGATTGTCTTTGTTGCATTAGTCAAGCACATGCTCAATTAAAGGCATAGATCACCCAAAAAATATATATATTTTTTTTCAATTTATCCTCATGTTGTTCCAAACATGTATGACTTACTTTCCTGTTAGTCGCAGTCACCATTCACATTGATTAAATGGAACAAATTGCAACAAAAGTAAATGGTGACTGAAGCTAACATTTAACTGAATCCATTTTCATTTTTGGTAGGTCCCAATGCTGTTATACAGTACAGTAACACTCTTGGAATGCCACTTGTCCTATCAAATTAGAGGAATAAGTAGGATTTGGTGGTATTTCAAGTATGTTTAGTTTTATTTCCCCTGGGGGGGGTGAGGATATTGTAAACAGTTTCAGTCCCTCAAACACTGGCTTTTTTCACATCGATCCTGATGAAGCTCCTCAATGGAAAAGCTGCCTTGGGATTTCAGGGTGTAAGAATCCCACTGCAGCCTTTAGGGGACTGAATTATGACTGTCTGTAGAGACAGGGGCAAAGGAGGCACATAAATAAGCATGGGGTGAGTGTATGTACGAAGGAGAGAGACTGTGTGGGCCTAGACTAGAGAGAGACTAGCCTGCTAGTTATTTACTGTGGATTAGACATTTTAACGTTGCAGCAAAAGCTTAGTGATTCCATGTTCAGTCAAGCTGTAAATCATATTATTAGAGTGCTTGTGTGTTTTCTTAACAACTATGTGTGTGTTTGTTTTGCAGCCTGGTCTCCATTATCAGAGGGCAGGTGCTTACAGCAGATGGGACACCCCTGATTGGAGTCAACGTGTCATTTGTGCACTACCCAGACCACGGATACACCATCACACGGCAGGATGGCATGTATGTTTAAAACACATACACAAACACGCTCATAAGTTCCATAGTGTTTCTGTCCTTGAAAAATTGACTGAATGTTATAATGCAGCATAGAGTACAGATATCCCCAAAACCATCTGTTTAGCTACAGTAGCCTATGTTAAAACAGTGAATGCATAAATGTGTGAACACTTTGATAGAATACACACCCACTTAGTGATCCACAACAGTTTGTGTATGCATGTTTTTTATAGTGCACTGTCTTATCTACCAAGATCATCTCATGAAAATGTCAGCCATTGCTTCAGGAAGCAGTGCTTTAGCAAACAGCCTGTTTAAAATGCATTGGATTTACAAGTGGGGAATCAATCAGCCAATGGGCCGCACTCCCATACTGTTAAACCAATCCCAGTATTAATAAGAAGTCGCAGCACTGCAATCTTGAAGGTCTCAGGACTGTAACCAGCACAACTCTTTTAGCAGACATCTTCTTTGTGCTAGGAGGCTGGTAGGACCCACCACCAAGGTTTGTCATTGTTTCAACAAATCGTTGATTTGTAAAAGAGAGCAATTATTACTGGAATTGAAATGTGGTTTTGAACTGAATAAAACTAAACTGAATTGATTTGAATACAATTTTGAATTTGATTTGAATTCAATGGAAATAAAGATAGAATAATCACAGGGGAAAAAAGGGGGATTTTAGGGGCAGTTGGTGGACTGAACGGGTTCAGCTCATAGTTGAATTCAGTAACAGATGAATAAAAAATTGAAATAGTCTATGCTTCTCTAAGTAGTTCCAAACCAATTTCACTTCTTTCTTTATTTTTTTTATTTTTATGAAACACAAAATGTGACATTTACGTCATACCCAATGCAACAAATCTAAAGGTGCCATATTTTATTTGAGAGCTACAGCGGGGGTGATGGTTTTCAGAAGTCTTGTAATACATTGCATTAATCATATGAACCATGTTTTTGGTACTTTTCTGGTGCTTTTTTTTTATAATTTTAGAACTTAGTATGCTTCCCCAATCATTTTCATTTAGGGCTCTCGATTTTAATTGAAGTAATTGCATAATATGCCAATGAATTAATAAAATGTATCACAATTCATTGCATATATAATTATATGCTGTGGAAGGCTGTCAAATAATTTCAATATATAATGATTAAATAATTAGTTATATTTAAACAATTATAAATATAAAACACATTATAAACATAATAATTTAGATAATTTAAATGCATTACATTATATTGGAATATGAGTAAAGCTTTGATAAGGCAATACAAAAATTGGCTTTAGAAGCCTATATATTGTTTATTTCCATATTATCAAACATAAGCTTATTATTGTCCTACAGTTCACAACAATCCATTTTGCATTTGAATTCGTCAATCTGTCCGAGATAGATTTATATTAAGGGCTTATCTAAATACTTGTCAATGTACATATGCATCAGAAGGACGCTTTTGGAACATCTCACTTTGGTTGTGTCCAGGGGTGGGGCCAGAAGGGTGGGTCCTAAAAATGAGCTTTGCCATCCCAACTCGGACCCCGCTCACAACCTGGAGACGATACAAAACGGACCTGTCCATAACGCGCATGGTCCATAACATCGTTCCGCCCATGTCTAGCAGGACATCAGTAGACAAATGGTTTCTACGATCTACTTAGGCTTACGATGCTATTGGGAAATGCAGCCACGGTTGTTTTAAAAAAATTATCTTTTGTGTTCAATGGAAGAAAGTAAGTAATGTGGGTTTGGAGTAATATGAGGATGAGCGAATGGATTTGAGTTTTTTTGTTGAAGTATCCCTTTAAGTGAGAAGAGAGTGTGAGTGGCCACATCAACACAGAGCAGAGGAGTTTGACTGTGACAACGTACCACAGAGATAGATTGAGAGAGAAGAGTGAGGTGCTAGAAAGAGGCTGCCAGAGATGTTTAATAGAAAGCGTGATGAGAGAAGAGATTGTTGGACTGGAGGGAGAAGACCCAGACTGAAAGAGAAAGGGAGGGAGAGGGTGCAGCGGGAGGATATAGATAGCAGGAGTGTGTCCGAGATTAGCCTACTCAGCCAGCTGTTGCAGCTCTTGAACACCACAGCGGGGCAAGCTGTAAAAATGGCAGCGGATAATCATGCCTACACCTATTGCACATCCACTTAATCCAAGAGGGAATCAAAGTACCAGCCACGCAGCTGTTAGGCTCCAATCACCACTATCATCTCCTCCAGCGCAGGGTTACTAAAGTATTGCATTTTGTATTTTGTTTTTCTTGCTTTAATTTATTATTTCAGGGCTTCCATAGTTGATGAGTTAACTGATATCTTTTGTTTATGACATTATATTTATCTCATCTAATACTTTCTAGTGGTTTTTTCATGTTTAATTAAGGTTTTTTTTTAATCAAAAACTATAATTCAGTTTTGATTTTCTTATTTTACATTATCTTTTATTTTTATTTGATACAAATGCAAAACTAAAATTATTTAGCAGTCATTTTTATTTATGTTTTTTTTCTATATACATGTATATTATTCTTTTCTATTTTATTTTCAATTTGTTTTCATTTTGACACTGTGATTGTTAATTTTACTATTACTATTGGTTTTTTTTTCTTGATTAATGAAGGAAAAAGTAAAACTAAGAGTTTTTTTTTAGACATTTGGTGTCTTGAACATTTATTTTACTTTCAGTTTGACAAGTCGTTGACAATAATAACACTGCTCGCTGTACGTTTGTTTGTGTGATTATGAGTTCAAGTGTGATCTGTTTATCTTTACACTTCTATATAAAAATGTCCCCCCCCAGCAGCCTTGCAGAAAATCTGAATGTAGGATTGTATGTCCAGTGTCTGACTCATTTCCTTTCTAATAAGTCTCTCATGGCAACCCAGGGAGACAGAGCCAAGAGAGAGTTTTTGCTTTCACACAAAAGGATTGATAAAAAGGCTCAACCACATTATCATGCATTTTTCCCCATGGCAGGGCCATGTGTCAGGAAGGAGATGGCCTTTCTTAGAAACACTTGGCTCAGAGAAGAACTGCTTTGGGATCAGGGAGGTTAAAGGAAGAGACAATTAAATCAGTTCAAGCAATCAACTCTCATGTCTAATTCATTTCAGTTACTCACTCTATCACCTCTGCAGTACATTGCATGCATATTGCATATCTAATGAGGAGGACATTAAAATCCTTAAATCATTCAAAAGTTTTTCTGTGTGTGTGTGTGGTTCTCCTGCAATAGTTTAAAAAGATTACTGTTTGATGAGTTTATATGGTGGAATATTTGTATTATGTGTTAATGATTTTAAGTGCATCTCTGTCTATGAATTTTAATGAAAATAATGTATGTAATTCTTTGTATTTTGTCATATCTAGTTGATCCTAAATGGGTAGTTCTGCCAAAAATCTCATTATTTACTCACCTTCATGATATCCCAGTAGTGTGTGACTTTCTTTTTTACACATTTGAAGAAAAATAGAAAAGTGTCTTAGCTCAGTAGGTCCTTAAAATGCAAGTTAATGGAGATTTCTCTTTTGAAGCTCCAAAAATCACACAGTCAGCATAAACGTTATCCATACGACATCAGCTGTTAAATAAATGTCTTCTAAAGTGACACAATCACTTTTGGTTTGAAAAATATAAATATTTAAGTACTTTTTTTTTAAACTCTTAAATTAAAAAATTTACGAAGAAAATCTAGATAAACTAGTCAAACTTAATAATCTGTTATTTGGTTGATGAACGATGATTTGTTCCCTTCCCTATCCTAAATATTTTTCATGTTTATTATATGAGCTGATCACAATTGTTTAATCTCTGCAGGTTTGACATTCTGACCAATGGCGGAGCTTCACTGACACTGAGCTTCGAGCGGGCTCCATTCCTGACGCAGTTCCGTACAGTATGGATCCCATGGAACATCTTCTATGTGATGGACACCCTGGTCATGAAGAAAGAGGAGAATGACATCCCAAGCTGTGATCTCAGTGGCTTTATCCGGCCTAGCCCCCTCGTTGTGACCACGCCCCTTTCCACATTCTTCCGATCCTCACCTGAGAAGGGCCCCATCATTCCAGAAACACAGGTAGGGCTCAGTTCAACTCCTGAATCCATCCCATCCAGCCCGACATTGCAACATTGGCTTGACCAATGGTATGAGACTAGGGCGGGACTGTCTATTTGTCCATCCAATGGAAGAGGAAAGCATATTTGAAAACATTAAATATTTTCACAATTCCAGCTTGAAAGACTATAAAATAAGAATATTTAAAACAGTGGACTGCTCTTAAACATTTTTTTTTTCTCTGTCTAATCAAGCATTCAAAAATTCTTATAGTTTTAAAAGATTCAAAAATTCTCCATGCAGTGATTCTGCTGACTTGCTGAGCCATAATGCTCATGTGGGTGAAGCGTCTGGCTTGCAACATGTCTCCATTCCTTCCATCTATTCCCAATAATTTCCTGTCTATTATTTACTAATAGTGGCATAAAAAAAAACTAAACTGAAAAATTTTAGTAAAAACATTCATAAAATTCCTTAATTGTTTAACTGGGTTTAAGGTGAAACAAATGGACACAAATTGTGCAGAGAATTGTGTATCATATGGCAGTAGTCAGTACAAGTAGTAGAGGGTGTAATCTACATTGAGTCTAGACGTACTAGAGTCTGGGATGAAGTGCTGTACACTGTTCAGTCATTCAGAACACAAGGAGGCTTTGAGAGCAGAGATGGCACTAAGAAAAGGCTGGAGACAGCCTGTTCCTTGCCCTCAACCTGCACCCAGCATATAGTACTCCGAATAAAAGAGTTTTGAATCTTAGTGTGTAAAAATTAACCACAGTCATCGGTGCAACCCCACATATTGAGGAACAGGGTAGGGAGGGTTATTTTTTAAATGTATTCCACTACAGATTACAGAATACATGCTGTAAAAAATGTAATTTGTAAGATATTCCGTTAGATTACTCAAGGTCAGTAACGTATTCTAAATACTTTGGATTACTTGGACAAAATACACGTTAAAAATACATTCTCTGAAAAACCGGAATATCTTATGCGGTGTTGTTTCTAAAACAAGATTAATCAAATTGATCTTGTTTCAAGGATTTTTAGATATTTTTACAGGAAAACAATACAAAAATATCAAGAATACTATTTGTGTACTAATAGCAAAGGTCTTACTAGAAATAAAGAAAATATGATCAAACATGAATTTGGAAAAAAAACAATTATCGTGCCCGGTAACATGTGCATGTAAAATGGCTAGAAATAACATTTTAACTTACATGAGGTTTATTCTCACACACTCTCTTTTTTTGTTTCCTTTGATAGTCAAAATTCACACACAAACACACTTTTCCTTATATTATATTTATAAAACGACTCAACCTTTAAGATGGTCTTCACACTGGTCAATGTATGGCTGTAAAAATGAAAGCTGGGCCCACATCAGACAGAAAAGAAAAGGTCACTTAGTTTGCATCTTGTGCAGAACAATTTTGAAGGTCTTAAAGCAAACTTTTGCTTTATAAAGAAAGAAAAACATTCTTCAAAATTGAATTCCTCAGTCACTACACTGTGCCATGTGAAAAGAGTACTATTGTTGAAAGAGATGTTAAAACAACTTGGCACTGTCCTGTCTATTTCTGCCTCTCTCTTTTTTTCTCTTCCTCCCTACATTGTATCCAGATGTGTATTTGATCCCTCCCTCTATAACCAGGCTTTTCCATTCTTACCTCTCTGCACCATGTAGCAGAGGGGAAGATCCCCTGTTATGCAAGCATGCAGGGCCAACACATATGCTGTCTTACGAGTTTGCTCCGAGACATAAAGGAGAAACATTGTTTCCTTATTGTCAGCAGCCAAATGGCCACACTCCTCATCCTATGTTTCTTCTTGGTCCCAACAGGGGCATCTATCCCCTCCATTGAACCCCACTCATCATAGTACATGGGTCCTGATTTGAATTATAGCTTGCTTTGAAAGGAACTCTAAGCTAGAGTTGGAATGATACCATTTTTTCTCTTCCAGTCCGATTCCGATACCTTAACTGTGGCGCTGAGTGCTCCAGGAAGTCTGTGCTTGTGTGCTTGTGTGTTTGTTTGTTTGTTTGTATGGAAGCCCAAGAGTGCCATTTACAAAAGAATGAAGGAATAAAGTATCACTCTATTATTTTGTAAATAAAAATTTGAATAAATAAACCAATTTATAAATGGACAAATAAATAGACACATTTAAATGTGAATAAATAAACCATTTAAAAATGGACAAATAAATAGACACATTTAAATGTGTTTATATAATTTGTGTATTTGAATGATATATATAGCAATAAAAAAGCACGTTAATAATTCTTTTTTAAATGCACCTTTTAAATTGTGTTTTTAAAAGTATTTGGCAATTTCTTTTCTTTATCCATTTGCCAAATGCTTCTTTTTATTATTTGACTTTTCCTTTTCTTTTATCCTTTGTCAACCCATACCATCTGAAGCCCAGGAGTGACAATTAAAAAAGAATGAAGGAATACATTATAAATCTATTAAATAGAAAATAAAAACTTGAATAAATAAATCAATTTATCAATGGACAAAATAAAAAGACATCTTTAAATGTGTTTATTTAATTCATGTTTAAAAATGTAATTATATTTATGAATACAATTGTGCATTAATAAATCATATTTATTTTAATGTATAAAATGTCATTAAAAGTCTTTTAAATGCACTTTTTTATGCACATTAACAAATCCACTTTCCCACTGGCCACTCTAAGAGGATGTAAGACGGACTGCCATTGGATGAAGGTATGAGCAGTTTACGTGATATTATTGGATTTGTGAAACCCGTAAATAAGAATGCTTGTTCACTGTTGCTGTGAAATGCTGAACACGGCCCTACCTGAGCGTGCATGGTGATATGTGTCCAGGATGGGAGCTATTAATCTTGATGCTGTCAGAACCAGCCACCCGACCCGTGCCCTGAAATTAAATGGTGGACATTCTAGATGGACATTCTTGAACTTATACTGAAGAAAATGCACATCCCCTTTCAGTTATATAACATTCATTTTAAAAACACTGTATGATCATCTTGATCATCACCTCGGAATGATGGCCAACTAATTATACAGAGAAGGCAAGCAAGCACACTTTTGTGAACAAATGTTAATGTTTAAACTAATGTTGTGTATTACTTATGTGTATTACGAAAGTGTCTCTTTCAAATGAAAATTTATATATATATATATATATATATATATATATATATATATATATATATATATATATACATATATGTATATACAGTGTGTGTGTGTGTGTGTGTGTGTGTGTGTATGTGATATATATATATATATATACACTCATACATATTCTTTTACAGTTGTAGTCTGTGTCTTGTGGCTTTTGCATTTTTAATTTTGAATGAATAATTTTACCTGAATGTTATAGGCAAAATTGAATTGACACAGATTATGGCAATTAACATTTCAAAGATGTTTGAGGTAAAATGTCCAAGTTTAGGCCAGATATTTTCAGAGTGAAAAAAAGCAACAAGTGTTTTATGCCTTCACTGCTTGAATTGTGTGAAATGAAACAGTCACTTAACATAACTTTTATTGGAAGAAAAAAAGACCTTCTGGTTGTGTAAACGAAAGGTAACACTTTATAAAGCTTTATAAACAGAAACAGTTTAGCTAAGTTTCATCGTGTCCCAGTGCTTGATCTCACAGAGATGTACTGAAGGTACAGTAAATGGGATTTGTTCACAAGTATGGCAGAGATAGCGGTCATACAGTAATGAAACATGTGAATAGATGTAAGGTCAGGCAGTGCAGAGAAGCAATTGCTTTAGTAACCTTTGTGAAGTTGGCACCCCATATAATTAATTCATTACCAAATCTATTCCATTAGTTTTTGCTGATTTGTGGCATTAAAATGAACACTGAAAATATTTCCCTTCCTTAGGTATAGCAAGAAACTTTTCGGGAGTAGTGACAACACTGTCCACCCAATATCGTCCAAATCGCTCTGTACTGTGTCGGGGGGCTGGTTCTATTTACAGCATCACGATTATTAGCTTCCATCTTGGATACATATCACTGTGCATGCTAATGTAGGGCCGCATTCAGCATTTCACAGCAACAGTGAACGCCACCATTAACTTCTGATATGCTTTGCATCCGTTTATAATGGATGGGATTTGCTGATCCAATAATATCACGTAAACGTCCCGGGTTACTTAACTGTAACCCCTATTCCCTGATAAAAGCGGATCAAGATGCTGCGCTGATTTAGCGCTTTGGGAACAAATTTAGGTGTGACCAGCTGTGAATATGTGTGCAACACGTCAATGAAATTGACCAGAATTTATAGCCTCTGCTGGTGACATCATTGGATGCACCTGTAGCAGGATATAAATAGATGTGTCACAGATGCATCGTCATGTATTTTGTCTGAAGAGCAGTCCTGGGGCATCCCAGTGCGGCAATGAAGCGCAGCATCTCGTTCCGCTTTTATCAGGAAACAGGGGTTACAGTTAAGTAACCAGAGACGTTCCCTGTCAAAAAGCTACAATTTGATGCTGTGCTGATTTAGCGCTTTGGGAACGAGAATACCCACGCCGCCGCAGTGTGGATGTTCGGACCCCTTACGGTTGTGTAGTTGTGCTCACAAGACCGCAAGAGGTCTCAGACATGAGCTTGTGATGTTGACTCAAGGACATAAGAGCCCAGAGTGGCATGAACATACAAACTATAAAATCTTATGAATGTGTGCGGAGAGGACCAGCCTGCCGCATCACAAACATGCTCCAGAGGGACACCTCTAGCCAAGGCTTTAGAGGAGGCTACCCTTCTGGTTGAGTGACCTACTGGCGAAGCTTGACCGTGCGCCTCGGAGGCCTGGGCATTAGCGTACCTCACCCAATGCGACATAGTCTGCTTGGTGGCGGCCGCCCCCCTGTTGCGGCCCCCATGGCAAACTAATAGTTGCCCTGACTTACACCACTGGCTAGTGCGGTGGACATAAGTCTGAAGGGCATGGACTGGACAAAGTCCGTGAAGTCTTTCCTGCTCCGGCATTTTAAATGGCGGGGAGCAGAAGGCTTCGAGAGTGACCAGATGTACAGTCGAGAAAGGAACCTTAGGCAGGTAGTCAGGATGAGGGTGCAAAATTGCTTTAGCCATTCCTGGGGCAAAATCTAAGCAGGCTGGCAAGACAGACAGAGCCTGTAGATCCCCAATTCTTTTTAGAGAAGTAATTGCCATAAGAAAAACCATCTTGAGAGTCAGAAGTTTATCAGACGCTTACTCTAGAGGTTCGAAGGGGGTCTCAACCAGACACTCATCTCAGTCGCATGGCTCCACGAATGAAGCAAGCGAGCAGAGGATGTCTCCCCAATGGCACCCCGTCAATCAAGGTGTGGCAAGCCGATAGAGCGGCCACATAAACCCTGAGAGTAGTGGGGCATGTGCCTGCTGCCTATTTTTCCTGCAAAAAGTCCAGAACTGAAGCAATCTGGCAGTTAACTGGATCTGAATTACATGCACTGCACCATCTTTCAAAGACACCCCATTTATTGGCGTAACTTCTTCTAGTAGAGGGAGCCCTAGCACTTAGAATGGTTCAATAACTTCAGGTGAAAGCCCAGTGTCCCTCAATTGGTATCCTTCAGGGGCCAAACATGAAGGTTCTACAGCTAGGGCCGGGGATTAAATATTGTCCCCAGCACCTGAGACAGAAGGTCCCTCCTGTCCGGAATCGCCCAAGACGAGCCATTGAAGAGAGACATTATCTCCGAGAACCATACCCTGTTCAGCCAGCGCGGTGCTATCAGTAAGAGGCAAGACCCTTGCTGGCAAACTCTGGCGAAGACTCACGGTAGCAGAGAAACTGGGGTAAATGCATACAGGCGCATTCTGGGCCATGTATGCTGCATCGCGTCCCAGGGGGGCTGGGTGACTCAGAGAGAAGTAGAGGGGACATTGCGCTGTCTGTTGAGAGGCGAAGAAGTCCACTTCTGCCCTGTAAAAATCTCACCCAGATTTGTTCCACTACCTCGGGGTGAAGTTTCCACTTCCCTGTCGGTATTTTCTGTCTGGACAGCAAATCTGCTCCCACATTAAGGCATCCAGGGATATAAACTGCCCTGACTGACAGGAGCTTGCCCTGGGCCCAAAGGAGAATCTGACGTGCCAGAGTGTTCAGCCGGCGTAAATGTAGACCTCCTTGATGATTTATGTAAGAGACTGCTGCTGTGTTGTCCACCCGCACCAGGACATGGCAGCCTCTCAAATTCTGGAGGAAGTATTTCAGGGCCAGAAATACAGCCATCAACTTGAGGCAATTGATGTGACAATCAAGCTGATGACCCTCCTATTCCCCTTGAGCTGGACAACCACTTAAGACCGTTCCCCAGCCCGTCTGGGAGGTGTCTGTCGTTAGCAACTTGCGATGGCAAGACGCACCTAGAGTGGGACCCAAAGTAAGGAACTGGGGTCTGAACCACATAGAAAGGGTACGAAGCGTGCAACACGTAACCCTTATTAGCGTTAGGGGACTGGCCCTTGGATGAAATCCCCTGGCTTTGAGTCACAACTGAAACAGTCTCATGTGCAGAAGGCCCAAAGGGATCACCGAGGACGCAGATGCCATGAGACCTAGTATTCATTGATACTGACGAACAGTGCAACCTTGGCCTAGCCTGACTTTGCTCAGGGTGTTCTGAATGGACACGATTCGAGCGGGAGACAATTGTGCCCGCATCGTGATCGAATTCCATACAACGCCCAGATAGGTAATTCCCTGAGTGGGAGGGAGAACTCTCATTTTGATGTTGAGTCTCAGAACCAGAGAAACCAGATGAGCTAAGACGATATCCCTGTGCTGAACTGTTAGTTCTTGAGACTGTGCTAGTATCAGCCAATCATCTATGTAATTCAGAACGTGGATGCCCCGGAGTCGCAAAGGGGCCAGTGCTGCATCCATGCATTTTGTGAATGTGTGGGGTGATAGGGCTAGGCCGAATGGAAGAACCCGATATTGGAAGGCTTCACCCCCGGAAGCGAACCACAGGAACTTCCTGTGTTGTGGCAGAATTTCTATATGAATGTATGCATCCATGAGATCGATCGTGACCAACCAATTGTGATGTTGGATTTGGGATACAACCGTCTTGATAGTTAGCATCTTGAACTTAAAGCCCTGACTGACCAATTCAAGCCTTGAAGATCTAAGATCGGACGCAACCCCCCACCCTTCTTGGTAACCAGGAAGTATCTGCTGTAATAACCTGATTCTTTCTCTGGAAGGTGAACATGTTCTATGGTCCCTTTGACCAAGAGATTTTTTAGTTCTTTCTACAGTAGAAATGCTTGCTCCGGTTTCACGATAGTGGAAACCACGCCGTTGAAACGTGGAGGACGTTGAACAAATTGAATTCTGTAGCCTTTTTCTACTCTTCTTAGGACCCACATAGAAATACCTTGCAGAAGTTTCCACGCTGCCAGGTTCTTTGAGATGGGTATTAATTTTGACACTTCCTGTTGAGGGGATGTCGAATGTTCCGTGTCCTGGACTAAGGCAAGAAACACCAGAGGCGGCGTTAATGGAGAGGTTTCGTGGGGGTATCGGGAGGGTCAAAGTGGGTGATACACGCGTACATTTTTACTCTATTTTGACTGTAAACAGATCGCAATGCTTGCACCCTCCCTGCCCCAATGCAAGAGCAGCATGCTCTTCCCCCAAACACACAAAACAAAACTGGTGTGTGTCCGTTTCAGCCATAGAGCGTAAACATGGGAACACACATCGCTTGCTTTGTTTATCAGTCATTATTTTTCTTTCTTTTTTTTTTTTTTTAAAGAAAAGAGAAAGAGACAGGTTTCTGCGCACTGCCTAACCATTCTAACTCTTAACAGAAGAAAGTAGAAAGTACTTACAGTCAAGAAGCACAACACACACAGAATGATCTGAAGACAAAAGATCTGACGATGCACCTGTGACGCATCTATTTATAGCCCTGCTACAGGTGCAGCCAATGATGTCACCAGCAGAGGCTATAAATTCTGATCAATTTTATAGACATGTTGCACACATATACACAGCTGGTCACACCTAAAGTTGTTCCCAAAGTGCTAAATCAGCACAGCATCAAAGTGTAGCTTTTTGACAGGGAACAGCTCGTACCATCATCCAATGGCAGGCCATCTTACATCCTCTTTGAGTGGTACCTGGGAGAGAGGGTCTGTCTTATAACTGAATTGAAAGTTCATTGTTTGCTCCAGCGAGTCAACAGTCATTTTTTAGCATTTTTTAACTCATTCTCAATTGGAAGAAGAAAAGAAAAAGAAAAGCCGTTGGCAAATGGATGAGGAAAAGAAATTGGAAACTAAATTAATAAAAGCAATTGCCAAATTTCTTTTTAAAATGCAATTTATAAGGTGCTTTTAAAGTGCATTAAAAGTGCATTTAAAAGACTCATTAATGTACTAATTTATTGCTACATTTAATGTTATTTTAAAGATGAAATAAATGTGATTTATTCATTCACAATTGTATTCTTAAATATAATGACATTTTTAAACATGAATTAAATAAGCACATTTAAATGTGTCTATTTATTTGTCTAGTTACAAATTGATTTATTCACATTTTTATTTTCAAATTAATAGATTGATAATTTATTGTTTCATGCTTTTGTAAATGGCACTCCTGGGCTTCCATAATATTTGTAGGCTAATTCACAGTAGTGTAATATGCTTCTTATTCAACATCTGGTAAAGTGCTTGTCCGGTACTATTCTCAATGCATGTTACAGGTGGACCGAATCATCTACATTTGAGATGGCGTTTGTGTGGAGCAACCGCATATTGCGCTGAGCAGCGCATCACGAGCCTCTGCGCGTGTAAATGTGTGTGTGTGTGTGTCGGCAGAATGGTGCTCTTTCAGTAAAGCGTGGTGCCAGAGACTACTTATCTGTGCACGCTGACTGTATATTTATTATTAAACACAGTCTTTTGCAACTCACAAAGCTTTAGGATGACTGTAAGAGCCTGAATAAAATGCACAAGTTATATGGCCTACTTAAATGGTGATTTGAAGGATATGTCATTATTTGAGCTTGACAGTAATGTCAATGACCAACATGCGTTATCGGATTTGGATCGGGCTTGTCGGACCAATAACCGATCCGGGTAATAATGTCAGTATCGGACCCGATACCGATCCAGGTATTGGATCGGTGCCATCCCAACTCTAAACATGGGTAATCAGACCACACCAAGTTAGCATTTAATATGGGGCATTTGTACCCCAGCTGTAATTGCCTCCAAGGTCTTTTTTTGTCTACCCAGAGCATTAAACATAATGGCAAACAGACCTCCCACAGCCCCCTGAGCCAGCGCCCATAATGCTTAGTGGCCGTGACACTGAATGGGCAGGCATATTGCTTCCACTTGGCTGTGGCACAGGCCTGGAAATAATTTTATTTGGTTGGAGGAGATTGGTACGTTTTCACGTTTGTCCGATGATGAGCCAGGGAAAACCTCTGTGTGACAGCGGAAAATCAGATGAGACTTATAGTGAATGAAAGATTTATATTATTTCCTATGATGCTCTGTAACTTCTGTGTACTCTAATGCAAAACACCTCTGAATGTACAGAGAGAGCATTGATTTCGCTGTTTTTGTGTCTTTGCAGAAACATTAGCTTCCTTTCTTAGCTTGATGATTAAACTAAATCTGGTCTTTATTACTGTGCGTTTAATGGGCTGTATCAAATGAACTTTCAAAGCGTTTTTCATCTTCCTTTCATTTGGTAAATGAGAAAATATTTTGCTTTAATGCAGCCGTATGCACTCACAGCCCTTGCTCCCGTGGCTAAGAATAACATGGCTGCACACGTCGAGACATGGTAGCGCATGCGGTGCCATTTATTAAGACCTTATAGCAGGCGGAGTAAAGTATGTTATTAGCTGAGGCTCTGTAATCAAAGTTCACAGAGGGGAGGCCAGGAGCATAGCATGAATGCATTGTGGCTTATAGAAAGCCCTTAAGTAAACTTATGAGCACTGGGTATGCACACACATGTGCATGGTGTTTATTTCTTGGTGTAAGCTAGTGTTAGTGTGACAGCTTGGGTCTGCGTATATGTGCATGAATTTATTTTTGCGTGTATAAGAGTGCAAGTTTAAACCAGAAAACTTACTTACCGTTTGTTTTGTACTTGTCACAGCCAAATACTGTCTATCAAAGCCATCTAGACCCCTCTACTGATCCCTGAAAAAGTGCAGAGAAAATCCAAACCAGAAAGAGAAGAAAGGACATTCCCTCTGGCACTCTTTGTCCTCTGTGTTAGAGAAAAGTAAATGTCCGCTCCCAGTAGGACACTTGACAATGCCTCAAGCTGGAAGACAGGGGGATTATTGTCTTTCTTCAGTGGCTTGACTGGCTTTTCATTAAGCACTTGAGGAGAAAGCTGTGATGCAGAATCTCTCTGTTGATCCAAGCTGCTCCTCATCTCCTATGCTCCTTTTGTGGCATCCCAAAGAGAGAGAGAAATTAGTACTAATACTCTGAACTTTTGTGACTCCGCACCAGGGGTACTTTTAAAGGTCGCTAACTGTACGCTTGTGTTTCCTCTAGCGGAACAAGCCAGCTGTCCAGAAGTCTGAAATCGAAGACGTTTGAGGTCTTCTACTTGAAGTACTAACACACACTAATCTGTCTGTTGACTATTTCTAGTGGATGAGCTTGTGGAATGAGGTACAGTAATGGCCTCTGACAGTGATGCAAATATAAGCATGTTCCGCCCGTGAAAATCTCCCTCATTAGATCTGAGATGTCAAGTAAATGGCGGTCAGAGCAAACACAGGCACAGATGTGCTTTAATCCTGTGGAGAGAAAAATCTGTGGCCTTATCCTCAGCCCTAATGCCTCTTCCAGATGCTCCCTTCTCTCCTCAAGAATACTCACTCCTTTTCTCCCACTCCTTCATTCATCTTACCCTCTCTCTCGCTTTGATGTGCAGGTTCTTCAGGAGGAGACGACGATTCCTGGCAGTGACCTAAACCTGATGTATCTGAGCTCGCGGGCGGCTGGCTACCGGCCAGTGCTGAAGGTGACCATGACCCAAGCCACCATCCCCTTTAACCTCATGAAGGTACACCTGATGGTGGCCGTGGTGGGTCGCCTCTTCCAGAAGTGGTTCCCATCGGAACCCAACTTGTCCTACACATTTATCTGGGACAAGACTGACGCATACAACCAAAGAGTCTATGGCCTGTCAGAGGCAGTGGGTGAGTAAGCACAAAAAGTTCAGAAACACCTCAATTCACCTTAAAACACTATAAAAAGTATTTTTTTTAAAGTGCAGTTGTTACCTTAAGGTGACCCGTGTTCGAATCACCGGTTGGGTTATTTTCAGATCCCACCCCTAAACTTTTCTGTCACCTTTCCACCTATTTCAATAAAAATGGTATAAAAAATTATATTTTTATAAACAAATAAATACCTGATTAGAGCTGTTGACTTAACACTAATTAATTTAGTGCAAGTCATTTTATGAAAAATAAAAAAAAACATTGTCACCGACCTGTAAGTAAATTCTGTAAAAAGGTACAGTATGTCCTTGTGGCAACTCAATCTTTATTTATTTTTTAAGTTTCAAACTACATTTAACTTGGCACATCATCCTTTAATCTGCACATCATGTAATGACTTTGATTAATAATTTTAATCGATTGACAGCCCTAGAATACAGTATATATTAAGATTTATATAAATATATAAAAGCACAGAGAAATTTAACTGAAAACTCAACTGGCTAAAAATGTTTTATTTTTTATTGCCTCAGTCTTTATTAATATTTAATATTTGTTTTTAAGGGGTGTTGAGCTGATAAACAACCACTCACCTCACTATCTATCAAATCCTGTACCTCTATATTCACAGAGTAGAGAAATAATGTAATTACTGCTCCGTAGAAAGGCCTTGTCTAAATGTATTTTATGTAAGAGCGTAGACGTGCTTAATGGCCCATGCCACTATGACAGTTGCATTATGGAATGTCTCCTTAAATGTACCTATGCAAATATGAACTGTAAATGGAAAACAGTCATTATGATCAAGGCCACCTTTTTTTTTTTTTCACTTTTATGCTGACTGTATTTTCTAGCTTGTATGATTACCCATTAGCAAAACCGCAAAGAAGAACATGTCTCTCTGTCTGTTCTGGGGAAGTTCAGAGCAATTCTGTGTCTTTGTTTTTCACTTAAACATTGTAGAAGGCGGCCAGCTGCCGATGACAGTGCCTCATTTTGTTATTTTCTGCTGATGATGCGACAGGCAATAGGCCAGACTAAACTACATTTTTTTCAAACCCTTACATAAACAAATTCACAAGATGTTGGGACACAAAAGGCATTTTTCTCCAGGAATGTATCCGCCTTTACAAAGTGAACTGTGTATAATTGTAAATAGGTTAGCTAGGCCTCACGAGTATTGATTGGCTTTCACCTTCTCATCAGGCTTTGGTTTGCCAATTGCATTAAGCAGGTAGTTTTTTCACCCCAATGAATAGTGGTGAATGTATTGATTCTCTCTGAGGGACACAAGGTCGCTTTCTTAATATGATCGCTGAAAACAGTTATACAATTTTAACGATTTGCTCTGGTGAAGCGCAGCGCTCTCCGAGATCTATTATGAGATTTTTACCAAAGTTGTGATAGAGTCACTGCAGTTTACAGGCAGACTCCAGTAAAGATGATTTGACGTTGTGTAGGGCATCTGATTTGGCCTGGGGGCAAAAAGTACACTTATCAGCTCAAAGTTTTATCTGTGTGCTTCTTAATTTGGTGTTTAGATTCAGCCTTTATTGATTACTTTACACAAGTTCTCAAGAATTTGGTTTCAAGAGGGTATTTATACAGTATATTTGCATAAATGAATAACAACAATCTATCTGTCTCTCTGCAGTGTCAGTTGGATTTGAGTACGAGTCTTGTTTAGATCTGATCCTGTGGGAGAAGAGAACAGCCATTTTGCAAGGTTATGAACTTGATGCCTCAAACATGGGCGGGTGGACCCTGGACAAACATCATGTTTTGGATGTTCAGAATGGTAAGCCCACCTCTGACCTCTGACTTTTCTCATGAACAACACAAATATATTGTTCTCCTACGCAGATTTGAATATGCAAAGCTTCAGAAGTCATATTGATCTTGGCAAACTGCTTAAATCACTCTTCTGACCATGTGTTTACCCACGCACTCCCAAAACCAACAAAAATCAATAAATTAAAATAGACTTTTATTTAATAAGCTTTATCTCTCCTGCACTGTTTAAAAGAGGCTCATTCTGTGCTATTAACATGACATGAGCATAAAACCTTTTAAAGAGTAAATAAATGAGTGCTCATTAGTGCCATTGCTGTTAAATGACATTGATGAAGTGGAGCAATAGGGGCCCAGTGTCCTGATTGTCTCAGGCATGCCAATGAAGAGACATTTGACATTTCCGTGTGAGTGACCTTCACCCAGACTGAGCAGTCTGAGTGCTTTCTGCAGCAAACATTTATGACCATGTGACAAGACTGCCTTGATGAATTCTTAAGGAGCCTCTCCTGATGGCTCATCCCTCATCTTGGCTTTAAAAAGGTGCTGAGGTTGAGAGGTTGTCCCCCCTTACATGCTTAAAGGTTGAATATGTTTATCCAGAAACTAACCTTGAGCCCTTTCAAGAGGACAAGATGAGCTGTACTCAGATCATCTCCTCACCTGGATGTGGCCTCAGAAAGTGATGGACAGCTGATAGCTGGTGAATCCATGCAGGCAGCCATAAATAACCCAATAAAGTGTGCCTCTGATGGAGAAGAGTGAGTCCACCCGGTCCAGCATAATGAGTGTGGAAATGAACTCTCTAGAGTGAGGGCACTGAAAAATTACACAGCTCAACTACACTCATCGAGCACTTTATTAAGAATACTATGGCCTAATAAAGTGCCCAACGTTGTCTTCTGCTGTTATAACCCTTCCCCTCAAGGTTCGACGTGTTCTGCGTTCTGCAATGCTATTCTGCTCACTATAACTGTGCAGAGGGGTTATCTGAGTTACCGTAGCCTTACTGTCAGTTCGAACCAGTCTGCCCATTCTCTGTTGACCTCTCTCATCAACAAAGCTTTTCCGTCCGCAGAACTACCGCTCGTTTTTGGCACCATTTTGAATAAACTCTAGTTACTGTTGTGCATAACAATCCCATAAGATCAGCAGTTACAGAAATATTGAAACCAGCCCGTGTGGCACCAACAATCATGCCACCGTTGAAACCACTGAGATCACAATTTTTTCCCCTTTCTGATTTTTTATGTGAACATTAACTGAAACTCCAGACACATACCTGCATGATTTTAAGCATTGCACTCATTAGATTGGCAGATTAGATAAATGCATGAATAAGTATGTGTACAGGTGTTTCTAATAAATGCTCAGTGAATGTAAATTTGAGAGTGAGTGTAGTATAGATTATAAAAGTTTAATATGGACATAAAGATGAATCTTCTGAAAACATGGTGGTTAATTGTCATGAAAATTATGTCTCAATTCTCAAAATTTAAATTATACAAAAAAACATTCTTTATTTATTTAAATTTTTTTCAGAATTATCCGAACATGTTCTTGGCAGGTTTATTATTACCAAAGCTAATATCTACTAATATCGGCACGTGAAAATAATGTTGAACAATACAGTGTAAGTTGCAGCTTTAGGCTTTGTTCTTCCCCATTCATTCTGCTCAGGCCTCTAAGAAGCTACAGAAGCAGAAGTGCTGCATAAGAGGAATATCCAGGTGTAAATTAGCTAATGTGGAGGTAAAATAATCCTAAAGCAAGCAAGTACTTCACCTAAGATAATTTCATGGAGTATTACTTTTATCTGCTGTGATGTAAGGTTAAAAGTAGAAGTAGCCAACTGAAAGGATGGCCCCATAGTTGTCTGTAGTTGTCCAAGCAATGTTTTTGTCATATACATCTTGAGTGACACTAAGCCCTCTCTTACCTCACTGGCTGAGAACCAGCTGTCCGTACAAATTCCAACGGTCTTTCATCTTGAGCCTGTTGCCCTTCACTTGTACATGACCCCAGCCCCCCACCCCGCTCACCAGCTCCCTACCCCTCCTGTCCATGCCTGCACTCTTGCTTGGTGAGTGAGGTGCCTTCTCTGCCTACAGTATCCCAGAATGCACTGCCACAGTCTATTCAAACTCTGGCATTGATTCATGATGGTGGATCTCACCAATGTCCTTACTTGCTCAGCTTATGACCCATATTAAAGCCACTGCATTCCTGTGTGTTTGTATTTCAGAGATTGAGATAAAACTCTTCAGCTCATTCAGTTAATGTGGAGGAGCACACTGCCATATAAGACAAAATATTGCACACTCAAAATGACTGCACAGTGATTGCACAGTCTCAAAATTAATGCTGTAGGCTAACAGAACAGTGATAGCACTTTTGCTCATGGTAAATATCTTAATTCACTGCAGAAAGTAGGCAGTAGCAAAGTCCGTTGAAGGCAAGTCAGTTCACCAGCTGACCAGCTTTGTAACGCTCCCAGGCAGCTATTTTCTATGTAAACAAGTGTCATACAAGTACAGCCCCTATATTCTTAAGTGGGGAAAGACTGAAATCTAATTTGGTCAAGATTATGATCAAATAACACATTTCTCATCAGCAGTTAAATCTGACAACAATGGTGTCATAAATTGTGCTTTAGCTTAGATCAAGCTAAAAAAAAAACTCCAGCTAATGCGCACGCACATTTTCGTGGTGACTTTTGGTGCTTTTTCTCAGGCTAAAAAGTCTGTGGGGTAAACAGAATTTTATTTATGAGAGATATGTGTTTACATTTTCTATTGATTACTGCAGCAAATGTATCAAATGATGCAGAAAATAATTACTTCTGGGCAAATACCCAGACATGCATTTTAAGGAGCCGATTCGGGTGTCTGGATCATAGTGATGGACCGTCCCAGCAAAGTATGCTAGATTGTGTCTGTTGCATCTTCCAGAACCTAGCACTCAGAACAAGCACACAAGATTGTGAATTTCAACTAATTGTATGGGTGTGTTTGCACCATTATTTGATTTGCATAATTTGAATAGTGAATTGAGCTCTAGAACAATGCAGACAGCATGTGCAAATACACCATTCTATCAGTGGGCATCATTTATTCCTGCCTCGGTGTGTTCAACGAGTGAACCAATGTATATAATGTTCCCACAATAAACTACTGTAGACAAGAACTAGTCCTGTTTGTGTCTGTCTGTTAAGTGTGTTTTGCATACTTGTCTTGTAATGAAAGGAACATAGTAATAAGTCCTACAGTAAGGCCCTATGGGGTTTGGTTAAATGTAGGAGTGTTTGTTTACTTTAGCTTCCTGTCTTTGGTGACCTCACCCTGTCACCACAATTTTTAGGCTGTCTCACAGGGAAAATCCATGCATGCTTACATCCAGGCAACGCCCAGCCACAAACTAAAACACACACTCTCTTTCTCTCTAAGCTTCCTTAAGTCAAAGAGAAACTCAGAGCTTACTCTGCATGCACCATAGTGGTTTGTTAGTCTTTGATTTATTAGTCAGCATTTATCTTTTAATAAGGATTCTCATGTGGGGAGATGCCCAGATTCCCTCAACCGACAGGGTCAAAAAAGTGTCCTAACCTGACATAACTTGAAGAAGCAATAAGTGATAAAAGCTGTCTCTTCCATGTTAATCTGAGTTCTTGTCCTAACCAGCTGTGACCACAAGACATTTTCTCTGTCACATGGTTTTTATTCCTTGTGGCATCACTCTGAATAACCTTGCCCACAGTGAGATGTAATTGGTCCAAATTCTCACTTTAAAGGTGATGTAAGTGATGCTAGCCATTCTGGAACTTTCACCAAACCTAGCCACAGAATTAGACATGCCCACTTTTTCAGAAGCCACACTCTAAAAAAATACTATTGTAACACTGAGACCGTCCCAATCAGAGGTGGAGCAGGAAAGACGCAGTGTGTCATCTTTGTGTTGACAAAGTTGTCAAAAGCAGCTGTCCCAAAATAGCATTCTTGCATGACAAACTATCAACTGCTTATGAAACTTAATATGGTGTTAAATATATGTGCATATACCTCACTCCCCCACTCCTGTCTCCCTCTGACACATGAAAATGACATAATTGCATTTTGTCTCAATCTTTCCTCCCTCTCAGTTTTCCTTTCTTTTTCATTTTTATCTTAAGGCTCATGACCCATGTTTGCACCTCACCTCAAACACACAAGCACTCACACACGCCGGCACAGCAGATTCACCCATGCTAGAATGGACTGCCCTTTCTAAATCCCATTGAGTTTAGATTTAGTCATGTGCAGGCATGTAATGCAACTGAATCTGGCTCCATGAGCACCTCACACTCTCTGATGTGGACCACCACTGCCTAGAGGGCTTACCTGCATCCTCTCTCTCTCCGTCTCTAGCCATCTCAGCCTCTGATTCCTTTCATCTGCCCTTATCAGGTCCAGTCAGTGCTCAGCCACTGTACCTCCCCTCCCTCCAACTAACAGCAGGAGGTCAGGGAGACAGATTCAGCCACCTCTCTCTGGGACCGCAATTACTTCCAGTCAATAAATCTTCAAAGAGCGAGCGTGAGATTGAGAGAGAACTTGCTTGCAGATTTCCTCCTTGTTTTTTCTTCTGTGCACTGTTCGAAGTGCAAGTGGGGTACAGGCACTCTAGTTTTTACTAGTTATTACTAGTTTTGTCCAGACTCCAAACACACTGTTTTCCCATTATTCAGAGGGAGAGGCAAAATTATTAAATTAAACTAATTCTGGTAATACTCGATGACCACTTATCGCACTCTCTTCCTGTCACTCTGGACACACACATACACCCACACACACTTCATGTAGCTCAACAAAGATTTATTGCTGCTTTTCCTTTGCTATACCTAGTACATTTTTTTATATTTTTAAAATTAGATGACACGGTGGTTAGAACTGCATAGATAAACAAATATTTTAAGAAGTGATGTATTGCTTCAAAATACCCAGAATCAAAAGTTCAGAAAAAAAGTTTTCAGTCCAACACAAATCTTGTTTATATATTGACAGTTAAGACAGAGAGTCATCTCAAAGTATATATATTTATATATTAAATATTTGCTGTGGTATCAGATTCCTACCAACAAGAGTAACATGTATCACAGCTGACCCTGCGCTCTGACCCTATCTTAGATGGGATATGTGAGAAAAAGAGTTTCACTCTATATGTTCAGTATGTATAATGTGTGACAAAAATAAATGCGGCTTCTTCTTAGCATCGATCATTGTCGAAAGATGTTGAGAGAAAAGAACCACAGTTGAAGATGAGAGAAAGAAGGTAATGACAGATGGCTTGTGAGGCGTAAATGGAAGAAAATTGATTATGGTAGAACTCCAGTGCTGTAATCTCATCCAGTTTCTGACCCAGCGTAAACACAGCAGCTATAAACTCCAATTATTGGCAAATCACTGCTTTCTCTTCTGTCGGGTTGATATATAAACACGTCAAGCATATCAAAGAAACAGGTACACAATCATGAACTGAGGGCTGTCTTGTCTGAATGCCTGAATTAATAATGCAGCACGTCCCACGTTGAGAGCCTTTCCCAATTTGGGGCCCGTTACAATCTTTAAATGTGTAATTGAAGACATTCAATGTTGTGTGTGTGGGTGTACGTATATCCGCTTGCACTATTATTCCCATCCGCTTGTAAAGCAGATCAAACTGGTGCAGTGTGTGTATTTCATTACTGTAATGTGACCAAGAGTAATTAACATGAAAGAGCAGCCTATGTGCATGGCTCCTATTAGCCATTGAAAATGTGTTTTTGTATACATGTGCATGCATGAGTGTATATCTTGATCGACCTCCCTTGGAGAAGCTCGGTTTGAAGTCAAGGTCATGTGTCCCTCCCAGGGCCACACTGCTCTCTCAGCAAGCTTTCCTTGTCCAATTTGTCTTTGTTAGCAAAGCATTGTTACAGAGTATTCTAAGAGTAGTTCAAAAAGCACCTGGTCTATCTCCCTCTCTCTGTACCGCAATCCCTCTCGCCTCTCACTCTTCCGGCCAATCTCTTGCTCAATGGCTTAATCAATGGTGGGTGGTTGATCAGAGGAGGAGGTAGATTGAGATTTATGGTGACGTTTAGACTGCGATGCGGCCTCTATGTGGACGGGTGCCCAAGCACACCCGAGAGGGGGCTTAAGATGGCATCATTGATCTCACTCATAATTAGCGCACAGAGGAACTAGATACAGAATTCCAGCACGTTGCCCAATGTGAATAATTTATCGAGCACAGCATGAAGTCATCCTTTGAAGCGCAGCTTTGAAGACCCACTCCCTCCCACCCCAATTTCGAACACCCCACCGTTTTCAAAGCAACTCCCAAAAAGCAGCTAACTGTGTTCGCGAGGGTGCTTTCAGAAAACATTAGACTGACTTGGACACTTTGAGTTCACCTGCACACTTTGACTCAATGTGTGGAATATTCCTCTCACTCACTTCAATCGCTTTTGTTCTGTTTGGTCTTATGCCTTTCACACTTGTGCACACATACACAATACAAATACTGTAGACTCCTTCTACAACAATCATACACAGAAGCACACATTTTCCCTCTCTCTGGGTGGAGGGGTTGTGCTGAGGCGGCAGTAGGATGTTAGTGAAGTTCACAGTTGACAGAAGGCTTGTGGTGGACACTAATTTGAGCACTCAGAGTGGATGACAGCAGTTTGTGGTGGCACACGTTATTTCTGCTCCATCTACAATCACTTGTCGCTCCCTTATGCCCTACATCTTGTCTTTTCACTCTCTGTGACTTGTTTGATTTCTCAATGGGAACCAATAGTAAGGAACCACATTAAATTCAGCATTTTAAATGGAAGTACAAGGCCTAGCTTAGCAAGATACATATCTGCAGCCTATTGTGTTGGTACTTGCAATTGAATTTGATTTGTGTGCTTCTACTAAGTACATAAATGTGAATGTAAACCCTGTCTGACATCAGGTGTATGGGATAAATCTTCTTTAGTAGCTCACCGAATCATTTTCAAATTACATAGGCCAAAACATTATTTCTAGGATTTTATGTGTCAGGCCAGACAACTTGAGTCTCTCGAAAGGTAGTAGCCTACATCTTACTTTATTGTATTTATGCAGAATTGACCTGCTATCAAATAAATGGAGAAAAAATGCTGAAGCAAGAGACCCTATCAAGGCACTTTACATTTCAAAACAAGCTGTTAAAATGTTTTTTTCTTCCTCCAAAAGCAGGTATCCAATAGATTGTAAATTTTATGGAAACTTCAAAGGCTTGCTGACTCAAATCAAAGCATTTTATATTCTACACAAATCACTTACTATTAGTGGTACATTCGATATCAAAACAAATTGTTCATTTACCATATTTGAATGCACCGGTGAGTGTATCAGTGCTAATGCTTGTCTCTCCTCCTCAAGCATTTGCAGTTCACTTTTATATAGCATGAAGTTATTGCTATCTATAAACGTGGGCTTTAGTGATTATTCCTGCTGACCGTTCTCTCCTGGTGCCGCCCTTGACCCTAACCAGCATTAAAGAAAGATCAAAAGCTTCTTCCAGTTCTCCATACCTTTTTCCACTCTAGGGTCTGATAAAAGACCCCCCATGTTTTAACTTATTGCTAACCAGAGGCTTGATCTGTCCTGTATGTTGCAGGCTACAGTCAAAATGCCAAAGTTATTTTTATGTGAATCTTGAAAAAAATAAATAAATTACTGATTGAAACATGAAGATGTGAATAGAATGTTCAAAAATGTGCACAGAAAACGTATACGTTCACCTGAGGTGGACTATCATAGTTTATGTGGTTTCTTACTGAATTAAATATTATCCACCTCAGGTGCACATTTATCAAATGGTAAATGGTCTGCACTTATATAGCGCTTTTTTTTTAACCTTAGAGGTTACCAAAGCGCTTTATACTGTGTCCCAATCACCCATTCTCACACACATTCACACTCACACTCATACACTAATGGCGGCAGAGCTGCCATGCAAGGCGCTAGCCTGCCATTGGGAGCAACTTGGGGTTCATTGTCTTGCCCAAGGACACTTCGACATGTGGAGTCGGGAATCGAACCGCCAACCTTGCTTTTAGAGGCTGATCCGCTCTACCACCTGAGCCACAGCCGCCCGAAATAAATATTTAAATGCGCATAATTGCCTCAAAAGGCATGTGATTATATCAATTGCTAATAACTGGACTAGCTTGCCAACCAATATCATCACATAGCATCTCAAATGTTGCTCTGGTCGTGCTGAAATGACAGAACCAAAGCACGTCATGAAAATGAAAAAGTGCTTAAGAGCTTTTTTTCTGCACACTCTAAACCACAAGTAATTGTTTACATTAAATAAAAGAGCCATAGTGGCATCCTCAAAATCCATTATCGATCATATTTTGCAGCCATTTCCCCAAAAGTGATAATTTTGTTCGCTAGAACACTTGCAACAGAAATACTGTTATTCGCAGTAAACCTGACTGTTCCTAATTATCACTGGTTATTATTGTTTCCTTTTTAACACCTTTAATACCTGTTTATGCAATACTGTAAAAAATAAATAAGCTTTTAATAATACTAGTTACTACCTAGCTACTGTCTGAGCAGCAAGGTAGTGCCATAAGGGAAACAAGGGGGCATTAGTAAAGTCTAGTGTGGTTTACCACATGTTCAATCTCGGTGTTGCTATTAGTGCACCATTACTATATGTCCTCAGGCAGAATATTAAAGCACAATGCTGATGATCAAACCCAAACCGGGGACCAAGCAAGCTCATCACACAGCCCAAACCTACAGCCTGTGGCAATTCCTCATAGTGTTTAACACACACACACACGCATGCATGCATACTGTATACTGTGAACTTATAAAAAAAACAGACACAAACATGTGTTTTCCACATAGACTTGCAGGACTTACAGGCACATAAATTGACAATTATGATTAAGCAGGGTTTATTAGCTGTATTCAGAATTGAAGAGATTCAGTGACAGAGGCAAAAACAAAAACAGCATATGATATGTTTAATAACTCATTCCTGTGCTTTGAGATGACTCTGGCATATCTTAACTGTCTTTTATTTACCTTTAATACTGGTATTTTTAATGTTTGTTCCAGCAAATGTTGTCGTTAAATTTAAGGGATAGTTCATCCAAAAATGAAAATTCTCTCATCATTGACTCACTCTCATGCCATCCTAGATGTGTATGACTTTCTTTCTTACAAATTATGATTGTGATTGTTAGAAGAATATTTCAGATCTGTAGGCCCATACAATGCATAAAGGCTTCATAAATGTAAGCCATATTACTCCAGTAGTTAAATCCATATCTTCAGAAGTAATATGATAGGTGTGGGTGAGAATTAGATCAATATTTAAGTCATTTTATGCTAGAAATACTTCCCCCTACCCAGTAAATGATAAATGGTCGGCACTTATATAGTGCTTTTTTAACCTTAGCGGTAGTCAAAGCTCTTTACACTGTGACTCATTCACACACACACTCACACACCAATGACGGCAGAGCTGCCATGCAAGGCGCTAGCCTGCCATTGGGAACAACTTGGGGTTCAGTGTCTTGCCCAAGGACACTTCGGCATGTGGAGTCATGTGGGCCAGGAATCGAACCGCCAACCCTGCGATTAGTGGCCAACCCGCTCTACCACCTGAGCCACAGCTGCCCTGTAGGGGGTGATATTTATGAAGAAAGCGAATCTCCAAAAACACAAGTAGAAGAACGCTTCTGAAGACATTGATTTAACCATGGAGTTTTATGGATTACTTTTATGCTGATTTATGTGATTTGTTTTTTTTAGTTTCAAAATTTTGGCACCCATTCACTTGCATTGTATGGGCCAAAAGAATTGAGAAATTCTGCTAAAAATCTTCATTTGAGTCCAGTAAGTAAATGATGAAAGTATTTGGTGAACTATTCCTTTAAAATCTATATTTCACTCTTTTATTTTTTTTTTTGTCTAAGTGTCTAAAAATAAAATCCACAGAAGTGGGGAAATTATGTGTTAACAATGTTTGAAACAGGTGAGTGTTAGGTTTGGCAATTAATAGTAGATAACAAAATAATAAAATATTTTGATATTGTTTTTTTTGTTGTTGTTGTTTGTTTTAAAACACACTGTGCCTAACAGTAATTTCATTATGTGATCGGATGAATGGATTTTCTTAAGTTGCCTGTGCCATATAATAATTCTGGCAGCGTGTGTTTGGGCTGCATATTGATTCTGAACTGCTGCCAGATTGCCCCTTTCTCACCGCTGAATATATTACTGCTTGAATTATCCGAATGCTGCGTTACTTTAAGGCAGACCAATTTCAAACCTGTGATGCCTTTTGATTATACTTTCAGAAGTTGAAAACCATCAATAAAATATTCAAAGCAAAAATTAATTACTGTTAATGGAATGATAATACTTAAGATATGAATCAGTTTTTTCCCTAATTATTGGTTTCATTAATTAAATATGTTTGCTTGTTTAATTCTATAATCGTCTTATTTCTAATTAAAACTGTAATAGCAATTTCATATTTTTTGGTATGAATTAAAAGGTAGAAAATTGAAAAAAAAAACTACATGGCTCTGGTGTGCATGAGATATATAGGTTATTATAGCAGTAATGAGATAACAATCAGACTATAATTTGCTTTGGATATGTGTGAGACAAAATGACAAATGAAAAGTTCATGCAGCTGTCTTCAAATTCTGTAAGTTTCTAAAGGAGTAGACGTTTATACTATGTGTACTGAATATAGTTCCTGTTTGCTGATTTGATTTTACTCTGCTTTATATATTAAATCGAAATCACAGGTACGGATGTGGGTAGTTGACACTCTATTGCTATTGAAAATTGTTTTATTATTAATTCTATGCGTGCATAATGACCTCATATGAACTGAGAGAATTGTACCAAAAATGTATTTGTCATACTGTAGTACCATTTCAAATGTAATAGCACAATAGTGGTGATTAAAAATTGTGAAAAACCTGGTCACCAGTTACAAAACCTAAGTTTCATTTTCATGAAAATGTCCATGACGCTTTAATCACCAACTATCTATTTTATTTATCTATTTTAAACAAGACTTTCAACTTTGCCTCTACATGTGCATCTATATATGCTATTCTACTATACAGTAGCTCACCCACACAACCCTGTCCTCCTATCCAACAGGCATCCTGTACAAAGGCAACGGTGAGAATGTCTTCATCTCCCAGCAGCCTCCAGTCATTAGCACCATCATGGGTAATGGGCGCAGACGCAGTATCTCCTGCCCCAGCTGTAATGGCCAGGCCGATGGCAACAAACTTCTGGCTCCAGTGGCCCTCGCCTGTGGATCTGATGGCAGCCTCTTCGTCGGTGACTTCAACTACATCAGACGCATCTTTCCCTCAGGGAACGTTACTAGTGTTATGGAGCTGAGGTAAGGGATATAAGCTTGGAATAGAAGGAAATTAAAAGAAGTGTAAGTGATCTGCAGTCTGATGTAGCCTTAGTGCTAATGATGTAAAACACTTTCAACACTGCACTGTTAGACTGTAGTATGGGGCATTCAGCCCAGTATTCGTCACGTGTGGTCTGACAAGAACGTGCTGACAGTATTCGAGTTCTCATCTGCGGGTGGGTGACTCATTACTGGTGCTCTCGGCCCTCCTAAAGCCAAGAAGAAATGCATATTCCTGTACCTCTCATCTTTATGATCCACCACCGGCCTATTATTGAGCTAGTCCAGCCCACATCAAAGGATGTGTGATTGTGTGTGTGAGTGTGTGTTTATATGCTGGGCTTTGGGAAATAACAGTGTTTATCACTCTGCAAGCATCACTGCCAACTAAACAAATTATTTTTTCTATTCAAAGAGATTAATCACGGCTATTTTAATGTGGTGGCTTTAAAGCCTATAATTTTAAGAATCTGTTGATTCTGCTTGTTTAATTTTCATAATTGTAACCATTCTTTTGGATACAAGGCATTTATTCCACCAAATCAATTGTATGGTCGAGTTCAGTTGGCACTTTTTACATCAATTTGGCTGAATGTTCGGGTACAAGAGCACACCGGCAAACACTACTGGTCCTTGTTTACATATCATTAAATTGTTTTCAAAAAGTGTTTAAATCTGTTCATTCAAGCTAAAATGTAAAATGATGACTTTTTAAATTGATTTTTCAATCATATCTTCAAGTCATTAATTGACAATACTAACTAAAGGCCTTCACTGTCAAATGTGCCTATTCTGTCATAGGTTGTGATTGTTCAATATGTAATTAAAAAAAAACATTCTATGAATGTGGTTTATTTTGCTTTTATAGAGCGAAGCATGCATGTATTGATTTAATAAGCTAAACTATTTCAAATATTCAAACTAGATTCTCTCCTGACTGTGATCACTGTGTATGTATAATCTAAACGCCATGCAGTTTAGACGTGCGTAGCTGATACATTACAAACATGAGGTGACCACATGTGCCCTTTTCTTTCAAACCTCAAGACCTGTCATTTCCCTTCTTCAGATCTAGAGTGGACTCCACACAGAAACAGACGCATAGATATTCTTTTAAAGTGCTCTCAGGGCTCCTCTGTATGAAATCAGAGCTGTGTCTCGGGTCATTTATAGACTCTTGCTGAAGTGATCATAAATTCTTCCCTCACACTCGCCGGGGCCTAGAGGGCCCTTCTTGTCACTCTCCGCTCTCTTGCAACACCTCATTTAGCCATTCCAGTGATACATGACCGCTGCCTCTTATCTCCTCTCTTTCTCTATCTTTCATTCCTTTCTCTTCTGCCTAAACCATCTGTCTTTCGCCCTTTTAGTCAGCTCTTGTTTTCCTTCTCATGTTTTCCCTGGTCTGTCATTGACACTTAAAGTATTTTTAACCTTATCTTATCATCTTCCCTTCCTTCCATCTGCCCCCAACTTGATACGTGCATTAAAATCTCACACTCATACAGACTCAAGCTCTCTGGAAATGGCCCATCACTTAACAGGTATTAATATAATCATTGTGTGTGTTCTGCTGCTGCTGTAAATTAAATTCCTTCATTAAAGCAGTAAAACACATGGATGAAGCAAATGAAGTGGTGGTCCTCTGTGTGACATAATAACAGCATGGCTTCTGTACGGCTAAATGCAATGTTTAAGGAATTGCTTTTCATTGTCTGGGACACAATCAATTTACTATTATGGACCAGTTAACCTCAGCATGTGCTGTGAGCTCACACTGTTCTTGAGCTCCCAGGTGGAATATTCACACATCTAACTCTGTTTAAGAAACAAGACAAAGTGCAGTTAGCAGCCCTGTCTCTGTGCTTTATTTCCTCTAAATGTGTGAGAGGGAGAGATTAATATAGGCACATCTGATTTTTCCTGTCTTGACAAAGATTGATGTGCTTCTGCTGTTTTACTCTCTCTCCTTTTTCTTATCTCTCTTATTTCTGCTCTTTTTTTCTTTTGCTCCCCTAAGAAATAAAGATTTCAGACATAGGTAAGCCTTTCCTAATATGTATACTGTATTTATTTCACAATATCATGTATACACAACCCCTCCCTGTCTAAAGGCAACACATTTTCTTTATAAAACTGTTTGTCTCCTCATAAGGGTTACTGCATGTCATTGGAAGAAAATGAAATATGTCACCTGCCTCTAATTTTCCTGAAGAACCAATGAACTTTTGACAAATTTATGGTTGAGGTGTTTTTGCTTTGCTACTGCACTTTATTTGCTTTAGAGCCATTGCCTATCATCTTGCAGAGCATAGATAACAATAGTTTAAAAATAATGTAGTTACTGACAACAGATCTAAATTCCTAATACAATTGTTAGAATAATTAAACTTAATAGTAGAATTATTTATACAGTAAGCCAAAAAGTATTTGGACACTTAATCTACACATTATATTAATTTATCAGCATTATTTAACCTAATATCAAACCAAGTGCTGTTTATTAAAGCAATAGATATTTAATAAAGATATATCAAGACAAAACGTTCATGGACACTTTGAGGTTGTCAATCTTTGTGGAATATGTCCATAGTTAATGTGATGAATTGTGTAGATATGTGGTTTATATGGGTCTTATCCTGTGGGACATCTGTGTAAACTTGAGGGTAACAGGCTTCATACATCCATTGCAAAATACCTTGGGACCAGTAGGTTTACAAGTAACATAAAACGTCAGTTCTGAAAAAAGCTCTAGCATCATTTGTTTTCAGTTGCCATTTTGCTTGATATATTGGTATCTACAGTATACACAAAATGTGATACTTATTAAGTGTGACTCAAATGTCACTTAAAAAGAGCTGCTGCTAGTCAATGAGTGCTAATGTCTTCCCAACTCCCCCAATGAGGAATTCACTTAAACGCTTTTCTCTGGCTCTGTGGAACTTCATTCTCCATTGTTATTTTGCCTGGTATATAAGGGTAACTTTGCTGAGACATGTGTCTCGAACTCAAGTAAAACATTTTCTTTTAACATGGCATATTGCATGTACCAGAAACACAAAAGAAGCCTTTTGTAGCTCAGAAAAGTTTTAATTTGTTGAATTTCGCCTGGGCCTTTGATTCGGTGGCCAAAATGAACAGAAAAGGTTTTAAAAAACATTTATGTCAAGTTTAGCTGACACTGGTGGAAATCTGTTTTCTCAGGAAGGATTCAGAACATAAACCTTCCTTGACAGGTCTCCAGTACTCTAGTTAAGCACTCCAAATGTCTCCACCCTGGACAAGCAGGAGTTCCTGATAAACACTGCAAATAGGCCCTCATCATCCCACAGATGTTTGAATAGTTCCACTCGAAAGACGATGTACAGAGTGCTGTGGACGTTGATATCCTACATTAAGTTCATTTGAAACCTCTGAAGGGTTTAATCGCAGACACATGTAGAAAGGAAATAAATGCGACTAAATTGAACTGGGCGAGCCAAAGCCATTAGAGCCTGTTGAATAAATTTGCAACCAGGGATAAATTTAGGAAATCCCATGGACATGCTTAACCATTCAACATCGTCTCCTACCAAATCAATTAAAATGGAATTAGAGGCCAACTTTGCTATATGGTTAAATGCTGTGTGGGCAAAATAGTTCAGTTTAAGTAATTAAAATGGCCTTATTTTTAGAAGTATATATTTTTTTTCCTAAAATTTCTCAATGCTTCTGAGAAACAAAAACGACCCATTAAGCATTAATGACTCTGAATTAATAAGTGCTAAGAGTTATTAATCCACCACCACAGTTTCTGGCTGGTGAACCTAATGGCTGGCCTTCATCTTCCTCTCGTCCCTGATGTCTCGGCCCATCTGTATGTGTCATCAAGGCGCGCCCATATAGCCTAATGTTCCGCAGAGCCTCATAAATTTAAGAGATTGTTGACCCCAAACCTCAGTATCCATAAAGCAACCACCTATAAGCCTCTCCCTCCTTCACTCCCAGAACCCACATTTGTTTCCATTTGTCACAGCAAAATGTTATATGGTGTATTAGTTTTAGCCTGTTTGGTCTTTATTTACTGTAAGTGCTGTGTGCCAGCTTTGCCACATAGCAACCGTAACTAGCATCATCTTAAGACCTTACTGCCACATAGCAACCGTAACTAGCATCATCTTAAGACCTTACTGGGTCAGTTTTTTGTATGTTTTAGTTAGCAGAGTTGCTGGAAGCATGCTATTTCAAACTATTATGATTACTGTAATTAGAGTTATTCCCGTTTTGAACTCTGTAACTTTTGAAAAAGTAATATGATTGCTTGGTACGTCTTTCTAGTAATTTAAGTATTTCTATAAAAGGGTATAACAGACTTTCAAAAATATGCTTGTTTGATAGTTAGCTCATATAAGGGTGGCAACTAGAAGTCCATTTTAATATTTTCTTCTTTTGATATATTTTGAAAAAAATCACACCACGATCACTCACTTGTGATATTGTGATAAAAGAAAACTAGCTAATGATAGTAAGACATATATAATTGGAACAAAAAAAATGTGATGCTACATTAGCACATGTGAAAGAATTTAACTCAAAGCATCAACATCTGATCTAAGATCATAAACCAAGGCATTACTCTAAAATATGAATAAATGTTCAAAATATAAATGTAAAATTAACTTATTTAATATAAATAAGTTAGCTGCCTGTCATTGTACAAAGAAGCACTTTAGCAGTAGCAGCCCTCATCTGTCTCGCAGTATGTCATTGAGAGGGCCTGCCCCGCAGCCAGCCCTGTTGCGAGGTGTCTGTGTGCTATTCTTAGCCTAAGTTGCTTTTAATTGAACATTGCGACGAGTTGTTGATTTTCTTCAAAAGATACATCACCTCATGTTGCTTACTGGCTTTTTCTTACATTGTAGGGGTGTGGGTGGGAAGTGCAAATGATTGAAAGGATGTGACAGTTTGGTGGGCATCATTATGGTTGTGTCAGACGATAGTGATTACCAGTCATAACGCATTAGGTTCACTCTGACAGAGTGCTCAACTCCCTTCCCCTCTAACTGGTCGGGCAAACCAAGTACATTCACCCATCTTCAATAGTATAAACAGAACCGCCTGTCTGTAAAACACTTTCCATTCCTTTCATTTTTGTGTTTATATTTATTCATATATTTTGTGATGGATTTTTTTGTCCTTAAGATAGTTCAACCAAGTCAACTCTGTCCTTGTCATTGCATGTTGTATAAGATTTGTATTAATCTATTTGTGTTTCTGCAATATGTTTCTCTGTTTTTAATTCTGCAAATTTTCGACCTTTGTTCCATTAGCAACAATCCTGCACATAGATACTACCTAGCAACAGACCCGATGACCGGTCAGCTGTATATTTCGGACACCAACTCACGGCGGATCTTCAGACCTAAAGCCCTGATGGGAACCAAAGAGCTGCTGCAGAATGGAGAGGTTGTAGCAGGAACAGGAGAGCAGTGTCTACCATTTGATGAGGCTCGATGTGGAGATGGTGGCAAAGCCACTGAAGCAGTCCTGCTGGGACCCAAAGGTAAAGTATAAGAAAGAGTAGTCAAATACAATGAGATCCATTGGTTTATTGTAGTTCAAATTAATCAACACAGCAACAGCCAAACTTTGCTTTGAGGCCATCTATATGCTAAACTGCTAAACATTGACAAATTTCCCTTTTAGCAAATTCAAGCATTTAAAATATATATTGTTTCTCTTCTGGGAAAACAGACCAAAAATATCAGACTCATGCTGCTATAAATATTTTTTAATGGGTTGCCAATCATGACAAAAACAAATGCTAATTGGAAATGATATGCACTGTGTAGAAAACTGCACTTGATAAGTTATTTCATGGAGTCTTTTAGTTCTTTTAGTAATATCCCAATACACAGCCCCACATGAACATGCATTTCCATAAGAGAAGAGCTAGTGAGGATTGTAATTGTCACTGAATCAGTGTCAGAGATTCACTTCATTTCCTCTTGATTTTAGCTGTGACTAAATAAAAAAACACAGCTTCCTGAATATTACTTGCTCTCCACATCACTCTAACTCTTGAATAATTCACCACCCGAAAGCAAAATGTGAATTATTCACCATGTGGCGCATCTTCAGTGACCTGGAAACCACAGGGGCAAGTGTGACATGTGTACCAGTCGTGTTTCGCCTGTTTGCAGGTGCAGTGTGTGTGTCTATTTGCTGCCGTCACATCTGGGCTCTCTCTGTCTCTTTCTCTCTATGCAGGCATTGCAGTGGATAAGAATGGGTTCATCTACTTTGTTGATGGTACAATGATCAGGAAGGTAGACAGGAACGGCATCATCTCAACATTGCTGGGCTCTAATGACCTCACATCTGCTCGGCCTCTGACCTGTGATACCAGCATGCACATTGGACAGGTATATATCCACACTCATCTGCTGAAGTCACTGCTTAATGCACTTTAATTTTTAATGTTAACCTGGCTAATTGCTGGCAAAATAAATAAATAAAATAATTATAAAATCCAGAACGCTGGTAATAAGAAAGAAATCATGATTTATAGAGGAGCTGAATTCACTCTAGTTTTGCTACTGGTCTAATCCAAAATATTAGTGAGTGATCAGTTTAATTCAGCATGCGATCTGTGATTTTCAGTACAAAGATTTGACTGTTTAGACCAGATCCTCTGACTTTATAGCTGAATTGGTGTTAGAATGACTGGCCTCATTTTAAAGATAAAATCAAAAGCTGGAAGCATTTAAAACTGTTGCCTCACTTGAACTGGATGGCAGTATTGTTTCTCCTCTTGTCAGTGATACAGATTTCCTTAGGGTTACATTTAGCAGCTACAAATATTATTAAAATGTATTATAATTAAAAACATCAAAATAATATTTGAATATTGTATATTATAAAAAATATTATTATACACAAATATTAAAGATAGTTATTTATTAATCTTAATCTTTAATAGTTGATCTTTATTATTATATTTAAAATTATCCAAATAAAGATGTAGTGCTTAAATTACCCAAAAGTTGTGTTTCACAATGTAGAATCATATGCTCTGATTATACTATTGCAGTATAGTCCACCAAAATCTGAAGTTTGTTTTTCCAGCCAATTGCTTGTCGTGGACTGCTGTCTGACCTACTCTCTATCCACTTACCTCAAGATATACATTAAGCCCCTAATCAGGAACAGTCTTAGAATGAAGTGAAAACCAAAAGCATGAGATCAGCCCTCTGTGGCATCCTACACCCATACCAGAGTAACCAGAGGAACTTCCTCGAAGGTCTGGAGCTCCCCCCTCTGGCTGCTCTCGCTCTGGTGCTAATGGCTAAATGCATTCAATCACCTGAGCTCACACTGTAGTTAATATTAAATCTGCAATCTTGTTATACTGAGTGCTTTGTGACCAATGGTTCATGATACTTCTGTTGTTTATTGCAAACTCACATTTAACTCCATTGTTTGAGGAGGCTATACAATTTTAGCAAGAGTATTTTATCTACTTCATAACTACATAACTCTTAAAGTTGCTTCTCCCTATCCCAGTTTAATATGCATAGACAACTACAAGTAAGCCATTGATTTCTTCAAAAGTATAAACACTGGTTCTGCAGTTGGACTGCAGGTTTATCACCAAGAGGATTTCTACTTGCAAACAACAATATATGCAATATTTATTAAACTCTGAAATGTATCTGGAATCTTAGAGGCAGAATCCTTCCACCCCATCTTTTTCTGTTTGCTGGTCTCTCACCAACACTGTTTGTCTCTGTCTAAGTGATGGAGTTTGGGGAGGAGACATAAGACTTATGTTTCTTAACACACCCTTGGGTCCAGGCTCAGTGAAGCTCAATTAAGTATTTACAAACCTAGACATTTGGTGTCAGCCTCACAATTACCCAAACATTTTCTTTAGCGAGTCATAGATGTGCATCATTAAAGTTATATAGAGCTCAGCCTACACAACTGTCACCTACCCCAGTAAGGCCAATAGGGACAACAGAAAATAACTCATACAGAACATACTCTTCAAGATGCTCTTCAAGTAATCCCCAGGGGGTGGTTGCATAAAACTTATTTAGACTAGTCTTACAAGTTTTAGACTGGTCTTAAATCAGTTGCATACAAATTTTGATTTGTCCAATTTAAGACTGTGGCAGGGCGGAGGGCAGGGCCGGGTCGTGATCCTATACACCCGGTCCCATATTAGGCTAATTATGCCTCCGTGAGGGATAAAGGCTGACTGCAGAGGATCGTGCGGGAGAGAGAGATCGTTTATGGACATGTCCGTCATGTGTGTGTTTGTGTCTTCTTTTAAGTTTATCATTAAACCATTATTTATATTGAAAAGCCAGTTCTCGCCTCCTCCTTTCCATTGATCCCGTTACAAAGACCAAAAAGGAAGGTTACCTACCCCAAGGCTAACTACAATTACATTATGTGTCCAAGCAGAGCCTTACTCACTTCACTATAGATAAGTTGTTGGTAACTCCACTCTCCCTCCCCTCCAGGGATTTCCCAAAACATGGGTAATTCCTCCCAATGTATATCAATGACCACTTCTGTTGTGCTTTTTAATTAAGCACTTGGTCCTCCTCTTGTTGTTGGCTGATTATCTAACCGGTTCACTGTGCTTTCTACAATGTGCTGTCATCATCTAGTTACTAAAATGACTTTGCTTTTGAGGCTGCTAAGTTGCCCTGTCATCAGGTAGATGAGTGTTTGCCCTGAGTGTTTGTGAAGATTTTTTTAGGGGGAATGTCATGGCTCACCCCATGTTTGCCCTGAGTAAAATCTGGTCATGGTTCATGTATTATGCAGAGGGCGGAATCACAGATGGGCCAGAACTGAGCAGAGAAATCTTTTAACCACTGGAGCAGCAGTTCAGCACCATTACGCTATAATTCTCTGCTCTTCAAATTCTCCTGCCAATGTGCCCAGTTCAGTTGAGAGCAACAACATAAATGGATGGAAATAAAATTTAAAGAGAACAATGAAGAATGTCCCAATTATTGATTCCATTGGGACCTGGTCTTTCCATTAATATTCATTCAAAGCTTTAGGAACTTTCACAATTACAGTATATTGTCAGCATACTGTATCTTCGCAAGGGCAAGTTATAGATTACACAGTTGCATAAGCATCCCCCACTGGCACTTGGCAGCATTATTGAAGTTATCGAGACTGTGAAGTATTAGAAAAATATTAAAACCAGATAATTCAGACAGACGAGAGTGTGTAAGGTAGAAAGCCTTTGAGATACCAGAGAAAGTAGTCTGTTGGTGAGTGTTTTTATTTTCATTAATAGATGTCCAGACAAGACTGTCCTTGTGAACCATCTTTAAAAGTCTTGTTGAGACAGTGGATGTATTGCAATGCTCCATGTGGACAATGTTATTCTCGTTGTTGTGCTTTTGTTTGCCAGACAGTTGTTCCCTCTAGGCGCTGAGGAATTGCATCCCGTTGCAAAATAAATGATTCAGCGATGGCTAAATCGAATGAACTAGAGGCACACAATGTATTAAGCCTCCAAAGTAACGGATCCTTCTTCATCAGTGTCAGACCCAAGCATCAACTGTGCACATAGTGAGAGAGCAGGAGGGAGCTGTAATAACATGTTGTGTGTGAGTTTGTGTGTGCTTTTAGAGTACATAAATGATCAACCCCTTGTTTGGCCTGTCTTCTACCCAGGTGCGTTTAGAGTGGCCTACAGACCTGGCCATCAACCCTATGGACAACTCCATCTATGTGCTTGACAACAATGTGGTGCTACAGATCACTGAGAATAGGCAGGTGCGGATCGTGGCAGGCAGACCCATGCATTGCCAGGTCCCAGGCATCGAGTACACCATGGGAAAGCGTGCCATCCAGACCACTCTAGAAGGTGCGACAGCCATTGCACTCTCCTACAGTGGTGTTCTCTATATAGCTGAGACGGATGAAAAGAAGATTAACCGTATCAGACAAGTTAGCACCGATGGAGAGATTTCTCACCTGGTAGGAGCGCCCTCTGACTGTGATTGCAAAAATGATGCTAACTGCGACTGTTACCAGACGGGCGATGGGTATGCCAAAGACGCACGACTAAATGCACCTTCTTCACTGGTGGTATCTCCTGATGGAACACTTTATGCTGCTGACTTAGGAAATATTCGGATCCGTGCCATACGTCGCAATCGACCTCCCCAAAGCTCTTCAGGTCTTTATGAGGTTGCGTCACCTGCCTCACAAGAACTCTACATGTTTGATGCCAATGGAACGCATCAGTATACCATGAGCTTGGTCACTGCCGACTATAAGTACAACTTTAGCTATAGTAATGAGGATGATGTTACAGCTGTAACAGATAGCAATGGAAATACACTTCGGGTCCGCCGTGACCCCAACCGGATGCCAGTCCGCATCGTTGCCCCTGACAACCAGGTCATTTGGCTGACAATTGGCACAAATGGAGGGCTTAAGACCCTCACTGCACAGGGGCAGGAGCTGGTACTCTTCACCTACCATGGCAATAGCGGCCTGTTAGCCACCAAGAGCATCCAAATTGGCTGGACGACATTTTATGAGTGAGTGCTTCTTTTAATTCCATTACACAGTTGCAAAACACATATCTACAACTCTGGACAACTACACATGCATGCTCATGCAATATATAAATGTAAACACAACATTAACATAAACTTGTACATATTAAGGGGCACAAAGTATTTGGAAACTTAAGTCATTAGTATTACAAAAATCATATGACGTTATACATTATATATCAAAGTATTTAACCAAGAAACATTATTTTAAAGAAATACACTTTAGCACACACACATTTCAAGCAAACCGTTTCACAATACCTTTGTAAATTTTAAATTATTACAAAATAGATATATTAAAATCAGTACACTTTCTGTCAAAAGTTGAGGTAAATGTCAATAATTCATGTGATGAACTACAATGATGGCTGCTCTGTTATGACACCTCTGTGAACATACTATAATAAAATACCTTTTCTAAAAATATAACTTTTTTTAAAGATATATATATGAAGATTCCACTTTAATATTTTGGATCTAATGCAGTGACATTTAGACATTTAGACATTAATAAGTATGACTTAAGTTTTAAAAGTGTCAAAACTATTTGGAACTACTGTATGTACTGACTATAAAACCAGAGTGTAGATTAAGATGTATGATTTTCATTAGATGGGCAGTTTTGCGGGTCTTTTAGATGCATGTATGGTGTAGCGTGCATTCCAGCACTAGGCTTCAGTGCTTCTCTAAATCTTCTCCTTCAGCAAAAACACAGCCTGTAGTTACCAAACCTACCATTTAATTTCACCACATGCTATTTAGAGCATGGTAAAAATGCTAAAGGAATTTGAATTATTTCCAGCTAGTGGTGTACTGAAAGATTTTGCATAATGCCATTGTGGGTTAGGTCCTTCTGTCCAACATGTTGGACACAGTGTCTGTGCACTTACTTTGGCATAGCCACAAAGCTTTGCGGGCATCAACAGGCCTTAACGATCGTGACTACGGGTAGTGCCATAATGGCTGATTTTATTGTGTTGCTGTGTGAGGATGTATCCCCATTTTAGAAAGAAAATGTCATCAGGCTAGTTGTGGGTCAGCTTGAACCATCATTCTGCTTTTATCAAAAAGCAAACCACACTGGATTGAAATAACCTATGCCAAGTTTAAATTTTTTTCACCTTTGTTTACACCACATTTTCGTCAAATCAAGTTGTCCATTTAACCTCACTCAGAAGGCATACAAAACTAAATCAAATCTTACATTACATGCTAATCTGCTTAATATCATCCCAACATTGGAACTACTGGCCACAAATGAGTAAGGTTCAATTGCATAAAGGTGCTTTAATGGCATTTTTGGCTTGCAGCTATGATAGTGAGGGACGTCTGACAAACGTGACCTTCCCCACGGGTGTTATTACCAGTCTGATTGGAGAGATGGACAGAGCTCTAACAGTGGACATTGAGACCTCAGGACGAGACGATGATGTCAGCATCACCACCAATCTCTCCTCTATTGACTCCTTTTACACATTAGTTCAAGGTATGTGTTGGGTTACACAGTCTACATTCTACTGTATCATTATTAATAATAAACCCTGATGGCACCATAAACCGACCTGTTGCTTTAAGCCTTGGCCAAGTTCCACATTGTTAATCAAGCTGTAACTCGCATGTTAAATCAATAGTAATGACCAAATATGCATTAATCATTCATTACAGCTAAAATTGTTAGATGGGTATTTGTAGTTTCATGATAATCATAGCACTGAAGCAAATGAAAAAGACTGGATAGCTGGGCTTCAAAATAATACATACTGTAGAAATAATTTAAAGGGTGAGATAAACATGAAGAATGTGCTGACAAGATGTGAAAGTTCAAAGATTCATAAAGGGACAGTTTACACAAGAATTCAAATTCTGTCATCATTTGCTCAAACCATAATGTTCCAAACTGTACGACTTTGTTTCTTCCATAGAACACGTCACCATTAACTTATATTGCATTTTGTTTTTTGTTTTTTTTGACTGAGGCTGTCAGTCCCTAACATTCTGCCTAACATTTTCTTTTGGGTTTCACGGAAAAATGTCCTAGGATTTGGCATGGTGAGTAAACGATGACAGAATTTAAATATCTTGGTAAACTTTCCTAAGAATCATTGCTCATTAAGTCATTCATTTAATTTCTCTTTTTTTTTTTTTTTTTTGCATTTTACCTCACCCTTTTAATATTTACATTTATAACAGAATTTATTCTGGGATTTTTATTATGCCAGAATTTTCATTTAGGGGTGAACTATCCCTTTTAGAACGCAATAACAATTTAAAGATTATGTATTTAACAGAGAAATCATGGCACAACCAAACAAAAGTTCATGGAGTTTCATTTGACAAATCCCTTTCTAACCTCCTTAATTGACTTGAAAATACAAATGGATAAAACATTCAAGAAGGTGATGTTTCCACTCTGAATTTGCAGTATTAGCTTATTATAATCCCCATGTCCCCCTCTTTTCTCTCTCTTGCTCTTTGCCTCCCCATAGATCAACTAAGAAACAGCTACCAGGTGGGCTATGATAACTCCATGAGGGTCATCTACGCCAATGGAATGGACTCACACTTCCAGACTGAGCCTCATATTCTTGCGGGTGCATCCAACCCGATTGTGGCTAGAAGAAACATGACCTTGCCTGGAGAGAATGGACAGAACCTGGTGGAGTGGCGCTTTAGAAAAGAGCAGAACAAGGGGAAAGTCGAAGTGTTTGGCAGGAAACTCAGGGCATGTAAAAATATTTTTAAGCTTTTTTGTCTCTTTCAGACTTCCTCTGCCTATACTTTGTTGAGAGAACAATACGGTATATAAGTGTAGTCAGAATAATACATTATGACCACTGTTAATATAATATTCTTTCTTGTTGCATTATTTGAGAGCTCTACATTATAGGGATTTAAAATATGTATAAGTATTTCTGCAAACATTAAAATTAGACATTTCATCTTGGATCTTTTATTGGCCTAACCTATCCATATTGCTATTTGAACTGAAACTAATTCTGACATCTCTCAGACAGCTGAAACATATTAGAGAATGGATGATTATTTGTATCCATTTCAGTTACATTTTCTCTCTAAATATTTTATTTTGCTATGAACAGGCATTGAATCTTTATAGAGTCCTCTGTTGTTCATTCACCTTTTTCATTGGTGTCACAAGAGAAGAAGGTCTTTTTAAAGCACAAGTAAAGTGGTCCAGTCTCTTATATGGGAAACTGCTCCAGCATATCAAAGCTTGAGAATGTCAAACATAGAACAAAGCACATTTTTATGACAAATACTCCAGAGATTCTAAAAATACAAAGAGGAAGAGGGATAGCAATGAGACTAGGATATTGAAAATGTGTAGTGATCAATATGTATCCAATTCTAGTTTCCTTCAGTCCTCAAAGTGGTATATGTAACTGAAGATGGGGGTAAACAACTCCAAGTTGTCTCCAGTCAAGCCTGTTGTTAGCAATGAATGTTATAATCAGCATAAATATTCTGCTTTTCACAAAGGTCAACGGTAGAAACCTGCTTTCTGTGGACTATGACCGAACGCTGCGGACAGAGAAAATATATGATGACCATCGAAAGTTCCTCCTGAAGATTGTGTATGATGCCTCCGGTCATCCTACACTTTGGGTTCCCAGTAGTAAATTGATGTCTGTCAACCTCACTTACTCCAGCACTGGCCAGGTCACAAGCATCCAAAGAGGCCCCACAACTGAGAGGGTAGAATATGACAGCCAGGGACGAATTGTTTCCAGAACCTTTGCAGATGGCAAAACATGGAGTTACACTTATCTGGACAAGGTGAGAATTGTGGATTTTTCCAAAAGTTGGTAGGCCCCAAAATATATTCTGATGCAGATTTTTTAATTGTTTTTATTTATTTTTTTCATATATTTCCAAATGTCCGAAAGCTTTGCAAGGCTATTTAAATAGTCAAAGTACTTAATTGCTTGTGTTAAAATCAGCCCACTTAAACACATTGGCCTACATACTGTACTCTAGAACAAATATTATCTGTTTGGCCTTAAGATTAAGGTAACCACAATGCCCTGCTATTACTAAGATTTAGTGAAGGTAATGCTCTATTAGTGGGCTCTCTAGTAGCACATCATTATCATTTGTTAGCATTAAAAACAATGAAGATTGTTAGGCAATAAAAATAAATAATGAAATATCTGCACCATAAAGAGCTCAAGTTATCCTGGGATCAGAAATTTCCTTTGAATTGTGTTTATGGACTTCAGGATCTTGGGAATATGGAGAGGGAGGGAAAATAAATGTTGTAGATGTTTTTGAGGGAAATTGCTTATTGAGGTCTCATACAGACCAAGTAACATTCTCAAAATAAGACCATGGGGAGAAGTCAGGGTTTGAGCCCAGCCTAATGATACCATAAAGGCAAGAAAGAAAGACAAACACCTTCAACCCTTCATACTTGCAGGGAATTAATCCAGTATTCTCTGCTGTTATTCTGCATGTACCCTTGTAAATATTGATAGTTTTTAAGAAATAATTGTATGGATTTTATTTTATTCGGTTTCAAGTTTTGGCAGATTATAAGTTTGATAAAAAAAGTGAGATTTCTCCAAGAGAGTGCTCATCTGGAACAAAAGTTTTGTGGAAAGAAATACCCCTATGTGAGAATGTGTATATTAAATATGCATGGCTTGCCAGACTTTCCTTTGCCTGCCACATGCGCAGGTAGCGTGACCAGTGAGAGGATATCAATGGAAAAACATATGCCACCAGCAGTGCCTGGGGATCTAGAATAATGTCTGTCCAAGTATGGTTGACAAGGTGAAGGCTTCTCACAGGTAGCAGCCTCTGAGATGGGGAGGCCTCTGAGAATAGCTCTCAGATTCTGCTGGCCTTCTTGTTCGGTGGCAGTCATTGTGCTATATTACCAGGAAAGAGATCGAGATGAATGTACGTGGAGTGATACGATAGCTTTTAATTCCACAGTCTTAGATCCATTGAATGCAAGGCTCTGGGGATGTCTGTAGGGGGTTGTCTATTAAGCACCACAGTGAGAAGCCCGTATTTATCATCCTTTGCTTCATGGTCCTTTGCTTCTCACTTTGTCCAAGGAAACACAAAACAGGCCAAGAATAATCATGAAGCCTCAGTCATTCATAACTCATGGACAACCTGCTTGTTTGTTTACCTCAAGTTTCAAGCTTAGCATATAGATGCTTTTTTAAATCCTTTATGTATGCATCCACAATATGCAGAGCAATTCACCTGATGGGGGTCTTTACTATTGGTCGACCGATATATCGCAGAGGCCGATAAATCGGCCAATATTGCAAATTTTTTAATTATCGTCATTGGCTGATAAATGTTCCTGTTTTTCCAATTTGTTTCTTGAGGGTGCTAAGAATCAGCTGCTTGCATGTGAAGCAACTGAGACATATAATCAACCAGTCACGGTTCGTTTTGATGTTACGTGCCATTGTATTACTGCAATAATAGACTGGTGTGCAACACAGTGTCATTTAAACAGAGTCGCAGCAGATGCGTTTGAGCTCATTATGTTAAACTGCTCGTCTGTTTCATTCTCCCTCTCCTCAACAGTTCCTTGTAGATTTTAACTGTCTTATCTAATGATAAAAAGGCAAATGTCAATAAAACAAATATCATATACCATCTGCAAATATGCACAAATCTTGTTTAAACAGATGTAATAAACCAACCTCACACAACTTGAGCAGATTCAGCATCCTGTGGAACGCTCGTTTATTTATCTCTAAGCTCCATTTTATACTGTCTGAAAATATGCAGATTTCCTTCTTCCTAATATATTGCAAATTATTCATGGTCAAAATAATTATAAAAATTTGATGACTAAACAGAAATAAGAAGAAAATGCGATCTACTATTTAAAATAAATATTATATAAAGTTAAAGTTTTGTATAAAATTTATGAAATGTAGTGCTAAATAAGAGTTAATACAAAAATAATTTGTGCAATTTAATGTTTTTGTTATTTACTGTATAAAATTTTGTGATATATCAGCACTGTATCGGCCTATTGGCCACCATGCTCTCAGGATATTGGCTTCGGCCATTAAAAAATCCATATCGGTCGATCACTAGTCTTCACCCACCTTATGAAATAAGTACAGCCGCATCATGCATTTGCAGAACACTTTACAATTATGCCACAATGCACATTCAACAAACCTGACTTTAAAAGATTTAGTGTCACTGAGAACACAATTAGGTAAAGAAATACTCACTAAATAGAACGTTAATACCTTCTTTTACACACCATGTATATTTTAAAAGAAAGACATGGAAGAGTTTAATTATTTACATTAATTTCTCTTCTCTCCTTTTAATTTCCAGTCCATGGTGCTCCTTTTACACAGCCAGCGGCAGTACATCTTTGATTATGATCTCCAGGATCGACTCTCCGCCATTACTATGCCAAGTGTGGCCCGCCACACCATGCAAACCATCCGCTCCGTAGGGTACTATCGCAATATCTACAATCCACCCGAAAGTAATGCCTCCGTAACGGTAGACTACAGTGAGGATGGCCAGCTCCTGCGGGTGGTGCACTTGGGCACTGGCCGGCGTGTCCTCTACAAGTACCGTAGACAGAACAAGCTGTCTGAGATCCTCTACGACAGCACACGGGTTAGCTTCACCTATGATGAGACAGCGGGTGTCCTCAAAACTGTAAATCTACAGAGTGAGGGCTTCATTTGTTCGATCAGATATCGACAGATAGGCCCACTGGTGGACCGACAGATATTCCGCTTTAGTGAGGATGGCATGGTCAATGCGCGCTTTGACTACACCTATGACAACAGTTTCCGAGTTACCAGCATGCAGGGAGTTATAAATGAAACACCACTTCCAATTGACCTCTATCAATTTGATGACATTTCCGGCAAGGTAGAGCAGTTTGGCAAGTTTGGCGTAATTTATTACGACATCAACCAGATCATCTCCACAGCGGTCATGACATATACAAAGCACTTCGATGTCCATGGTCGCATCAAGGAGATCCAATACGAGATCTTTCGTTCCCTCATGTACTGGATAACAATCCAGTATGACAACATGGGCCGTGTCACCAAAAGGGAAATAAAGATCGGCCCTTTTGCCAACACCACCAAATATGGCTATGAGTATGATGTGGATGGGCAGCTGCAGACTGTTTACCTGAATGAGAAAATGATGTGGCGGTACAATTATGACCTAAATGGCAACCTACACCTGTTGAACCCCGGGAATAGTGCTCGACTCACACCTCTCCGTTATGACCTACGGGATCGCATCACGCGTCTGGGCGATGTGCAGTATCGCATGGACGAAGATGGCTTTTTGCGCCAAAGAGGTGTGGAAATCTTTGAATACAACTCCAAGGGCCTTCTGGTTCGGGTGCACAGTAAAGCCAGTGGCTGGACCATCCAGTACCGTTATGATGGGCTTGGAAGACGCCTTGCCTCTCGCAATAGTCTGGGCCAGCACCTTCAGTTTTTCTATGCCGACCTCAACTACCCTACACGCATCACACACGTGTACAACCATTCTAGCTCAGAGATCACCTCACTGTACTATGATCTCCAAGGCCATCTGTTTGCCATGGAGATCAGCAGTGGGGAAGAGTTTTACATAGCTTGCGATAACACAGGAACACCACTCGCAGTCTTTAGCAGCAATGGGCTGCTACTCAAGCAGGTACAATATACTGCTTATGGAGAGATCTACTTTGACTCCAACCCAGACTTCCAGTTGGCTATTGGATTCCATGGTGGTTTGTATGATCCTTTAACAAGACTGCTGCACTTTGGAGAGAGAGATTATGACATTCAAGCTGGCCGTTGGACCACCCCAGATATTAGCACCTGGACCAGGGTGGGCAAGGACCCAGCTCCCTTCAACTTGTATATGTTTCGCAATAACAATCCTATCAGCAAGGTGCATGAGGTCAAGGAGTATGTCACAGGTGAGATGATACTGTACTTATTAAGGTTCCTCTGGCATATTGTAATTGTCATGTGCTTGTGTTACAATCATTTTTGACCATCAAGCAATTGGTAGAAATAAACAGATCCTATTTATTGTAAATATTAAATATTACTGCATCAAGCAAACCCCAAATTGTCTTTTTTAACAATGACTCTTCTTTAATTCATAGATGTCAACATCTGGCTGGTGACATTTGGCTTCCACCTGCACAACGTCATCCCAGGTTTTCCCATCCCTAAATTTGACCTTACCCAGCCCTCACTGGAAATGAAAAAGAGTCAACTGTGGGATGATCTACCGGTAAGCCGTCTGGATCCTTGTTTATTTCTCCTTAATATTTTTAGCATTCTGTGACCTACAAGAGCTACTTAGTGGGATTTTTCTAAAACTATTCTGCTACTACAGTTTACAAAATTCAAGGAGGTCTCTGACGTAGCATGACTTTTCAGTATTTCCACTCATATCTAGTAAATGTGTTTATTGATTGGTGTCAGCTATATTGAAGCTCAGTGTTGACAACTATTTCAATTTAGTTTCTGCAATATAAGAATGTCAGTACTTACAGCCACCACGGTTTGTCTTTTTCTGTTCTCTGTAGTCCATATCAGGGGTCCAACAAGAGGTTATGCGGCAGGCCAAGGCTTTCCTATCCTTTGAAAGGATGCCAGAGATCCAATTAAGCCGTCAACGCTCAAGTTGGGAAAAACCTTGGTTGTGGTTTGCCACTGTCAAGTCCCTCATTGGTAAAGGTGTGATGCTTGCCATTACTAGTAAGGGCCAGGTGGCCACCAACGCACTGAACATCGCAAATGAAGACTGCATTAAAGTGGCAACCGTGCTCAACAATGCCTTCTATCTGGAAGATCTACACTTCACAGTGGAAGGCCGAGACACTCACTACTTCATAAAGACCAGCCTGCCAGAGAGCGACCTAGGCACACTGCGACTTACCAGCGGCCACAAGAGTCTAGAGAATGGTGTCAACGTAACAGTGTCGCAATCCACAACTGTGGTCAATGGGCGCACACGTCGCTTTGCAGATGTAGAGTTGCAGTACGGTGCATTGGCCCTGCATGTGCGCTACGGCATGACACTGGATGAGGAGAAGGCACGGGTCCTGGAGCAGGCTCGCCAGAGAGCATTGTCTAGTGCTTGGGCACGGGAGCAGCAGCGTGTACGTGATGGGGAGGAAGGGGTGCGTCTTTGGACAGAGGGGGAGAAAAGGCAGCTGCTCAGCTCTGGAAAGGTGCTGGGTTATGATGGCTACTATGTACTCTCAGTAGAGCAGTACCCTGAACTGGCCGACAGTGCCAATAATATCCAGTTCCTGAGGCAGAGCGAGATTGGGAAGAGGTAACAGTCTGCATAGCAAAGGCTGCCCAATGGACTACTGCCCCTCTGCTCCCCAAGTTCCTCTTTTCCTTGTACACATTACCAGACCTCCCAGTCCAGAGACTGAAGGGAAATGATTTAGGATAGAGAAATGAGGAGCTGTGCCTAAGTGCCACAAACACAGCAATTATACAGAAAAAACAGAGGCACTTCCTCTTATAGACTGTACCACATCCCCGTCCTACACATTGGTCCACACTATTGCGTTGAATAGTGAATGGACTCTCTTAAAAGAGAGAAACTCGAGGAAAAAACTGTTCTGATTTGTGTTTTTCTTCTTTTTATATTAAAACCTTAAAGGTGACTTGGTCAGTGATGATAAAATGGAGAAAAAAGACAAATGTGTTTACATGTGGAAACCACTGCACACAGAAGAACTAATATAATGCCCTGGTAATATAAAGGCAGTGACTAATTCAGTGGTTCTTACTGTCTTGGGCATACTCATAAAAGGGTCCTTGCTCTCTCAAATGTTATGTCAACTAGGGAGGACTGTGAGCTAGTTGATGGTTTCTCTCCTGCTTTGATTTCTTAAAGGACACAGTTATGGTTCATATAATCAAATCTGAGTACAATCTATTTCATCAAGTGGTTAATAGAGCGGAAACTGACAGAACAAAAAAAAATATAAATATATATCTATCTCATAACTGACCTGTCTTTTGAGAAAAGATGTTAAAATTATCTTTATGGATTTTTTTTTAAGTGAAAAAAGTTTCACCTATCCGTACATCAACATTAGGCGCAAAGAAAGTAATTTATGTACAGTGTTTATACATAAAAATAAAATCTTACAAATATTGAGACTTTATTGTCTTGTCATGCATTACTGTTTATACTCATGAATTTTTATATTTTATCTTATCAAAATGTGTGGTAATGCTAATTGAAATAAATTCAGATGTACTGTGACACATTGTTTTTTCTCTGTTCATCTTCTGAAAGCAATTGTTGCCATTTTTCTTTTCCATATCTTTATTTTTTTCAGAATGTCTTAATACATGTTCAGTGTTTTCATGGCTTAAAGCCTCTGTAATCAACATTAGGTTTAGAGTAGCTGTTTGCCAGTTGTGGGTTGAATAATTACTAAACCCAATTACTAAAAACTGGGCTTAGTAATTTGCCAGAAATCATCTAAAGTAAACTAAATTATTTATTTACAGTAATGTCATGGTAATGGCATTGTTCTGTCTTATAATGCATTGGAATGAGTTTCAAGCTTTAGCCTCACTTTATATCCAGAGATATAATGGTTTCTTCAAAAAGTTTCCGCTCTTTGTAATGTTTTAGATGAAGGACATATCAGACTAGCATTAATGTGTGTTGCCATTGGCAGCACGTAAAAAGAAACCTCCCAAGGAGATTTCTCTGACTGGAATTTTTATCACTGCATTTTAACCATGACTTCAAATTCACACTTGACAAGGAGACAAGCTCAAACTCTCATGAATCAAAAGGGTCATAGACATAGCAGCAGAGAGCAGTGTGGGCTGTTCCAGTAGGCATGGGTCCCTATGATCATGGTATGATGCCAGAAATGAAAACTGTTTTTTTTTTTTTGCAATAGGCCAACTTTATGTAATTATATAGCTAGTGGCAAAGATGGTAAGAAGGGGTTGCCAGGAAATATGAGAAATGTACAGAGATCTAAATATGTAGAAGTGAAAAGTTAACTTCTAAGTTTGGATTTGATATTTGAGTTTGGAGAACACAAACTTACAAAGAAGGAATGAATGGAAAGAGAATTCCCTCATGACCCATATGAAGGAAATTGCTTTAGGATTTATTTTAGAAATATTTTATAGACAATGTATTCATCATCAACATGCATTGTGATCAGAATTCACCCTGACAAAAAAAAATATCTTAATTTGTATGCCTAGATGGACTGCCTCCTGTTTTGTAAATGCTTTTTAAAGATTGTATAAAATAAAAATGTTCAGACTAATGAATGATGAAATATTGTTTCCATTTTTGTTGTTTTCCTATGACAAGTTTTTTAATCAATCATGTAATTGTATGGCAGAGCCTATTTTTCTATTTGTGTGTGAATGGAGGTCTGAAGGGGATGTTTTCGAGCTGTGAGTTTTTTTTTCCAGAACTCTGTATGGGATTCTCTGTGGTATTATTGACTGATCCGGGAGAGTCTAAGCTCACTATTAGGGTGAACTTTTCCTTCTTCAAAAATGTTCCTTAAAGGTCTGATTCACTCATGAAAATGTTTTCATCATTAACTCACCCTACGCCTGCATGACTATTTCATCTGGGTTTTGCAGAATGTTAGTCAATGTCACCATTCGATTTCAATGCATAATTTTTCCATACAGTGAGATTCAATGGTGACTGAGTCTAACATTCTGCCAAACATCTCATTTTGTGTTCCATGCAAGAAACATTCATACAGGTTTGAAATAGCACGCAGGGTGAGAAAATGATGACTGCATTTAAATTTTTTGGGTGAGAAAGCCCTATAAATATGAAATCTTAAAGTTGAGCTCTTAATTCTAAACACTATTAATAACATGAACGAGAACTGTAACCAATGCAATATTAACAACAAATTATTTGCCCTAAAAGGTAAACCTAGATTCTCCCAGTTGCTTTGCGATACAGTCGTGTTGTTTGTTGAAGGAGCGGCCTCTCTTCTCAGGAGCCCTTCAGTCAGTTTACAATGAAACAAAGTCCAAATAAAATTACTTTTTGGTATTGTCAATTTTCAAAAAGATTTTGTCAACATAGTTCAAATATCCTTATTAAAATCCAGAACTAGCAGTGAATATTTTCTAAATGTCTGTGATGGGAAGTGAGAACAGAAAATGCCTGATATGTTTGCCAATGATTGCATGCATATTCAGTGTAAATCCAATAAATCAGCGGAAGGTCACAATAATTTTTTTTATTACAGCATATTAGTGCCAATATGTATGTGGTCTTTTGGTATTTCTTTGCACTATGATGTACATGTTTAAGGTGATGCCTATACATTATTGCAGTTGTCATGTCTCTGGTTCGATCAGAGGGAGATTGTAAAAACTGGTTATTACAAAAGGGAAGATAACTGTACAGAAAAATCACAAGTATTTAATTTCAAAATTTCTAATAAATGCAGTTTGTATCACACAGTTCACAGTCACTTAACAGTAACATTACCTCATATCTGATGTGATATGAGATTTGGTTAGCCTAATGTGTGCATCGTGGGACTGAATTTGTTGAGTTTGAGTATTGAAAATATGAAAATGCTGTGTGTAATTAGCTTTGTTGCTTATGTGACAAGTCAACGGTTGTTTTTTGTTTTGTTTTGTTTTTTAATTTACAATTTTTTTAACAGCCTCTAAAATTTCTGTATTTTGTATGATCTGCATTTTACATACTTGTTCCAAAGGAGTACTACAAACTGAAGTGATTTTACCTGTAAATCCAATAACTTATCTTGCAGTCTCTCATTTGTATTGAGGAATTAGAGAATGTTGTATTAATGATGTTTTTATTTTCTATTTTCTCATTTTTGCTTTTGTATTGATTTATAGCCACGCAGCATCTCAAAAAAAGCTCATGGTTTTCATTTGATAGACACATCTGTTTAGAGTGCAATTAAAGTGCAATTTTGATGTAATCTAAACTAGGTCACTGCTGGATTCATTACCTTTTATCTTCAACATGTTTAATGCTCCACAGAGATCAATCATAAAAATAAAATGTAATATTCAAAGGGGGTTTGTATTTATTAGTCCATTCAAATGATCACATAGTAATGTAACACATATTACTGAAAAAAACTTGTATTCCTTTTCTAAATGATTATTAGGGATTAAATTGTTAAAAAATAAATTAATATGTATTAACTGAAATATGGTATCATATTAAAACAGTTACATACAGTACAGTGGCAACTTCATTTGTAACACACACACAAAAACACAAACAATTTTAGCACTTTGTATGTGACAGAGTTGTAATTCATCGATACAATTATTACACCAATATGTGTCAGAATTGGTGAAAAATGTCTCCGATTAGATACGGTAAAATTTGTGTACATGTTCATTCAATATTTACGTGTCCACAGCATCACATTTGGCTTTCCATCATCAAAAGTGTGCATATGTACCTGTGTGTACGCGTTTTGTTTTACATCATTCCACTGGAAGCAGCCTTTAAACTGAGGCTGAAGATTAATAAGTCTTAATGATACTCTGCAATGACCATTCAAGAATACCTGACAACCAAACTCCAGCCATGCACAACTTTAACAGTCCTTCCTTCCCCATCTTCACACAGCAGTGTGTGTCCTTCATTCCTGCTCTGGTCATTTTTCAGCAGCTGCTTCAGACACAACTCTTATCATTGCAAAAACTGCCCTAAAGTCAGACTTCATGTTTATGCAGTGGAGAGCCTAGGGGCTTGGGCCAGTAGATGGTCTCTAGTTTTACGGGCAATGGACCATTCCTTACTGCAAAGAAATAGCTGCCTGTTTGTTGTTTCAAGTGCACTTGAAGGCCAGATGTGCTTCCAAAACAGTGTTTGAGGCTCACAAAGGCATGGTGTGCTCAATCAGAGTCCTCACATCCCCAGTGTGCTCGTCTTTCTACCAGCTGCAGCTGGCCTACAGCAGACTTAAAGCATACATAGGGGATATAGAAAGGCTTATGAAAGGACTTGACTGGTCATAATGTTTTTTCAGATATTTCTTTTGCATCTCTGTTAGGATAAGAACATCTCTTTTGTTTTCCATTTATGATAAGTTCTGATCAAACCCATGTGGTGTGGTGATCAGATGCCTTGCAGGTGTTGTGGTGCCTGTTTGCTCTGGTTCTACTGCTAAATGCTGGGCCCCATTATACAGAAACTTTAGATCCAACTCAAGCTGTTTCTTTGAGTGTTTGACAGAAATAAATAATATGCGACAGGTGAGCATATTTGAGAATGTGGGTATTTAAATGTGTTAAAGATCAGCAGAACAAACTGGTTAATATGCCTTGTGCATATGCAAGGTGCAAGCACATTTTGGGGGAATTGGACAACGTGTTTGCACAGGAAATTTACATATTGCTCCCGAAGGTTAATGTACCCTTAAAGGAATAGTCAATACAAGTTAAGCTCAATCGACTGTATTTGTGGCATAATGTTGATTACCACAAAAATCTATTCCATCCTTAATTTTCTTAAAAAAATCTATGTTAAAGTCTCTTTTTCAAGGTAAGTCAATCACACTCTGCGGCCATATTTGAAATGCTCCAGGCAGGCTAAGCAGCTATTTTTCTATGTAATCAAGTGGCATACAAGTACAGCTCCAATCTACATGAATGGCAAAAAACCAAAATCTCCAAAACGGTTGGTCGAGATTATGATCAAAGAACATATTTAAAATCAGCAGTAAAATCTGACAACACCGATATCATATATTGTACTTTTTACCTCAGATTACGCAAAAATCTGGCTTGTCCAGCTAATGTGCATGCGTGTTCTCGAGTTGATTGACAGGCAATGTTTGTATCTAAATTGATTGGCTCATTTACCTGTAAGGTGTGACTTCCTTTTCTACAACCATTGGCCATTATAATTTACCCCTTTTTTTTAATAGAACTGTCCAGTCTCTGCTAGATAGTCTCTGGTTACAGTGAGACACTTGGGGCCAATCTGTAAATGTTACAATCTGTAAATACTCACTGTTGGGGGCCTGAGTAGCTCAGCGAGAAAAGACACTGACTACCACCCCTGGAGTCACTAGTTCGAATCCAGGGCATGCTGAGTGACTCAAGCCAGGTCTACATAGCAACCAAATTGGCCCGGTTGCTAGGGAGGGTAGAGTCACATGGGGTAAACTCCTCATGGTCACAATAATGTGGCTCTCGTTCTAGGTGGGGTGCATGGTGAGTTGTGCATGGATGCCAAAGAGAATAGTGTGATGCCTCCACACACGCTATGTCTCCGCGATAATGCAGTCAACAAGCCACGTGATAAGATGCACAGATTGACTGTCTCAGGCCCGGAGGCAACTGGGATTCATCCTACGGGAGTCACTACGCCACCACGTGGACTTAGAGCACAGTGGGAATTGGGCATTCCAAATTGGGGAGAAAACAAAAAATAAATACAAATAAATTCTCACTGTTTTAAAATATTAGACTATATTTATATAGTATATAATACTATATAATATATGCATGTTAACATGATTTTGATGTAATAAAATTGCTCATTAATCTTTTCTGTCTAAAGTGTCTACACTGAGTTTTCACTGATAGCTCGTTGTGCAAACATCCCCCCAAGAAAAGGGTTCTGGTCCCGTGGAAGCCAAGACGTAATCAGGTTTTCCCCCTGAGATTATATTTTAACTCCTCTGATGATTAGGTTTAAGGTAGGGATTTGGGTAAGGGGATGGGGTTAACAAAATATGCATCTCTATTGACTATTACATCACTAAAAATTAAACTAGCTTTTGCCACCTAGACATTTCACCTGGAAACTGGAGCTCACAGAACCCCACACGTTCAACAACACTTCTAGATCCGGCCACTGGGGGCAGTAGATTTTCTTAAGCACAGCCAGATTTCAGCAGCAGATCCACTGTTGGCAAATACATAGAATGAATTGTGCCCACTGATGGTACAGCTTTTTAAAACATTTTAAAGTACACTCCACTACATTACACATCTGTATGCCCAGTAATAATTATTTTCTCCATCATTTTCTCCATCATTTGATAAATTACTTCCACAATCAATAATTTTTTTTGTAATTTTTATAAAAAAAAAATATATTTTCAATAAAATTCTGTTTATCGCATGCTTTCAATGAGCAGTACTAGTTACATTGTTAAATGCGACAGGCAAATAGCACATAGCACACTCTACAGTAAGCCTGATTTATATGAGACATATTTTTAGCGTAAAGAATGATGATAAATACGGCATACATTGCGCAGAATAATCATGCACAAAAATGGTGCAACAGTTTCATAAATTTGCCCCTCTGTGTTGTATAGGGTTGGTAAATTTGGTAATTTAGACGATCTGTCACAGCTTACCTTTGACACAAGGGCAAAAAGCAGCTGTTGGTCCCCAATTCTAGTTGTCATGGTTACTATTCAAAAAGGGAGGATGAGCGTCACTCAAATGCAAGAATAAAGTGAAAACTTTTCATATAGACAGATGATCTATATGAACATTTTCAATACAATGAATCAAAGATGAAAACCAAGTTTAAAAAGTACTCACACTGCACGAAAAATTATTTTCAATAGCTGCAACTGCAACCTCTATTATTTGTCACTAGCCCTCTGCTCAAGATTTTAGAGATCATTATGAGTCAGTCAACCTTGTTGACTTTGCATTCCCTCATCTTAGTACTGAATGGAAGCCAATGTCAAACACCATTCTTGTGACAGTTTTGTTTTTTAGATCAAGGATTAAAATTCATGCATTTAAAGCGCAGACAGGCTAAGCTGAACTGTGCTTGCACAGTCATGAACTGCCATTATCCCTTTTTGATTGAGCAATGCTTTGGTATTGAGTTTTGACGTTGTTTCCATAAGACTGATTAATCTTTGAGTCACAGTCAAACCTTTTCTTTTTTGTGTCCTCCAAAGGGACAATAGCTGGTGGAAATTTATAAACACTGTTTTGTGGTGCTCTATCCAGACAAGAGATGCACTGATACCACTTTTTCTCTTCCGATTCCGAAATTGGAAATCTCGGAATCGGCCGATCCCGATCCGATACCAGTGTTGTTGTTTTTTGCATAAACAGTTTAGAATATCTTTACATTATTGTGTGGAACTAATTGGGTGTACTCTTTAATATGTAGAGAAACACAAACATCTAACTACACATTATTTCAATATAAATGTATAGCTTATTAAGAAAAACATAATTATTAACTAGTGTACTGGATAATGTAGAAGCAAAATTAAAAGTAATTCCAGTATAAGTCATCAGTAGAAAAGAAGCAGGTTTCTTTTTTTTTTTTTTTAGTTGTAAGATATCAGCTACTTTTTCATTCACAGAGTTTTTTGGAACCCATTCAACTTAAATATTATTATAATTTGTAAAAAAAATACTATAATTGTACTATGTAATTGTAAATGTAATATAACAAGTACTATATTGCAATATATCTCAATCGTGCACCTTTAACTTTTAAAACCCTCACGCTTTTATTTTGACATTCTGAACTCTCCAGGAAGTCCAAAATGTGTCAGATTGTAGGCAAGTTCACAGCAGTTTAATTAGCTTCTTATTCAAATATAAGTGAACTGAACTTTTCAGCATCTATATCGGAGTTATTGTTTGTGGGTAGCGCTCAAATATTGTTCACCGCTGTGAAAGCTACAACTAGCCACAAGAGTGTGTGCGAACAGAGCAGCGCCATTCACTAGAGCGCTGGAGCTGCATATACATTTTATATTTTACTTATTAAACACCGCCTTTTGTGATTCACAGAGCTATTGCACGTCTTCAAGTGGTTTTTTGTGGTAAAAGCACTTGCTCCCCTTGAGCAAACCCATGATGGTCATTACATGCATAAACTAATATGTGAACTGAGCACCACAACTAAATGTAAATAATGTTTGCTGCAAGGGGGTCTTTAAATATCAGACCAGGAAAGCAAATATTTCCACTTCCACAGCTTCAAACAGAATCTCTCAAGGTCATAATGGTCCTTGAGTAAAGCTTCCTATATTCTGACTAGCTGAATTCTATATCACCTACATTTATTTTATTTATAGGCAGGTGAAGAGGGTCACATGAGCATAATTAATTTACTATCTTCAGAAAACCTCCTTACGCTTTCTGAATTTTAATACGATTATAGGCTTTAGGTGCCAGGTGGTGATTAGGTTAAGATAAAGTATTCATGACAAAGACTTTCAGCCTTAATATTGTTCCAGTAAGGCAACAGATGATAGTAAAGACGGGATTAAAATAAAGATATCCTGTTAAATTTCACTTAATGCTTAAGAGGACAGAGTGGGTTGCATGTACTACATAAACACATTTTTGGATTTTATAAGTCCGCTTTTAAATAATCAAGTTCAATGTAATAAAATTGCAACATGGGGAGGGATGGTAGGCCCCTAAAACAGCATTAGGTCTTTCAATTTAGCATTTGAATCTGCGCAAATGATAAAAAGAGAAAAATGTGCACAACACAAACCCATGTGTGGTTTATTCAGCTCACTTAACACAATTAGCGTGCCATACACTCGACCACAAAATTAATCTTTACAAAGTTAAATGAAACATGCAAACTTTAATAATTTAATAAAGAACTTAAACCTTCAAACTTATAACATGTCACATAAGCACTTCTGGAAGTTCTCCTTTCCCAGAGCTGTGTGAGCCAGAGCCAATGCTACACAGCAAAGGCACAACTCAAACTTTAAAAAGCACTGTTGAGTCACCAGAGCCATTCAGTTTGCATTATATGTGTTGCTAGCATGTTGCATCACTTAGCTAGGTTTTGTTAACATGTTTTAACATGATGCTAGCATGTTTCTATCATATTTTAACACTTAGCTAGGCATTGTTAATATGTTTTAGCACTTAGCTAGGTGTAGCTAAAACGTTTTAGCACTTAGCTCGGTGTTGCTAACAGGTTTTATCATGTTTCAAGCATGTGTTAGCTCTTAGCTACGCATTGCTAACATGTTTTAAATCTTAGCTGGGTGTTGCTAACTTGTTGTAACACTTGTATAGGCGTTAGTAGCATGTTTTAACATGTTGCTAACACATTTTAACACTAAGCTAGGTATTGCTAGCATGTTGATTTTCTAGACTAGGCTTTTGCATTTGGTTATTAGGCAGTTACAGGGTGATAGTAACAAGGCTCCTTGCTAGCCTAAGTCAAATAACCAATCCTGGAAGTCTCTATCATGTTCTGTACTGAGATATGTGTTTTGCTACTCTGTTGCTAGGGTGAACCCATCTGGTTGCTAGGCAGTTGCTAGGGTGATACTAATAAGGTTCCTTGCTACCCTGAGTCAAATTAACGAAACCAGAAGTCTCTACGATGTTCTGGTGCAGAGATATGTGTTTTGATACTTGGATGCTAGGGTAACCCCATCTGGTTGCTAGGAAGTTACAAGGTGATACTCAAAAGGTTCCTTGCTACGCTGAGTCAAATGAACGAATCCAGATGTCTTTATGATTTTCTGGTGCAGAGATAAATGTTTTGTTTCTTGGTTGCTAGCGTAACCCCATCTGGTTGTTTGGCAGTTACCAAGGTGACACTCAAAAGTATCCTTGAGTCAAATGAAAGAAACCAGAAGTTTATACGATGTTCTGGTGCAAAGATATGTGAAAAATCTTTGTGTTCAGCAGAAACAAGTGAGGGAGCTGTGGGTTAAAAGGCCTCCTCACCACCTTTTAAAAAAAAAAAGAAAAATGTATCTTATTCAAAACATCCTTCTGTTGTTATTGTTTTATTTTTCACACAAATTATGTTTCTCTATCAATATTCAATAAAAAATTAAGACATGTTTTTAGTGCATTCAACTTTTTGCTCATTTCTCTAAGAGGGCATCTTTAAGTGTCTGATCAAAGTGTTTTTGCATTTGGCAGCCGAGTTTTTAATGCTCCAGACTTCCTTTAACCATCATCACTTATAAAGTTTTTGGCAAAAGACCAGAGGCTGTATGCATAAAGCCGCTTAAGAGTAAAATTCAGTCTTAAGTGAGTCAAAATTCTAAGAACAATGTAATTTTACTCTTATTCCTTGACTTAAGAAAAAGTGTAAATCATAAAGTTTCATAAGTGTTAAGACTTGGTCTCATCTCCCTAATTATTTAAGCACTGGAAATATATCTTAACCTAGTTAAGAGTAGCACAATGAGAGTGCAGAGACAACACACTCTCCAGCAAAGAATGTGGACATTATAATGCAAATGTAATTTGAGCGAACAAGTGAAATTCATCAACTAAAATTATAATTGCATCACATTTATTTTATTTATTTAATATATTGAAATTCATTGTTGTGAATTAAGTATTTGAAAATGTTGAAGGGCAACATGCCTAAACTTTCAGAGGGCTGCAACAACTATTCAATAAAATCTAAATATCTAAATAGAAGGGCCTCTTGCCCTTACATCGCACGAGAGCAGGGTTGGGAGGGTTATTTTTAAATGTAATCCACTACAGATTACAGAATACATGCTGTAAAATGTATATTGTAACGTATTCCATTAGATTACTCAAGTTCAGTAACGTATTCTAAATACTTTGGATTACTTCTTCAGCACTTTTAGACTTTTTCACTTGTTTTGACTATAAAAACTCTTCCAGTACAGTAAGACAAAATACACATGTTAAAAATACATTCTCTGATAAATCTAAATATATTATGCGTTGTTGTTTCTGAAACAATAAATCAAACTGATCTTGTTTTTAGTATATTTTAATATTTTACAGAAAAACAAAACAAAAATTATTATCAAGAATATGATTTTTGCCCTAATATCAAAGGTCTTAGTAGAAAAAAAGAAATTATGATCCAACATCATTTGTTTTTTATTTATATATTTATATTTATCCCCTTTTCTCCTAATTTGGAATGCCCAATTCCCACTACTTAGTAGGTCCTCATGGTGGCGCCGTTACTAACCTCAATCTGGGTGGTGGAGAACAAGTCACAGTTAACTCAGCTTCTGAGACCATCAATCCGCGCATCTTATCACGTGGCTCGTTGTGCATGACACCGTGGAGACTCTGCGTGTGGAGGGTCCTGCTACTCTCCACGATCCACGAACAACTTACCACACGCCCCATTGAGAGCAAGAACCACTATTTGTGACCACTAGGAGGTTACCCCATGTGACTCCCATGTGACCATCCCTAGCAACCGGCTAATTTAGTTGCTTAGGAGACCTGGCTGGAGTCACTCAGCACACCCTGGATGCAAGCTCACGACTCCAGGGGTGGTAGTAAGCGTCAATACTCGCTGAGCTACCCAGGCCCCCAATGGGAATTTTCTTGATAAAAAAATATCATCGTGCCTGGTAACATGTGCATGTAAAATGGCTAAAAATAGCATTTTAGCTTAGCATAAAGCTGACAATTTACACAAGGTTTATTTCTTCTGCTCCAAACTTACTTCAAACTTATTTCTCTGTCTGCTTTGTAACACATCATAAGAAAGTGTTTCACTGCTGTTCAATTGCACTTTGGATTGCATCATTTATATGTAGGTTGTATGTATATTATATGTGACTAAATATTAAATTTAACAAATGACAGTATAATGCAAAGTAATCTCTTCAGTAATCTAAATACTTTTTGAATGTAACTGTATTATAATTATCAATTTAAATTGTAACTGTAGTGGAATACAGTTACTTATATTTTGTATTTTAAATACGTAATCCTGTTACATCTTTTCCGCTACTCCCCAACCCTGCATGAGAGGCAGCATAAACTGGGTCCCCTCATGGACACGAATTGGAGAATGATTGGAAGTAAATGATTATAGTGAAAAGGACTTAAATAGTGATCTGTTTCTCACCCAAAGTGATTGTATTGCTTTAGAAGATGTTAATTTAACCACTTGAGTCATATGGATTACTTTTACTACGATTGCCTGTGCTTTAAATCCATGTGCATTGTATGGACCTACTGAGCTGAAATATTCTCCTAAAAATCTTTGTTTGTGTTCAGCAGAAGAAAGTAAGTCATACACATCTGGGTTGTCATGAAGGTGAGAGAATGATGAGAGAAAGACTATTGCATATTACATATTACAAGTGTTATACATATATGGCCCCAGAACTTTATTCAGTCTGAAATGGAAAAAAATTGGGATGGCATTCAGGTCTTTTCTGAGTTTAAAAGGAAAATTGTGCACTTTCTGCAACCTTAAGCAGTACCAAACAGAATTGCAAAAATTATGACTGTTTTTAAACAGGTTTCCAAACCATTTCCTCATCCATCATTGATCGGGAAAACAGGTACAATAAAAAAAATTACATTTTTGGACAATTAGCATCTCTTCCAGTTGGTAATTAGAGATAATGTGATACTTAATTTACATTTACTCATTTAGCAGATCTTTTATCCAAAGTGACTTGCAAATGAGAGACACAGAAAAAGTGATTCATCCTAAGGAGAAACAAACATAAGAAGTGCTGCAATACAAAGTTTCAAATTGCTCAGAGAAGTACAATAGGGAGGAAAGTGAGAGAGAAAGATTTCGATTTTTTTTTCATGAGAAAGGAGGCATTGCATTAGGGGGAACACCAAACTCTCAAACTGAGTTTAAATTAAATATTGAAAATTAAGAAGTAGCTGTCAATATTTGTGTAGTTTTAAAAAATGTCTGGAAATATAAAATTATTACATTAATAATTTACATACATTTTTCTCAGTTTAGTTAAGAGCCACATTTCCTGTCATGGCTGTTACACCTGCTGAGCGTGATGCTCAAGCACCATATCGGACAGATTGCATCTCTCTGGTCTGCAAAGTTTCACCTTAACTCTGAACAGCCTCTTCCTAGGAGCAATTGACTGAGTTTTTAGAAGTCTCTAACCTTGTTATTAGTTTAAAGAGGAACTTTACAGCATACTTCTACAAATGGACAGACGGAACAAGGGCTGATCCTCAGTGCACCTTAAACTGTGCCAAGATGACACCCAACGTCCTAAGTGTGCCTTTATCTATACATATTAAAAATAGGATTTTCATTTGAAAATGTGGATGGTAATAAGAGATAAACAGCTGGTTTGGGCCAACAGGCTCAATTTGTTCAGATGCAGTGTATCTGACATTGATATGATTCTATCTTTGTCAGCATGCCTCCATCCACTGCCAACACTTAACTGCCATCTTTACACTCTATGACATAAAAATGTGAGCTGCTGTAAGCACAACATAGTGACCTTTCTAAGTATATCTACAGAGGAACAGCACAACACAACTGTCTAATGACTACTCAAAGCTAAACAAACAAAACCAACTACAAGCAAACAAATTCTTATAGGGAAGGCATATGCAAAACTAAATAAAACTGGGTTGTGTTTTCACAATTAATTGTTGTTCAATATTAATTTGGAAATGAGAAACATTTTATAGATTGGTGTCTATTTTTTGTTTAGGATTGTTCCTGAAGTTTATATATTATTTTTGTTCCTCAAATAAAGACCAACAGAACATTTAATTAAATGTCAGGAAGCTTTCTTGATTAGCACAGACATTAATTTCTGTGTTGAGAGCAGGACTGCAGTGTTGGCTGTGTTACATTAAAAAGTTTTAACCACAAATTACTAATTAGTAAATAAGAAAATGTATCATTACTTTACTGATTATTCATCAAAAAAGTATTCACAATACTAATTACTTTAGTTATTTCTAAAACATTTTTTAATTTGTATTTTTTATTGATGGAATTCAAAATAATGTGTGCATTTCCACCTTTTTTATTGTCACAGGCATGGCATACATTCAGCACCAAATGTTTCTCACTTCCAAAGACTTTTTAGGGGACATACACCCTTGAGCTGTCACCGAAACACAAACTGGTGTACATATGAACATAATTCATGTTTTAAATTCTACATAAATAATAATATTTTAGATCTGTGTAATCCCAAAAGATTACTCTTGGAAATATTTAGCATGTAAATGTGGGCGTGATATATTGATAGGATATTGGTCTTAGCAGACCAGATCTGCTATGATGCTGCTGCTGCAGAGTAAGTACGGAGACTTGCTACTGCTATAAAATACACAAAGGTACTGAGATAGCATCTGGACATGCTGTTGCTGCACAATTAAGACAAAATGAAGACATGCAGTATCAAGCATGTATTACTTGCTGCTGTACAAATAGACATTACAAACAATCTCCATGTAGCAAATTTAGGCATTTGGAACCTGTGGAGGAGGTGGATTTCAGAGAAAACAACTCTTGCAGCATGCTGCAGAGAAACAAGCTTATCAGCAAAACTGTACCAAAGAGAGAGACTTCAGTGGATTTAATGTTGCTATAACTACATTTTTGCAAACTGACTTTTACGTGCTACGTTATATGATTCATCGCAGTTTCCTGGTAAAAATTAACACTAGATGTGCTACAACTGTGCATTTTAAACACTTTCACACAAATCACCACTACAAAGGCTGATTATGACTTTATAAGCACTTCAAGTCAAGTCAAGTCAAGTGGTTTTATTGTCGTTCAACCATATACAGTTAGTACAGTACATAGCAAAATGAGATAACGTTCCTCCAGGACCATGGTGCTACATAAAACAACATAGGACAAACACAGAACCACATGAGACTACACAGACTAAATAACATTCCTACATAAAGTGCAAAAAGTACAGGACAGTACAATAATTACTAAAAGGAACAGGACACAATGAGAGACAGTGCAGCACCGACCAGTACACATTTGTAATCGAGTAGTGCAAAAAGATGACACGTGTGTGTGTGTGTGTCAGTCCAGTCTCTGAGTATTGAGGAGTCTGATGGCTTGGGGGAAGAAGCTGTTACACAGTCTGGCCGTGAGGGCCTGAATACTTTGGTACCTCCACAAATTTGTGTGAGGGGTGTGTGGGGTCATCCACAATGCTGGTTGCTTTGCGGATGCAGCGTTTGGTGTAAATGTCTTTGATGAAGGGAAGAGAGACCCCAATGATCTTCTCAGCTGTCCTCACTATACTCTGCAGGGCTTTGCGGTCTGAAACGGTGCAAGTCCCAAACAGGAAGTGATGCAGCTGCTCAGGATGCTCTCAATAGTCCCTCTATAGAATGTAGTGAGGATGGGGGGTGGGATATGTGCTTTTCTCAGCCTCCGAAGAAAGTAGAGACGCTGCTGGGCTTTCTTGGTAATAGACCAAGGAATTTGGTGGTCTTGATGATCTCCACAGAGGAGCCGTCGATTTTCAGTGGAGAGTTGTCACGCTGTGCTCTCCTGAAGTCAACAATCATCTCTTTTGTTTTGTCCACATTCAGAGACAGGTTGTTGGCTCTACACCAGTCCATTAGCCGCTGCACCTACTCTCTGTATTCGGCTACTCTCTGTATTCGGACTCGTCGTTCTTGCTGATGAGACCCACCACGGTCGTGTCATCACCAATGAAGTGGTTCGAGCTGTGCATTGCTGCAGTCGTGAGTCAGCAGAGTGAACAGCAGTGGACTGAGCACACAGCCCTGGAGGACCCCAGTGCTCAGTGTGGTGGCAGTGGAGATGCTGTCCCCAATCCGGACTGACTGAGGTCTTCTAGTCAGGAAGTCCAGGATCCAGTTGCAGAAGAAAGTGTTCAGGCCCAGCAGGTTCAGCTTTCCAATCAGTCTCATACTGCGTAGTCTGCTGGAGTCGGATGTAGTCCAGATTATTGTCCAGGGAGCAAACATTTGAGAGCAGGTTAGACGGGAGAGCCGGCCGGCTAGGATTTGTTTTTAGCCTAGCATGGACCCCGCCTTCTTGCCACGCTTCCGCTTCCTCGCACACCTTCCCCTCCCCCAGCCACCGGCATCAGGCGACGCCGAGGACTGGAGGCCTGGTCTCCGCAGCAAGCCGAGTTCACATAGCTTCTCCTATAGATCATCCTACAGCTTGGTTGTTGCATGAACTTGTATTTGAGCAGTGTCTGGCGATAGTAAACACAAACACCGGTTACTCCAATGTTCATGTGCCGTAAAAGTCGGGCTAAGAAACAAAAATAGCAACAAAAAAACATGCCATCATTACAGCGGAAACAACATAAAATTCTCCATCATTTTGGGGCATACAGATAAGTGTAAGACATCATTAGAGACTATAAATGGTCTACTTTTATTTGTGTACACTCACAATATCAACAAAACCTTGTGCTTTTGTAAAATAAAGAAAATAAAAAGGGTGAGCTGTAAGCAATCTCTGGGTTTGTGAGCATATATCTGAAAATGAACTGAAACTCTGCGAATACTTATCACGCAAACATGAAACATATGTCTAAAGAAGCTTAAAATGTCTACTTTTAAATGAAACAATTAAAATTTAAAACAAATATTCTCCTGCAATGTAATCTGTATGAAACAAAGCGATGTACAGTTTTCCTAGCTCAGCTAAATTATCTCTAATGTGATCATACCCACCAGCAGAGTGCGCCTTTCATATGCTAATGTAATGAGGCGATCAATGCAAATAGTAAACGCCCCGGACTTTGTCTTAAAAACAACAAGTCAAATTTTTTAAGACAAATGTTTCTGCACGTTTGAAAGACAGCATGATACACAAGTGAGAAAAGTCCTGGATAGTGATGAAGAGTTACAATTTTCCTCAGAAGAAGTGCGGGAACATTTGTATTTTGAAGAGAGACTTGATCCAGCCAAGGATACAATTTCGGACGAGTAAGTCATTTAGTTTTCATTAGTTGACATGCTATTTTATATAAACATGTACATATTTTACTAGTGGGACTGTTTCCAGACTTGCCAGCCAGGATTCAAAGTATTGACATTTGAAATATGTCCTAATAAGCAAGTTTTAGTTACATGTAAATGTTGTTTCAGCTAAAGCAGGTATTTAAATTGTATGCTGTATGATATAAATATGATATGTAATATGATGTAAAAATAATATGAATGTTTAGATTATATTTTAACTAGTGTTTATGCTGCCTCATTATCATCAACAAAGCTTGTGGTATGCAAATATGTGTTCAGGTTAAATGAGTAAAATGCACTTTAAATATGCCCATATTAGAAAATCACCATCTTATAATGATTTCTGAAGGATCATGAGACACTGAAGACTGCAGTAATGATGCTGAAAATTCAGCTATGATCACAAATTGCAATTTACAATATATTCAAATAGAAAACTGTTCTTTTAAATTGTAAAAATAGTTCAAAATATCACTGTTTTTACTGTATTTCGGATCAAATAAATGCAGCCTTAGTGAGCAGAAGAGACTTCTTTTAAACGGTAGTGTAGGTCTAAAATTAAGTAAAGTCATTATGTAAAGAAAATGTATAGTCAGATTACTTCTTTTAACTTAAAACTTGATTTTGATCATTAAGTTTCCTCACATTCATTCTCTTTCTGTCACATTCCTCATTGATAGGCCCAGAGGAGGGGTCTTTTGTCTCGTCAGGTGTGAAATACAATCAATATTCATGATCATTCACACCTCCTCGCATATGACCTTTCTAACACTAAAATTCAAAAGTTAAATTACTATATTGTTTTGTATGAAAGATTGATCAGGATGGTTTTCACATCATTTTGCAGCATAAACTCTAGGCTACAAGATCCAGTTCTCAAAAGTCTTGTGGACATTTATATTATTTTCTCAAAAATACAAACCTGTACACACATGTTGCTCACATATTATTGTAGCCCAGTTTATGCTGAATACAGTGTTATCAGACTTTAGCCATTAATGTGATTTTAAGCAACTGAAAAAAGCACAAATGTCAAGGCATGTCAAAACATCTCCAGGGCCCAAAACACCCTCAGACCCCAGAGGGTTAACGCATAATTTGAAAAACAATAAATTTCACCGCTTGTATTACAGACTCACCTACATTTACACCCTTATTCCAATTCAATTAACTTCTGTGGTAGCTCACCTGATGAAGTGTTGGCCTTTAGACTTGGAAAAATATGGACTATACAACGAAAGTTGTATAAAAGTTGAAAAATTTGCATTGTAATACTACAGAGAACATTTTGTTACCCATTTTATGTGTCTTCATGTATTCATATAATTCTATAAAAGTACTGTATTTATATTTTGCCTCTGAAAAGGGTCATTGTGTTGTGGTCTGTCTCCACTTAGCCAGTGCTCTCTGGCTGGCTAGCTGTCAGTGTACTGCGTTTCAGAGAATGATTGCACTTGCTTCTCCAACAGGCTTTGCTAAACCATCTGATCATATTTTCATCTGCTTACAGTAAACTTTCTTAGAGGCATTTTATAACCTCCTTTTGCTGCTCACATGGAACATTATCCTTTTCTGCAATAGACCATTAGATTTATTTTTTAGCAGCACCTCCAGACCAGAAAACCATCATCCAAACCAAACTCGCCTAGAAAGATAGGTCTGATCTCATGAAAATGATGTGACTGTGGCAACATTTTTTGCAAAATGAAAAAACGTGGTTCATTACAGGTCTTGCTGCAGTTTGAAGGTAAACGTTCCGCTGTGTGTTGCTAAAATTAAGTTAAATGTTCTCCCAAATGCAAAAGATTATGTTTTTAAGGTTAATGATCAATGGAGTTTGAAAAGAACAAAATCTACTTCCCTACCCTAAACCATTAACCGAAACCTAACCATTAGTGCCATAAAAAGAAAATGTGATATAATAGAGCATTAACCTTAAAAACCTTTTGTAGACCAACATTTAAGCCCAAAGAATATTTCGGTCTGAACGTCCACGTACAGGACGCATGATGCAAATCTCTTCTATATAAATATTAGCAGAGTACACGATCACTGAACAACAAGAATATATTTCAACAATGATAACACTCCTGTTAAGTTGGAACAGTATAATATTGCATTACTGAATGGACAGCTATCCAAAAAGACATATATAGAGCATTGTAACTGAGCCATAACTCTGTCACCATCACTCTTTTGGGACTAAATCACAATTATTAAAGCAAATTGTTATATTAACAAAAGACACATTGACAATTCAAAACACAATAAACACGCATCTGGGACTATACTCATATGTCTGTGCCAGTCACACTAAGGAACACTAACAACTTTTTAACATTCAAATAATTAATTTAAAAAAACTATCTGCTGATTAATTTGCTATCAGCCTTTTCCACCACCTGAGTTATCGTATCGGCACAAACCACTATCAGTTGGCCTCTACCTCCAAGAGAGATAACAATTTGAGTAGGTCACTTGAAGCGCAAGCAAGACGTGACTCAGCCTAGTAAATTAATCTGGTTGTTCAGGCTACAGTACATATACAAACTTTACTCCTCCCAACTGTAACTACAGTACTGTGAAAAAGTTTAAGGCACTTCAGATGTTTCACAAAAACATTTGTCTTAACATGTTTATTTATATCTTCAGCTTTAGTGTGTCAATAGGAAAAATACATTTTAGACTCCAAACATTACTTTTGCAAATAGAAAAGATTAGAATAGAAGAACAGGGCGCTCTGCAAGAGATGTCATTGCCCCCACAGTACCCCCCACTGAACATCGTGTCAATCTGAGATAACATAAAGAGACAGCCTAAATAGATAGAAGAACTGTGGTGAATTCTCCAAGAAGCTTGGAACATCGTATCTGCCAACAACCAAGAAAAACTGTGTCCAGGTGTACCTAGGAGAATTGGGGCTGTTTTAAATGCAAAGGTGGCCACTCTAAATATTATTTAGCTTTTTTATGTTTACTGGACTTTGTATGATGTTAATTGATAAATGAAAACTATTTATTATGCATTTATTAAAAACTATGCATTATTTTTGAAGACATCCTCACTATGCAAAAAAAGTGCCTAAAACTTTTGCACAGTACTGTATGCCAGAAAACGTAAGTTTTTGGGAACAAAAACAAAATAAAAACAGTAGCTTTTTGTTCTGCAATCATCAAAGCAATTTTAGCTCATTTGACTGGTTAGTTAAGGAAATCCAAGAGGAGCAAAATTTCACTACCTAGTATTAGCATCATCATGGCTTTATATATTTTTCTTCTTCTTCATGGAAATTTGAGATATTATAGATTTTATATCCATGTAGATGTACCGTAGATTTATACTTGTTTACAGATACATTTCAAAGTAATGTAAATGAGTTAAACTAGCGCCACCAAACGGATTTGCAAAAATATATATTTTTTATAATTTCTAGGGTCGCAACATCTAATCGATAAAAACGATAGTGAAAATCATTGACAACAAATGTCATTATCGATTAGTTGGATATGTGTGGCGAGAATGGAGAAGCTCCATCAGTGATGCCACTGTACAGCCCAGTGAAAATGTGTCACATGATGAAGCTTGTTTATAAAATGAGCGGGAAAAAAAACACAACCCAAGTTGTCCAGCACATGAGAGCAATTTATAAACTCTTCAAAGAAGATCATAATAAGCATACAGTTTAATGTGAACTAGTTGCTACATCAGGGGCATTGACTGATTGTGCAGTTTGATGCGCTTAAGAGTTGTTTCTCTCCAGCGCGTAACTTACACTATTTTCTATGTTTTATGATGTATTCATGTTATGAATTCAAAATCAGGCAAAAGAAATCGCAACACTCTTTCTATACCACATGCAAGTCTTCGTAAACTTCACTGAGAATTGAGCATGCGAGTGTGTCCATCCGCATCACTAAAACCATTTGCAATGGAGTAAGGGAGAGCAATCATTCTGATTAAACTAGTGCAACATCATACCTCAATTTCAGATTCAATGTAAACAACTGTACAGCATTTATGGATATCACACTGATGTCAAACTTAACTTTTCTTGATTAAAGTTTTGTGAATATAGAATTGTTAATTCAGTACTGTAAATGTAACCAAATTCATACCCCCTTTATCGCTTTCTGTTTTAAAAATATATTTTTTAATAAAATACAGGAAATGAAATTTTGATTTTAATTGAATTTTTTTTTGAAGATTAATCGATTATCAAAATAATCGTTAATTGCAGCCCTATTTGTTTCTTCTTCCATTGGTTGTACAAGCAGAAAGCCCTGTCTCAAACTCACACCATTGGCCAGATAAACAGTTTTGATGCTATGTGAGAACAAAGCCATAAGATTAAGGGTTTGAGCACACATGAGGTCTTTAGTCTGCTTTGGGTCATTCACAAAGTTCTGGCGGATCTGATGCCTCAGGAGTCAAAACATTTAGTTAAACTGGACAGATAGTGAAAATAAAGTACTTCTTTTCATCCAAGCAGATGAAGATATTTGTTGTACTGCTTACAGGTAAGTGATCTCATTACTCATTATAAAATAACTAGTGTCCTTCGAGAATGAGGTATACACAGGATAAATAAGCAGGTGATCTTAAAAGCTTGACAGTTTAAAGGTAATTTCCAGAAAATCACATCACAGAGTTAAACAGCATGTTGGTGTTGATGTGTGAATTATAGCACAACGGATAAAAAAAGAAAGCCTTTGCGTGTGTGAATAACATATGTGGTACATTTACCAGAAAAGGCAATCTGTAGTCAATATTACTGCAATTTGTGTTTTGTGTGTGAAAATAAATACTACATGAAATCAACCTGCACATTTTTTACTTATAATTGACTGCATATTATCAAGCTGGGATACAAGAAATAATTTTAACGTGATTTTTTAAAGTGAATTTTCTTTAAATAGTCATCTAAATGGAATGTGCATACCCAAACGTATAGCAATCTGATCAATGAATACGCATGAATTGTATATAGATGTGAATTAACCAATTGGTGCCTAAACAATACAACAGGGGGAAAAAGAAAGAGCCTGCACACTGTCGTATAGCTTTTAAATCTGTAATATCTTACAGCGTTTCGGTCAAAGATCAGGCATCCTATCAATTTCTTTGAAGATTGTTCTTGTTGCATGTGAAGTATCACTGTACAGTCTTGGATTTACTCGAGAAGTTTCTCCAATTATGCATGATGCGCTCAACTGAACCAGAGAAGGATATCCTCCTGTGACCTGTCGGCATGAACTGAACATTTTTTACACTAAAGCTTCATGTCAAACCATTTGGACTGTTTAATTAAAAAAAATGACCTCTGATGACAGCAAAGATTGTAAGTTCCCTTTCATTTTAGATGCGAGTTGGTAAATCAATATTCTACAATGTGAATGCACTCAATATTTTACGATGTAAATGCGATGTGAAATGTAAATATATATGAGTTAATATAAGCTTCCTATTCTCATTTACTAGCGAGTCTACAGCCTTCCTAATAGCTTATGGCATTTTCATGTGTGTGGATTATGATAATTGTGAATGAATGTGCACGCACGCTCTATTTACAAACGTTTGGAATTCACATAACATACACACATTTTACCAACAAATCTGGGGAATACAAAGCGTTTGTGAATCCGGCGGAAAGTGTTCGGGAAACTTCTTTTTACGTGGAAATTCCTCCCAATTTTTTCATATGTTTAGGAAATTTAACAATTCAACAATGAGGCCCAAAACACATCACATAGCATGCGTAGATTTCACTAAGCAGCAATGAATGAACGACCAATACAATTACATTTGAGAGGTGCCATTCATTCTTACATTTGTCCAATGTGTAACCTGTTTAAGGACACTTGAAACAAGTACCACTTCAAGAGCTCAAAGAATGCTTATGCTTAATGAGGAAAGAATTTAAGATATAGTCCCTTAATGTTCGACATTCAAATAACTTAAAAATTCTCAGATCTCAACTGTCTGTTAGCAATTTGTCACCTAATCTAAAGAGAGAACTACAGTATTTATGCCTAATTAAATATTTATTAATGATCAATTGATCTTAAAAGTTGTTTAAGGTAAATCATTATAAATCTGTTTAAGTATGAACTTACTAAAATAAAAAAAATAATTTGCTAGAGTAAATATAAATAATAAAATTATATTTGGATAAACTCAATGTATTAATGTACAAATAACGACTTATAATAATTAACTAAACTGATGCTTTACAAATACTTTATAGCATGTAGATATTATAAATTGTTAACTAACATGGCACTGTTGAATTCTTGATTCTCATTGGTTGCTTACTCCCAATATGTGCTTAAAACAGCTGTCGATACTAGTTCGAAAGCGACACTTTCGAATTAGTTATGGAGGCTTGGGTTGTACCCAAGCAAGATGCTGAATCTGTGGAGCAAGAAAGTAGTTCGACACACAAGAGCTTTTTATGGATGAAGAACTGAAAATGTCCTGTGCTGCATTACAACCTCTGGTCTGAATTAATTTTCAATAATTCAACGGTCTGGAGTTAATTATTCCTTATGTATACTCTGACAAAAGGAGATGCTTGTAAAATCTCAACCATGGATTGTTTGCATAGCTGATGTGTGCTAGTACACTTATTCCAAGTCTGGTCATGAGTGATGTAATTGAATGAATGGCTCAGAATTAATTACCATAATCTTCCTAAATCATATATTCAGAGGTGGTATTTTTAGTGAATACTGATTTTGAGCAAACCAAATATGACAAGTGTTGCAATGCACTTTTCACTTGAAGATTTTGTTTGTTGTTAAAAGACAAGAGCTCTGCGATTCTGTATTCCAGGAGGAATGGATAGTTTGCATGCTGTGACCAATTGATGTAACTATTACCATTTCTCATAATGTAATGTAACCATCTTTGTTATAATATTGTTCTTGCAAGCTTTTTTATGCTCAAGAGAGAATTTGTATTATCTACTTGTGCAGTATAATGCAAAACGATTTTCTCATATTGTGTTTTTCTATAACAAAAAGTCTCATTAAATGCCTTTGAACCACAAACAATGAGTGTTTTGTCTTAGTATTATTATTATGAGAGTGAACTTCTAGGTTACGGATGTAATCTCCATTCCCTGATGGAGGGAACGAGACGTTGTGTCAGAGAAGCAACACTAGGGTCTCTCTTGAGCACTGAATATGCCTCTGATCTATGAAAAAAGGCCAATGAGAAGTTGGCAGATAGTATTCGCATACCCCGCCCCCGGACATACGGGTATAAAGGCGAGGAAATACTATGAGTTCATTCAGGATTTTTCTGTGGAGCCGGAAATGGCTCGGCTCAGCGACGTGGCCGTGAGGACACAACATCTCGTTCCCTCCATACGGTATACATCCGTAACCTAGACGTTCCCCATCTGTCGCTTTCTCGACGTTGTGTCGGAGAAGCATCACTAGGGGTCCAATTTAAATCACGCCATGCACTGAGCCATGTACATGTTCTCCTGACACAGGAGCGGGCAGGTATATACGAGTTCCTCCGCTGAACTGCGGACGCACAAGGGCTAGGGAGGAATCATCCAGAGATCCGAGGAGTGGGATCTCCTGGAAGAAAAACCGCACAATTTTAACTCAACCGAGGGAAAGGGCGCTATATGCGAGCGATTCACCCGGCCAGCCCATCAGCGTGTTACCGAGTTCTACTGGCTCAGACCTGAGAAAACACAGGATGATACTGACTCAACCCTGAGACTGTAAAATCTTGCAAAGGTATTGGGTGTTGCCCAACCCGCTGCTCTGCATATGTCATGGGGGGGGGGGGCACGGCTTGGGTGTGATTGCACAGCACCTGTGCAAGAAGGCTCACTGGGGGAAATGCATACTTGCGCAGCCCAGAGGGCCAGCTGTGTGCCAGTGCGTCTGCCCCAAGGGGAGCCTCTGTTCGGGAATACCAGAGCGGAGAGTGGGAGGTCTCTCGGGAGGCAAACATATCTACCTGGGCCTTACCGAATCGTTCCCAAATCAGCTGGACCGACTGGGGGTGAGTCGCTGCTGGTTCCAAAGGAGGAGACGACGGGCGAGTTGCGACATGTGGTGGGAGCGTACGCCGCCTTGGCGATTTATGTATGCTACCACAGTGGTGCTGTCTGACCTGACTAGGACATATTTGTCCCAAACTAACGGGAGGAACTTCCGCAGGGCAAAGAAAACAGTCAGCAACTCTAGGCAATTGATATGCCAGCGCAGTGGGGCCCCTCTCCAATGGCCCGCAGCTGCGTTCCCATTACACACAGCGCTCCAACCCGGTCTGGAGGTGTTGGTCGTGACCAGGACACATCGGGACACCTGCTGCAAGGGTACTCCTGCCCGTAGAAAGAGGAGGTTTTTCCAAGGTTTGAATGTCTGGCGGCAGGCGGGGGTGATCATCACACGGAGCATGCCGCAGTGCCATGCTCATCTCGGGACTCGAGTCTGAAGCCAGTGCTGAAGCGGTCTCATATGCATCAACCCCAGTGGCGCGACCACCGCGGAGGATGCTAAATGCCCAAGGAGCCTCTGGAAGAGTTTTAAAGGGACCGTTGTGCCTGGCCTGAACTTGGCGAGGCATTTCAGCACTGACTGCGCACGCTCATTGGCGAGGCGTGCTGACATTGAGACTGAGTCTAACTCCATACCGAGGAAAGAGATGCTCTACCGCTGCGAACCAATCTAGATGTTGGAAGCAAGTTAATATGTGTTTTCGCGTGAGCATTTTGAACAGGAGTTTGAGCAAAGCCCAGCTGAAAACTCACAAGTCCAAGATCAGTCGTAAGCCACCACCTTTCTTGGGAACAATGAAGTAAGGGCTGTAGAAACCCTTCTTAATTTCGGTTGGAGGGACAGGCTCTATCGCATCTTTGAGTAAAAGAGTAGCGATTTCAGCGCAGGGATTTGGCACATTCTGTGTACTGCAGTAAAGCAGACATCCGCAAAGGGGGGGGGGGCTGGCAAATTGAATTGCGTAACCGAGTCGGATGCTCAAGGCCAGCCAGCGTGAAGGGTTGGGAAGTGAAAGCCACGCATCCAATCTCCGTGCGAGATCTGGTGGCAGAGTGCCGTGAGAACGGCATTTGTGGGCGAGGTGAAAGACAAAGGAAATAGCTCTATTATTGAGAATTTGGGTCCTGCAGCCCCGTCTGGTGGGGGGGGGGCAAATGAAATGAATTCAATATATTAAATAAAATATTAACCGGGGGACGGAGTACTCTTACCATCTCCAGAGCTTACATCTCGGGCTCTGGGTCGAACGTCTCAGGAGCACCTGGGAGCCTTCAGTGTCCTCGAGGGGGTCCATGTGACAGGGGGCGTCTGCTTCCTGCATGGCTCTCGATGCGTGGGCTGAGAGCTGGGCTCAGGTTGAGGCAGAGCAGTCTGGTGTTTCCTCGCAGGGGGAAGCCCTCGGTGAGCAGATGAGGCATGGCCCATGATGGCAGACTTGCAGCGGGGCAGGATGTGAGAGATGGCCTCTGTCTGTTTCTTCACTGCGGAGAACTGCTGGGCGAAGTCCTCGATGGTGTCGCTGAAGAGGCCGAATTGGGAGACTGGGGTGTCGAGAAAGCGAGTCTTGTCGGTCTCACGCATCACGACCAAGATCAGCCACAGATGACGTTCCTGGACCACGAGCGTGGCCATCGCCTGCCTGAGTGACTGCGCTGTGACCTTCATGGCGTGCTGGCCCGAAGGCGGCAGCCCAGGGGAGTCATCCGCGTCAGATACTGCGCTCTCTGATGCAGCGGTGAGCTCATCCACCTCGAGCTCCAGAGGATAGGCAGGCTGGCTGTAAGGCGAGCCGCTGTTGCCTCGAGCACGGACGGGAGTCAACGAGCGTGCCAGGGGGGCGGGTGGTCCAAGGGGGCGTACCCGGCGGAGCTGCACATCCCCAGATCGCCTCCAGCGAGCCGCGACCGCAATGTTGCCATGGTCATGCCCTCGCAGTGAGAACATGAACCATCGACAAACGCAGCCTCTGTGTCATCGCTGCCCAGACACACGAGACAACGCGTCCTGAAAAGGACGTTCAACGCTGCTGCGTATTGCTCTTTTAGTGAAAATTTACTCTTTTAGAGAAATCACTCTTTTAAATAACTCTTTAGAGTTTGTTTTCTGCGCTGCCAAAGCGCCCAGGGGCAAATTGCACTGCCGTGCAAAGAAGGAGAAATAGTCGCTGTAATGCGCCGTCAATCCAACAGCATGCGCATGTCAGAGGAATACAGGAACAGGTGTGACTCGTAGCAAACAGCATGCACAACCATCGGCTCCGAAGAAAATTTCTGAATGAACGCCTAGTATTTCCTCGCCTTTATATCGATATGTCCGGGGTGGGGTATGCAAATACTATCTGCCAACATCTCATTGGCCTTTTTTCACAGATCAGAGGAATATTCGGCGCTCAAGAGAAACCCCTAGTGTTGCTTCTCCGACACAGCATCGAGAGAGCGAAAGACGGGGAACCTTGTTTAACCACACATTACAGTTGCAAACAGCTCCACCTAAACATATGATTCGACTTTAAGACTTTTTCATCTTAAAGTAAAAAATTACATTGCAGAATTAAAATGTTCAGAATTAACTGGCTCATCATAAGCTCTCTTTTATTAAGTGAAAAATAATGTTGTGGATTAAATGTTGACAGGAACTCAGCATAGCCACAACATGCAAAAAATTATGACTTTGGAGAGTGGATTGACAGAATATATACATATTTTGATAGTGTCAGTACAAGTGGTGTGTCTGAACTTTAAGGAAAAACTTTACTCTACATTTATGTACATGCTAAATGACATATGATCAGGTAAATGTCGGCCTCCAGCATGAATTTAATGTTCTCATTGACGCATATATCATAGTCTAAAAGACTCAATTTAAAAAGTACAACAACCCAGATCACTATTAACCTGAAAATTAACAAAAATCAGTGGAACATAAAATAAATACATTCAGAAATGTTTAAATAGATAATACTGCAAGTTTAAAGAGCAACATTTAAAACAAAGTGCCAAAGTGAACTATATAAGTCTACATTATTCTATATAACCCATAACTGTTAAGACCATGAAGACATTTACCAGCTGCACACAGGAAAGAAAAACAAGGCATCTCTGTGTTTTGAATATTGAATATACAGATTTGCCATTTCTTGCTGTATGATATTACCCCACTCTTCAATCAAGGCACTTGCAAGTTCCCAGACATTTCTGGGGGAATGGCCCTCACCCTCCGATTCAACAGGTCCCAGACATGCTCAATGGGATTGAGATCCGGGCTCTTTGCTGACCATGGCAGAATACGTCTAGGTTACTGTTGTAACCTCCGTTCCCTGGTGGAGGGAACGAGACGTTGTGTCAAAGAAGCGACACTAGGGGTCTCTCTTGAGATCCTCACGCATCTCTGAACTTTAGAAAAGGCCAATGAGAAATTGGCAGACAGAATTTGCATGTCCCTCCCCCGGACATACGGGTATAAGGGGAGGGAAATATGGAAATTGCTCTTTTATTGAGAATGTGGGTACAGCAGCCCGAAGGTGGGTGTGGTAAAGGAAATTAACTGAACTGAGGATTCTCCTCCTGGCCCTCCACTGGGTGGTCTGTCTACCAGCTCCGGAGCAAACGTCTCGTTCCCTGGGTTGTCCATCTCAGGAACGCTTGGGAGCCTTCCAGGTCGTTGAGGACATTAGGGAGACGGGGGACTTGCACTTCCAACCAGAGCTGGGCCCAGATTGGGGCAGAGCTGCGTGTTTTCTGGAAGCCGCAGGAGGATGCCCTAGGCAAGCTGATGGTGGAGCAGTGGGGCATGATGTGAGCAATGGCCTCCTTTTGTTACTTCACCACTGAGAACTGCTGGGTGAAGTCATCCACGGTGTCACCAAAGAGACCGAACTGGGAGACAGGGGCGTTGAAGAAGCGTGCTTTGTCAACATCCCGCATCTCGACCAGGTTCAGCCAAAGATGACGTTCCTGGACCACGATGGTCACTATCACCTGCCCGAGTGTCCGTGCTATGACTTTCGAAGCCCTGAGGGCGAGGTGAGTTGTTGAGCGCAGTTCCTGCAACATGTCGGGTCAGGACTATACAAGTGCAGATCTTTGAGTGCCTTGGCCTCATGAACTTGCAGGAGGGCCATGGCATGCAGAGTGGAGGCCACTGCCATCCCCAAATCGCCTCCATCGTCAACCGGGTCATCCTTCAACCCAGTGGAAAGAAGGATGGATGCGGGGGGCGGGTGACGTTCATCTTTAAGATGGAAAGCCGCGACCACAACGTTGACATGGTAAGGTTCTCGCTGTGAGAACATGAACCATCCACAAATGCTGCCTTGGTGTGATCACTGCCCATACATACGAAGCAGCGCCTGTGACCGTCAGGAGCAGAGACAACTCTGAAAAAGGGATGTTTCTTTTTTTGCTGAGTTGATATTACTGACATATGCTCAAATAAGAAAATTAAAATGTAAATAAACTGTCTCTTAAAGTCACATATATCTGAGCTGTCCTATCAAATCACTTTGATGAAATGAGAATATGAGAAAGACAAATCACTACCTGTCCTCATTGTTCTGAAAGTCACACCAATATTCCCTTCAGCATGCTTAAGCTTTGAGGAACCTATTTCTCTAGAGGAACACACTATTCCTCTAGAGAAAACCAATCAGCAATGTCTTGCCAAGAACCAAACCAGCAGGTGGTATACTTCTAACTTTCTCTCATTTAGCATCATCCTCTATGCCTGCTTCACAATCCCTGCTTCTCCTCTACTTTTCTTTTATGCCGAGTTTACACATTTACACACTACACATTTTTAAGCCCGATTTTCGCTCGCCGACAGTTTTGTGGAGATCGCGACAAATCCTGAAATCGTGGGCAAAACGGAGCTCGCTCCCATGAGCGACGATCGCAATGTATTAACTATCAAAGACGCGATTTGAGAGAAGCGCCGACATGTCGCCAATGTCAGTGAGATATCTATTATGTTAAATATCTGGACCTGTCTGCGATTCAAAATTACGCAATGTGAAATATGTTTTGACTGAATACAACAGCAGTGTTGACCTACAGCCAATGAGGGCGCAAGAAACAGGGCAAAGAAAGTTTCAGTGGGAGGAGTCCTGATGTACCTGCAACAGAACATCAACTAACATGGCTGTGGTATCAAGAAAGTCTCATTGGACTGAATAAATGGAGGAAACATATGTGGAACATTAACAGGAGCACCAGTGCCTATTTGATGTTTCATCTGAACTGTAGCACAACCGGGTGGAGAAAGAGAAGTGTTGGAGAGCAATTGCCAATTCTCTTGGACAGTCAGGTAAGCAAATAGGTCATTTTACAGTAGGAGGTACTTTTTCATATTGTAACAAATAAAATATATGATGCCTTGAGGTGATTAAAAACATACACATCATATTCTGAAATGCATAACATATGATCATGCATTTGTTTTCATATCCCTTCTCGCATCTATTATGTTGTGAAACATAATTTGGATTCCAGGCAGAGTTGTCGGTCATTCGTCAATAGTGAAATGTTTTGTAATGTGTTCACCCCTGTCGCAGATTCGTCATGTAATTTGAAAACGCTACGGCTTCAGTGACAAGACAGACAGTTGTGTAATATGAACAGTACCATGATCCGACGTCTTTGAAAGTTGTATAGTGTGAAGGAGCCATTAGTTTACTCTTTTGCCTGTTCATTTAACCCTTCATTCTTCTGTTAACCCTTCCCTCTCAGTTTGAGATGAGCTGGATGTTTTAAAAATATATTCTTCATCATCAAATCCCCAAACTAAGTAAATCCAAACAGAATCTCTACCAGCACCAAAGTATTCAAAGACTTTGTCCATGAACACTCACAAAGTCTCTCACAATTCCTTGTGTCTTAATCCAAAGCTGGCATCAGTTGATGCTGATAGCAAATAGATTCTACTTGTCATTCAGAATGCACAATGCACAATTGTTCTCAGCAAAGGTGAGATTTCAATAACACTTCTGTTCATACATCATTCTCCTTCATCTACCATGGAAACAAGCCCAAATCATACTGTGTATACTAATGTAGGTCATTCGTAGGGTCAACAAACTAGTAATCTTGTGCTGAATGTAAGATCAATTTTAATGTGGGATTCATTAAATAGCCATTGGCTGTGCAATGAAAGGGCCAAAGTGATGGACACACAAAGATCGAGCTGGCCAAATTCATAATAGGCTGAGAATATTTTCTTAGATAGAGAACAGTCTTAAAAAAGCAGCAGCAGGGGAATGAACCTTGCTACCCTCAAAGACAGGCAAGCAGCATGAAAGTATCTTCAAGGATTTCCTGATCTTCATCTTCAGGAGGATCTACTCCTTTTGTCTCCTCAGGCTCATGTCCCTCCAGTCCTGTTTTATCGGTCTCTGATGAAAGTCTTCTTAGTATATTTACTGTGCATCTATATATAGTGTGTACATACGACTGGAGAGATGAGATTTCAGCCCTGTCCTCTCGTGCTGTGGATCCTGCTGGCTCTCTTGAACATAAAGAGTGCTGTGTTACGACTGCAAACCCCACAGAGAGTTCAGTTGAGTTGACCGTTAACCCTGTATCTCATTAAACACAGAGTGAAGGACATCTTCTTTCACATTAGATGTATTTAAAAGAATAGTTTACCTAAAAATTTAAATTACCCATCCTCAAGTCTATCCAAACTTGTATGACTTTCTTCCATGTAAAACAAAAGAAGACATTTTTACTGGTATCTCTTTCCCATGCAATTTTAATGAAAGGGGATTGAAATAAAAAGGCTATATTACAAGTCTTCTGAAGGCATACAATAGCTTTGGGTGAGAAATAGACCTTGAAGGAGTGGGTTTACCCATCTATTCGGCCTATTGAAGAGTTGAATACATTAACTAGCAATTTTTATATTCAAAAGGTAATCAAAGCATTTTTAATCAGTTATGTTATGTTATAATTATGAATATTACAGGTAATTTGTGTATTTGACCAATGAGGGAGTGACTGAGTATCTGTCCTATGTCAGGAATTCAGTAACAGTGCTTGCTCATTTAGCCCGGCTCCCAGAGAACAGATACAGTATCTCACAAAAGTGAGTACACCCCTCACATGTTTGTAAATATTTGATTATAACTTTTCATGTGACAACACTGAAGAAATGTCACTTTGCTACAATGTAAAGTAGTGAGTGTACAGTTTGTATAACAGTGTAAATTTGCTGTACCCTCGAAATAACTCAAGGTATTAATGTCTAAATCGCTGGCAACAAAAGTGAGTACACCCCTAAGTGAAAATGTCCAAAATGAGCCCAATTAGCCATTTTCCCTCCACTGTGTCATGTGATTTGTTAGTGTTACAAAGTCTCAGGTGTGAATGGGGAGCAGGTGTGTTAAATTTGGTGTCATCACTCTCACACTCCCTCAAACTGGTCAATGGAAGTTCAATATAGCACCTCAAGGCAAAGAACTCTCTGAGGATTTGAAAAAAAGAATTGTTGCTCTACATAAAGATGGCCTAGGCTATAAAAAAGATTGCCAAGACCCTGACACTGAGCTGCCATTTCACTATACAGTGGTTTAACAGGACAGGTTCCACTCAGAACAGGACTTGTGATGGACTGGCCAAGCATGTCTCCAGACTTAAACGCTATTGAGCATCTGTGGAGCATCCTTAAATGGAAGGTTTAGACATTAATGTCTGTTTGTTGAGTTATTTTGAGGTGACAGCCAATTTACACTGTTATACAAGCTGTACACTCATTACTTTACATTGTAGCAAAGTGTAATTTCTTCAGTGTTGTCACATGAAAAGATATAATCAAATATTTACAAAAATGTGAGGAGTGTACTCACTTTTGTGAGATACTGTATCTGTTCTCTGGGAGCCGGGCTAAATGAGCAACCACTGTTACTGAATTCCTGACATAGGTCAGATACTCAGTCAGAGTTTTAATTAATTCATTGGTCATTGATCAAAAGTATTTAAGATTTTTATTGTGTTTAAATTTTAGGTCAGTAATTACTGACACAAATCCACTCTTAGCATTCATCACTAAAAGTGTATTTCTGCCTAACTTTGCTCTGGGATGCTGGCCTTATCGAACTGTAATAAACGTGACTATAAAATAATTCGCTCAAACGATGTATTGTTTTATTGTCATGATTGTTCCAGCTGGATAAGGCCAGTGTTGAGCGAAAGATTGACCTGTTTCATGTGACATCACTGTATGACTGTGCCGCCATGTTTGTTACCAAAATTCCATATACCTTCATTGTGCTGCTCTGTGGGATGCAACAAAAGTCTTTAGGAGTTAAAAACAGCTCTTACTTTCATACAGGTGGGATCATCGCAGATGTTTTGTAACAATTTGAAAAATTCAGACAAGAAAACAACATTAAAACATTTTTAACTTCTGAGAGATGTTTTGGTGGGCGTGTCACACATCAGACTCACTGGCATACCAAGATGAATTGTAATAAAATATCATTAAATGACCGTGAAAGTTCAATTTCGCAATATTTGTTGACTTCAGACCTGTATGTACCTTCAATCAAAATCAAAATACATTTTTGAGGTTTTTCTTGATATCGTTTTTCTATTCACTGACACCGTTTCCACTAACTGATGATCACAAATATGGCGGCTCAAGGAAAAACGTCTCGTGTTACTTAAGTGTAAACCTTGTTCCCTGAAAAAAGCGGATCGAGATGCTGTGCTGGAAAAGCGCTTTGGGAACAGCTTTAGGTGTGACCAGCTGTGAATATGTGTGCAACACGTCAATGAAAATTGACCGGAATTTATAGCCTCTGCCGGTGTAATCATTGGATGCACCTGCAGCAGGGCTATAAATAGATGCGTCACAGGCGTGTCATCAGGTATTTTGTCTGAAGAGCAGTCCCGGTGCATCCCAGTGTGGCAGGGAAGCGCAGCATCTTGTTTCTGCTTTTATCAGGGAACAAGGATTACATTTAAGTAACCCGAGACTTTCCCTTTACAAAAAGCTACACTTCTGATGCTGCGCGGGAAAAGTGCTTTGGGAGCTTTTGGGTGACTCAGAGAGAAGTAGGGGAGACATTGCGCTGTTTGTTGAGGCGAAGAGGTCCACTCCTGCCCTGTAAAATCTCACAGAGATTTGTTCCAAGTAGAGGGAGCCTTCGCACTTAAAATGGTCTCGATAACCTCAGGAGAAAGCCCTGTGGCCAAACATGAAGGTTTCACAATTCGGGCCGGGGATGAAATATTGTCCCCTGTGCCTGAGACAGAAGGTCCCTCCTGTCCGGAATCACCCAAGGCGAGCCGTCGAGGAGAGACTTTATCTCTGAGAACCATACTCTGTTCGGCCAGCACGGCGCTATCAGTAAGAGGCAAGACCCTTGCTGGCGAACTCTGGCCAAGACTCCCGGGAGCAGTGAAACCGGGGGGAAATCATACAGGCGCATTCTGGGCCATGTATGTCCCATTGCGTCCAGACCCCGGGGGGATGGGTGACTCAGAGAGAAGTAGAGGGGACATTGCGCTGTCTGTTAGGAGGCGAAGAGGTCCATTTCTGCTCTTGTAAAATCTCAACCAGTATTGTTCAACACCTCAGGGTGGAGTTTCCACTCCCCGTCGGTGTTTTCTGTCTGGACAGTAAATCTGCTCTGATTCAGGCATCCAGGGATATAAGCTGCTCTGATTAACAGGAGCTTCTGCTGTGCAAGTCTGTTGAGCTGGCGACCCTCCCATTCCCCTTGAGCTGGACGACCAATTAAGGCCGCTACCCAGCCCATCAGGGAGGCGTCTGTCGTTAGCAACCTGTGACGACAAGACACATCTAGAGTGGGACCCAAGGTAAGAAACCGGGGTCTGAACCACATAGAAAGGGAACGAAGCACGCTGCACGTAACCCTTATTTGCCTTGGGGGACTGGCCCTTGGATGAAATACCCTGGCTTTAGCCACAGCTGGAAGGGATCACCGTGGACACAGATGCCATGAGACCTAGTATTCGTTGATACTGACGAACAGTGCAACCTTGACCTAGCCTGACTTTGCTCAGGGTGTTCTGAATGGACATGATTCGAGCGGGAGACAATTGTGTCCGCATCGTGATCGAATTTCATATAATCCCCAGATAGGTAATTTCCTGAGTGGGAGAGAGAACGCTCTTTTTGACGTTAAACCAGATAAACCAGATGAGCTAAGACAATATCCCTGTGCTGAATTGCCAGTTCTTGAGACGCTGCCAGTATCAGCCAGTCGTTTATGTAATTCAGAATGCGGATGCCCCGGAGTCGCAAAGGAGCCAGTGCTGCATCCAAGCATTTCGTGAATGTGCGGGGTGATAGGGCTAGGCCGAATGGAAGAACCTGATACTGGAAGGCTTCACCGAAAGCGAACCTCAGGAACTTCCTGTGCTGTGGCAGAATTTCTATTTGAAAATATGTATCCATGAGATCGATCGTGACTAGCCAATCATGATATTGGATTTGTGACACGACCGCCTTGATAGTTAGAATCTTGAACTTGAACACCCTAACTGAGCGATTCAAGCCTCTAAGATCGGACGCAACCCCCACCCTTCTTGGGAACCAGGAAGTATTTGCTGTAAAATCCTGACTCTTTCTCTGGAAGAGGAACACATTCTATGGCCCCTTTGGCCAAGAGATTTTGCGGTAGTGGGTACCACACCGTTGAAACACGGAGGGCGGCGAGCGAATTTAATTCTGTAGCCATTTTCTACTGTTCTTAGGACCCACATAGAAATACCTGGCAGAAGTTTCCACGCTGCCAGGTTCTCTGAGATGGGAATTCATTTTGACTCTTCCTGTTGAGGGGATGTCGAGTGTTCCGCATCCTGGACTAAGGCAGGAAGCAACGGTACACCCAACTTTTCGTTGGAAGCCTCTAACTTCCAATGGAGAGGTTTCGTGGAGGTACCGGGAGGGCTGGAGTGGATGATACAGGAGCCCCATCAAGAGGGGGGCTACCCCCACAAGGCTGTGTGCAAAACCATCAGGATTTTTTCCTTTTAGAAATAACTGCCCTGAGGTCTTGCTTTGGGGGCTGCTGAGGGCGACGAACCAGACCCCAGCCTTTACGAGGGGGAGCACGATTAGCCACGCTTTGTTTTTGAGCCTCCCGTCTAGAAGGACCGGGGCGGGGCTTGGTGGCAGACGGCCCCTCCCTCTGAGTGTGGTGAGGAAGGAATTGCCCGAAGGCTTCCTCGTGACTCTTTGCCTCATGGAACCTGGTGATAACTATATTCATAGCGTCACCAAATAAACCAGAAGGTGAAACCGGGGCATCAGGAAGGAAAGTTTTTGTCCTTGTCTCTGATGCCTGATAGGTTAAGCCATAAGTGTCTCTAGGTGCTGACTAAAGCAGACATAGACCGGCCAATGGTGTGGGCTCTTGGAAGTAAGCGAGATGAGTGTGAAGCATTTTGTCTGTAAACAGATCACAATGCCTGCACCCGCTCTGCCGCAACGCAAGAGCAGCATGCTCTTCCTCCAAACACACAAAACAATACTGGTGTGTGTCAGTTTCAGCCATAGAGCGTAAACATGAGAACACACCGCTTTCTTTGTTTATCAGTCATTCTTTTTCTTATTTTTTAAAGAAAAGAGAAAGAGAAAGGTTTCTGCGCACTGACTAACACATTCGAACTCCTAACAGAGGAAAGAAAGTTCTGACAGGCTCGTGAATCACACATACACAGAGTGATCTGAAGAAAAAAGATCTGACGACGTGCCTGTGACGCATCTATTTATAGCCCTGCTGCAGGTGCATCCAATGATTACACCGGCAGAGGCTATAAATTCCAGTAAATTTTCATTGAATTTTCATTTCATATTCACAGCTGTCACACCTAAAGCTGTTCCCAAAGTGCTTTTCCAGTGCAGCATGAGAAGTGTAGCTTTTTGAAAAGGGAACTGACATCACTGAAACAGGTCAAAAGCCAAGTTTTTTTTTGTCCTGTTGATGATTTCTTTATTTCATCCGGCGATGAAATGCCCTGACTATTAAAATGTGAGCTTCAGCTAATGTCAGGAGCCACTGCAGTTACCAAAACCTGTGCAGGTGGCGCTAAAGCACAGAAAGACATTTTGACAATAACTGCTGAAAAATGTATTTATTTTGCATCAAATGCATTAAAAACAGAAAGAAAAAATTACCTTGCAAAAAGTCTCTGATCTTATGTGGATTTTCTTCATAATGTATTCAATTTAGCTGCATTTTTTGCCTTTGCATTCAATTCTTTTACATTTTTTTTATAAAATACATAATAAAGGCATATTTGCCTTTGTAACACCTTTTTTAATAAACAACTTTATGGATCTTATGTGTTTTTCTTTGCCAAATATGAATACTATTGCTATGACTCGCATTGCACTTTGTGTAGGCTATATGACATTGTATCAAAATGCCTTTGAATACCAAAAACATAGTGATGTAAAAATGGGTCAGACTGAAGATAGGATTTTTTGGCTGGAATTTGTTTAATTGTGTGTTACAGACTCTTGGAGGTTTTAAATGTCACCATGGTTAATTAGTAACAATAGGGTTTTGAGCTAATGTATAACACAGGTAAATGGCAATAAGATACCATCAGGATTGTTCAGTATTAATGACATTTGTTTTAACAGTCATTATGTGTGTGAATTACGCAGTGATTTTAAACAAATGTACTTAACATAAGCATATACAGTATGTATGACAGCGGCATGTAATCACTATTGTTCCAAATTATCACGTTTTAACAATGAATATTTATTATACTCAGTTATTTCTAATCACTGCTCAGACTGTATACATGACAAACTTGCCAGTCAACTTGTCCAGCAGGTGAACTGAAATAGTTTGTGAAAGTGTATATTTTCTTTCTCGTTGAGCAAATCAACAACAAACTCTTCATCACTTTAGCCGCTTGTAGAGAAATCCATTAACTTTTTTCGATCTGCTTGCCAGAGAACTCATCTGTTTGTCTAGGTTGTTTTGCTAACTTATCAAGTGGTTCTTCTTTCTATTGTGATGGGCAAAGAGCAGATCAGCTCAAAGGTGTGTTGAGCCACCTAATGTACCGTGGTAAAATTGCTAGTCGATTAGCACCACCTATTGTAAAGGTGTGAATGTGTTAACATCAATCATTCGTGTTGCTTTCTATGTGAAAGGGCCTTTCATCTGTAATTTGTATCTCATTATCGCGTCACCTTCTGTGTGAAAAGGGCTGAAGTCTCACATCGGCCAATACCAATCCGATACCGGAGTTGTTTTTTTGTTCATCATTTTTGAATATCCATAACTCACTGTGTGGAACTAATAGGGATCACCCTTTTATATGAAAAGAAACACAAACCTCTAACTACTCATTATTTTAATATAAATGTACAGCCTATTAAAAACTTAATTGGTAACTAGTGTACTGGATAATGCAGTATAACTGGATATATGAACAGTAATTCCAGTGAATGTCTTGAGTAAAAAAAAGAAGACAGTTCTCCTTGAATCTTTTTTTTTATTGTGTCTGGCCTTAAAAGGATGCAGATATCAGGTTTTTTTTTTTTCATTTCATTTGACAGAGGATTCGACTCAGCAAGCGCAAACATTCCCTATCTATCCAGTTGATGCAAGCTGTAATGGGTAATATTTAAGCAAAAACATATGCAGCCATTTAAATTGAGCTTTTATTTAGGCATCTCTGTGTGTTTTTGATGGTAGTTTCTCACGTCCAAATAAGCAGCTTATTGTCTCTCTGATCTCTGTCATCTCACACACAAGAGCGTGCATTATGACCATGATGAGGTGTTTTAAGTGTATGAGCGGCCGGCTCTACTCATTAATTTGGAAGCACACATCACTTGCAGATTATTTATTTATTAAATTAAATCAGAGACTTTTTAATTTAATTATCACACTAGGACATATCAGAATTTTAATTTGATTAATTTTTCATTCAAACATTAATTTTCATCCAAATGTGTCATATTCCATTACCTTTAGCGTTTTATTACTAATATAATTTTTATGACTAGATTCCACATTTTCCGCATACTACATGTGGTAAATGCAGTATAAGCAGACACCAATAATTTAATTATGTAAATTAATTCACATCCCGAGGTATTAAGCCTGAATCACCATGCAATTAACTCTTTTTATAAAAATTAAAAATAATCCGTGGTCCGATTGTCATCGTTGTCTAAAGTTTATAACAGGGATACAAACTCATGAGAGGTGAAAAATTTGAGACAATCACTGATTCACGCACATATTCCAGGTTTATTTTGTTTTAAAGAATTCGCAAAAAAACACTTAAGCTATTTTGATGATTCAAGTATAGCAAATTATCTGTACAATTGTGCATAATTAGCTGCAAAAATAAAGGGAATTTTGGTGTGGCTTGATTCTGTTTCACAAATTTGTTTAGTTTCATTAATTGACTAGTTTTGTGACCACTTCTGGAGATGCCACTAGATGGTGACAAATGAGCATCTTATGTGCAAAGAGTGAGTCACTGAATCATTTTAAGAGTTTCACCACCGAAGTCTGCCAAGAGACTTTATAGTATAGCTATAGTATAGCATTATAAGAACAAAGCAGATCTAGAATTTCCATTCATTTTGTGAACTGCTGAGCATGACTTTTCATCCAAAAAGACAATAATAACAGTCGAATGATATTAATGAGTATCAGTAACGTCCTTAACTTCTCCTATATTAAAATTAGCATGTAAAGCCTACTGACTCCAGAAGAATGTTTAAGCATTATAAGAACAAAGCAGATCTACTGTGTCATTTTCCTACAGCATTTAAACTGCTGAGCATTAATTCTATCAGAAAAGACAACAATAATAGCCTAATAATAATAATTTTGAGTTTCAATAATGTCCTTTCTTCATTTCAAATGATAATCGTTGCAGAAAGCGCCACGGAGGGGTGAATTTATGAGCTTGAATTTAAGAAAGTGGGAGGTGTGCATAATAAACATTGAAAACACTTTTGTGTGTGTGTGTGTGTGTGTGTTGGTGTGTGTGTTTGTGTGTGTGTGTGTGTGTGTGTGTGTGAGCGTGTATTTATCACTTTGTGGGGACCAAATTTTTGACCTTGTGGGGACATTTTGTCGGTCCCCATGAGGAAAACAGCTTATAAATCATACTAAATTATGTTTTTTGAAAATGTAAAAATGCAGAAAGTTTTCTGTGAGGGTTAGGTTTAGGGGTAGGGTTAGGTTTAGGGGATAGAATATAAAGTTTGTACAGTATAAAAACCATTATGTCTATGGAAAGTCCCCATAAAACATGGAAACACAACGTGTGTGTGTGTGTGTGTGTGTGTGTGTGTGTGTGTGTGTGTGTGTGTGTGTGTGTGTGTGTGTGTGTGTGTGTGTGTGTGTGAGAGCGTGTATTTATCACTTTGTGGGGACCAAATGTCCCCATAAGGATAGTAAAACCGAAATTTTTTGACCTTGTGGGGACATTTTGTCGGTCCCCATGAGGAAAACAGCTTATAAATCATACTAAATTATGTTTTTGAAAATGTAAAAATGCAGAAAGTTTTCTGTGAGGGTTAGGTTTAGGGGTAGGGTTAGGTTTAGGGGATAGAATATAAAGTTTGTACAGTATAAAAACCATTATGTCTATGGAAAGTCCCCATAAAACATGGAAACACAACATGTGTGTGTGTGTGTGTGTGTGTGTGTGTGTGTGTGTGTGTGTGTGTGTGTGTGCATGAATGTAATACTGTAGTTCAATAATTGGGGTCTCTGGATACTCTGAAACAACAAGGTAATAATTTATTAAAATAAATTATGAGACATTAAATATCTCTTGGCCCTTGGACAGGACGTGGAAGACCTAAGTTACCTTCCGCACACGGTAGTAGACACGATCACTCAGACTAGGGGTCCCTCTATGAGGTGCCTGTATGTCTTGAAGTGGTGTCTTTTTGCTAAGTTGTGTTTGCGAAGACACCCAGAGATACGCAGTCGGTTCGGTGCTTCCCTTCCTGCAGGAGAGGCTGGAGGGGCAGCTGCACCCCTCCACTTTCAAACCCTTCAAATCCAAGATGGCGGCGCGGTAGCACGCAGCGGCCACTCCGGATCCACAATGGTGCTATTTTTGTTAAAAAAGCCCGACTTTTGCAACACATGGACATCGGAGCAACCAGTGTTACGTGTCTACCATCGCCAGACACTACTCAAATATAAGACTCATGCAAAAACCAAGCTGCATGATGACCTGCAGGAGGCGCTACGGCGTGCTTTCGGCTTGCTGCGGAGACCAGGCCTCCAGCCCTCGGCGTCGCCTGATGCCGGTGGCGGGGAAGGGCGTCGTGGCGGTGTCGCGAGCGAGCGGAAAGAGGCGAGGGGTCCATGCTAGGCTAAAACAAACCCTAGCCGGCCGGCTCTCCGTCTATCCTGCTCTCAAATGTTTGCTCCTGGACAATAAACTGGACTATATCCGACTCCAGCAGGCTCACGTGGCGTGAGTTTAGAGACTGCTGCGTCTTTGTTTTCCGCGAGGCGTGGCTCAGCGACAGAGTTCGGATGCGCCATTCAGCTAGGCGGGCTGCGCCTGCGTTTAGTGCCGACAGAAATACAGCTCTCTCGCGGTAAGACTTCGCGGTGGTGGCTTGTGTGTTTACATCAACACGGAATGGTGCAAGAACTCTATGCTAGTCTCTAGTTACTGTTCATCGCTGTTGGAGCTTGTGACTGTTAGATGCAGACCTTTTTATCTACCGCGGGAATTCACCACTGTTTGCATAACCGGGTTTACATTCCCCCAGCTAGCGCTAAGGAAGCTCTGTGAACTGTATGGGGCTATGAGCGAACTGCAGAGCGCTCACCCGGCCGGACTGTTTATTGTCGCGGAGATTTCAACCATGCAAATCTCAAGACAGTGCTCCCTAAATTCCATCAGTATGTGGACTTTGCAGCGAGAGGCGAGCAGCTTGATCTTGTTTACACAAACATCCCGAGGCGTGCGGTGAGAGCCCGCCCCCACCTCGGCTACTCAGACCACATCTCTGTTATGTTAATTCCAGCATACAGACCGGCTCGTCAGGCGCACAAAACCGCTTCAGAAGCAGGTGAAAACCTGGCCAGCAGGAGCCATCTCTGCTCTTCAGGACTGTTTTGAGTGTACTGACTGGCACATGTTCAGGGAGGCTGCAACATATGGCGATTCTACCAGCTTGGAGGAATACACAGCATCAGTGACCAGCTACATCAGCAAGTGCATTGATGATGTCACTTTCTCAAGACCATCACCACACGCTCCAACCAGAAGCCGTGGATGACTGCGGAGGTGTGCAGCTGCTGAGGTCGAGACTCCGCCTTCAGAGCGAAGCGATAAGGCAGCCCTAAGAACAGCTAGGGCCAAACTGTCACGGGCAATCAGAGAGGCAAAGCGCGCTACGCCCAGAGAATCCACAGTCACTTCCAGGACAGCGGTGACACGCGGCATGTGGCAGGGCATCCAGGCCATCACCAACTACAGGACAACATCAGTTGCCTGTGACAAAGATGCCTCCCTTCCAGATCGCTGAGCGACTTCTACGCTCGGTTTGAAGTGCAGAACGGCGTGATGGCGAGGAAGTCCACCCCTCCTCCCAGCGACCAGGTGCTCTGTCTTACCACGGCAGATGTGAGGAAAACTCTACGTAGAGTCAACCCACGGAAGGCTGCTGGACCAGACAACATTCCTGGCAGAGTGCTCAGAGGATGTGCAGACCAGCTAGCAGATGTTCTTACCGACATCTTCAACATCTCTCTGAGCAGCGCCGTTGTTCCAACGTGCTTCAAGGCCACCACCATCATCCCCATGCCAAAGAAGTCTTCAGTGTCCTGCCTCAACGACTACCGTCCGTCGCGCTTACACCCATCATCATGAAGTGCTTGAGAGGCTCGTCATGAGGCAGATTAAGACCCAGCTGCCCCCTCACTAGACCCACTGCAGTTTGCGTGTCGTTCAAACCGTTCAGCGGACGATGCCATCACCACAACCCTCCATCTGGCCCTCACCCACCTAGACAATAAGGACTCATACGTTCGAATGCTGTTCATAGATTTCAGCTCAGCATTCAACACAATCATTCCCCAGCACCTGATTGGAAAGCTGAACCTGCTGGGCCTGGACACCTCCCTCTGCAACTGGATCCTGGACTTCCTGACTGGGAGACCTCAGTCAGTCGGATCGGGAACAGCATCTCCACCACCACCACACTGAGCACTGGGGCCCCCAGGGCTGTGTGCTCAGTCCACTGCTGTTCACTCTGCTGACTCACGACTGTGCAGCAATGCACAGCTCGAATCACATCATCAAGTTAGCCGATGACCACGACCGTGGTGGGTCTCATCAGCAAGAACAACGAGTCAGCATACAGAGAGGAGGTGCAGCGGCTGACGAACTGGTGTAGAGCCAACAACCTGTCCCTGAATGTCGACAAAACAAAAGAGATGGTTGTTGACTTTAGGAGAGCACAAGGTGAACACACTCCGCTGAACATCGGCGGCTCCTCTGTGGAGATCGTCAAGAGCACCAAATTTCTTGGTGTTCACCTGGCGGAGAACCTCACCTGGTCCCTCAACACCAGCTCTATCACCAAGAAAGCCCAGCAGCGTCTCTACTTTCTTCGAAGGCTGAGGAAAGCACATCTCCCAACCCCCATCCTCACTACATTCTATAGAGGGACTATTGAGAGCATCCTGAGCAGCTGCATCACTGCCTGGTTTGGGACTTGCACCGTTTAGGACCGCAAAGCCCTGCAGAGGATAGTGAGGACAGCTGAGAAGATCATTGGGGTCTCTCTTCCCTCCATCAAAGACATTTTCAAAAAACACTGTATCCATAAAGCAACCAGCATTGTGGGCGACCCCACACCCCTCACACAAACTCTTTACCCTCCTCCCGTCTGGCAAGAGGTACCGAAGCATTCGGGCCCTCACGACCAGACTGTGTACTAACTTCTTCCCCAAGCCATCAGGCTTCTCAATACTCAGAGACTGGTTTGACACACACATGTCCTGAGTTGCACTTTAATAACTGTCACTTTATAACTGTCTGCTACCTCAATAACTGCTATGTGCATAGAACACTATCTCATAGTATGTTATGTTTACATCTTTAGAAACTGTCATCTTTTTGCACTACTGAGTACTGGTCGGTAGCTGCACTGTCTATTGTCCTGTTCATTGTCAGTAATTTGTTGTACTGTCCTGTACTTTTTGCACATGTTTGCACGTGCACTTTATATAGATATATATAGGTTTTTTATATAGGTATTTTATTTCGTTGTGTAGTCTCATGTGGTCCTATGTTGGTCCTTTGTTGTTTTTATGTAGCACCATGGTCCTGGAGGAACGTTGTCTCGTTTTGCTGTGTACTGTACTAACTGTATATGGTTGAAACGACAATAAAAACCACTTGACTTGACTTGACTTGACTTTGAAGGTGTACGTGGCCGCTGTAGTGGCGTTGCTGTGTCTGGTGCATGCATTGCACATCTATTTGGATCACACGCAGGGCTCTGAGCAGCTTTATGTCTGCTTTGGAGGACAGTGAGCATGGCGCTGAAAGGGAGCACTGTCTCCAAACGGAGGGTCACCCACTGGGTTATTGACGCTATTATATTATTATATCACGCCCAGGACGTGCCGCCCCCCCTTGGGGCTACGAGCACACTACTAGGAGTTTGTCCACCTCCTGGGCCCTGACCAATGGTGCCTCTTTAGCAGAGATCTGCAGAGCAGCGGGCTGGGCAACAACCAACACATTTGCGAGAGCCGGTTTCGTCCCGTGTGTTGTCAGGTATGAGCAGGTAAGTTCTGGGACAGCTGGATGGGTGTACCGCTTGCGCATAGCACCATTTGACTCCCAGATATGAAGACGTGTGCTTTTTACTCCCAGTCATGTTAATGAAGTCGTGGACCCTAAATGTCCTTCCTCCTTAGCCCTGTGAAAGGCGAGTTTATGGAGAAAATCGCTGCCGGCCCAGTACGTGTGCTAACCAGGCCCTGTACTAGAGTAGGTTCTCCACATGTGCTGGTTGCCCATAGGTCTTCTGCAAAATGGTTTCCCCATTGGTAAACCCCTGGTCACTGTGTTTGTAGAACTCCTCCCCCTCTGGGTTAGGACCCACCATGGGACTTCTCCATGAGACACTGCCGACAAGACTCTGTAAGATCATTTGACCTATTTCCCCCACACCCCCCACTGCAGGCGGGGTGTGGTCTCTGCAGTGTCCTCCCCTTGGGACACCCCCCCGACACGGACCATATATGGCCCCCAGCTGAACAATTATGTTGCTTTTGGGGAGAAAAAGGACCATAACCTCCATTTCCTGATGGAGGGAATGAGACGTTGTATCCCTCCAGCCACAACAATGAACTACGCTCAAATGGCCGGGACCTTGTCTCGGCTCCTCAGCACAAAACCTGAAGGAGTGCTTCTCCACTTGGCGCCTACAGTATATGTTCCTTGACTTACAGATGGCTCTGAAGATGGCTTGCATCTCACGGCAATGTGGAAGCATGTGCGAGTGCTCAAATGCTGTTTTCGACAGTGATTAAATTTGGAATTTGGAGGTGGGTTATTTTTTCTTTTTTTAATTCATGTTCGCGGAAAACATTTCCATATACTTTTAGTCCAATTTAACCACTGGTTCTATAATTTATATGTTTGTTACTCTAATTTATTTTTTAAATCTTTTTTAAGTTTTGCATAAAATATTAGCTGACGCTGTAGTTGGATACACTGTCAATCCACCAATGGCTGAATATAAAAGAGAAAAAGAATTGTTCACAGCACTTGGCTTGATGCCGCCCTCAATCTGATAAACTGAACATGTGTGTAAATACGCGTGGCTGTGTGCTCCAACGTAACATGGGTTAACACCACTGAGGCCGATATAAAAGCCGGTAACATTTCCAGTAATATTGTACAGTGTGATTGCAGGTAGACTTTGTACATCATGCAGGTTTACATCGGCTTAATCTAACAATAACTAAGTTCTGTCTAAATTGTGTAAGTCATGAAGCACAAAGCTACATTTTCTGAGATGTCAACAGAAATGTATGTGTTTATAATATAGTGTTAGAACATACGTGACAGTTCATATCAAATCATATAATGGATAGACTATAAATGGGAGAATCATACAGATCTCCTTTTACCATGATGATTCAGATAGATCACAAATTATTGCATGGTTCTGTGACGTGTTTAAAATGTACTGCATTTATAGATAACATTTAGGAAGCAAAGCGATCATTTTGACAAACAGTGATCTTATTTCATTCTGCTGCTCTGCAAGTGCCACTAGATGGTGATGCGGACTCACAGCACTGACTGATGTCATTATTTTAAACTGAGATTTTGGCTTCTTGCGTCTTCAACCACGCTGACATTTTTTTATATCTGGGCTCTAGCGGCAGGTGATTATGTTTATACATACAAATTGATTGATATACTAAAAATACTTTCTAGATAAACATGAATATTTCTAGATACCGATTTCTAGACAACATTCTAGATGGACTTAATTTTTATCAATATTTTCGATCATTAAAATTAGCATCCATACTCATCACAGCTATAGACATACATATGCAGATGTAAAATTTGGCCATTGAATTGTGTCACGCTTTTTTGAGAAAGAATGTGTTCTCACAATTTGGAATGCCAAATTCCCAATGTGCTCTAAGTCCTTGTGGTCGCGTAGTGATTCGCCTCAATCCGGGTGGAGGATGAATATCATCTGCCCGGATTGAGGGGTGGTAGCCAGCGTCTTTACCACCCAGCCCCCCACCCCTCGAAAGTCCAGTTTTAAGATGGCGTGTTGGTATTTAAATGGAACTCAAAACCCCTGCATTCTCTTCCATTCCATTGCGCTCTGTCTACCTGTTCTTTATAATGCAAGAAGGCAACTTACTTACACCCTCCCCGTACTAAACAATTTAAAACGATCCCAATTGAGAGGAAATGTGCCCTGTTGGCATCTTTAAAACACATTTTGCATTTGGCAGCAACTCCAAGCTTCCTGCTGAGTACAGACAAGTGGCCCACATGAGGAGATTCTATAAAGAGCCCAGTTAGCAGAGCTTTACAAAAGCAGTACGAGAAATCTGGTGAAACCTCTTACCCTGCCTCTTGCCCTTAAGGCTTTCAGAGGTGAAAAGAGAAGTCCAACATTGCCAACTGTTGTTGCAATCTCAGATGAAAGAACCAGACAGGATACACATGCCCAACATCCCCCAAAATCCACTAGTACACACAGAGTGTCTCCATCAAGTACTTTTATCAGCACAGAGGGAGAGAAGTGCTCTGATCGAAGGCAAAATGACTTGCACAGAGTGAGTTTCACCTGTCATTAAAGACAGTCATTACAAGTATGGGGCCTCTCCACAGTATTACTTGAACAATTTTCAAGAGGAAACAGTTGAAATTACCATGGAACACCCCAGCTATGCCCTTTTCACAACCATTTGGTGGTGACATTTTATTGTAACTTTTATATCTCCAACCCTCATCGGGGTATACTGGAAATAAAAAGCAAGCACTCAATAGTCTCAAGGAACCCAGACAAAGTGGCAAAGTTGTGCAATTTCTTCAGCCATTTCCGTAATACATCAACTATTTCTGTTTAACATGCCAGAAAAGTCCTCTTAAAAAGAACAAGAGGAGAAGCATTGGAGCTGCTAGAATGTCTTCCAAGTAGACTAGCTGTCCAACATAATGGACGGCACATATGGAAGGTGGAGCAGAGCTCTGGAGATGCTACTTTTCCAGAATGCTCTCTAGAGATGAGAACATGACAGTCCCTCCATAAAAGAAAAAAAGAGAAGTGACAAGATGGCAGACACTTTGGAGCTGAACACTTTAGTTCCACAGAGAGAGAGGAGGCTTTAAAGCAGTACTTCAGACAAAGCACCACCGGCACTGAGAAGCCAAAGAATAGAAGGACATCAACACGGGAACTAGGGAAGTGAAAATGATTTGGTGTCATCTTATCCATTGGGATTGTGAGAGGGACATATTTTAACTGCATTCAAAAAGTGCAAAGAAAAAAGGCTACAGAAATAGATACGGGGGGAAAAATCTAATGCAGAATGAGTCTTCATTTTCTCAATGCCCCTGTCCAGTTTCAGAAATTGACTTTTTTTTTATTAAGGGGAAATTTAAAACCCATGTTGCTGTTTTCAATTTTCAACTATATGAGCGCATTTTTTGTAACCATATCAAACACACGTTGTGCAAGTACTTCTATGTCAAACACTATTTACAAGACTGCAACTAAAATCTCCAGACTACAACTAAAAATGGTTGCAAATGCAACACAAAATAAATAATTGCAACAAGAATTTAAAATGTAGTCACCATTGGTGACAGTCGGGACCCTTTGTGTGCATTCCTGTGCAGTTTTGTCACCTTTAGAGCATTCGCCAGAGTGTCTTAAGCCACATTTTACACTTTTTTGGTTGAATGCACGCAGCAAAAACACAGCATGTGCCTTGATTAGGGTTGCAACCGTTACATATAATATGGAATCATATTTAAGGGCACAAAATTGTCTTCCTTATGAAATCCATAAGGGATGCCGTTTGTCCCATATTTTAGTGCCTAACTGCTTAGAAAGTTTCACAAACCAAGAGAAACAGACCTTAAACGCACACCAATAGAGTGAGTTGTGCAAGATATCAGCTGTTGCTACATTACACAGATGCCACACTTGACAGAAGCAGCTGGGTGAAGATAGATGAAAATTAGTGCAAGTTTTCTATCGTGTGTTCTGTCAGCAGCAACAGAATTTGTTAAACATATAGCATTCGAGTGCATGATGATTGTTTCTTACCATTGTGATATCAAAACACCAGTAAACACACTTGTTCATGATATGACATTACATTGCATGTGTCAGTGCTCGCTCTGGAAGAGACTCTCAGTAAAATGATGGTAAGAAAAACTGCAGTGCTTTTAGTATAAAAGTACAGTACAGTACATGTTTTGTTAAAGTGCTTTATGTGTTTCTTACATTTTCCCTTGTGATAATCAATATTTAATGCCAAAACAACTAAAATGTAATCCAAGGAGAAATGCATTATTTTCATGTTAAGAGTTTTCTCTCCCATTTAAATCCATTATAATGCATGGTTGTTTAAAACAGTACTACGACTGTGGCCCTGGATGGCCAAATAATTTTTTCAGTGATATACATTTATACTATTTTTAATGCATTACTTGCATACTGTCAAGAAACTGATTAACCCATTTTCAGCTGGTTGGTTAAGTTTAAAAGCGGGAAAGGATTAAGCTTCATTATGGGGAAGAATTTTTATTTTGAATCAGCCAAAAAATTCTCAAAACGGGTTTGAGCTCAGGTTAGATGTTTGAATCAGAGTAACTTTCTCATTTAATCATACAGTGAATCAGCTTTCAGTGAGATCACAACTAACTACTGGATTACCAGAATACTGGACATTTATAACATGTGATTGCTGATGATCTACTGCTTTTTACGTTATACTTTGTCCCACAGAACTTGCAAAACATTGGTTAGTCATCATTTATTTAACTTATTTAAATACAGTATAAATGTTAAAAAGTTCATTTTTTGTGGATAGTCAAAAAATGTTAACAGGCATAAATCAGTGATGCAAGTAAAATGTATACATGCCATAAAATCAGTGGGCATGCAGTAATTAAAAGTTTGGAAAAATCTTCTGATGTTTTCCAATGTACTTTTTAATAACAGGATAAAATGAGCAAATTCAATTCATAAATGTAAGCACAGCGTAGTTCGGGAAGACTAGCAGCTGTACATCATCGCACCATTAGCTGGATAATTCCCAGCCAATCAAATCAAATCAAATAACTTTATTGTCACACTACCATGTACACAAGTGCAACAGTAGGTGAAATTCTTGTGTGCAGTTCCGAGCAACATAGCAGTCATGACAGTGACGAGACATATACCAATTACAGTAAACAACATACTTACACAACACAATTTACATATCAAATGTACACATACTTACACAACACAATAATTATATACAATGTACAGTAGACAATACACACAATATAGAATACACAATATACAATAAGTAAGAGTATATGAAATATATATAGTAGTTGTATTGAGGAGAATATGTTGACAGTCCAGTGTGAGATTATAGATGAATAAAGTGCAGTGCTAATTATTGATCCTGATAGATCAAGTGTTCAACAGTCTGATTGCTTGGGGGAAGAAGCTGTCATGTAGTCGGCTGGTGCGGGTCCTGATGCTGCGATACCGCCTGCCTGATGGTAGCAGTGAGAACAGACCATGACTCGGGTGGCTGGAGTCTCTGATGATCCTCTGAGCTTTTTTCACACACCGCCTTGTATATATGTCCTGGAGGGAGGGAAGCTCACCTCCGATGATGTTTCTGGCAGTTCACACCACCCTTTCCAGGGCTTTGCAGTTGTGGGCGGTGATATTGCCGTACCAGGCGGTGATGCAGCCAGTCAGGATGCTCTCTACAGTACTAGTGTAGAACCGTGTGAGGATGTGTTGGTTCATTCCAAACTTCCTCAGCCGTCTCAGGAAGAAGAGGCACTGGTGAGCCTTCTTCACAACGGCCTCAGTGTGGACGGACCATGTGAGTTCCTCAGTAATGTGGACACCGAGGAACTTGAAACTGCTGACTGTCTCTACCGGTGCTCCGTTAATGGTGATGGGGCTGTGTTCTCCATCTTTCTTCCTGAAGTCCACTACAAGTTCCTTGGTCTTACTGACGTTGAGGGAGAGGTTGTGCTCCTGACACCAGAGTGTCAGAGTGTGCACCTCCTCTCTGTAGGCTCTTTCATCATTGTCAGTGATCAGACCTACCACCGTTGTATCGTCAGCAAACTTAATGATGGTATTGGAGCTATGTGAGCCGCAACCGGGGGGCGGCCACCTCCAAGCAGACTATGTCGCATTGTGTGAGGGATGTTATTGTCCTCGCCTATGAGGCGCGCGGTCAAGCTTCGCCAGTAGGTATCAGGGCTCAACCACCAGAGGGGTCGCCTCCTCTAAAGCCTTGGCTAGAGGGGTCCATCTGCAGCAAGTTTGTGATGCGGCAGGCTGGTCCTCTCTGCACACATTCATCACATTTTATAGTTTGGATGTTCATGCTACTCCGGGCTCTTATGTCCTTGAGTCAACATCTCAAGCTCATGTCTGAGACCTCTCGTGTTCTTGTGAGCACACTTCACAACCGTAGGGGTCCGGACAGCCTCAGTGCGGCGGCGTGGGTATTCTCCTTCCCAAAGTGCTTTTCTCAACGCAGCATCCTAGTGAAGCTTTTTGTAAAGGGAACGTCACTGGTTACATAGTGTAATCCTTGTTCCCTGAAAAAAGCGGAACGAGATGCTGCGCTTCTTTGCCGCACTGGGATGTTCCAGAACTGCTCTTCAGAAAAAAAATATATCTGACGACAAGCTGGTGACACGTCTATTTATAGCCTGGCCACAGGTGCATCCAATGATCTCACCAGCTGAGGCTATAAATTCTGGTCAATGTTCATTGACGTGTTACACACATATTCACAGCTGGTCACAATGTAGGTTTTTTCCCAAAGCGCTTTTCTCAGCCCAGCATCTCGTTCCGCTTTTTTCAGGGAACAAGGGTTACACTACATAACCAGAGACATTTATTCCAATTATTTTCACATATACCCCCTGAAACCTGCTTATGTACCCCATGGGGTACGTCTTCCCCTGGTTGGGAATCATAGGAATAGATTGTATGTGTAACGAAGACTCAGGTAAATTGGGATCCATAAGCAGTTTATTGAGAATCGCAGGTTATAACAGGCGAGGGTCAAGCGACAGGCAAACAGGGTAAATGTAGGCAGGCAGAGTCGATATCAAACAGGCAGAAGATCAGGGCAGGCAGCAAACAACAATATACGAATGACAGGCAAGAGTTCAATGAAGGCAGGTGGCAAACAAACGTGGTCAGATAAACAAGGCAAGGTTGGTACACAGCAGATCAGATAGAATAACCAATAATGCTCAGAAATGTAGCCGGGGCAAACAAGACTTCGCAATGAGTGAAACAACAGGCAGGGTTTAAATAGAGAGGCAGAGATAGGGAACAGCTGTAGTGCAATTAGACCAGGTATGTGGGTTTATGGGAATTGTAGTGTCAGAGTCAATATTCGGGTGATTCAGATCCCCGATGGCCGGTTGAAGAGGCGCCTATCTCGGCGTTCGTGACAGTATGTTACAAATTCCAGGAATTCATTACAAGAGCATTTTTTGATCCCACAGTTTATATTTCTATGGCATTTTTGCCCAAAGCCCCTGTTAAGTTGTGAATGATTGAGACACATGACCTGATACAGTGGTGGTGCTCTCATTTTAGCCAAAGAGCAGTGTTTTCAAATGACCGACACGGCACATATTATAGTGGGAATAGGTTCAAACAAAACAGAGGGCAGAAGATACATTTAATTCAATTTATTTTTGCAATCCATGTTATCAAATGCCAAGACTGGAAAAGCCTCTATTTTAATAATTCCCTTTGGTTGCAATTTAATTAAGTTACAGTTTTTCAGTTAGAGGAGCACAGACCAGCATTATCAAATGGTTTACTATGGACAAAAACCAAGATACAGCACGGCTGCCTTTACAGGGGAATGAGCGAGGATTCCCATCCCAAATCTACTAATATTCCCTATATCCTCATGTTTTTTTCCATGGAGATTTCCGTTTCTCATATCGTAAGGCTTTACAAAAGACTCTCCCACTTCTGATAAACAAACATAAGCATAACACCTTCAAAATGAACAAACAACCAGCAAAGACACCTCCGACTCTATACTTATAAACTTTAAACAAGCATTCAAACATTAAACAACATCTGCTTTGTTCAGCTCTGTCTGATTGGCATCATCAGAGGGCATTTTTAATGAGGTCAGATGATAATTTTTAGCCATGATTTGTTGCATCCTATAGAGCATGAGTAAGTGCAGAAGAGACGAAAGGGAGAGATGCTGCACACTTTCCTTAATGATGCTGCTGCATTGAGAGGAAGCTGACACCCCACTGAGAGATGGGCCGGGGCAAGGCCCAAGATCCCGAAGATCAGACAGTATTTGAGCGTGTGTCGTGCTATCTTCAGCACACAGCTTCAGTAGGCTTTGCCACAAGAGTACATGGAGTAAGAGAGAGCAATAGAGAGAGAGAGAGAGATGATGAGGACAAAGTGGCTTGGAGAGGAGGAGCGAGAGTGGGTAAGGGAGTGTTAAGAGAATTCAATAGATTAGAAGAGATTAAAAATAACAACAGAACAGGGTCTGGAAAAGGAAAAATAAGAGGAAGCTGGTTCTTTGGAGTGACGCCCACTGCAGACTTCTCAGTATGGCAGGGTGACCATAGAGAAACTCTGTCTCTGTCTGTTTCCCTTTCATTTCATCTGAAGCCATATCAGCTACAGCACAAAAGGTTTAGATCTCAAATATCTAGCCACACGCATGTGAAACCGCACATTTGTCAATGGAAAATGCATAATGCTTTCTATGCGATACAATAGAGTACAACTGTCTGTTTCAGGAAGAAAAAGTATCAATAATTTTTTTCCATAGGGGAATTGACCTTTAACGTAACTTATAAATCTTTAAAGACAGACCTAACTTGAGCTCCGAGGCTGTTCATTGATGATTAATGCTTCTTTTGAAGCCATCAAGAAAAAAAAAAGAAAAAAAAAGTAGAATTTGTCATGGTCATGATCATGAAGAGAAATATCTGCCAATCAGAGAATTGTGGCAATCAAAGCCTGCCAAAAGAGATATGCAGTTGCATTAACTGTTCACTTTATGGCAAACATCTTTACTTGCTATAATGCTTAGATGTGTTTTCTGGTTTGATTGTTGAAGCTTATATTGGTTGTCATGCTTTAATTAATCAAACATTAATCAGGTGACATATGTTTAGAGATTGTAAAGTGTTTAATTTGCTATATTTTCCTTTGAAGTTACTGTAAAATGTTTACTGTTATTCATGTGATCTGAGTATTTTATAACATTGCAGCATTTACAACATTGTGTCCATGTGCCACAGTTTTCTTATTTTTTTACCCCAGTCACAGAATTGCACAATTAAGTTTATCACTTTCTATTGCCCTATTAGCAGATAGCCTAGTCTGTTTACACAGATTGGACATTTTAAAATTAAATCTAAAAGCCATTATTGGTACAAGATACTACAAGGTAGATCCTCATGAATGCATACTCATCTCAAGTTGTTAATAAAATGGTAATCGTTATTTGCAAATTCACTTCAGCACACAGGCCTTCACCAGGGCTAAGAGAGTACACATAAAAAAGGAGCCATTTAAATACAAACGGGCAGGGTTTGGAAACCAATGGAAAGACTGGAGTGAGTCAGAAGGTATTGTGTCATTCAATTTTAAGTCACAATGGAAAAGGTTAAAAGCTTGACCAATGGCGTCTTTTCATCTATGTGAAAAGACACCATTATATGTTTTTCACCCAATAAAAATGACAAAGGACACACATACTAACATTTTAATGAACAGAAAAGGAATTGAGGACAATGTGCAGTTGTATCAAAATTAAGATATTTTTGCAAATAAATAATATATATATATTTTAAATCTTTTAACTCCTCATTCAACACTTCTTTTTTCTGAGATGATCAATATTACCTCCACTTGTCAGGGATTTGATGTGCTCAGTTCCAGGAAACAAGGGGTGATTACATTCTTTAAAACGTCTTGCTACAGGATTAGTGAGGTTACCCCTTTTAATTGAACTCCTGTGCTCAGTGATGCAGTTTTTAACTATAATCTATTAACTATTTTAACTATTAAGTAAACTGTTTGATATTGTAATTAATATATGGCATATTTCTTCATTTTCTTTTCATGTTTAAAGTATAATTCATCCACATCATTATCAAATCCTCTTTTTGTGTTTTTCTCTTAGTTTTATTGTGTGCATGCTACTTTAATATTTTGGTTTACTTGCATTATCCACAGAGGCTATATAGGTTGTTTCACCTCTTAAATTTTGGAAATTTTATGTGTAGCATGTATGGTGGATAAAACACTTGAGTAATCATATTAAAATGTGTAAATAAGAGTCATTTATCTTCCTCAAAGGAAGTAATATCTTGAATAACAATGTCAATGTGAAAATAGCACATCATGACTCTGGCTCTGCTAGTGAATATCTCAGACTCTGTTATGATACGGCGATCACAAGTAACCTCAAACCATGAGATTAACCAGTGCCGAAGAGGACTGCCGAAACACAGCTGACGTAAAAAAGCAATGTTCCTCCACAAGTTTTGCATTATTATATAATTTTTCCATTGTTTTTAATTAAATTACATAATTCACATTGCTTCATGGATTATAGTTCATTCCATCATTAAAATATGTTAAGAATACGGTCTTGTACATCTGAGTTTTTGTCTGATTTTTAAATAATTCTCTGCTTCAAATTGTGAATCAACCTTGGAGCTGGTTGGTTTTGGGCCATGGCTTAGAACTCTTTATGACAGATTTCATTAAATCCCTATAACAAAATGGTAAGGAATTGTAAAAATTATTATATAGAACCAAGACGGCTGAAAAAGTGGGCGGGCACTGTTGCACTAAAATGGTTCATGTAACAAAATAACAATCTTGTACCACGATTTGTCTCATGTGTTTCAAAGACTCTGAAAATTTTAATATTACATTTGTATTAATTAAGTTCCAATTGTTGAGTGTAATTATGGTAATTATCTGTATTACAGCATCACCATACAGTAGAGAGAAAAAAGAAACTGCCAATGGATGGAAGAAAGAATTTAAACAAAGATGCAAAGGTAAATTTCAGTATACTTTGTCAGATGGTGTGTATCATATGACCCAGTTTGCATGTGTGCACAGGCACTTTCAGTCTCACTAAGAACCAAGTCACATGTCAAAGCCTGTCACAAACCTGTTTACAAGAGCTCACCAGAGATAGAGTTCAGCTAAATTTACATATCCTTTGCAGAATCTGTAAGATGTTAATCATATTTTTTTTTTTTATTATTAAAAACTAATTTAAATTTGAATACTGCCTTTTGCTATTTTGACCTAATAGATATTACTATCTATTATTATTATTTTATATTTATTATATATGATTTGCACTAGCAATCTGATATTTCTGAATAACAACTACACTTCTGGGGATTAAGCTATTTCAGAGAGGTTATTGCAAGTCTAAATAACTGAATTTACACAATGTATCCTCTTCAAAAGGTTTGCATTTCCTTCATTCATTAGATTGTATGTTGCCTCCTCGAGCATCAATGACACTTTGTAGCATTTTGTAATGGTTGTGCATGGCTTGTTCTGGGTAGTGAAGCTGTCCAATGTTCTTGAATAAAAAACCTCCAGGTTCACCAAGTTTTTTATTTTCCTTGCATGCGCTGCACATTTCAGAAGATGAGATCCAGTTTTGCCATTCAGGACACTTGAGGGACTTACAGTATACACAACTATTAAAATGGCTGCAAGCACTAAATGATGCTAAAATGAAGCAACACACTATATGAACCAAGGGTATCACATATCCACTGTACTACAGTACATTTATTTTGCATTCATAAATACATCATTCTGCTGCTGTTTACTGCTGTGTGTATATATGTTTTCCTTGTTCATGGCAGAATTCTTCTACACTGTCTAATTAGTGTTGTATTAATTATCTATTTAGAAACAAAATATTGTTTGTATTTCTGCACTGTAATTCCTGAAGGAAGAAAATTGAGTTCCCCGTCTGTCGCTCACTTCGACGTTGTGTCGAATTAAGCGACACTAGGGGACTTTCTTGGCCTCGGTTACCTCTGGACTTGAGAAAAGTCCAATGAGAATTTGGCAGACAAAATTTGCATGTCCCTCCCCCGGAAATACGGGTATAAAGGGAGGGAATCATGCATCTGTTCATTCAGATTTCTTCTTCAGAGCCGAGCGGTTGTGCGATCACAGCAAGCTGAGATCACTACTGTTCCACTCACCTCTGTAGAGCGTTTGCTGTTGGAGCTATGGCGCATATCTACGGCTTTCTCCTTCTCTGCACGGCAGTGCAGCTTTGTCCCTGGGAGCTTCAACAGCGTTTCCTTAAAGAGTATATTTTCTTACAGTCATAAGACTCACTTGCCTGGGCTGCTATCACACGCAGGCAGCGTTTTATGAATAGTTCATGTTCTCAGTGCGAGAACATAACCACGGCAATGGTGCGGTCGCGGCATTCTTTCCTTCGAGAGAAAGCCACTCCAGCTGCCCCCCGCGCATCCTTCTTACGGGATTGGGGATGGCGTGGCTAGCGATGAAGGCGATTTGGGGAGTGCAGCGGGCTCGGTTTCGCCAGGTAAATCCCCATGAACCACCTGCCCCCAGCACACTTGTTTGCTTCCATTCGGGCTCGAGGTGAGAGCGGCTCACCTCACGGCCAGTCAGGCAAGACCGCACAGTCAGACCTCGCCAGGCCAAGGCACATAAAGGTCTGCATTTGGGTAGTCCTGTTCCTGATGTGCTGCAGGAACTGTGCTCGATGACCGATCGCGCAACATGGGCCATGGTCACAGTGTCGGCACTCGGGCGGGAGACGCCCACACTCGTGGTCCAGGAATGACATCTGTGGCTGAACCTGGTCGAGATGCGGGACCCCGAAAAAGCCTGCTTTCTCAATGCCCCTCATCTCCCAGTTCGGCTTATTCAACGACACCGTTGAATACTCTGCCCAGCAGTCTTGGCAGTGAGGAAGCAGAGGGAGGCCATCTCCCACATCATGCCTCACCACCGTCCCAGTGCAAGCCGTGCTCTGTCTGCTCACCGAGGCTGTTATAAACAACAGGCAGCTCCACTTCAACCTGGGCCCAGCTCTCAGGCCCAGTGTAGAGATCCCCGCACTGCACATCTCACTATCCACTACCAGGACCCAGAAGGCTCTGGTATCTGGGCCACTCCATCCCCATAATTGCCAGGAAAAAGACAGTGGTTACCTCACTCCTTTGGTCACCTAACAGGTCCCCCCACACAGCATTCTCACAGCGGTCTGGTGCCAAGCACCTACAGTCACGGCACCATGGACACCTCCTTCAGGTCGTTGTGCACCAATCATATCCCGGGCAACCTCAACACGGCAGCATACGCGCTGTCACAACAGGGCAAACTCAGCGGAGAGTGGAGGCTCCACCCCCAGGCGGTTTAGCTGATTTGGGAGTGGTTCGGAAAAGCACAGGTAGACCTGTTTGCTTCCCAAGAGACCTCCCACTGCAAGCTCTGGTACTCCCTAGGGCAGGCTCCCCTCGGGATAGACACACTGGCACACAGCTGGCCGCAGGGCCTGCGCAAGTACGCATTTCCCCCAGACAGCCTACTTGCACGGGTGCTGTGCAAGGTCAGGGAGGACCTCTAACTGGCAACTTTTGGTGTTCTTCTTGATCCGAATACCTGCAGAGATGCTCAGTCGTGTCAGTGCTCTCATTCCTGCAGGAATGAAGGTTTATGTGGCCACCATTTTGGCTCACCATGACGCAGTGGATGTTAAGACACTAGGGAAGCACGATCTGATCATCAGGTTCCTTAGAGGCACCCGGAGGCTGCACCCTCCCATGCCATGCCTCTCCATGGTCCTTTCAGGCCTTCAGAAACTCCCCTTTGAGCCGCTAGAATCAGTCGAGCTCAGAGCCCTCTCCTTGAACATGGCCCTCCTGATCACTCTCGCTTCCATCAAGAGGGTTGGGGACCTGCAAGCGTTCTCTGTCAGCAACACTTGCCTGCTGTGTCCAGTGCATTCTTTGCATACCTCTGTGGACCGCACGCAGAGCTTTAGATGTTCTGAGCAGCTCTTTGTCTGCTTTGGTGGACAGCGGAAAGGGAACGCTGTCTCCAAACAGAGGCTTTCCCACTGTGTTGTTGATGCCATCACTTTGGCCTATCACACCCAGGCCGTGCCTGCCCCCTTACAGGTTTGAACACACTCGACAAGAAGTGTGGCATCCTCGTGGGCACTGGCCAATTGCACCTCCCTGGCTGACATTTGCAGAGCAGAGGGCTGGGCAACACCCAATACCTTTACGAGATTTTCCAATCTCAGGGTTCTCTCTGGTCCGAGCACGTAGAACTGCGGAACATCTGGCCGGGTGTTCCGCTTGCACATAGCAACTTTCCCCCCCACTGAGGTGATCACGTGCACTCTTTTCACCCAGGAGAGTCCAAAACCTTCACTCCTTGGATGTTCTTCCTCCCTAGCCCTCTGGTCCGCAAATTCATGAAATTCCCCGACCAGACCCACTACGGGTACTAAAATTACTCTGTACTGGAATAGGTGCTCCACAGGATGGGCCTTTGTGGACTAATCCACCTGTGTGTATTTTCCACAGTATGGTTCCCATACTGGCGGGGCCGCGTCTCCCTTGGGCAGTTCCTGCTGCCCCCAGGTCGCCGTGTTTTTAGCAGCTCCTCCCTTGCAGCAGGTAGGATCTACCACAGCCCCATTTCCACATTTGACCTGAAAGCCCATGTGACGTATTTCGCAACACTTTACCTCCCCCCAGCCTGGGCAGGTGGTGGTCTCCGCTGGGTCTTTTCCCCCTGAAAGAATAGGAGTTGGAAAAGAACACCTTCCCCGATGCGTGTGATAGCATTAAAATTGCCCGAGCCAACTCTATGAGAGAAACATAGAGAGAGAAAAGGCGCGGATGGCGTGGCCTGCTCCCATGCTTGTCACGTCGCTTTGTTCCCCCCCTCCGGGATGCCGGGAACCTAAAAAGCTCACTTACACGGTTCAGCGCATGGCGTGATTGAATAGGGACCCCTAGCGTCGTTTCGTTCGACACAATGTCGAAGTGAGTGACAGATGGGGAACGTATAGGTTACTGCTGTAACCTCCGTTCCCTCATATGTGTTCCCCCGGCCACAACGCTGAACTGAGCCACTGCAATGGCCGAACCTTATTCTCGGCTCCTTGGTGCAAAACCTGAATGAACAGATGCATGATTCCCTCCCTTTATACCCGTATGCCCGGGGGAGGGACATGCAAATTCTGTCTACCAAATTATCATTGGCCTATTCTCAAGTTCAGAGGTAACCGAGGCCTTCAAGAAAGTCCCCTAGTGTCGCTTCATTCGACACAACGTCTCATTTCCTACATCAGGGAATGGAGGTTACAACAGTAACCTAGACGTTTTGGGTTTTTTATTTTATTCATTGCCCAGCTTGTTTAAAATAAAAATGTAAAATTTTGAACTTGATAATTTGCACAATTTCAATTATTTAGTGTTCTGGGATATACTTAAATATCTGTCATGTAGCTTCTAGTCAGTGCTAAAAAGAAAATTCCTAAACATCTCACACTTTCTAGAAGAGTGAAGTAATCTCATAAGATAAGGTGTGTGTAAACTTATAAGCACAATGGCATATGTTTGTTGCAACAAGAGTAATACAATAAAAATAAAAAAGTTTATCATTTAATAATGCCAATGATACCGCTTATCACAAATTCTTACCAGTACATAGTGTGTCATTTAACCCTTATAAAACCATAAAGAGAGCAAGCAAATGATTGAGTCAATTGACTTCTGACTGAAGCAGTTTTGGGGACATCGCAAATATCTCTTTAGTTTTTTAACATAAATTTGGTGTGTGTGTGTCTTTTTTTTTTCCTGGTTGCCAGTGTGTCAAGGAATTTGACACTGACAAAAAAACTATTCATATACAGTATGTTCAATATATTCCAACAAATAGACGTATCACAAAATGTAAATCGTTGTCTGAAATTTGTACAGGAATGTATTCATTTTTACACCTGGTAATAAGATGAGATCCGATCACATGTGGTCAGCTGATACACATCGCTGTTTACACTTGGTCACTTAAATGGATCATGTGACCAGTTGAGATTGGATTTCAATGGGAGGGTCTCTGATATCATGAGAAAAGTCCAAAAAGACAAAGCGCAAAACAAAACAGGAACGCGGTTTTCCCCCAAATGCAGTCGAAATTTAATATCAGCACAAATACAACATATTGCAGAATTATCCATTATTTCAGTAAATTGGCTGTATTAAAGGAGCTTCAGATATGTGTGCTTCTCTTCCATGTCCCAGTATGTTGATATCAGACAAACTAAAGATCTGTGGAGTTCTCTCCCTTGAGTACGTAGCCTATCCATTTTTTTGTATTATCAGGTGGGGTTTTTTCCCTTTTAAAGCCACTCATAACAGGCAAAGTTTAAACTCTTGTTTTAGCCAGTGATTGATTGACAGGTGAGGAATGGTGCTTCACTGCAGTCCAGGACACATTCAGGATGGATTAGCATTCACATCTCAAATGCAATGTTGTCATGGCTGGACTGATAATCTGGCATTTTCCCTGTGGGCAGACACACTTTGGGGCCGATCAGGGGCGGAATGGCCATCGGGAGAACTGAGTAGGCTGGCCGCGAAACGTGCTGAATGGGCCGCGATAAGCTAAAATGAACCGTCGTGTTATGAAGAACGGACCACAAAATGGTCCCGCGATATGCAGAAAAGGACAGCTAACACCCGCACCCTCCCCGTTGAACAAGTTTTGGGCCAGTTGCCATGTAAAATCCCAGGCCGATTTCTCTTCCCAGTCCAGCCCTTAATGTGGTCACATGCATTTTTCAATACCTCATATGGTTTTTGTGATCTGATCACAAAACGTTTTAGACCCTGTTTACACCTGTATTTAGTGCTGACCACTTATCATCGGATCACCCGAAATGCATCTCAAATACCAGGTGTAAACTGTGTTAATGTTCCAACATAAGAACAGACTGGCAGACAGAGTACACTACTGCGTGCTTATAAAATGAGGTATTCAATTACCCTGACTGCAGTTTGAATGTTAGTGTTTCCAAACCATTTTTCTGCAAAGGCACACTTTTTACAATAAAAAAAAATTAAAATCCCATGACACAGCTGTCCCACATAGCCAACATTGGCAGTTTTCCTTTTTAAGAACTTGTCCATATTTCCTGTCAATTTTAGTTGCGTTTACTCGTAATGTTGGAAATTCAGCGATGCAAAAAATGCATTTCATGTAGGTATGCTATATAATGAGATGTTATATAGTTTCTTATTTGTAGATTTGTTCTTGCCAAATAATTCTTGCAATGCCACGGCAAATTATTTTGTGTTTTTATTTACAGTGCTCCAGACTAACATTTAAGAGCGGTAGCACCGGTGCTAAATTCTACAGATGGTCGCACCAGCACTTAAGTTGGTGGCACCGGTCCAACTGAAAGAAAATTAGTTTTCTTTCATGGTTTCTTTATTTTTATAAGGAACTTGCTGATTAAAATACAGTTATCTGAAGACAAACAAAGCCTTTTTCTACAATCAGAGGGCATTATAAAAGATTTTACACAGAAGGAATGTTCCACTGTATCCGTTTTAACAGTGGTATTTGAAATAAGATCATAGTAACCAAGGGTAAACGTAAAACCACGATTAGCAGTAACCATAAAACAAATTATGGCATTTTTCGTAAGAAAAACACATCAAGAAATTGAATCGTATTCCCCATGCAGTTCATGGTAAATATTTTTTTTTTTATATATATATATGTGATGTGTGGAATGTCAATTTCTGTCTGCTCATTGTTCAGATTTCTCCTTTATTCCTTTTCAATGCTGTTTAGAATGGTGGGGCCATTTAATACAATTTTAAACTAGTTTAATCATCGAACCATTATGGGCTTTCACAGAGGTTTTAAACAAATAATCAATGCCGAATCCACGACCCAGCCTGCGCTCCTCGCAGCTCTGTTTATGATGATCTGCACGGCTGACGCTCGAGACCGGTCCGCGTGTAAATGCACGTCTATGCTCTGATCTGTCCATTGAGCTGCACTGACTAATCCATGTAGTGCAGTTTGCAATTTGATATTTGTCATATGCAAAAAAAAAAAAACAACGACAGCACATAATCAGACAGTCGGCCATCTTTGTAGTCGCACCAGTGCAACCTCTTGCGAAGTTTAATCACACTGTTAGGAAAAATGGACGCAAAATTTGTCTCAGACCGGAGCCCTGATTTATTTAGTGGAATCAGATCATTTTCAACAGCACACCTGACAGTCTTTCACTAGTTTGCCGCGACACATTGGTTGGGAAACACTATGCTACCATCATCTGGCCGGTGGAAATAAATGTGTTAACTGGAACATCTAGACGTACATTCAGAAACAAACGCTCAAACACATACACGGACATACGTTCACCTGCTTGAATGATGAGTTTGGCACACGTTGAAAGTTCTTATTCATTATGGCATTTAGCTCTGCATGGCATACTGTAACAATACAGAAAAGAGCAGGTAAAAGTGTCAGTGGTCACGCTGACACAAACACACACGCACACAAACACAGATTTAGCATTTTTCAGGTGTAAAGCCCTCCTTGCTTACACTAATCATAATGTGTAATTTCCAAAATGTTCTTAGCTCATTAACACCATACCACAAAAAGGCTCCAGTCACCTGTAAAAAAGAAGGGGGGGAGAGGGGGTGGAATCAAAGCATGACTCTGAACAGATGTCAGCTCTCCACAACATCACCCAGAAAAAGGCCAGCCTAATCACTCACTCTGCCCGCCTTAATTATGGAGAATGAATTGGCCCATCAGCAGTGGCACATTACCATAGCACCACGTAACACCTGACACACGTTTACTTTGGCAGAGCTTCAGCACAAGCCAGAGAGAGAGAGTGTTCATGCAGTTTTGAAGGAAGAGAGATGTCAATAATTTACATAAAAACACACACTGTTTGTGAGTTTTCACTGGGAGTGGTCACACACACAAAAACACAGCTGACAGAGAGAGCAGGATGGCCCTCTGGATGTAGTATGAACAAGCGTGTGAGCTTGAGAGGCAACCAGACGAGATTGTCATATGACGAAAGGTAGTATGGAAAACATTGCATACAGCATAAGCAGCCATTTGTAGATCCTGTAGCAATGTTAAGGTCATGATAGTTCAACTCCCATATGTTGATTTAGATAAAAGTGTCTGCTCAAAGTGAAAATGCACAACATATCAGCTAATAACAGGATTGTTTGACTAATCAGTTGGTCTAGAGAATTCAATCTGGTAGCGGTATCTAAATCATGTTTCCTATTAGAGACAGAGAATGGGGTGAAGGTGCCTTTTCACATTTACAGGGCTCAGTGTGAGCGGATGAAAAAGGTGTAATAGTTGGTATTTCAGCATCCCCTAGTGGCATAATGCAGTACAAGAACTTCAGCTCTTCAGAGAAAGTTTGTTTACCTTACAAAAAAAGTACTGTCATTGTACCAAGGTACAGCAATCAGATAGTAATTCCAAGGTAGTTGATATACACCATGGTACTGAATGATTACCATACCAATATACCACAGCATTTACATGGAAGTCAAAGTAATCTTGATACATACCTACTAGGGATGGGCACGAGTACCCGAGTACTCGGAAGTGACAGCAATGATCGATCATGAACACGATGATTGAAAATGCTTGACGTGAGAATTACTTGACAAATATAGACTACTTACAGTTGAAGTCAGAAGTTTACATACACCATAGCCAAATACATTTAAACTCAGTTTTTCATAAATCCCGACATTTAATAGTGGAAAACATTCCCTGTCTTAGGTCAGTTAGGATAGACTACTTTATTTTAAGAATGTGAAATGTCAGAATAATAGTAGAGAGAATTATCTATTTCATCACATTGCCAGTGGGTCACAAGTTTACATACACTTTGTTAGTATTTAGTTCTCACAATAAGTTGTTGAAATATTGGTCCATTCCTCCAGACAGAACTGGTGTAACTGAGTCAGGTTTATAGGCCTCCTTGCTCGCACACGCTTTTCAATTCTGCCCACAAATTTTCTCTCAGATTGAGGTCAGGGCTTGTGATGACCACTCAAATACCTTGACTTTGTTGTCCTTGAATTTGTGGCATTTTGCCACAACTTTGGAGGTATGCTTGGGTCATTTGGAAGGCCCATTTGCGACCGAGCTTTAACTTAATGGCTGATGCCTTGAAATGTTGCCTACATATCCATATAATTTTCCTTACTCATGATGCAATCCATTTTGTGAAGTGCACCAGTCCTTCCTGCAGCAAAGCACCCCAAAACATGATTCTGCCACCCACATGCTTCACGGTTGGGATGGTGTTCTTCGGCTTGCTATCCTCATCCTTTTTCCTTGTTTTGTTTTCCAGTCAAGTTCTCTCTTGTTCTTAAAACAAGATAAACCCTCCTGATAATTAAAACTACATAACTGCAATTCACTCCACTTGACCAAGGACTTTCCATTAATTATCCAGGAATATTCAATTAGATAAGGATATTTTTTTTAAAGGTGCACAAAGTTTTTGCTAATTAAAAACGTTTTTCACAAAGACATTGTGGCAGCGGGGGCGTGGTCAAGCACCCGTCCGGGAGAGAAAAGCGGTAAGGGCGCTCACACTTGAGCTAAATTATGCCTAACACCTGTAGCATGAGGAGAGCGGCATAAAAAGCAGCAGCAACAGAGCCTCAAGAGAGAGAACCCGACACCAAGACAAAAGAAGAAGAAACATAGTGTATAGTGACTTTGTCTGTAATTATTAAAATTAAAGAACCTTACCTTTGAAGCCGACGCTGTTTCCCGTGTCTTCCTTAGTGAAAAAGCTTCACACTCTGGGGCAATTAACACAGGAGAATTTGCTCCAGGCTCAAGAACGCCAACGCCGGCTGTATGACAGGGGTGCTCAGCTACGGGAATTTGCACCGGGAGATAAAGTGCTTGTATTACTCCCAACATCGAGCTCGAAATTACTCGCCAAGTGGCAAGGATCCTTTGAGGTCACACGACGAGTAGGGGATCTCGATTATGAGGTTAAACGTACCGATAGAGGGGGCGCGCGTCAAATATATCACTTCAACCTCCTGAAATTGTGGAGAGAAGAGGCGGCCTCTGTGACGTTGGCAATGGTAGTTCCGGAGAGGGCGGAGCTCGGACCGGATGTAAACAAAGCCTGCAATCCTAACACCCCGGTTCCTTGTGGAGACCACCTCTCACCGTGCCAACTCGCAGGTTCGGAGGTTTCCGAACTACAAAAGGAGTTTGCAGACGTGTTTTCTCCTCTACCGGGACGCACAAACATCATACAACACCACATCGAGACCGAGCCGGGCGTGGTGGTACGTTGCCGCCCCTATCGCTTGCCCGAACATAAAAAGAAAATAGTTCGGGAAGAATTGGACGCGATGCTTGAGATGGGAGTAATAGAGGAATACCACAGCGATTGGTCCAGCCTGGTCGTCCTTGTTCCCAAGAGCGACGGGTCTGTACGTTTCTGTGTGGATTATAGAAAAGTCAACGCGGTGTCTAAATTTGACGCGTACCCAATGCCCCGTGTTGATGAACTGCTCGATCGTTTAGGTACTGCTCGGTTTTATTCGACCTTGGATCTAACAAAGGGTTATTGGCAGATCCCCTTGACACCAATATCCCGCAAAAAAACGGCCTTCACCACGCCGTTTGGATTACACCAATTCGTGACGCTTCCTTTCGGTTTGTTCGGGGCACCAGCCACGTTTCAGCGTCTCATGGATAGGATCCTCAGACCGCATACTGCTTACGCCACTGCCTATCTAGACGATATCATCATTTACAGCAATGATTGGCAGCGGCACATGCAACATCTGAGGGCCGTCCTGAGATCGCTGCGGCGGGCGGGGCTCACGGCAAACCCGAAAAAGTGCACGGTTGGGCGTGTGGAGGTACGGTATCTGGGGTTCCACTTGGGTCATGGCCAGGTGCGTCCTGAAATTGACAAGACCGCGGCGATTGCGACTTGCCCTAGACCCAAGACCAAAAAGGGGGTGAGGCAGTTCCTGGGGCTGGCTGGCTATTACAGAAGATTTGTGCCTAATTATTCGGATGTCACCTCACCCTCCGATACTACCTGCTGGGGCGGGCCTTCACCCTCTGCTCGGATCATGCCCCACTGCAGTGGCTCCACCGCATGAAGGATACTAACGCCCGAATCACCCGTTGGTATCTGGCCCTCTAGCCTTTTAAGTTCAAGGTGGTCCACAGACCGGGGGTGCAGATGGCTGCCGCTGACTTCCTCTCCAGAAATGGGGGGGGGGGGCCCGGATGACACCTGAGCTAAATTAAGCCTAACACCTGTGTCTAATTGCAGTAGCGTGAGGAGAGCGGATAAAAGCAGCAGCCACAGAGCATGAGAGAGAGAGAGCCCGACACCAACACTGAGAAGCAGAGTATTATGTCATTTTTTAAAACTGTGGAAAGAAGATATTAAAGGACCCTTACCTCTGAACCTGACGCTATTTCCGACTCTTCCTTAGTGGAAAACCGTTACAATTGTTTCTCAAAAGCAATACAATGTGGAACCCCATGCACTACTTAAAACCAGATGTGGCCCCTTTACCAATATAGTTAAAAATATGAACTATTACACAATATTAAAATATTACACACATCACCTTTACAAATTTGTTTCAGGATTTTACATGAGTAAATGTAACTGTTATATTTTGACAAAATGTTTCAGTTTCATATGAAATAATCTAAAGATAGAATGTAGACATCAACAGTGGCAGTTTAAAGTTTCAAGATGTGTTTAAGCTAGTATGTATTTTTCATAAATACATTAATTTATTATTATTAATATTATTTAAGACTAGCTCACTGACCTAACCATGGCAATGAGGAGCCTTTCCTTCTGTGTATAAAAATGTAATATTAGGTAACAAATGGGATAATAATGGGCCCATATAAGTACAGTTTCTGTAGATTTTGACATCAACAACAAAAATAATGTCACTTGATGCATGGTCATGTACTGAAAAACCATGAACAAAACTATGCAACATAAAAGGAAATGCAACTCAGGATACATTAAATACAGGTTATGTTTAATCTATGGCAGGTCGACACTTGATGTCCAATTCGCTAGTTGATTTTACGAATGTTCCATGATTGTCAGACGTCACTGGTGGGCGATGGCATTTCCGGTTAGCTTCATCGACGACACCGGTAACTGTCAGGTATGACTAGGACCAGATAAACATGGCTTTCTACACTAGATCCCTTCAACATCTGCCAAGGATAACGATAAACAACGTACACCGAATAATTCAAGCGTCATCATCGACTCCCAAGAGCAAGAGGGAAAAGGGTTTCAAGATATACATCTCTTCATTCATTGACAATTATGAAGGTAAGTTATGCTATGTCTTTAGCTAGCTGTAGCCCTAACGTTAGCGATGATGCTAGGTAACCTTTACAAAATACTTATTAAACGATTAATTTTAGTTTATTATATGTTCATTTTACTATCTGACATTGAATAAATGTATGGGCGTTTCTTCAACAAGGGGCACTTTTAGGCTTGTGAAGTTGAATAAAAAAACTTGTTCAAAAGTCACGTAACACAGTCTCATAAGTTTAAATAATTTGTCTAGTTTTAAGGTCTGACAAACGTAGATTACAAGAGAAGTTATGAGACTGTGTTAGTCTCATAACTAAGAAGTTATGAGTTATTCTGTTTTTAAATAACAGTATTGAAATGTCATTTCCACCACATCTCAATGCTGTTATTTAAAAACAGAATAACTTATGTCAGTCAAGAAATGTCTAAGATCATTTTTGTAACTAGTTTTATCAGTTTTTCCACAATGTACAATAATTATACATTTGTCAATGAGATAAATTAACTGCCCTAAGGACCAAACGGTGAACTGTACACCTGTCACACTCTGAAATTTAATATTGGTTTGGGCAAGAGCTTATTAGAAAATAAATGACATGCATTTTTATATTAAGTAGAGCATGATCTCGTAAATTGTGGATCCATTTTTAATGTGTGATGAGAACTTTTTAAATATTTAAAAAAAATGTGTGTGGTGATGGAAATGACAGGGTGGTGGTGGAAATGACAATGAATTAACTTGAATGTAGAGAAACAGTGGAGATGTTTATTAGAAAAACTCTTAAACTCATCACACTCAGTAAACTCAGTTCACAAAGCCATTAAACATAACCACAACTGTTTTTAGTGTAGTGCTGAGTTTGATGTATACAACTGATTTGTCTCACAGATGAACGGTTACAGTGCATACTGTAAATAACTGACACAACTGATGGCAAGGCAAAAATATAAGCAATAAATGATGCAACAAATTTGAATTTTCATTCATCTAAATGAAATCAATTAATATAAAAGTATAATTTAGAAATAAAAATAATATTATAATCTAAATATAAAAAGTATTGTAATTTATTATAATATTATAATATAAAAAGTATTACACAAATCTACTCTTGCAATCCATATCAATTGTACTTTGGTCATATTTTTAAAAATGACATTTATGGTTACAAAGTACATAAAAGTGCCCATAGTCTAAGAATCACCCATATACTAATGACTTGTGTTGTTCAGTTACATGTATTGACAGTATTTGGTTATCCCCAGTATCAAGTAAAGATCTACAGACAGGGAGAGTCAGCATCCGTGCTACCTGTCATAGATCTTTGAGGAAACATGAGAAACCTCACACCATCAGAGTAGGATGAAAGACAGTTCAGTTGTTCGTCTGATCCAACCAGTTCTGTTTATATTGTGTTCTGTTTGACTTGCTTTCTTACTAACCCTAAAGTAACCTCATTCTCTTACTCATAGTAGCTAACTTGGAAAAATAATGCAAAATGCACCTTTGACTTTGTTGTTTTTGCAGAGGAGGATATGATCAGTCAAAGGATCCACAGGGACCCAGAGGTTGCTGCTGTCATCAGGGAGAGGGGAGACTATTTCTATTTCTTTTATTTATCATCTTGCATGAAAATTTAAAATCAACCCACCTCCCAAAACATGTGTTTGTGTGAAAATCAATGTTAATGTAAATAGTTCTCTATAAGAAATGCACATGTATGTACATAAACAACAAACCTATACAAGGTACCTTTTGTTATTATGAATTCAGTGTTAGTAGTTATTAGATTATATTAGATTAGATTACATTTTATTGTCATTTAGCAGAGTACAGGTACAGAGCCAATGAAATGCAGTTGACATCCAACCAGAAGTGCAAAGAAGCATTAAAGTACTGTTGAGTACTGTATGTATGTGCAGTTATGTGGACTAGTTATCTACAAACTCATACAAAATGTCAAACGTTGCACCACAATGTTTATTTACATAGTTCATCATTACAAATCTATACAATGTTACAATTATAGGAGCCATGTTATTGTTGAGTGTAGTATGACAGCTTGTGTCTTTGTATAATAAATGTCTGCATTAACTCATGTATTTGTGTTCCTCCTGGCAGTGTAAAAGACAATAAATGACAAATGTAAACATTGTCAATATTTCAGACAATTTTCTGAAAGGTATATCACAATATACAAAAAAACAAACAGCATAGTAAATTACAAAATATATAAGCAGTATATGGAAGCTCATAGAGAAAAATACAGTCACATGCCAGACTAGATTTTCACTGTTGAGTTGCCCATGCCTTGACAAGGGGTCCATTTTGGTAGTTTACCAAGAAGCAAGCCACACTGGACAGTTGATCAATACTCCCACACACAGATAAGGGAATAACTTTTTCGAACAGTTTATTCTCTTTAACTCTCCGGATACACCTTTCAACGTGAACCTGCAGACGGGCGATGGACTGTGTTTATTCAACATCCTGTTTACTCATCTGAGTTTTCTTTGACAGAAAAGCAGGCCGGTAAACTTTGCAGGGTACAAGACCATCCACAAGAAACCCCTTGTCTACAATAATTGCCATGTCAGCTGTGAGTAATTTTGTAATCCCTGAAATTCTGAAAATTTCCCTATCACTCATAGAACCTGCATACAGTGGAGAGACAAAGATGATGGGACCATGGGGGGCAATGCCAATCATGGCCTTGAAAGTGGTGTGTGACTTGTAATTGGAGAACACCTCACTTTGCAGAACAAGAGATGAGGGTGTTTGACAAAATATTTCTGTACAGTCCAGCACCACTTGTGTGTCGGCGTATGTGGAAAACTCACAGCCTGATGGAACCAAGAAGGTGGTACAGAAAGTGTGTCCAGGTCGTTATAATTCTGCTGACAGTGGTGCGGTTGATACCAAAATGTTTGGCAAGATCACGGAGAGATAGGCCAACGGAGAGATGCATTAGGAACAGAAGTAGCTCGTCTATGGGCGCAAGTTTCTGTTAAAGAGATTATAGAAAATGAACTTATATTAGCAAAAGTAAAATTACAGTTACATTTTTACTACTTAAGAGTAGATGCACCACCTAATGAAATAAAGATGGAACTTAAATGGGTCAGAACTATGTAACATGATTCACCTTTGTACTGTGATTCATTGTACATAACATTACATTACATTTGGCTGACACATTTTTAACCAAAGCGACTAACAGCATGGTAAACAGTTTAAGTTTTAAAGCAATTCTCTCAACAATTCTAGAACTATGTAAAAAAGGTAGAGTACAGTAAGAATAAGTGCATCAGTGAGTGCTGATTTTAAAGAGTTGGGTGTCAGTTCTAGACAGGTGGTAAGTGCTAGGATCAGCAAGACTAGCTGTAAGTAGTGCTATGAGAGGAGGTGTTCTCTGAAGAGCTGGGTCTTCAGGAGTTTTTTGAAGACCCAGCTCTTCAGAGAACATCTTCTCTCATTGTAGCCTTAAGTGTGCAGAATGCAGCTGGGTGGAGGTTTACTGGTGATGGGCAGTGTGCTGTTTGGGGGGTATGGAGTGGGGGTAATGGAAGTCAGGTGCATGTGTGTGTGCGTTATCTGGGTTAGTATAGTAAATATGCATTAATCTACGAAAGCCTGATGACATAGCTTACTGTTGATCTGTGTTGAGTTGTATAGTAAATATGCATTCATCTACGAAAGCCTGATGACATAGGTTACTGTTGATCTGTGTTGAGTTGCACCGGCTGCACTGGCACTGGTGACCCGCACCATCTTGGTATTCGCGGCTGACTCCACAAGTTGCCAAAAGGCCTGGAAGTGCTGGTATGATGCAAATCTAGCAATGAAACAAATTATGTTGGGTTAATTTAACCTCAAATGAAATTCGATGTAATGGTAGACATATTGTTTTCAAAACGATTTTTCATAGACATGGTCATGGACCATTTACCTTGTGTAAAAACGAATGTCCTCATCAGACCATACAAGACGCTCTACACCAAATCTCGATTGCAGTTGCAGAGTTTCAATCTGTTGTTGCAGCTCCTGGACTTTTTGCTTCAACTTTTCGTTCTCTTCCGCTAACTCAGATGGAGTCACCGATGTCGTCGGAGTTACAGAGGAGTCATGCTCCAGTGGTAACGTTACTTCCATCTCGCAATCAGAGCCAGCAGTCTCTGACAGGGGGTCCGGCGGGGGAGAGGGGCGTTTAGGGCAGCGCTCCCAAACACTGCACCTTGGCGCTGGTAAACAAAAATTGTTCCACTCAAAAAGATATGGCACAGCTCCTTGAACAAGTTTTCGGCGTCCTGTGGTTGTTATGATGAAATCTTCTAGCTTAAAATGTCGACTGCAGACCCGGGTGTTATCGGTAGGAGTGAAGTTCTCGCGTCTTATCTTGACTAGCCACTGAGCTTGTACCTCAGGCTGATGCGGAAAACGATGAAAACTTACTTCAGAATTATACCTCGATGAAATGGCACATCGAGGAACACTACAATGTAATTTAGAGTTGCCAATTTGATACTGATATGTAAATTTCTTATTTACAGTTAACATTTTACATACGGTACTCACTGATAGCTTGCCACTCACTCTTCAACAACATCTACATCGGAAATACCGGTAGTAACCTAAACCGGAAGTCCCCCCTCCCACCACAAAGATTTCGAATGTTCGTCGCGTCACCCTGTGCACAGAGAAAAAGGCGAACAAGCTAGATCTTGTTTATACAAACATCCCAGGCGCTTACTGGGCGGAGCCCTGTCCCCACCTCGGCTATTCGGACCACATCTCTGTTATGCTAATCCCAGCATACAGACCGCTCGTCAGGTGCACAAAACCGCTTCAGAAGCAGGTTAAACCTGGCCAGCAGGAGCCATCTCTGCTCTTCAGGACTGTTTTGAGTATACTGACTGGCACATATTCAGGGAGGCTGCAACATTTGGCGACTCTACCAACTTGGAGGATTACACAGCATCAGTGATCAGCTACATCAGCAAGTGCATTGATGATGTCACTTTCTCCAAGACCATCACCACACGCTCCAACCAGAAGAACATTACCAAGGCTGATGTGAGGAATACTCTACGTAAACTCAACCCACAGAAGGCTGCTGGACCAGACAACATTCATGGCAGAGTGCTCAGAGAATGTGCAGACCAGCTGGTAGATGTTCTTACCGACATCTTCAACATCTCTCTGAGCAGTACCGTCGTTCCAACATGCTTTAAGGCCACCATCATTGTCCCCATGCTGAAGAAGTCTTCAGTGTCCTGCCACAACGACTACCATCCTGTCGCACTCACACCCATCATCATGAAGTGCTTTGAGAGGCTTGTCATGAAGCACATTAAGACCCAGCTGCCCCCCTCAGTAGACCCACTGTATCTTCCCAACCATTCAACAAATGACACCATCGCCACCACCCTCCATCTGGCCCTCACCCACCTGGATAAAAAGGACTCATACATTTGAATGCTGTTCATAGACTTCAGCTCAGCATTCAACACAATCATTACTCAGCACCTGATTGGAAAGCTGAACCTGCTGGGCCAGGACACCTCCCTCTGCAACTGGATCCTGGACTTCCTGACTGGGAGACCTCAGTCAGTCCGGTTCGGGAACAGCATCTCTACTGCCACCACACTGAGCACTGGGGCCCCACAGGGCTGTGTGCTCAGTCCACTGCTGTTCACTCTGCTGACTCACAACTGTGCAGCAATGCACAGCTCGAACCACATCATCAAGTTTGCCAGTGACACGACCGTAGTGGGTCTCATCAGCAAGAACGAGCAAGAAGAGTCAGCATACAGACAGAAGGTACAGTGGCTAACGGACTGGTGTAAAGCCAACAACCTGTCTCTGAATGTGGACAAAACAAAAAAGATGGTTGTTGACTTCAGGAGAGCACAGAGTGACCACTCTCCGCTGAACATCGATGTCTCCTCTGTGGAGATCGTCAAGAGCACCAAATTTATTTTGAGAACAAATTATCACAGAATTATAGTGAGGCTATATTATTCTTCCTGACCTATCTGTTAATTAATATATGTTTGAGGATGATGGCCAAATTTCACAATTAGAAGCATTTTAGTTGTTGAGTCTTTATCCATCGATGGAAGAACCTAAGCAGACTAACCTGAAGTAGCTTAATAATATAGATTATTAGTGCCAACACAGCTGTAAATTTGGCCAAGTTTTGAGAACTGTAGATAATTATGTTTATTTTAAAGCATAGGTCCACAATGTTTTCCAAATCACCTTTTCCTCTTAAGGGAGAACAAGCACATTCTCAAAGACACTCAAAAGAAAGTGAATTGCAGGGCAGAGGGAAATCAGAATACAATTATTTTCAAACATGACAAAACATCTCACTACTGTACGTGTCTCATCTAATAGTTATGTGTAAAACAGTTAAAGGATGGGCAAGGAGGAGGCGAGAACCGGCTTGTCAACATAAATCATATTTAATTAAACTAAAAACTCAGCACAAACATAAACACACGTGACGGACATGCCCGTAATTCTCTCTCTCTCGAACAATCGTCACCTGCCGCCTTTATCCCTCGCGCGCCTCATCAGGCCGATTGGGGACCGGGCGCGCGATATTCCGACCCGGCCCCGCCCCCCTCCGCTCCACATTCCTCCCGGCGTTATCTCAGGCCGGGGTGCCACCGGCATGACGTACACCCCCCCTATCCCTGGGGCGGGGTGTATCTCGCGTCCCACGTGGTCATCCCCGCCTTCCTCGCCCTGGGAGGAGACAGGAGGGGAAAAACAACAACAAAATAGGCGAGGGAAAAGGCCAACACGGTGCGAAAGGGAGAGAGAGAGAAAAAGCTCACTCACCCGTTCTCTGATGTACCGTCGCGTGGTCCTCGAACACTCCTCCACACTCAGGCGGACGACAGCCGCTCCAACCCCGGGTGAACCGGAGTGAAACCTTCAACCCCCAGCGGGCATAACGTGCCTCCACTTTCCTGGCAGCAAATGGGGACACTCCTCCGCCCCTTGCAGCAGCCCTACCGCTCCGGGCGGTCGGAGAGTTTCTTCCCTCCTCCCCTCACGGACGGAGGTCTCCCTCGACCCCTCCGCGTCTCTGGGGACGGCAGGGCACTCCTCCGCCCCCGGCAGCGGCTCCCTCGCTCCAGGCAGTCGGGGTATCCCATCCCCACTTGCCCCGCGGACGACGGCCGTTCCCCGCATCCGGGTGGTCGGGCTACTCCATCACCCGGCAGATGGCAGCGGCACTCCCCAGGGTGGACGGCAGTGTCAAGGACTCTGCGACGGGCATCCCTCCTCCTTCCCAGCTTTCGGCACCAATGTAAAACAGTTAAAGGATGGGCGAGGAGGAGGCGAGAACCGGCTTGTCAACATAAATCATATTTAATTAAACTCAAAACTCAAAGCACAAACATAAACACACATGACGGACATGCCCGTAATTCTCTCTCTTCAAACAATCGTCACGGGCCGCCTTTATCCCTCGCGCGCCTCATCAGGCCGATTGGGGACCAGACACGCGATATTTCGACCCGGCCCCACCCCCTCCGCTCCACATTATGGTCTTCCACTGTAGAATTTATCCATTAAGCAACACAGCATGAAAACGGTTGAAAACATTGTCACTACTCGCAGACAGTTCAGCGATTTATTCAGCGATTTGTTTATATGCTTATACTTTTATTTCGAATTTTTTTGTTTAGTTCCTGTGTCCTGTTAGTTTTGTAGTCCTTTGTAGTTTCCTTTCATGATTAGTTTTCCCCGATTGTTTTCCCCAGGTGTTCCTCATTCCCTTGTATATTTAAGCCCTTGTTTCCACTGGTTTCTTTGTCAGTCTTCGCATGTATTGTTTGATGCTCTGTGTTTGGGTCCTGTGTTTTGTTTTCTTATATTGTGAGTTTCTTTGTTTATCTTTGTGTTATTATAGCTGCGTTTAGATCCTCATTCCTCGTCTGCCTCGTCACAGTTCCTTTTTGTAGTCAGTAATAATGCCATTTCAAAACATTTTAAGCATTCACAAAAATTTTGCTAAATAGAAATTAACAAACTCTCAAAATTTCTAATGAACTTAGAAACGAAAATAAAAAGGAAAGAACATTCACAACTTCACATGTACACAGGTGACTAAAAGTTTGGAATAATATACAGATTTTGCTCTTATAGAAAGAAATTGGTACTTTTATTCACCAACGTGGCATTCAACTGTTCTCAATGTATAGTCAGGACGTTAATAACATGAAAAATTACTACAATTTGAAAAAAAAATTAAACTTAAACTACTTCAAAGAGTTCTCATCAAAAAATTCTCCAAGTGCAGCAATGACAGCTTTGCAGATCCTTGGCATTCTAGCTATTAGTTTGTCCAGATACTCAGGTGACATTTCACCCCACACTTTTTTGTAGCACTTGCCATAGATGTGGTTGTCTTGTCTGGCACTTCTCATGCACCTTACAGTCTAACTGATCTCACAAATGCTCAATGGGGTTAAGATCCATAACACTCTTTTCCAATTAGCTGTTGTCCAGTGTTTCTTTGCCCACTCATTTTCTTTTTGGTTTCTGTTTCAAAAGTGGCTTTTTCTTTGCAATTCTTCTCATAAGGCCTGAACCCCTAAGTCTTCTCTTTACTGTTGTACATAAACTGGTGTTGAGTGGGTAGAATTCAATGAAGCTGTCAGCTGAAGACATGTGAGGCATCTATTTCTCAAACTAGAGACTCTGATGTACTTATTCTCTTGTTAAGTTGTATCTGGGCCTTCCACATCTCTTTCTGTCCTTGTTAGAGACAGTTGTCCTATGTATTTGAAGACTTTTTTGAAGTTTAGACGTTTTTTTTGCCATTTTTTACATAATATTGACCTTAAGACATGCCAGTCTGTTGCATACTGTGGCAACTCAAAAATAAACACAAAGATAATGTTCGGCTTCATTTAACAAACCAAATAGCTTTCAACTGTGTTTGATATAATGGCAAGTAATTTTATATTACCTAATTAGCAATTTAGCATGATTACTCAAGGATAAGGTGTTTGTGTTATATATATATATATATATATATATATATATATATATATATATATATATATATATATATATATATATATATATATAGGATATACTGAGAGGGATAAAGGCCAACCGAAGATTGTAGTGTGACAGAGAGAGAGAGAGATTTACAGACAGCTGTAAATCTGCAACTTTTTGTTTAAGTTTAGAATTAAAATATTATTTATTTTACAGGCCTCCTCCTTTCCCTTAATCCCTTTACAGACGTAAAGAGTTTTAATTTATCACTTAATGTCATACAAAGTCCAGTAAACTTAAAAAAGCTAAATTAATATTCAGAGTGACCATCTTTGTTTTTAAAACAGCCCCGATACTCCTAGGTACACCTGGACACAGATTTACTTGGTTGTTGGTAGATAGGATTTTCCAAGCTTCTTGGAGAATTCACCACAGATCTTCTATCTATTTAGGCTGTCTCTTTATGTTATCTCAGACTGACACGATGTTCAGTGGGGGGGCTCTGTGGGGCTCCCTTTTCTTCTATTCTAATCTTTTCCTATTTGCAAAAGTAATGTTTGGGAGTCTAACATTTATATTTCTTATTGACACACTAAAGCTGAAGATATAAATAACCATCTTAAGACAAATGCTTTTGTGAAACATCTTTCGTGCCTAAGATTTTTATATATATATAATATGTAAAAACTAAAACAACCACATGATGTCCGATGGTAACATTTTGTGGTATTAGTGTCCATATATATATATATATATATATATGTATTACATTTTAAATGCATCAATGATATGTGCGGTAACATCAAACTCCAGCAGATGGCTTGAAGTGGAAATGAAAGTGAAAGAATCCTTTGTATGTCTGCAGTGCATCTGCTATGGTAACAAAGTAACTTAAAACAGTTGTATAAAAATAATAAAACAATCAGTTTTCAGTGTTATTCTACATTGTGCATAACGACACAAATGTTTAGATGTAGCAATTTAAATTGTCTCATGCGCTTTGATATCATGCTGCTTATCTGTAATCTTTGACTACTGGATATCAGAATATCAGAAACTGAATGTGCTCCTCTATATAGTCCATCACCTCTATAGTCCATCACCGTCAGAGGTGAAATATATCTTTAGTGCAGCTCGCACGACTCTGAGATGATGGCTCTGTCAGCTTCATTAGGATCTTTAGAATGGAATGAAGCACACATCCTTTGCTCCTCATTTTGTTAAAAACTGAGTGCTTGGCCCATTAGGATGGAAGAATTCCACATTAACATATTGGTGATGCGTATCTATAGTGATGACTTTTGCCAACCACCAGTTCTTGTTGTATATCACAGCAAGCCAGTCTCCACAGTTAATGGATAACTGCCATTTATCTTTGTGCAAACTTCCTCTGGAACTTCATCACTGTCCTGCTTTATTTCCTCCATTAGCATGGCAACAGGTCCTCTTTGCATGGTTTGAGCAGTAGCACTGTTACCACCTGTGATCTCAGCATGCCTTTTCGAATTCATCACTTTTGCATGCTCATTGAGATCAAACATGGCTGGAGTGAAACACTGACAAATCTTCGGTTCACAGCAAAGAGATCTGCAAGAGATCTTCTTCCCCTCAGGAATAACCTGATGAAATTTTCGTGTTCCGAGAACAGGTTTCATGGGTTGAATGAGTTCATCATAGAACATAATTTCTTCATCTTTGACATAGAAGAGTTGGATGTTGGTAAGACTTTTCCCCACCATGTCATAGAATGTTTTCCTACTTGCAATATCATTCCCTTGCAGAAGGAGACTATCTGCAGTTCTTTTGACCGTCCTTCCATCTGGTGCTCCCTTGCTGTGAGAAGTTGCAATTTGGAAACCAAGTCTTGAAGGGACATCACATAAAAGAGAGACATTTTTCTTGTTTTTATATTGTTTGCTAGGGCAATCAGAAAAAGGTGGATGGTGTGAGCACCAGGAAACATCTAGGTTACGTATGTAACCTCAGTTCCCCGATGGAGGGAACGAGACGTTGTGTCAGAGAACGACACTAGGGGTCTCTCTTGAGCGCCGATATTCACCTCTGTACTATGAAAAAAGGCCAATGAGAGTTGGCAGCCAGTATTTGCATGTCCCACCCCCGGACATACGGGTATTTAAGCGGCGCAAATACGGGAGTTCATTCAGGATTTTTCTGAGGAGCTGGAAATGGTCCGGCCACAACAGGGGCTCGGCTCAGCGACGTGGCAAGGGGGACATAACGTCTCGTTCCCTCCATCGGGGAACTGAGGTTACATACGTAACCTAGACGTTCCCCTTCTGTCGCTCTCTTACGTTGTGTCAGAGAACGACACTAGGGGTCCACTTAAAAAGCGCCATGCGCTGAGCCGTGTACGTGATCCGCTGATACAGGAGCGAGCAGGTATTCCTACGTGCAGAACGACCAACTGTATCAGCCGCACGTACCCTTCCCCAATGCCCCATTTAAGCCATCAGGATTCCTTATCGTTACCCCAGAGGAGGGAACAAGGTGACGGCCGCCAACATGGGATAGCCCAGAGGAGGGAACAAGGTGACGGCCGCCAACAGAGCCTGGCTGGGCCTCTTTTCTCTCTATGTTTCTCGCATAGAGCAACTACGGCCGGGGCCCTTACACGCATTGAGGGAAGGGGGTCTTAGCCCTTGGTAGGGCGGGGAAGACCCTGCGGAGGCCACACCTACCCGGAGGGGAGGCAAATTTGAGTGGCACATACATCGCATGGCCTATACCTAGGCCTTATGCTGGAACAGTAGTGCGGTGGTAGCACCAGCCTCAGAGAGGGGAGCATACAGCACGGCACCTGAGGCAGCTGTGACTGCCTAAGGGAAACACGGCGTCAACTCACGTGAGGGGACAGAACCGTGGTTTTACACACAGGGGAGTCCGAGCAGGAGGCCTTACCTGTGGGGCCCCTATACCAGTACAGGGTAGCTAGCGGTACCCGCAGTGGTTTGGGTCGGCGAGTCCCTCCACGAGAACTGCGACCACGCAAGGGCTAGGGAAGGAGCCAACCAGTGTCCCAAGCCTGGGATCTCCTGGGAAGAAGGTGCACTGTTTCCCTGGTTAGGGGAAGGGCGCTGGGTGCAAGCGATCCACCCGGTCAGATCGTCGGCGTGTCACCGAGTTCTCACGGGCTCGGTACCTGAGAGAACACGGGACGAAACTGACTCAACTCGGAGATTGTAGAATCTCGCAAAAGTGTTAGGTGTTGCCCAGCCCGCAGCTCTACAAATGTCTGCTAGGGCAGTGCCCCTAGCCAGTGCCCATGAGGACGCTAACACTCCTGGTGGAGTGGGCTCGGACCCGCAAAGGGGGGCACGGCCTGGGTGTGATAAGCCAGGGAAATGGCATCGACAACCCAGTGGGCGAGTCTCTGCTTGGAGACAGCGTTCCCTTTCTGCTGTCCCCAAAGCAGACGAAGAGCTGCTCAGAGCGTCTGGTGCTCTGTGTGCGGTCCAGGTAAATACGTAAGGCACGTACCGGACACAGCAGTGAGAGGGCTGGGTCTGCCTCCTCCCGGGGCAGCGCTTGCAGGTTCACCACCTGATCCCTGAAGGGTGTGGTAGGAACCTTGGGCACGTAGCCGGTCGCGGTCTTAGGATCACGAAAGTGTCTGCCGGACCGAACTCCAGGCAGGCGTCGCTAACAGAGAACGCATGCAGGTCCCCGACCCTCTTGATGGAGGCGAGCGCGATCAGCAGGGCAGTCTTGAGAGAGAGGGCCCTGAGTCCAACTGAGTCAAGCGGCTCGAAGGGGGTCTCCGGAGTCCCCTCAGGACGACCGAGAGATCCCAGGAGGGAAATAGGTTAGGCCGGGAGGGAATCATCCTCCGGGCACCTTTTAGGAACCTGACGATTAAGTCGTGCTTGCCAAGAGACTTGCCGTCTACCGTGTCATGGTGGGCCGCGATAGCAGCAACATACACCTTGAGGGTGGAGGGGACAGCCTCCTCTCCAGCCTCTCCTGAAGAAACACGAGCACTGACCTAACTGCGCACTTCTGCGGGTCTTCGGCTTGGGAAGAACACCAGTTCGCGAACAGACGCCACTTCAGGGCGTAAAGATGCCTGGTCGAAGGGGCTCTGGCTTGGTTAATAGTGTCTATGACGGCTAAAGGTAGGCCGGCTAGACCCTCCGCGTCCCGTCCAGGGACCAGACGTGGAGTTTCCAGAGGTCTGGGTGCGGGTGCCAGAGCGTGCCCCGTCCCTGAGAAAGAAGGTCCTTCCTCAGGGGAATTCGCCAGGGAGGGGCTGTCATAAGGAGCGTAAGATCCGAAAACCACGTCCGGTTGGGCCAGTAGGGGGCCACCAGAGTGACTTGCTCCTTGTCCTCCCTGACCTTGCATAGCACCTGTGCAAGAAGGCTCACTGGGGAAAAGCGTGCTTGCGCAGCCCCACGGGCCAGCTGTGAGCCAGAGCATCTGTCCCCAGGGGAGCCTCTGTGAGGGCATACCAGAGCGGACAGTGGGAGGTTTCCTGGGAGGCAAACAGGTCTACCTGGGCCTTGCCGAACCTGTCCCAAATCAGCTGGACTGATTGGGGTGGAGCCTCCACTCTCCGCCAGGCAAGGTTTGTCTTGACAGCGCATCCGCTATCACATTGAGGTTGCCGGGATGTGAGTGGCGCGCAGCGACTCCAGTCGCTGCTGACTCCAAAGGAGGAGACGACGGGCGAGCTGTGACATGTGGGGGGAGCGTACTCCGCCTTGGCGGTTTATGTAAGCCACCACCGTGGTGCTGTCTGTCCTGACCAGGACATGTTTGCCACGAATCATCGGAAGAAATTTCTTCAGGGCAAGACGAATGGCCAGCAGCTCTAGGCAGTTGATGTGCCAGCGCAGCGGGCCTTGGTTCCACCGGGCTGCGGCTGCGCGCCCGTTGCACATGGCGCCCCAACCCAATTTGGAGGCGTCAGTTGTAACCAGAACGCGACGGGACACCTGCTGCAAGGGTACCCCTGCCCGAAGAAAGCAGAGGTCTGTCCAGGGTTTGAAGGTTTGGAGGCAGGCAGTGGTAATTTCCACGCCGTGCGTGCCGTGGCGCCATGCTCGTCTCGGGACTCGAGTCTGGAGCCAGTGCTGAAGTGGTTTCATATGCATCAACCCCAGTGGCGCGACCGCCGCGGAGGATGCCATATGCCCCAGGAGCTGTTGGAAACGTTTCAACGGGGCCACGGTGCCTGGCTTGAAGGAAGCGAGGCATTCCAGCACTGACTGAGCACGTTCGTTGGAGAGACGTGCTGTCATTGAGACTGAGTCTAACTGAAAACCGAGAAAAGAGATGCTCTGGACTGGGGTGAGCTTGCTCTTCTCCCAGTTGACCTGAAGCCCCAAGCGGCGGAGGTGCTCGAGCACCTGGTCTCTGTGTGTGCATAGTAATTCCTGCGAGGGGGCCAGAATGAGCCAATCGTCGAGGTAATTGAGTATGCGTATGCCCGCTCCTCGGCGGGGCAAGAGCCGCCTCTGCGACCTTCGTGAAGACGCGAGGGACAGAGACAGGCCGAAGGGGAGGACCTTGTACTGATACGCCTGGCCGTCGAATGCGAACCGTAGAAAGGGTCGGTGTCGAGGGCTGAATTGAGACGTGAAAGTACGCGTCCTTCAGGTCTACCGCTGCGAACCAATCTAGATGCCGAACGCCAGATAGAATTTGTTTCTGGGTGAGCATTTTGAATGGGAGTTTGGACAGGGTCCGATTGAAAACTCGCGAGGTCCAAGATCGGTCGTATGCCACCGCCTTTCTTGGGTACAACGAAGTAAGGGCTGTAGAAACCCTTCTTCGTTTCGGTTGGAGGGACAGGCTCTATCGCGTCCTTGATTAGAAGGGAGGCGATTTCCTCGCGCAGGAAAGGGCATGTTCGCCGTGCACTGCGGAGGAACGAACGCCCAGGAAGGGGGGCGGAGACCTGGCAAACTGAATTGTGTAACCGAGTCGAATGGTCCGGTGCAGCCAGCGTGATGAGCTGGGCAGAGAAAGCCATGCCTCTGCGCTCTGTGCTAGGGGCACCAAGGGGACAAGTATTTTGGACGTACCCGGCGGGGCTTCGCAGCAGTGCGGAACAGGTAACGCAGTGTCGGGAGGCTCTGTGGTGTCCCGAGGCTCTGGTGCTGAGAATAAGCTCAAAGCACTTACCTTGTTCGGGTTCGTGACAGAGGAGGAGGTCTGATGTCGGCGTCCTCTGGACTCGTCTGAACCGGCCGGCCGGGGAACATTCGTGGGGCTGAGGGCGGGAGCACCGCATCCTGGGCGCCGGGACTGTTGAGGCCTGAAACACAAGTGCCGTGAGAACGGCATTTGCGGGCCATGTGACCCAGAGGTAAAGGAAATAGCTCTTTTATTGAGAATTTGGGTACCGCAGCCCCGTCAGGGGTGCGGCAAATGAAAAAACACAAGATTCTCCTCCGGCCCTCCACCGGGGACGGAGCGGTCTCACCATCTCCGGAGCTAACTTCTCGTCCTCTGGGTCCGCTGTCTCAGGGACGTTTGGGAGCCTTCCGGGTCCTCGACGGGGTCCGTGAGGCAGGGGGCGTACGCTTCCTGCGGTTTGCTCGATGCTGGGGCTGAGAGCTGGGCCCAGGTTGGGGCGGAGCAGAAGGTCTTCTGGCCGCAGGAGGACGCCCTCGGCGAGCAGATGGGGCCTGGGCCGTGGCGGCAGGCTTGCGGAGATGTTTCACGAAGATGTCAGCTCATCATGCACCTCCAGGAAGAAAGGTACTGGGGGGGGTGAGGCTGTGAGCGGCGCCCCACGCCCAAAAACCAATCGTCTAGCCGTGATGGCTGCGGGGAGGATGGAGGGTTCCAATCCAGGCCCACGCTATTGGCTGCCCGGGAAAGCATATCGGACATCTGCGTGTCGGCCTCCTGCTGGGCGTGCAAGCCCGAAGGCGGCAGCCCAGAGGAGCCCTCAGCGTCAGAGCCCACGCCCTCCGATGTCGCGGCGAACTCATCTGCTTCCATCGCAAGAGGGTAGGCAGACTGGCTGTGAGGCGAGTCGCCGCCACCTCGAGCGGGGACGGGAGTCAACGAGCGTGCTGGGGCGCGGGTGGTCCGAGGGGGTGTACCCGGCGGAGCTGCACCCGCTGCCATCCCCAAATCACCTCCATCGCCAGCCGCATCGTCCTCAATCCCGTGGGAAGAAGGAGCGACGCGGGGGGGCGGCTGGAGTGGCTTGCTTACGGTTGTAAGCAAGCCGTGACCGCAACGTTGTCATGGTCATGTTCTCGCAATGAGAACATGAACCATCCACAAACGCAGCCTCGGTGTGATCGCTGCCCAGACACACGAGACAACGCCTGTGGCCGTCGGAAGCGGAGAGTACTCTACCGCATCCAGAAACAACACAGGGGCGGAAAGGCATCTTTAAAAAGACGCGTCCTGACAAGAACGTTCAACGCCGCTGTGTTTTTGCTCTTTTAGAGGAAATTACTCTTTTAAATAAAATCACTCTTTTATGAATGAAAGACTAGTGAGAGATCTTTCTATCTGCAACTGTCGATGCGCTCAGGGGCAGGAAGTGCACAGCCGTGCAACCAGGAGAAAGCCACTGTTGTGCGCCGCAGAATCCAACAGCATGCAGCAGAGGATAGCAGGAACTCGGTGTGTAGTAACGCAGCAGACTGCAAACACGACCATCGGCTCCGAAGAAATTTTCTGAATGAACTCCCGTATTTGCGCCGCTTAAATACCCGTATGTCCGGGGGCAGGACATGCAAATACTGGCTGCCAACTCTCATTGGCCTTTTTTCATAGTACAGAGGTGAATATCGGCGCTCAAGAGAGACCCCTAGTGTCGTTCTCTGACACAACGTAAGAGAGCGACAGAAGGGGAACTTGTATCTTATTGTTTTGAGGACAGGATCCATGTATCCCCAAATGGAGCCAGCATACTGATGCAAACGCCAGCTTTTTCATCTTTTGTGTAGTACATGCCAGTGTGCAGATTGAGTTGAAATAATAATAATTTTTTTATCCATTTTATTGCATATGACGAAGACAATAAGTGTCATAGATTTGATAAAATAATAATTAAATTCAATTGAAGGGGAAATTGTGTTAAATACATTCTATTATTAATCCCTCATAATATCTACAGTTTAAAATATTTTCATTTTTAAACATAATGGCAGTTACAATTGCTGGACATGTTTTGTCCCATGTCACAAGAATCAGTGTATTATGTATTTTATATATATATATATATATATATATATATATATATATATATATATATATATATATATATATATATATATAGCAACCACATGTCCAATGGTAAAATTTAGTGGTATTAGCGTCCATAAATATACATTTTAAATGCATCAGTATTGATATGTGTGGTAACGTCAACCTCCAGCAGAGGGCTGGAAGCGGAAATGAAAGTGAAAGAATCCTTTGTTTCGAAAGTTCCGTTCGGTGTTGACCAATGAAACGATCCGTTGTTTCACTTCCGCGGTCTGGTTACGTTCTGCGTCATTCTATCAAACACAATACGTGTCGTATAAATGGTCGGTAAATGTATGAATCTAATGGTGAAACGCTGTATCGTTCTTCATATGTAAAATATCTATACAAACCATGTCGATGTTTTCTGCTTAGCGTTCGGACAATATTATACTGCTCATATCATTGAGGGATCTAGGCGTATTATCGGGTTGCCTCGCGACAAGGTAAACCACCTCAAAACAGTGCTTTAAAAGACGCACGATAGCGTAGAAGCTATACATGGAGTATTAATCTTTAAATAGATTGATTCTATATCTGGCACTCTGTAAGCATGTTAATGTTTGTAAACTTTAAAATGTGTTAAATGTGTTAGCTTCAGTATGTCTGTAAATGTACAGTTTCTCTAACTGTGTATTTTGTTTAAAGGCATTAAAAAATATAATTTACGAGTTACCTCTTGATGTTATAGGCTATAGTGTTTATATTAATTCATTTATTTTTGAAGTATGAAGATATTCGGTATATAAAGCTGAATCTTGTTCAGATTAAGTACACTCAGGGAGAATGAATCATCGTTGTCAGTATGCAATGATAATGATACAGAGCCGGTAGTGAATTTTCCAGTCATTCACTAACCCCATTGCTGACCGTTTTGAGAAATGTTTCATTACATATTTGTCTCTCTTTTTTTTTTTTCAAAGACTGCTAATAAGGCTAGATACCCAGTATATTTAATCCTGTGTGTGTGTGTGTGTGTGTGTGTGTACACACAATTATTTTTTTACACACACACATTTACTCACAAACATATTTATATATTCCGATTTATTCTTTCCAGCATCAAGATGCCAGTGGACAGAATGAGAATGCGCCCCTGGTTGGAGCAACAGATAGAGAGTGGACTAATTCAGGGTCTTCATTGGGTGAATAAGGTGAGGATATATACAGTACTATATTATAGTGTTTTATTCTGCATTCAGTTTGAGAAGATAATGTTACATCCATTAAAAATCTGCCTGAACATATGACTCATGTTTGTATATTTTCCAATATGTTATGAAAAGTATTTTGCAATTTTGAACATGCTTGGCAATATTAGTTAATCAACTCTGTGAATACAGATATGGAAGCAAATTAATGACTAAAGTATTTGAAGTATAAAAGGTGATCAAAGATGTTGAATTGCTGTAATCATAAATGTAATTGCATTGTATTATCAGCGATTGAATTTAATTGCATTACATTTACAGTGCTTGCATTTTGCCAGGCTGAAATTTAACATTGTTGTATTTTTAAGCATTACATTTTTCATTTGGAAAAAATTCACAACTAATTATTTTTATAAAAAATTCAACAATAAATAAGTTAATTTCCAAAATATTCAGTTAATTTGAAAATACAATCAAGATTTTTCGACAGTTAAAATTCAGCCCGTTCTATTTTGCTTAACACAATTCACTTCCTCAAATTCAGTGGTTCAAATTCGGTTGGAAATTCAACCTTCCACACCCGGAAACTGCAGGAAAAGCAGCAGAGTACCGATGCACAATCTCAACCTGGTGCTATTCGTTCTCATCAGTAGGTGGTGCAATGCAATTGGGTGTTGATCGCTGAAGACCAAAGCTACAGGTAGATAGAACAGCATGTATGTTTTGATCGTTTGTTTTTCAATTTGAAAAGAAATTAGCAGAAATTAGAAAATTTAATAAAATAATATATTACAAGAAAAATACTAAATGAATGAATTAGGGCTAAATCAATAAATAACAGGCCTACATTTGTGCACGAGTTGGTACGAAGTGGATGCATGATATTGTATTAAATTCAGAAGGAATGATGTTGATGTGAAAATTGTCTATCTTGGCATGTCTTCCCACATTCCTTCTCTTTACAAACTCTTCATCTTCTTTTCTGACACATAGGGGTGCTGTCACACACACATTGTTATTATGCATTGATGTTTGGTACTTTTATTCACCAAAGTGGCATTCAACTGATCACAATGTATAGTCAGGACATTAATAACATGGAAAAAATTTGAAATAAATGACTTCAATTCAAAAAGTTCTCATCAAACAAATCCTCCACGTGCAGCAATGACAGCTTTGCAGACCCTTGGCATTATAGCTGTCAGTTTGTCCAGATACTCAGGTGACATTTCACCCGAAACACTTGCCATAGATGTCTTGTCGGGCACTTCTCACACACCTTACAGTCTAGCTGATCCTACAAAATCTCAATGGGTTTAAGATCCATAACACTCTTTTCCAATTATCTGTTGTCCAATATCTGTTTCTTTGCCCACTGTAACCTGTAGACTCAGAGATGTAGGCCTTATGGGAAGAACTGCAAAGAAAAAGCCACTTTTGAATCAGAAAAAGTGGCTTTTTCTTTGCAATTCTTCCCATAAGGTCTGCACCTCTGAGTCTTCTCTTTACTTTTGTACATGAAACTTGTGTTGAGTGGGTAGAATTCAATGAAGCTATCAACTGAGGAGTAGGGATGCACCGATCCGATACCTGGATCGGTATCGGCTCTGATACTGACGTCTTTAAACTGAAGGGTTATCGGTCTGAAGAGCCCGATCCAAATCCAATACTGTGTGTTAGTCATGTTCATTACTGTCAAGCTCAAAAAATGACATAAAAGAACCATTAAAACACAATTAAAGTAGTTCATATGACTCGTGCATTTTATTCAAAGCCACTTGAAGATGTGCAATAGCTCTGTGAATCACAAAAGGCTGTTTTAAAAGTAAATATATAAAGTGCACGTGCAGCTCCAGTGCAAATCTGCCCATGGATTTATTGAGGTAATATTGTATTAACCCTGATTAGTAATCACGACTGTAGTAACCATGTGTTTTTTTTTTTTTTTGGCATTAACCAAGGTTTTGCTACAGAATTACTGTAGTATCCATATTGGAACTTTTAGTAATTACAAGTTTTTAATAATAGTAGCCATATAATAATTGTTGGGGATTGCCCTACTGAATGCTGTTTTTTTTTTTTTTTTTTTTTTTTAATTTTATGGTGTTAAATACTTCAGTACTCTGGAGTAGGTGTCATCAGATATCGTTCCCACATTTTATTTCTGCAAGATTCAACCTTGTACACGTAGCAGTATACAACTGAGGCAGTTTCTGTAATAAACAAACAAACAGAAATAAATAACTTGTCTACATACATGTATGTAAAAGTAAATGACAAATAAACAACATCAATATATATGTCTTTCATATATATGTTTGGATAAAGAAAGCAAGGGATATAAACTATGGAAAGGACATAACATGGATCACATTATGCAGCGTTATCATATTAACAGATAACAAACTGCAGAATATAATATTATGCACATATGGAGATAAATGAACATATAGAATCATATTGCAGATATTAGCAATTTAAGCAGCCGTGCTGGCGCGAGTGTTTATATGCAACATCCTAATAATTATACAGATCGCAAACAGCAGCAATACTGGCTTAATGCCTGAACTAGTTGCAACACATACAGATACATTCCGCATCAAACATAGAATCATGATATGAACTTACGTTGTCAATAACTTTAACTTGCTGCACGTGAATGGAAACATTACAAACTCCGGTTGCGCCACTCGCGTAATAAAGAATACGTCACATACGTTAGAATCATATCTGCGTCAAACTGTATAATGCATGTTTTCCATAACCCAAGACCATAACAAGCGACGTTACGGACAATAAGACAAATAATTTACAACAGCTGCCCCCACATTTGAACAGCAAATGTTCAAATTAAGAGAATTCTTTAAGACACTTTAGTGTCGTACTCAATGACTGGCAACAGAATGAGTCGGGCAACTGGCCTGGTGTACATTTTGTCCCTGACAAGAACATCTGCTGTTCTAACACATCCATCCTTACTGACCACAGTCTTAACCACGTTATCAATTGGTCAAGGAGCTCTGGGAAGTTGTGGATCAATTATCAAGACTACTGAGCCTACTGCCAGAGTGTCCAATGTTTTGTGCCACTTCTGGCGTGTCTGGAGTGAGTAAGTAGTCCCTTGTAAATTGAGTCCAAAACTGGTCCACAAGATTTTGACAATGGCGCCATCTGCGCCACCCCATTTCTGCTGAGGCATATGCCACCCAAGGAAGCGATGCATCCCGCCGCCCCATGAGAAGAATGTTTGGTGTAATGGCATCGAGGTCTGCAATGTCTGCTGAGACGTATTCGAGGGGTTCAAAAAATGCCCTCTACTAAGACTGTAGTTAGGAGATCTTCAGAGACTGACTGACTTCCAACTGCCACCTGGCGAGCAGCTTTAATGGAGCGGACCTCTCATTCCCAAACACCACCAAAATGAGGAGCATTAGGTGGATTGAACTTGAAGAGGATCTGGTAATCGGCTAACTGCTCTTTTAATTTGAATTCCATAGCTGCGAAGGTTTCACGCCACAAACCTGCCACAATCTGACCTAATCTCTTTTGGTCTGCCACATCTGGCTATGAATTGTCGAAGAGCAAGCAGGAAAGCATGCACATCCATGGAGTTGAGAAGCTGTTGTGGTGAGGCATTTGAAAATAACACCCCAATGTTTTTCAATCCTTCTGCCTATTTTGACATGATACGGGCCATAACAGTCCACTCCAGTAGAATGAAATGGTGGACAGAGAAGCTCTCCATCGCTGACAGGATAAACAGTTAAGCTGGTGGGGTTTAACAGCTTGGCGACCCCGCAAGATCCAATATTGTCTCCGTATTTCTGCATACACTTGTTCTGTACCTGGGTGCAACAAGTGCTTGTCGAAGTCTGTAATGAGAAGCTTTGTTGCTGGATGCTGCGGATCAAGCACTATTGGGTGAATTTGGTCCAAATTTGGGCTTTCCAGTCTCCGTAATCGTCCTCCAACTCTGAGGACATTAGTTACTGAATCCCACTCTGGAGCAAGACACGTTAGTTGACTGTGGTTCGGCATAATTTTGTGTTTTTTATTTCCTCAGGAAAGCTCTGAACTCGACTCTCTCAGTAGGACCAATTCTGCTTCACGATGATCGATGGGCTGGGTGTTTGTCAAATAATCTGTTGACTTTTGGCATGCTTGTCGAGTTGCCTCCACTAACTGTTTCCATGGACTGAACTGAGCGGCATCCGGAAGAGTTCGATCTAGTTCCAAAGATCAGGTAACACATCTGGCTTTGTGTGTTCAGGTCTCTTTAGTCAGTGCTCGGATCTGAGTTTTAGAAATTGTGGTCCCTGACTCCAGCGACCAGGCACAGTAAAACTTAAGAGTAGTTTACCTCTCGTGATATCATGTGCTGGATTTTGCTGCGTGTCCATGTAATGCCAAGCACTGGGTCCTGTCAACTCCTGTATTTCTGAGACTTGTGTTCCGACGAAGACATTGAATCAACAAGAGTCGGACTGAAGCCACTCCAAGACAGTTGGGAATCTGTCCACAGAATTGTCTGCTGGATAGTGAGAGTAATCTCATCTTTCAAAAGATTGGCTAGCTGTGCTCCCGCTAATGCTGCACATAGTTCCAAGCGAGGCATGGACTGTTGCCTTTTGGGAGCGACTCGTGATCTAGTCATCACAAAGGAAGTATGAATGACATTTTCGGTGTACTCTACTAAGTAAGCCACTGCCCCATATGCCCTTTCGAATGCGTCGCAAAACACATGAAGGTCATACTTCCGTTGTACATCAGTACGAACTGATGAGTAACAGCGAGGAATTGTTATGGCACTGTGATACTTTAACTCATTCTCCCATGTGTTCCAGGCAGCACGAAGATCTGGTGGCAAGTTTGGGTCATCCCAATCTCTTTTCCTTGACCATAGCTGTTGAATGAGCACTTTTGCTTGTGTGGTGAAAGGCACAATGAAGCCCAAGGGATCGTACTGAGTTGTTAGCACTTGATAGGCCATTCCCATTGTTCGTGCAGCATGTTCAATGGGACGATAGTGGTATCCTAGTGTATCAGCAGCACAATTCCACCTGAGACCCAAAGTTGGCTCCATTGGATCAGTCCTGTTCTGCCCAAGCCATTGTTCTACAGTGATTCAGTGGATAGATGTGATATCACTGATGGCTGGTTGCTAGCCCAATGTCTGAGGTCAAATCCACCCTCCGCTGATCAACTGTTAGCTTGGCTTCAGATGTAGTTGGAAAGCTTGTCAGATAATTGTCCACATAAAAACTCTGCTGCACTGTTTGCAGAGCACCTGGGTACATCTCTTGGTTATTGCAAGCATGCAATTGCAAATTCTCACAGTGCAAATCTCGCTAGATGAAGCAGAGAAGAGGTCTGTCCTCAGGCAATAGGCAGACCTGATGGAGCATCCCACGAACGTCTGTACTTACTGACATGTGGTGTTGTTGGAATCTCAAGAGGACACCCAACAATAATGGGCCAATTGCAGGCCCTGGCAGGAGCTGGTCATTTAGAGACAGACCTTGATACTTAAATGAGCAATTGAAAACCAATCTTGGTTTATCATTGTGGCACACCAGGTGGTGGAGAATGTACCAGGCCTCCTCTGACTCTGTGACTTTTTCAGGTTGGAGCTTTGTGACATAGCCTGCCTTGATGAGTTTATTAATCTCACCAGAGTAAACAACAGCTTTCTCTGGGTATCTCTGAAGTTTCCCTCTATGCTCCTCAGACTAGGCATGACGGATTGAATCGTGCTTATGAGTTTTGGAGCACCAGGTTTGCGGGGGAGGGGGGTGGCGGCATAACGTTGAACTTCTTCAAACTTAATCTTCTACATTTGGCATTCAAGAATTTAATTGCTTATTGATCTTCCTTGGATCAAACCACCAGTTTCTCATTCCGATAAGGCAGGACAAAGTTGCCATAACTTCTCAACATTACGGTAGAGCAAGTCATTGGGACAGGCAGTTGATATGAAAAGACACTGCTGCACTGAGTTGTGGCTTGGTGTGCTGTCCTCTGCCCCTTGTAGTGCCCACCCAAGGGCTGTGTGCACTGCAACTGGACCACCTTTGGTTCCTTGGCGAACTGGCTTATTTGCTGTTATGAGATGGACATGATCTGATCCTATCAATACCAGTGGACGCACACTGTGGAATGACTGTAACGTAAGTCCTCTGGTGAGCATACCATTTCTGAAGTCTCTGCACTGGATATGATTGCCCTACTAAGTTCAGACCCGAAGCTGTGAATGCCCCAAGTATCTGAAAGCGCCTCTTCGGTTCACTCTTTGGAGTGATTTCCAAGTTAATCTTGGACCTGGAAAGGTGAGTTATGTCAGATCGTACTGTGCGTAAAGCCATTTTTTCAGGTTCACCCTCCAACTCAAGCTTGTGGACGGCTATTGGCAAGATCATAGTTCGCTGCGCTCCATCGTCAGTCTCCATTGACTTGAACTTGCTGTGTAACAACACTGGTACCACTTTAAGAAGCACTCTGCAAGTCGCACTAGCGGGTGTGAGGTAAATACGACTTTCTGATGTACTTGATGAACCGTTTGTTGGATCATCACGTGCTATACGCTGGAGCACCTGGAGATGTATTCCACCACATCCACTGCATAGCTTTTTGAGGTTGAATATCTCGGGTACATGTAATCGTGCACATTGCCAGCATCGCTTCCCATCAATAATCCACCTTCGTAGGTCAGCAACCAACTGCTCTTTGATGTTGTCACAGCGTGTAATGTAGTGCTCTTTACTGTTGCAAAAGAAGCAATCTACCTTAAGTGGTTTCTTTTGCTTGAGCTCTTTGGGATGGGTAGAGAGCACAGACTCAGCAGGGGATGCACCATGATGAACTACTAGACTTGTTCCCTTTGTTTTAGCTGAGGTTTTCTCTTTAACGACACCTGAAATTCTCTCGTGCTGGTAACACTGTACTAATTGCAGCATACTGACTAGGAGATGAACTCTCAAAGCAAAGCTCTGAAAGCTGTGGCTATCATTGGGCTTAACATCTGTTGATGTGAGGATGGCTGCTATCTCACTTTGAGCCAGTTGATGTGGCTGACCGTACTGTAGTTGAAGTGCTTGCATAGCTGCTGAATAGGGATATGGGTGATGCCGGCAAGATTGCCTGATCATCTGAGCTTCAGGCAGTTTAAGTTCCAACAGTACATGATATTTATACTTCTCTGTTAGCTCTGGGTAAGGTTCAAGTAAATTGTCCATTGCCAGCTTCATATTAGCAAATTCTCTTTCACTGTCACTTGTGAAGTCTGGAATTTCAGGTATTCTACCGCCTGATGAAGCTACATCTGGGCTGGCATCAGCTGTGGAGGAGCGACAACTACCGAGGAGCTCAATGAAGGGAGTAAACCAGGAATCATGTTTTGAAAGGGTAATGTTGATGGCATTATGGTTTGATAAGGAGGGGCATATCTGAATGATATGGGTGCATTCACAGGCTGTATCTTTGAATGTGTTGTTGCAAGATCACTGTGAAGTACCATGGAATGCTGATAGGCAGGCACAGGTGACATCCGCTGCTGCTCAAGGGGCGGGTATCTGGCAGAATGTAGAGGAACAGGCTCAGATAAAGTTGGTGGTGACAGATGTAAGATGGGAGATGCTGTGCCAGAGGAGATGGGGGAATACGGTAAACCTGTAGTTCTTGGATGATTTGGATGGATTGGAGTGAACCCAAGGTCTCTACAGTCTACCTCTGCTTCCGAAACAACATCTGTCCTATGTGACTTGCTCCTGAAACAACATCTGTCCTACGTGACTTATCTACTTGTCTCCCTGATTTGCATCCAGTAACATGCTTTTCAACATCTGGCACTATGTCATGTGAGGGTAAGTGCGAAGGGCTTGCTGAACTAGAAGATGTAGAAGAAAATTGTGGCGCTGATGCCATAGACTATACCGATTCATTGTCCTTATTTTCTTCTTCTCAAGAATGATTTGATGTGTTCCATCATTTAGTTTCGGCAATGCTTACGTTTCTTAAGCTGATCCAGTTTCCTGAGAATATTGTGCATTTCAGCTGTCTCCTCTTTCTCCCTCTCATTCATGGATTCCATGAGTTTCGTCAATGAGTCCATACTCAATATGTCTGTTTGACTTGGACTAGGCATAGCTCGATGTCCACCTTGGCTGTAGGTTGCATCTGCTTGACTAGTATACACTGCTGCTCCTCTGACTCCCTCTGAACAGGACTAGAGGAAATGGGAGGTCGGTGATTGAAGTCAAGGGTGTAATCCTCAAGACTCTTGGGGGTCTGACATCGGTGTGATGGTCTTGCTTGAGTATCAGCATGGGGAAGGGATGCTGGTTTGCCATCTGATGACAGATGGCTTTTTTTAATGTGTTAACCACTTTAGTACTCTGATCAGGGAGTAGGAGTCATCAGATATCTTTCCCACCTTTTATTTGTGCAAGATTTAACCTTGTACACATAGCAGTATACAACTGGAGGTAGTTTCTGTAATAAACAATCAAACCGATATAAATAACTTGTCTACATGTTATGATTCAACTGTAAATGACAAATAGGGAAAAATGCGTTCCAAAAAAAAAACTGTGTGAATGAAAAGTGAGCTAATATCTTACAACTAAATAGAACAAAAAAAAGATCTGAATCTTTTAACCCTCTGGGGTCTGAGGGTATTTTGGCCCCTGGAGAAGTTTTGACATGCCTTGACATTTTTCAGTTGCTTAAAAACATACTAATGGCTAAAGTCTGATTACACTGTATTCAGCACAAACTGGGCTACAATAATATGTGAGCAACATGTGTGTACAGGTTTGTATTTTTGAGAAAATAACGTTTGCATGGTTTTTGAAAAAACAAAAATTTTAAGTCACATAAGGTCATATAACACATACTAAACATTTGTCCACAAGACTTTTGAGAACTGGATCTTGTAGCCTAGAGTTTTTGCTACAAAATGATGTGAAAACCATCCTGCTCACTCATTCATACAAAACAATATAGTAATTTAACTTTTGTAAGACAATTTTAGTGTTGAAAGTTAATATGCGAGGAGGCGTGAATGATCATGAATATGTATTGTAATTCACACATGAGAGCCAAAGACCCCACCCCTGGGCCTATCAGTGAGGGTGTGGAGCGGAGGGGGGCGGGGCCGGGTCAGAATATCGCGCGCCCGGTCCCCAATCGGCATGATGAGGCACGCAAGGGATAAAGGCAGCCTGTGACAATGGTTCGAGAGAGAGAGAGAGAGAATTACGGGCATGTCCGTCATGTGGGTGTGTGTATTGATGTTTGTGTGTTTTGAGTTTAATTAAATTATCATTTATGTTGACAAGCCGGTTCTCGCCTCCTCCTTGCCCATCCTTTAACTTGTGTTACAGAGGGATAGAGAATGAATGTGAGGAGACTTAATGATCCAAATCAAGTTTTAAGTTAAAAGAAGTAATCTGACTATATTAATTTTAGACCTACACTACCGTTAAAAGAAGTCTCTTCTGCTCACCAAGACTGGATTTATTTGATCCAAAATACAGAAACAACATTGATATTCTGAACTCTTTTTACAATTTAAAAGAACAGTTTTCTATTTAAATATATTGTAAAATGCAATTTGTGATCAAAGCTGAATTTTCACCATCATTAACTGCAGTCTTCAGTGTCACATGATACTTCAGAAATCATTATAATATGCTGATTTTCGAATATGGGCATATTTAAAGTGCATTTTACTAATTTAACCTGAACACATATTTGCAAGCACAAGCTTTGTTGATGATAATGTGGCATTATAAACACTAGATAAAATATAATCTAAACATTCATATTATTTTTATATCAGATTACATATCATATATATATTATACAGCATACAATTGAAATACCTGCTTTAGCCGAAACAGCATTTAAATGTAACTAAAACTTGCTTATTAGGACATATTTCAAATGTCAATACTCTGAATCCTGGTTGGCAAGTCTGGAAACAGTCCCACTAGTAAAATATGTACATGTTTATATAAAATAGCATGTCAACTAATGAAAACTAAACTACTTACTCGTCCGAAATTGTATCTTCGGCTGGATCAAGTCTCTCTTCAAAATACAAATGTTCATTGGAGTCCCGCTCTTCTTCTGAGGAAAATGTTAACTCTTTCTTAATATCCTGGAGCTTTCTCGCCTGTGTATCATTGCAAACGTGCAGAAAAATGAATGAAATGTGTTTACAACCTCACTGTCGGCGGCGAGAACATTTGCATTGATCGTCTCAGCACATTAGCATATGAATGGCACGCTCTGCTGGTGGGTGTGATCACATTAGCTCGAATGAGCTTTCAAACAGATTACATTGCAAGAGTTTTTGATAAAAAATTTTTATTAAAAAGTACACATTTTAAGCTTTCTTTAGACATGTTTCATGTTTGTGTGATAAGTATTCGTGGAGTTTCAGTTCATTTTTGTGACGTGTTTCAGAAATATGCTCGTGAACACAGAGACTGCTGAAAGCTCACCCTTTTTATTTTCTTTATTTTACAAATAAAGGGTACACAAATAAAAGTGGACCCTTTATAGTCTCTAATGATGTCTTACACTTATCTGTATACCCCAAAATAATTGAGTATTTTAAGTTGTTTCTGCTGTAATGACAAAAATATCCAGCAGGACGAGCCGGCGCATCCGTCAACCCCAGAGGGTTAAAGTCCAGATACAAGTTGAAAAAAAAAAAAAAATGGCTTCTTTTCTACTGGTGACTTATACTATAATTACTGTTAATTTTGCTGCTACATTATCCAGTACACTATTTAATAATAAAGTGTTTCTTAATAAGCTATACATTTATATTTAAATAATGTGTAGTTAGAGGTTTGTGTTTCTTTACATATTAAAGAGTACACCCAATTAGTTCCACACAATAATGTACAAATATTCTATACTGATTATGCAAAAAAAACAACACTGGTATTGGATCAGGATCGGTATCGGCCGATACAGGGATTTCTGATATTGGAATCGAATCGGAAGAGAAAAATTGGTATCTGTGCATCCCTTCTGAGAACATGTGAGGCATCTATTTCTCAAACTAGAGACTCTGATGTACTTATTCTCTTGTTTAGATGTACAGTGCATCCCGAAAGTATTCACAGCACTTCACTTTTTCCACATTTTGTTATGTTACAGCCTTATTCCAAAATGGATTAAATTCATTATTTTCCTCAAAATTCTACGAACAATACCCCATAATGATAACGTGAAAGAAGTTTGTTTGAAATCTTTGCAAATTTATTACAAATTTAAAAAATCACATGTACACAAGTATTCACAGCCTTTGCTCAATACTTTGTTGAAGCACCTTTGTCACCAAGTACAGCCTCAAGTCTTTTTGTGTATGATGCTACAAGCTTGGCACACCTATTTTTGGGCAGTTTCTCCAATTCTTCTTTGCAGGACCTCTCAAGCTCCATCAGGTTGGATGGGGAGCATCGTGCACAGCCATTTTCAGATCTCTCCAGAGATGTTCACTTGAGTTTAAGTCTGGGATCTGGCTGGGCCCCACAATGACATTCACAGAGTTGTCCCATAGCCACTCCTTTGTTATCTTGGCTGTGTGCTTCGGGTCGTTGTCGTGCTGGAAGATGAACCTTCACCCCAGTCTGAGGTCAAGAGTGCTCTGGAGCAGGTTTTCATCAAGGATGTCTCTGTACATTGATGCATTCATCTTTCACTCAATCCTGACTGGTCTCCCAGTTCCTGCCACAGCATGATGCTGCCACCACCATGCTTCACTGTAGGGATGGTGTTGGCAAGGTAATGAGCGGTGCCTGGTTTCCTCCAGACATGACGCTTACCATTCAGGCCAATCTTGGTTTCATCTGACCAGAGAATTTTGTTTCTCATGGTCTGAGAGTCCTTCAGGTGCCTTTTGGCGAACTCCAAGTGGGCTGTCTTGTGCCTTTTACTGAGGAGTGGCTTTCGTCTAGCGACTCTACCATACAGGCCTGATTGGTGGAGTGCTGCAGAGATGATTGTTCTACTGGAAGGTGCCCCTCTCTCCACAGAGAAATACTGGAGCTCTGTCAGCGTGACCATCAGGTTCTTGGTCACCTCCCTGACTAAGGCCCTTCTCCACGGATCGCTTAGTTTGGCCGGGCGGCCAGCTCTAAGAAGAGTCCTGGTGGTTCCAAACTTCCATTTATGGATGTTCTCATTGGCCACTGTGCTCATTGGGATCTTCAGTGCTGCAGAAGTTTTTCTGTACCCTTCCCCAGATCTGTGCCTCGATACAATCCTGTCTCGGAGGTCTACAGACAATTCCTTTTGACTTCATGGCTTGGTTTGTGTTCTGACATGCACTGTTAAGTGTGGGACCTTATATAGACAGGTGTGTGCCTTTCCAAATCATGTCCAATCAACTGAATTTACCACATGTGGACTCCAATCAAGTTGTAGAAACATCTCAAGGATGGTCAGTGGAAACAGGATGTACCTGAGCTCAATTTTGAGTGTCATGACAAAGGCTGTGAATACTTATGTACCTGTGATTTTTGATTTGTATTTATTTATTTTTTTTATAAAGTTGCAAAGATTTCAAACTAACTTTCATGTTGTAATTATGGGGTATTGTTTGTAGAATTTTTAGGAAAATAATGAATTTAATCAATTTTGGAATAAGGCTGTAACATAACAAAATGTGGGAAAAGTGAAGTGCTGTGAATACTTTCCACATGCACTGTCCATCTGTCCTTCCTTCTCTTTCTGTACTTGTTAGAGCCAGTTGTCTTTTCTCTTTGAAGACTGTAGGGTACACCTTTTGTATAAATCATAGTTTTTTGGCAATTTCAAACATTGTATAGCATTCATTTCTCAAAACAATGATTGACTGACGAGTTTCTATAGAAAGAAATTTATTTTTGCCCTTTTTTTTTACCTAATATTGACTTTAAGACATGCCAGTCTATTGCTTACTGTGGCAACTCAAAAACAAACACAAAGACAATGTTAAGCTTCATTTAACAAACTATGTTTGATATAATGGAAAGTGATTTTATTTTTTTTAGTACCAAATTAGCAATTTAGCATGATTTACTGTGTTGGAGGTATAAGATGTTGGAGTGATGGCTGCTGGAAATGGGGCCTGTCTAGATTTGATCAAAAAGGACTTTTTCAAATAGTGATGGTGCTGTTTTTTTACATCAGTAATGTCCTGACTCTACTTTGTGGTCAGTTGAATGTCACTTTGGTGAATTAAAGTACCAATTTCCTTCCGAAACCGCAAAATCTGTACATTATTCCAAACGTTTGGCCACCAGTGTAGAGAGTGCTCTTAAGCGCTAAGACCCATAGTTATCAGAAAAGCATGCAGCCTTTGTTTCTCATGATCAATGCACTTGGCTGGGAACGCTCTCTGTTTCAGTTTTAAGTGCTTAGAAACAATGGCAGCTTAGAAAGAAATGGGATGCAAAGAAAATCGTGCAAAACAACTTACATTAAGAGAAATGTGAAGAGATAAAGCTCTCGCTCCCTAATTACGTATGGTCAGCGCATGCGTTTTGTGCAGTGTGGGCGGTGCTCGGGGGCCATTGCCATATTTACAATGAACAAGAACTCCATTGCACCAAGTCACATGAACACATATTTGTATTTACTAAAAACAATGTAATTAAATTAAAAATGTGTTTTCCAAAGTCTTCTTGGATCTGTTTTAGGAGGTAACACTTTAATTAAGATGTAGTTGACGCCAGATTTTAAACTGGGCTCACTTTGTTTCTTTAAATGTTGCACTTCATATAGTAGTCAAATCAGCAGATAGTCAGTTAAATAATAGAAGTCATATTTGGTTGTTACTTAAGATAAACAAATGATAAAATAAAAACGGCAATTGTCTTTATTGTTGATTTGTCTGTCTATGATTTGCCTACGAGGAAACTTGATGCAAATTTTGCACAGCATACAACCATACACAACATATTACTTTTATGTGTATTGTTTATAATTTCTTTAGAATTAAGTAAAATATTTTTGTGTATGGTTTATGATTAGCATTGGCGACATGTCACACATTTTAAAATTAGGTTTCATTTTGCAGTTAATTTTAACCTGGCAAATCAACTTGTGCACTCATATTCTCCCAAACCCTGGCTTTCAAATGTTGGCTGGGTTTCCCGAAGCACTAAGTAGGACGTTGGTAGCCCTTAATTAGTACTTAATCTGTAAGGCGCACTTTCCAAAACCATTGTGATAAGTAGTTCGTAAAAGATTTCGGAAATTAACAAGAGCTTTGAACCACTCTTAAGTCCATTGAGTGCAACTTAAACTGTGAAAGATACCAGAAAAATATGTTTATCAAAGACAATGGGACATTTAATAATTTGTATTAATATATTTTGATATTTGGAAAGCTGTTGTAAATTATTTCAGAGGATTAAAGTGTTGAAAAAATCACTATGAAATCAAAAGGCAGTCTCCGCAGTCTGTGCATGCAACGTGATGGGTCTAAATTTACAAGACTCATAATACACTATAACATTATATTAGCTTTCTTTGGTAAGCATAATTGTAATGGGAAGACGATAACATGGTAAGACAGTTAATAGATGATATGTTCTTATTAAACAGATTATTTAAGAAGACATACGTGAGTAATGTGTCCATGGAGTTGAAAACTTAATTTAATAGGCCTAATAAATAATTTAAATTTGGTTAACAAAGGAGATTAGAGAGCGAGTGTGCAATGAGTGATTTTCACTCTCTCTCTTCATCCTCTTCATTCCTCCAATGGATGTTTCAAATCGGCATTCCTATAGTCTATTTACAAGGCAGAAACTAATTGCATGATGCATAATGGCAGTAAAGCTACAAGTAGCCTACACGGTGCCTCGCACTCTAACCACATTTACATTACATTTAAGCATTTGGCAGACACTTTTATCCAAAGCGACTTACAGTGCACTTATTACAGGGACAATCCCCCTGGAGCAACCTGGAGTTAAGTGCCTTGCTCAAGGACACAATGGTGGTGACTGTGGGGATTGAACCGCTAACCTTCTGCTTACAAGATGCGTGCTTTAGCCCACTATGCCACCACAACTCTATAACCAGATGATTTAGTAATATTAAGACAGGTCTATGAGTTGTTCATTACTGATGCCCATCAATTTAATACTATTCAATGTGCATTTGTTCAGTTTCCAGCCAAAGAAACAAAACTTTAGCGATCATGCGATCATGATCCGCTCTGGTCTCAGGCGCATGCAACAACCTGGCTTTCCTCGAGCGCAGACCTAAAAACTGATGTGACCAATTTAAATTCTAGTGAGACTTTTCTAGTTTAAAGTGTTGAGGAAGTCAAGTCAACCCCATCAAACAATAGACAGCCCTGACATGCCAAACCACATCTTTACAAAATGTTATAGTTTCATATGAAATAATCTAAAGGTAGAATCTATTAGACCTCATTTTATATCAACAGTGGCAGTTATAGTTAAAGTTTCAAGATGTGTTTCAGCTAGTACTTATTTTTTCATAAATACTATAATTTGTTATTATTATTACTGTTATTTAAGACTAGCTACTGACCCGACCATGGTAATGAGGAGCCTTTCCTCTTGTGTAATATGTATGTTCTGTTTGAATTATGTTTTGAAATTAGGAAACAAACGGGATAGTAATGGGCTCATATAAGTAAATATGCTCTTAAAATGTATAAGGGGGAGAGACAACTTCCTGTGGCTTTTGTTGTTGACGTCAACAACAAAAATAATGCCACATGATGCATGTCCTTGTACTTGAAAACCATGAACAAAACTATGAAACATAAAAGGAAATGAGACCCAGGATACATTAAATACAGGTTATGTTTTATCTATGGCAGGTCACCACTTGATATCCAATGTAAAATCTGTCCCGAAGCAAAACCAGTTGAGAACTAATGAGTTAAAGGGACAGACAAGAGCAGTCTGGCTGCGCTGTTGTGCACCTGCAATATATGTTAATTATTAATAATCATATGACATTACTTTAAAAACTCACACAGCTGATGTTATTTTTCATTTTGTTGTTAATTTAATACTCTATGCTAACATGTAATCTAACATCTGCAATTTTGTATCATTTTTATAAGTTGGTTTATTATTATAGTTCTGTTACCTTTCTTATTTATTTTATTTTCAAATGGTAGACTTTTTTTTTTACACATACTTCAATTAAAAAAAATGGTTTCAAGTTTCAATTATAATAGTTTTTGCTCATCCAAAAAAAAAAAAAAAACCTTCTGTTTTGACTCCTTTAAGAGTCATTGTAACTGATAATAATTATTGTGTAATACCGTGAAACCGTGATATTTTCTGAGACCGTTATCATACCGTGAAAATCTCATACCATTGGAACCCTAGTATCAATACATCAGAAACTCAGTCTTTCTAAAGCCATAATTATTTAATTAAATTCTTTAATAGTTAATATATTTTGGCAACTTGACAAGGTTACAACTTCCATGTATTTCCATATTATTTGAAAGTTGAGAAGGCAATCTTCTGGACATAGCATGCTGGCCTAAGTGATCATCCCCAATTTGGATTGGACAGCTACTGTAACAAAACACTTAAGTTCAACTTTATATGAACGATCTATGTGCTGGTTTGGGGGAAAAATTAGCTACATTAGTTAAGATGATCGTTAAAGCTTTAGTTTCAACGTTATTGGCTCTACAATTGTATTTTTATGAACTAACATTAACAAAGATTTATAAATTATGTAATAAATATATTGTTAATTGTTAGTTCATAATAACTAATGCATTAACTAATGTTAACAAATGTAACCTTATTGTAAAGTGTTACCATGTAAAACTATGAAGTTCAAGCCTTATTTTCTCTTTAAGAGATGTGGTTTTTAATGTGTTTCATTCATTATTACCATGAAAGTGAAACAATCTTTTAAATATTTGAGTTGTTAATAGGTTTAAAATTCACACCTATATATTTGTATTTCTTTATACCACACTGTACATTTGAATTTCTTCAACGAAAATTATGCTAATTAATAACAGCTGTGCTTGAATGCGCAAGCTCATTAACGTATCGCAGATGATTGAGTCGTAAGTGTCCCGATGTTCAGTGGATCAGTACCCTTACCTGTGCCCGAATTAATGTTCACAATTTACTGATTCATGACATAGGGAGCAAGGGAGCTGATTGAGACTCAGGTTATGTAACATTCTAAAATAATGTAATACATTTTTATGACTAAATATTAAGCATAATATTTGATATATTAACAGGCCTACCAACTCCATTGATAAAAGTGTAATTAATTAGTTTGGACTAATACATTAATTCTAATGTAATCCGAGGCTAAATAGAAAAGACATTTTGTGCAAATAAATGGTTACATTTGTGAATGGTATTTGTTTTTAGTTACAAAAAATGTCACTTTATTGCACTTGCACACAGTTTTTCCTTGGCACACCCAAAGCCTTGTTTCTGGCTATGGCTTTTTAATGATCCAAATATATCAATACAAGTTACTAAATGTTCCTTTATTCTCTGATAAACTGTGAAAATGTGAGAAAGATACATTTAAGTTGCACTATGACTTTTAATGACTTTCCAAAGCCCTCATTAATTTAATTAAAAAGTTTTTACTTTACTACATTGAGTCTTTTTGGGAAACGCGCCATAGAGCTTAAGTACTAAAGTGATACTAACAATCTACTTAGGGCCACAAATAAATGAAATGAGACAAAAAAGCTTCCAATTCGGGACTGGTCACCCTGCTACATTATACGTAATGCCTACCTACACAGCAATCAGCACTTCAAACATCTGAGTTATGTAACAACCTGGGCAATCTTTTATTAACATTTTTAAAAGCCAGTGCATTCCACACACTGGTCTGCACTTCACTACAAGGTAAATACATCTGCTCCACGCATTCCAGTGGATCGCGCTGTTCGCAGCTTCGCCACATCTTTTGATGGAGATTTTAATAGCTGGCAGCTAAATAAAACATGCTGGGTGTCTAAGAAGTAGGCTAAGTAATTTTGCGTGCAGATGCGAGGGACATCAATAGGCTATTCCTAAAACGGAACTAATACCCATGCATACGCAGAAGACATGCGTATAGACATGTCTATAGACCCTTTCCTGATGAGTAAGGTTTGTGTCACAGGCGTTCCTTATTCCAGTTGTTTGAGCGATAATATGTAGTTGCAGTAAAAGTTGAGCAGCGGTGGATAATTATTCTGTTGCACAGCATTGAGGAACTGATGATGAGGGAGGTTGACCAATCAGTGGAAAGGTGCATTTCATGCCCACCCATGTGCAAATCTATCTATCTATCTATCTATCTATCTATCTATCTATCTATCTATCTATCTATCTATCTATCTATCTATCTATCTATCTATCTATCTATCTATCTATCTATCTATCTATCTATCTATCTATCTATCTATCTATCTATATATTAGTTAATGAACATGCACTGTATTTTTATAGTGGGCACTTAAAAATACTATCTAACAAAAAATGGCAGGGTGGCTGAATGAAAATGCTAATTTGCTCTCTGACACTAAGTGGCGCTTATGCAGCAGAAATATAGCTGTTACCCTGGTAACACCTGTACACAAAACCGCCCTGCGCTTATAAACAATACTTTATTAGGCATTACAGGTGAAACTCGAAAAATTAGAATATCTTGCAAAAGTTCATTAATTTCAGTAATTCAACTTAAAAGGTGAAACTAATATATTATATAGACTCATTACAAGCAAAGTAAGATATTTCAAGCCTTTATTTGATATAATTTTGATGATTATGCTTACAGCTTATGAAAACACCAAATTCAGAATCTCAGAAAATTAGAATATTACATGAAATCAATAAAAAAAAAAGGATTTTAAATACAGAAATGTCGGCCCCTGAAAAGTATAATCATGCATATGTACTCAGTACTTGGTTTGGGCCCCTTTTGCATTAATTACTGCCTCAATGCGGCGTGGCATGGATGCTATCAGCCTGTGGCACTGCTGAGGTGTTATGGAAGACCAAGATGCTTCAATAGCGGCCTTCAGCTCTTCTGCATTGTTTGGTCTCATGTCTCTCATCTTTCTCTTAGCAATGCCCCATAGATTCTCTATGGGGTTCAGGTCAAGCGAGTTTGCTGGCCAATCAAGCACAGTAATACCATGGTCATTGAACCAGGTTTTGGTACTTTTGGCAGTGTGGGCAGGTGCCAAGTCCTGCTGGAAAATGAAGTCAGCATCTCCATAAAGCTTGTCTGCTGAAGGAAGCATGAAGTGCTCTAAAATGTCCCGGTAGATGGCTGCGTTGACTCTGGACTTAATAAAGCACAGTGGACCAACACCAGCCGATGACATGGCTCCTCAAACCAACACAGACTGTGGAAACTTCACACTGGACTTCAAGCATCTTGGATTGTGTGCCTCTCCATTCTTCCTCCAGACTCTGGGACCTTGGTTTCCAAATGAGATGCAAAATTTGCTCTCATCAGAAAAGAGGACTTTGGACCACTGAGCAACAGACCAGTTCTTTTTTTCTTTAGCCCAGGTAAGACGTTTGACATTTGAAGCCCATGTCCAGGACCCGTCTGTGTGTGGTGGCTCTTGATGCAGTAACTCCAGCCTCAGTCCACTCCTTGTGAAGCTCCCCAGACATTTGAATGGCCTTTTCCTGACAATCCTCTCCAGGCTACGGTCATCCCTGCTGCTTGTGCACCTTTTTCTTCCACACTTTTCCCTTCCACTTAACTTTCTATTAATGTGCTTTGATACAGCACTTTGAGAACATCCAACTTCATTTGCAATGACCTTTTGAGGCTTTCCCTCCTTGTGGAGGGTGTCAATGATGGTTTTCTGCACAACTGTCAGGTCAGCAGTCTTCCCCATGATTGTGAATTCAACTGAACCAGACTGAGAGACCATTTAAAGTCTCAGGAACCCTTTGCAGGTGTTTAGCTGATTAGAGTGTGACACTTTGAGCCTACAATACTGAACCTTTTCACAATATTCTAATTTTCTGAGATTCTGAATTTGGGGTTTTCATAAGCTGTAAGCCATAATCATCAAAATTATATCAAATAAAGGCTTGAAATATCTTACTTTGCTTGTAATGAGTCTATATAATATATTAGTTTCACCTTTTAAGTTGAATTACTGAAATTATTGAACTTTTGCACGATATTCTAATTTTTCGAATTTCACCTGTATACTCAGGTAGCTGAAAAGAAAATGCCATCGAAACTTTTCTGAAGACTGTTCCCTTCAGAGATACATTTATATAAATTAGTCATAAAGATATTGCATTCAAGGGCTTTAGTTAAAGTCTTCAGAAATCATAATCACTATGAGAGCACTTTGATTTCGTCACAAGTCATTCTGTATATTTTATACTACTTGTTACGTTTTCAATAAAGTGTTGTGACTGCAAATCTGCCTGTTATGATTTTATGCTGCTAACAAATGGTTATGGTATATTGTTGAATGTTGAGAAGGTTTAGAAAAGACACACACATTTAGAGGGTAATTGTCGGGTCATTTAAAATTTGTCGCACTACAAAACATGAGACTAATCATGAATCATTTTAATTTACTGACAACCTCAAACATTTGTTAAGTAATAATTTTACATATGAATCTTTCTGGATAATAAATGATAATAAAATTATTTACTTACCTTTCCTTGTGGTTTTTTAAATGTCTGATGAAATTCAAGGTTGTGATTGTTGTATCAGATATTTTTGCGTTGCATATTGTGCATCTGGCAAATCTTTTTTATTCACATGTTATAATTCTAAATCTTTATATCTAAAGGAGATTATTTTGGGAACTGCAATCATCTGGTATTTTGGTGCGTTATGAGTGCAGCGTTAACTGCACAGATGCAGATCAGTGGTGCTTACATTTTTACATATGAATTAATTGATGTCGCAATAATTTTTAAACTCATTTCATTACTGTTTAGAATAAGTTATTGAAAATAATAATAATAAAAAACATTCAAGTCATTGTCGAGTCATGCAGTTCAAGTCAAGTCTTGAGTCGCTGGTTCTCAAGTCAGTCAAGTTATTTTCTTCATTTAGTCAAGCAAGTCACAAGTCCTTAAATTTGCTACTCGAGTCAAGTCATGTAACTCGAGTCCCCCCCGCCCCCCCACCCTCTGGTATTTTCAAATTAACTGAATATTTTAGAAATTAACTTTGGAAGGTGAATATTTATTGTTGAATTTTTAATAATGAAATTTGTTGTGAAATGTTTCGAAATCCAATATTCAGTGCTTAAAAATACTATAATGTTAAATTTCTGCCTCCCAAAATGCAAGCACTCTAAATTCAAGGCATTTAAATCAAGCACTGATAATACAATGCATTAATTTTTTCGATTAGAGCAATTCAACATCCTTTTATGCTTTAAAGACTTTAGTCATGAATTCACATCCAAATACAGATTTGATCATATTACATTGTTACAACTTTTCTATTAACAGGAGAAAAAGATATTTCAGATTCCTTGGATGCATGCAGCCAGACATGGATGGGATTTGGAGAAGGATGCCCCTTTATTTAAGAACTGGGCCATTCACACAGGTATTGCCAGAGGTGTTGCCTTTTTGTTTATGTTTTTCAATCAATTATCATCTTAACTACTTTCCCTATACAATCTGCAGTCCTTGCAACTGACACGATCACACTGATTCTGCTTTTGCATACAGCTTTGAGTGTATTTCTGGGTTGATAGTGCTGGTTACACTGGTAGAGGTTGTGATTAAATGATTAACCAAACATGTCTCATGCAGGAAAGTACCGTCCAGGTATTGACAAACCAGACCCTAAAACATGGAAGGCAAACTTTCGCTGTGCCATGAATTCTCTAACAGACATTGAGGAGGTGAAGGATAAAAGCATGAAGAGAGGAAACAATGCCTTTAGAATGTACAGGATACTTTCAGCATCTGAAAAAGCTGTTAAGAAAGGTATGTTCAGTTATCATAGCATGGTATCAGTTGGGAATAAAATTCTACCTCATCCTTTTTGGCTAGTTGCACATTACACTTGGCAGACACATTTTCTGTCAAGGAAAATAAGACAGACCATCAGTGCTGGATTTAAGTCATTTTATTTTTCAGATCCTAATGATGTTGTTTTAAGATCCACTGAAATATACGTTTCCTTGTTCTTCAGGGAGGAAAAAGATGGAACTGGAGCAAAGAGTAATAGTAAGAACAACATGACTACACACTCAATCAACATTGCACATTGAAGTATCACAAATTATCACACACTTGTGCTAATTTCTTTAGCAAGTTTTTCAGAAACGGAAAGCAAACACTCCCAGAAAACTTAAAATGATGAAACAATCCAGTCAAGAGGAAATAAAGAAAGAAACTTTACCAGACAGCGCTGTACTATTTGCTGGTAAATATACACAACACCTCATTTGTTCTGAACACTGATCACTTATCAGAGCAATAATGGAGAACAGCATTTTATCAGTGGGTATCCACTGAAGTGCTTTATTCTTTCATTTAAACGAGCTGCAAGCAACAGAATTGTAAATGTATGCTAGCTGAAAGATGTTAAAGGGATAGTTCACCCAACAATAAAAATGTCTGACTTTCTTTCTTCAGCAGAACCCAAAGACTTTTAGAAAAATAGCTCAGCTCTGTAAGTCCATACAATGTAGGGAATGGTGATCAGACCTTTTGTAGCTCCAAAAATCACATAAAGGACACAAAGTAATCCATACGACTCCAGTGCATAAATCCATTCAAAATTTACTTAAATTTGTATCTATTTCTCACACACACCTATTATATTGCTTCTGACTATATGGATTTAACCACTGGAGTCATATGGATTACTTTTCCTTTGTGATGTTTGGTGCTACAAAGGTCTGATCACCATTCACTTGCATTGTATGGACCTACAGAGCTGAGATATTCTTCTAAAAATCTTTGTTTGTGTTCTGCTGAAGAAAGAAGGTCATACACATTTCGAATGGCACGAGGTTTAGTAAATTTAGAATTTTCATTTTGGGGAGAACTATCCCTTTAAAGATAAAGATATGTCCCAAAATAGGTTCCACTGCTTGTACTTTTGTTAACTCAGAGCAGGAGAACTTTCCTAAATCCAAATCACTTGAGAGGAAGGAGGCTGTAGGTGAACAACCCGAAGTGTGTGCAGTTGTTGAGGTGGTAACGGAGAACAATGAACCTGCTGTTAGCTCCTCTAAAGTGTCTTACCCCATCCAGGACTCCCATGTTTCATACCACAGTGGTAGGGGTCTTGTATTTAGTCTATCCCTATTGTGTATTTCCCACAGGAGTCATAAATTACTTATTGCTATTCATTAAATATTATATGGTGTTTCCATACTGTCCGGCTGAATGGTTCCCATAGCATTCCCACTTGAACACGGTTTGGTATGGTACGATTACAAACCATTGCCCATCCAGATTTCTAGGCATGGTTAGCTAACTGTACTTAAGGACTGAGAACCGTACTGAGAAGAACTGCACTCATTATTGGTCACTTGTCCAGTCAGTCAGTCCATTCTAATACTGATTTCATAGTACCATGGAAAAAGAAACCGTAATCATGTCAACAACCTTTGTAACAATAAGTACAGAACGGCACAGTTTGGCAACAGTAACCTTTCAGCCCAAGGTGGAAAAGCACCTATTGTTTTTCACAAATGCAACTGCACATCATAGATTTTAACATCACTAATCTAATTACCTCAACAGAGAGTGACTCTGAGAGCACATACAGTGATGAAGACTTGGTACAGGTATGAATGTAAATTGGAAACATTTCAGGAATAGTTCACCCAAAAATACTTTCATCATTGACTCAACCTCATGCCAGCCCAGATGTGTATTACTTACTTTCATCTGCTTAGAAGAATATTTCAGCTCTGTTAGTCCATTCAATGCAACTGAATGTTGGCCAGAACTTTGAAGCTCCAAAATGCACATAAATGCAACATAAAAGTAATCCAGAAGCAATATGATGGGTGTGGATGAGAAACAGATCAATATTTATGTCCTTTTTTACTATAAATTATCCTCCCTGCCCAGTAGGTGGTGATTACATACGATGAATATGAATCATCAGAAATAAAAAAAGGACTCATAGGGGAGTAGAGAGCACTTAGGAAGGCTTACACACACTCATCATATTACCTCTGAAGATATGGATTAAAACACTAGAGTCATAAAGATTACTTTTTAAAAAGTAAAAATGTTGCCTTTATGTGCTTTTTGGAGCTTCAGTGTTCTGGTTACCATTCACTTGAATTGAATGGGCCAACAGAGCTGAAATATTCTTCTAAAAAAAAAATCTTCATTTGTGTTCTGCAGAAAAAGTAAGTCTGAGGGTGAGTAAATTATCAATTTTCATTTTGGGGTGAACTATCCCTTTAAGCATAAGCCTTAAGATCAAAAGAACGTGAGAAACATCAGTCAAGTGTGTGTAAATTCTGACTAATAGTGCATTGTAAAACATAGAAACATACAGTATCTACTGTCTTCAAGTTAAAGTACAAATTGTTTTGTGTTTTTAACTTTCCCCCTGCAGCTGCCTCAGGACTTGTCCTTAAATGCTTCACAGAGATCATCATGCAGTTCTGTGTTAAGGATCCCACCTTCAGCTCAGTCCTCATTTATCACATCAGGGAAAATAAATTTCAGAGTGACCAGCTGCAGAGAAAACTCACCCCTTATAGCCTATAACACTGCTCCATGGTTTCCCTTGCTGCTTGGGTTCCAAAATGTCACCGATGTACGACTCTCAACCCCAGACCCCACACCAGAGCTCACCAGCAGCCCAACTTCTCGGGCAAACATGATAGCTAAAGCTATGGACCTCTCCGTTTCATCACGCAAAGCTTTATAATACAGAGACTTGAAGTTCGCAGAATGCTGCTATTCAGCTGATAAGATACCCTACCTGAAATGTTTGAAGGGATAGTTCACTCAAAAATTGTGTCATTATTTACTAACTTGTTTTGTTCAAAAACCCATATGACCTTTTTCTCACTTGCAATTCAAAATGAGACATTAGAGACATCCGCTTTCATTGTATGGACAAAAATCACAATCAACATCGTTCAAAATGTCTTAATTGTTCCATGAAAGAAAGTCACATGGTCTTGGAACAACATGAGGATGACTAAATGACAGCACAATTTTTATTTTTGGGTGAACTTATCCTTTTTAAACAGTTATTCTCAGCTTTACAAACCAAATGGAGAGTTTCAAGCATGCTAAATCAGTTTGACTAGAACACAGTTTTTCTTGAAATGTGTGGATATTTCTGAAATAATGTAAATTGCAGAACACTACCTCATTATCTAATGATAGGTAACTTGAACTACTTCAGATTGAAGGTGAAAATTCAACTTTGATCACAGAACTTAATGTCATGGTAAGCTATTGATAATGCCTCATACAGTGTTGGGAGAAGAACAAAGTGCATATTAAGTGTAGAAACACGAATATAGTCAAACATGATGTGTTTGACACTTGTTGAAAGAATTGAGGGGTCCAAAACAGATGAAACGGCACAAAATAAAATGGCATCAAAAACTTTAAATTAAATAGAACAGTATCTAGGGATTTTTTAGGAAGATATGCAATGTTTTTACAGGCTGTAGCACAGTTTTGAAAGCGTTTTTGATTGAAGTTTTCATGTGCATTTTCATATGATGTAGAGCAGTTCAGTCATGACATCAATTTGTTCACTATGGGCTCCCTCTGGAATTCGTAGGGGGTTGTATTTTATACACATTGAAAAATTTGATAAACATTACTTGAAGAGACTTTCACATTTTGTTTTACCTGAATTACACGGTATGACTGTGTATACATGTACTTGTACTGTTGTAGAACAAAGCTTGAAAATCTATTCAAGCAATATTAACTACAGACCTTGTTTTACTCCTAAACCGAAAACGGCTATTAAAGAGAGAGTTCACCCAAAAATGAAAATTCTCATATCATTTACTCACCCTCATGTCATTCCAGATGTGTGCGACATTGTTCAGAAGAAGAAAGTCTTAAGAAGAATATTTAAGCTCTGTTGGTCCATACAATGCAAGTGAATGGGTGCCAAAAATCACATAAAGGCAGCAAAAAGGTAATCCATAAGATTCCAGTGGTTAAATCCATATCTTCTTAAGTGATGTGATAGGTGTGGGTGAGAAACAGAACAATATATAAGTCCTTTTGTTTTTGGTGATTTGTATTCTTTGTGCATATTGCCCCCTACTGAGCAGGAAGGAGAATTTATGGTAAAAACGGCCTTAAATATTGACCCGTTTCTCATCCATTCCCACATCATATCATTTCAGAATCTTATGGATTACTTTTATGCTGTGTTTATATGCATTTTGAAGCTTCAGAAAATTGTATTGTGAGGACCTGCAGAGCTGAAATATTCTTCTAAAATCTTTTGTGTTCTACAGAAGAAAGTCATACACATCTGGGTTGGCATGATGGGGAGTAAATTAGTGAATATTCATTTTTGGGTGAACTATCCATTTAAACCCCATTGTAAATTCCAGAGGAAACCTGTAGCTCAAAAATGCAAATTATATTCCTGGTTTATGGAGCTCTACAGTCACTTATGGAATTACTTTTTGGTATTAGTGTTTATGAATTTGATGTTTTTCACTACATTGCAATAGTGTTATTGAATCTGGAGACAGTGTTACAGTATTTTAACTGCTACTTTAGGATCAGTTCTCCAATATTAATGGGTCTGGAAATACTTGAATAGAGAAGCTCAACTAATTACAATCATGTGTTAATTTTCATTTGTGTTCTGAAAGGATCTTGTTTGATGTAACAGATGTAACTATTTTTATACAACTTATGTTGTATAACTAATGCACTACTGTGCATAATAAAACACAGCACTAAGGTTTAAAAGCATGTTTATTGTAGTGTCATAATACAAAATTCTTAACACACAATTGTTGGATGCATAATAAAACAGTGGTTCAAAGTGTTAGTAGTGGTACTACATAAAAAGTTGAGTGATGTGCAAATCACTAATCACTGGTTAACACATCTCTCTTGATTGAAGAGGGAAGGTGTTTTAATGTGGCCTCAATAGCATATTGGATTAGTTTTCTAAAATTTATATTTTTATTCTTTTGTCATATGTTTTGTCTACATTTATTTTACTTGGCACTTTTACAAGGTTAATAATGGTGCATAATTTATAACAGAACGTTGTACATCTGTTAAACAGGCTTATTACAATGCTCCTTCTTGAATTCCAAGGACAGATTGCAACATGTTTCATTAAATTATGAACATACAGTGTAGTACAGCTAATATGAAATTTGTCAATCAATATGCAGTCTGAAGCAAAACACCTCTCAAATAAGATGAACACAGATAAAATAACATGGCTTGTGCTTTCTTATATCAAAATAAAATTTGTATATTATAGCTCTTGAAAAGTTCAAGCTTTACTGTTAGTTTTATCTGTAAAGGTTAGACCAGTGTACAGACTGGTTATAATTATTAAATTGTTTAAGAAAACCATTGCTAGTGAGACTGTAAAAATTGTCATTCTCATACTTAATTGTTTGGGATTTTGTAAAAAAAAAATATATATATTAGATCACAGGAAATGGTGGGCAGAGACAAACCAGACCACCAGTCTGGAATATGTAAAAACAAATGGTTTACTTCTCAAAGTATGGCAAATAAAAGAACTTGAATCCTCTTCGCCCCCTAACTGCACAGCTTATATAGATCACATGATACACTGTAAAAGAAAAAGAGAACAAAGAATTTGTATATAGTATATCCTTGTATTAGGTGAATTACAAAGAAAACTTCACAATTTATACTTTCATATACACTGTGTCAGTTCCAAAATCAAAATCAAGAGCCGATATTTACGGTGACAAAAACAAACTACATTATTCAGATCTTACCACCAGGAATGAAGAGAAGAAATCCAGGAACAAAGAAGATTGCACTTGAAACACCTGGAAATGTTTTTTAAAAATAAATGTGTTACATAGTTCTAGAAAACAAAATTAGCATACAACCACTTGGTGATAAACTGAATGAGTTGTATGCTAGAGCATATCTGTAGTCACATGTTGTGCAAGTCTATTACCCTTTTATCAGTATTTACAATCAATGCCAATGTGGCAGGTCTTACCTGCGTGTGGGTTTATCTGTATGACAATGCCTGTAAAGATCAAAGCTGATAGGGGAGAGAGATGGGGAAGAGATAACACATTTACTGAGCAGCTGACAATCACACTTTAATTTATCATCTGTGCTCAAGAAGAGAGTTGACAGCAGTATAAACAAAAGCACCATCATGAAGATTCAGACACAAACAATCCCAAACACCCTCCACCCCATTAGGAGATCTGTTGATCTTATTGTGATAAAGAAACAAATCACTAAGGTATGAAAGTCTCACCAACTCCAGTGATTAAGAGGAGGAATGAGGCAAGAACAACTCGTCTGTTCTTCTTCACTAGCGGGTGAGATGTCCACCTGTGATTAAACAACACAGATCAAAGAATGAGGGCAGGAAAAAATATCACACACTACATTTATGAACAGGATCACAGTGAAGTCTAAGAAAAAAAATAGCCAACTAATTGTGCATATGTACTCAGATATAGTTCTTGGACTAATTTTCCCTCTGAAGTTAGCAAAATCTGACAAAACCTTCCTTTAGGGACATTTGTAAACATCCTCATTTGGAAAAAACATTCAGAAATTAAATATGCATGTGTGTTTCCAATTATACAAACTTTTCTTGTAGTGGTAATTATCTTTATGTGAAATAGTAGAAGCCTACGGTTTGTAGTCGAGGTTGACCAATAGTAGATTTTGCTGATATGATAACTAAGGTGGTAGGAGAGGCAGATAACAGATTAATCGGCCGATAGTTTTTAATATTGATTTATAGAATCTCAAAAAAAAAAAAAGGTGCACTTTCCTTATTATGACGAGCACAGACAAGGAGTTCTAAATGTCAAAAAAGTATTGTTCAATCAAAATTCTCAAATTAATTCTTAACCAACACAAAATATGTAACTTAAGGCTAAACCCGATATGTGCTCTGTCCGGACAGGTTGAAATTTCATTGGTATGCTTTGATTTTTAAATGATTCAGCATTTAGCTTGTGGAATTATTGTCTGCACACAGAGTATAAGGAAAAATTTATTGGCTTACCGTTTATCAAGTGCTGAAACTTTGCACATTAAAAACAATCTGGAATCCTGTGTAACAATCACATTAAGTCCTTTTTGCAACCTGAACTTCTTCCGAATGTCAAATCTTTGTGACACCTGCGCTAAAAAACTAAATGCAGCGCAACGAGTTGTGAAACAACACATGTCTCAAGATGCATTTATAAATATTGACGTTCTATTAAACTTGACATGGTGTCTTAAAAAAAAAACTCTGAACTAAAGTGAGATGCAGCGCAGGGATCAAAGATGTCCGTCCAGCTCATGTTTAAATAGAAAAATTATTGAAAAACATCCCAGACACATGCAATAACACATGTCAACAACACTTTACTTACCTGCTTACCATCGGGCTCTGATCGGCTGAAGATCTTTACTGAACATGTTGAATAACCGAATAATGATTTTGTTATTCAAATAAATGTTCATGGAACGGTTAACTGAATGTCAACTATCCGTGCACATCCCTAACAGAAGTGAAGTAGTGTGTGTGTGTGTGTTACCCGCAGCAGTGGGCAGACAGCTGAGTGACAGAGCTGAGTGTGCTGAATGACCATTGAGAGCTGCAGTAGGACAGAGTAGCAGGATCACTGGAACACAAACACACAAGCAGGGCTTAACATCTAGCTTTTACAAGTACTTGTCCTTTAAACAAGTAAAACTGGTCCTTTGCTTTTTTTTTTTTAGACAGCCAATGGAATATTTCATTGCATACTGGCCTCTTTTAGTTCTCTGATTAAAAATTGTGTCACCATAACATAGCAGGCAGTGCATAATAGTCAGCATTACCTGGGAATAAAGATGGCAGTTGTTTGGTGATGACACCATAGTGTGTGTATATTTGGCCAATAATGAAATGATTTCAATTGCCAAATTTTTCAATTTAAAGCATTTGTGGCATAATATTGATACCCACAAAATTTTATTTGAACTTGCCCCTCGTTTTGTAAAAAAAAAGAATCTGGATTACATGGAGACACTTACAATGGAAGTGAATTGGGGCCAATATTTGAATGTTAAAAATACTATTTCAAAAGTATAGTCACAAGACAAAGGATATGAGTGTAAACATTATTTTAGTGTGATAAAATCACCTACTAACCTTTTTCTGTGTAAAGTTATAGCCAATTTTATAACTTCGTTACCATGGCAATGTAATGTCAACAAACCCTAAATCCCTAAAAATTACAATTTAAACATCTTTAATGTTCAAATAATACATACATTTTAACAATTCACATTGCAGCCTTGAAACTCTCCAAAAATTGGCCTCATTCAGTTCCATTGCAAGTGCCTCACAGTAACCTTGATTTTTTTTACTTCAAGTTTTTTACAACTAATATTTCTAGTAATCAACATTGTGCCACGAATGCTGTCAATTGAGCTTAACTTGTATTGAACCTGGAATATATCTTTAGCAGTTAACTGAAATAAATTCTCCATCTGAATACTCACGTAATTAATTAGGCCTAAAAAAAAATTGAGATATGCGAGATGTTACAAACCAACACAAATATTATTATAGGAGCATTTTTGCCCCCACATTTGGAATTTGTGTGGCATTTTTGTCCCATTTGTTGGCATTTTTGCCCTGAACCCTGGTTGTTTTCAGACTCTGTCAATCATTTAAAGGGGTCATGACATGAGAAACCAAATTTGCCTTGATCTTTTGGTATATAAGAGGTCTTTGTATCATTAAAACGTCCTGCAAGTTTAATATTTTAAGACGTCCTCCCCATTCTAAACGAATCATTTATTTAATCAAGCTCAAAATACAGCTCGTTCTGGATTCATGGTTAGAAGTGACGTGACGGTTAGAAGTGACGTACCAGCGTTTGCATATGACCGCCTCCAGCACAAGATAACTACGCTTTAAGCGCAAGACAACTACGCTCATTTCAGTATCGCCGTCGCCTCACAAGTGTTCAGTCGATGGACAGCGAGCTCTGACAGAGACTACTTGTGCACAGGAAAATTACGATGCCACACAGATGTGCTGTTCCTGGCTGTGGTCAAACAAAACCTCTGAATAAGCTGCCGCAAGATCCAGACGTCAGGGAAAAATGGATGCAGTTTATTTTTTGCGGACGTCCCAGTCACGGCAGTGTTAACTTAAGCGTTTGTTCTGTACATTTTAAGGATCACTGTTTTGAGAACAAATCTCAATATGATGCTGGCTTTGCCAGAAAACTGTTGCTCAAAGATAAGTCCGTGCCGACTATTCTGGGAACAAAGACGACGCAAACTGTAAGTAATCTATTTTAAACTTTAAACTACTTTTTAAAGCGCAATTTCATTCATTATGAATAATCACAGTGTTTTTACTTAGTTTACTTGCATATTGTTCTGGCTGGAGGCGTCAATAATTGATACATAGGCACTGACGTTAGCCAATCATAACAGTGGGCGTTAACACTGAAGTCTTAAATGGAAAACGCCCCCAAAACAGACTGTTTGAATCAGAGGATGAGAAACAGGGTGGGAAAAGGTCATAAATCACTAGATTTTAAAAGTTTTTCTTAAAAAAAAATATATTAATACTATAATTGCACCTAAGTGAACATAATAATACAATAAAAAAACCCATGTCATGACCCCTTTAAAATCTGCCACTTTTAAAGCTGAAGTGCATAATTTCTGTGCCACCGAACAGAATCGCTAAAATAAACGCTTGTTTTCAATCAGCTTTCTGAATAGTCAGATAGTCCTGCCTCCGACTCATGCCATTGGTTGGGTCAGTGTTATTGTAATTTTCATAGCACTAAAGAGAAAATATTTACAAACAAATGGCTTACTTGCAGTTGTCTCTGCATTCTAAGCTGGGATAAGAGAAAGTATTTTAACAGAAAAATGTTACAAACTCCAATTAGCAATTATTTGTGCAGCGATGTAGTAATCATTGGTACATTCAGCATTTTAAGGTACAAATTTGTATTCTCTAAAATTTTTTTGTTTCTTGGTTTTTGTTGGATGGCCCACACAATTGTTACATTGAGACTCTTGAGCTGAGTAAATTTTATTACATATTAATCTAATGTCCTTGCTTAACTTAAATGAGAATACTCAAAGTACACACATAAACTACCAAACCTGATTTTGAAGAAGTTATTGAAAGAAGAGTTCACAGTGCCACCTAAAGCTTCTTCATTTTCCAGGTTCTGTAGGTAACCACAAAACACAGTAAATCAGATTGCCTGAAAAAAACTCTCAGAAAAAAGTAAAACACACACGTGTTGCATAATACGAATACCTGACCTGATATTTCAGATTACTGTGTTCAGGAGTGCCAGCGGATCCAGAAGTATGACATTGTGTTTTGGTAAAAGAGAGGGGTCCGAATGTCATCTCTGCCCCACCATCTTTCTCTCTCCCCTTCCATTCATCAACATCCTCTCCAGGCACCACGCCTTCCTCCTCCTCCCCCTCTAGGACGAACGCGTCATCAATTGTAAACTGTGTCCCCATAGCTACAGGCCATCGACTGGGTGTTAACTGGCAAGCACTGTGAAGTTGATAAACATTTCAGTTTAGTTAATGACCTGCTACGGGCAGCACTTTCACTCTTTGGTTGAACTTAATTCAGTTGCAGACAGTTGTTCCACATGTTTAAAATTAGTTCTTAAAATTACTACATAGTCGCAACTCAAATAATTTGTTAAGAGGGAACCTAATTGAATTGGGTAAACCCAACAACATTTCACATGTTGAAGTAACTCAAATTAATATTTGATTTCTTTATACTGTGTACTAGCTAGAGACAGTGAATGTTAGCATGCTAAATAATACATGCTAGATGAAATCACTACAAAGTGTAGCTTGGTAACAATGCTATCGTTAGCACAGCAATTGCTCAAAGAAAGCAATAAATATCCCACTCCATACGTTTCTGTCCTCATCATAAGTTCAAGCTACACTCTTCTCCATAATAGTAACCCTCACTCTTTTTAACATTAGACATTAAACACCCATTCATTAGTGCCCGACCGATATACCGGTCAGCTGATATTAGCCTTTCGCCAATATATCAGTATCGGCGTATATGTTTACAGATATGAAAACTTTTTTCAGAACATATAATGCAGAAAAAATGCTTTAGAATTGTTGTCATTACGTAGTTTGTCCAGCAGAGCATGATCTGTCTCCATTGTTTACAGAGCTGACTCTGAACTGACAGTGGCTCTGCAGACAGGGCGAAGTTAAGCGGTGCGGAGTTGAGCGGTGTCTTCTCTGTAAGTTGCTAACTAGTTTGTGAAATACATCCTGGAAAGTTAATAAACAATGACCGCATCATTTTCCCTTTTCAATATAACTAATATAATGTTAACCTTGTCCCTGACAACCATGTCACTCATGTCTGTTTGCTGTTAGCCAGCTATAGTTTGTCAGTGCAGTCAGTAACGCAGCAGATTGAAAGGTAAACATCAGAGCATCTTTTTGCAGCTCAGTAGACAACGGTGCAGTGGTGGATTGTGTCTGTTGAGTGTTGATTTCACACTATGTTGTTACATAGTTGGTGAGACGCAATGCTGGTCCATCTTTTACTCTCTGTGACAATGAGCTTATAGCTAACTAGCTAACCACGTAGCGACTTTCATTGTTTGTCAGCTGAGTGGAAGCTAATGTGGAAACAAGTATTCACCAAACTGTTTTGTTCAGGATTCACAGTTTGGTATCCCTTTCAATTGAACAAATCCAGTCATTGCATTTACAAAATGTTATATTTAAAAGTCTGGTTTTCTACTGTTGAACGTTTTGCCTGAACTTGTTTAGCAGAATACGGTGTAACATTGGTTGGGCTCTAAAATTCATCTTTACAACATTTTTACATTTACTCTCCCTATTAATTTTAAAAGCAAATTCAGGTGATACAAAAACACAAAATATAATACTTAATTTTAACATTTACTCTCCCTATCGAGTTCCATGCAAAGCAAACTAAAACTATGTGAATTGAAACTGATTCAGTAAGCCTCACGATAGTTCATGTTCATTTTATGTGTGTACATTGCAAACTGGCAGTATAGCAAATTGGCATGTAAAATCACTTATAATGCAGAGCAATACAATTGACATTTTCCTCTCTGAATCAATTTACTGCATGCCAAATTACAATTTCCAAACTACATTTCCTTCTTTTAAAGCTTGCACACTATGGTGTTATGGGTGTATGTTTGTAAGTGACTGGTCAAAACAGAAAAGAAAATTCAGGTGATATCTTAAATAAGCAGTATGCACATCAAGGAAAACCAGTTTCCTCCATAGAAATAAAGTAGAAAGGAACCTCTTATTTGCTATGTAAGCACTTTCAGCATCCTCACATGGACAGTACTCATTTATTTCTATTTTCAGCTTAATTAAGGGACATTCTTTTGTTGGGTTTTACTAGAATTTGACATTTAACAGATCCCCATTATATAGAGGACTAGGCATGCCACTTATAAATAAATAAAATTAAGGAATTTTCAGTTGAATTAATCAAACATGATATGAATAAATAATAACTTTAAATTGTCAAGCGGAGTCATATTAAAACTGTATTTTATTAATGTTTTAAAATTTAATTTAATTCAGAAAAAGCCTTTGCAGATTACTTTTCTTCGACCTTTTGCCAAATGCTTTTTTTTATCCGTTTGTTTAAATTTATAAATTCATTTCTTAATTTGATTTTCAATTGGCACTCCAGATTCAGACTTTATTTCCGCCTCTAACTCAAAAACTCAATAAATCACACTCAGTGTGACAGAATAGTTACCATATGGAGCATGTGACTTCCCGTGTAAAACTGATTGCCCTTCCGCTTGTTCTTAAGACCAGACTTTTTACAACCCCACCAAAAAAAGTTCTCGGCTCGCATACTTATATTTCATAATTACTTGTTACAGCATTGCAGACACAATTTCATAAAAATAGAAGTTGGTTTTGTGTTTTTTCCCTCCAAGTCCAAAACCATTTGTGCAATAACAATGTAACTGAACACAAATACACGGCAAAGCAACTTCGGAGTGATTCCACGAGCGGTTTGTCCGTATATCAAAGAGTCGATCATTCCGTTATCAACACAACCGCAAAATAACAAAGGAAGAGTCCTCTACTCACTGTCGAACACTCGTGATCCTCAACAGGTACCCAGATATCTTTCTGTAATGATCCTCCTATAACTTCCCATGGATTTATCGTTCGTTAATCTGTTTAAATGTAATATATACGTGCCGCATTCAACGGCGAAGACTTGAACCTATTAAATTTGTTGGTTACAGCCGTTTCTTTTTTGTGGGTTCAGATTAAACAGGCACAAGTATCTATTGACTCTTCAGCGACTCCTGGAGGACTGGATGTTTATCGTGTTGGTCATTCTTCATGAGAAAATTCTGGATTTGGAAGTACAAATTTATTTTTAAGAGCAATTATATGTGTGTGTATATATATTATTCTAATTCGTTTGGATTGTATATTGTGATTATTATGTTTATTAAACTTTCTACTTTTAAAAGCAAAGCTTTCTTTTCTACCTAACAGATACCTAACTCAGAAATGAAAATTCTCTCATTTCATACTCTTACTCACCCTCATGTCATGCCAGATGTGTATGAATTTCTTTCTTCTGCAGACCAAAAAACAAAGCTTTCATCTCTGTTGGTTCATACAATGCAAGTGAAGCCCCCAAAGTGAAGCCCCCCAGGGCTGTGTGCTCAGTCCACTGATGTTCACTCTGCTGACTCACGACTGTGCAGCGATGCACAGCTCGAACCACATCATCGAGTTCGACGATGACACGACCGTGGTGGGTCTCATCAGCAAGAACGACGAGTCAGTATACAACTACTTATATATATTTTATATACTCCCACTTATTGTATATTGTGTATTCTATATTGTGTGTATTGTCTACTGTACATTGTATATAATTATTGTGTTGTGTAAGTATGTGTACATTTGATTTGTAAATTGTGTTGTGTAAGTATGTTGTTTATTGTAATTGGTATATGTCTCGTCACTGTCATGACTGCTATGTTGCTCGGAACTGCACACAAGAATTTCACCTACTGTTGCACTTGTGTACATGGTAGTGTGACAATAAAAGTGATTTGATTTGATTTTGATTTGATTTGATTTGATTTGAATGTGGACAAAACAAAAGAGATGGTTGTTGACTTCAGGAGAGCACAGAGTGACAACTCTCCACTGAACATCGACGGCTCCTCTGTGGAGATCGTCAAGAGCACCAAATTCCTTGGTGTTCACCTGGCGGAGAACCTCATCTGGTCCCTGAACACCAGCTCTATTACCAAGAAAGCCCAGCAGCGTCTCTACTTTCTTCGAAGGCTGAGGAAAGCACATCTCCCACCCCCCCTCCTCAGTAAACTTTAGAAGGACTATTGAGAGCATCCTGAGCAGCTGCATCACTTCCTGTTTGGGACTTGCACCGTTTCGGACCGCAAAGCCCTGCAGAGTATAGTGAGACAGCTGAGAAGATCATCGGTGTCTCTCTTCCCTTCATCAAAGCCATTTACACCAAACGCTGCATCCGCAAAGCAACCAGCATTGTGGATGACCGCACACACCCCTCACAAAAACTCTTCTCCCTCCTACCATCTGGCAAGAGGTACCGAAGCGATTCTGGCTCTCACGGCCAGACTGTGTAACAGCTTCTTCCCCCAAGCCATCAGACTCCTCAATACTAAGAGACTGGACTGACACACATACACACCACAACTTTTGCACATGTCCAGAGTTGCACTTTAATTCATTGTCACTTTATACCTGGCTGCTACCTCAATATCTGATATGTCCATAGAACACTATTTCATAGTATGTTATGTTTACATTCTGCATTTTTTAAAAGTGTCATCTTTTTGCACTACTCCGATTAGAATGTGTACTGTCTCATACTGTGCCTTTTGTCCTGTTCCTTTTGGTAATTATTGTACTGTCCGATACTTTTTGCACATGTTTGCACGTGCACTTTATGTAGGAATGTGTAAGTCTTATTTAGTCTGTGTAGTCTCAAGTGGATCTGTGTTTGTCCTATGTTTTTTTATGTAGCACCATGGTCCTGGAGGAACGTTGTCTCGTGTCGCTGTGTACTGTACTAACTGTAAATGGTTGAACGACAATAAAAACCACTTGACTTGACTTAAATGGTTACCAGATCTTTGAAAGCATAAATAGGAAGCATAAAATTAATCCATGTCTTAGGTGTGGGTGAGAAACAGATCAATATTTAAGTCCTTTTTACTGTAAATGTCCACTTTCACTTTCACATTCTTTTTTTTTTTTTTTTTTTTGCCGATTTGCATTCTTCATGCACATCGCCACCTACTGGGCAGGAAGGAGAATTATAGTAAAAAAAATAAAAATAACAATGGATGGTGATTAGACCTTGAAAGTTCCATAAAGGATAGATAGTCATAATAAAAGTAATCCATATGACTTCAGTGGTCAAAATTAATGTCTTCAAAAGCAATGGAAGCAATAGCTATGGGTGAGAAACAGAGCAATATGTATGACATTTTCACTATAATTGTTTATTTCCAGTCACTCTCCAATGCGTGTTCATGAGAGAACCCAGTTCATGCTGACTTTCGAGTGACGTACATAAGCACGTTGGCATGTTCATATGAAAGCAAAACCAATCAAGTTTGTGAACAGCGTTCTCTAGTAAATACATTGATCTGCACTTCCGGATGTATTGTGTCAGTGAGGCTGCATGAACTGGGTCCCCTCATGCACTTTTTTTTTTTTTTTACATTATTAGATTTTGACACAATCTAAATCAGTGTTTTCCAAACTTTTTGGCTATTTACCCTCCCGTGCACCTTCAGTAACTGAATGGAAAATACTGTAGGTTGGCTAACCTTGCAAGGAAATTTGCTAGTTTTTAAAAACTATCAATGAACAATTAGGCTAACCGCATTTAAAAGAACTGTAACATACACTTGAAAAACTATTCCATTTACATTTGGGAGATGCTTTTATCCAAAGTGACTTACAGTGCACTTATTACAGTGACAGTCCCCATGGAGCAACCTGGAGTTAAGTGCCTTGCACAATGACACAATGGTGGTGGCCATGGGGATCGAACCAGCGACCTTCAGATTACCAGTTATGTGCTTTAGCCCACTACGCCACCACCACTCCATTCCAAGCCTCTTTGTATCATTACAAAGCATGCTGGTGTTATAAGGAGTTGATCCCCATGACAAAAAAAGATGGATGTCGTTTGACTGAACAATCAATATCATTCAAATAAGCAGGTTCTCTGCAGTTAGGTATGAAGTGATGCTGTGAGACACCATTCATATTCATGAAAGTTGCTGGGATGAAACACACTGTACAATCCACTTGGACAGTTTATTTAATTATTAACTTATAAATTCTAAGGCAATAGATTTAAAATTAAGAACTTACAGTATTGTTTTTTTAATACTATTGTTCGAATTAAATATGTCACCGATAAATTAGGATTCAGAAAATTCAAAATATATTGAATTCATAGAGCAAATAACTGAATCAAATACAATGGATGAAGCACCTTGCAAACATAAAGTTGACAAAACGTAACAAAGATTATGTGCCAGCTGGCACCTTAGACAACTCTGGCATTATTCAATATATTAAAGAAGGACGGGAATTGAAATTTAAATGGACGGTCATGAGGGTAAGGCAGTTTGTGTAGTGGAGTGCATGCAGAACCAACAACAGGTAAAAGTGGGAAAGAGGTGGTGGACAGAGGAAGATCTCACTAACCCCTATAAAAAGCATTCTAGAGATATAAAAAGTATGACTTCTCCAAAAAAGTGGTCTACAATAAAAAATAAATAAATAAACAAAGGTGAGGAGTCTGCCTTTATTCAAAGGAGTTTATTGCAATTGTAGTAACTGTTTTTTCCTTCACTCAAATGTATAAACAGCTATTTATTCTCTTTCCTTAATATCTGTAACTGCATGTAAATGAACATGCACTTCTAATGCTAATTAAGTTTGTCATCTTTTGTCTTAATGTTCTCAGTTGCCCAGATCCCTTTCATTTAACGATTTATGGCTGTCAGGGTTTGATCACCCTAGTGATGTGGCAAATCCAAGATATGGACAATTGCTAATCATGATAATAAGGCCAATTGGGTGATGTTAAAGTAATATTCTGGGTTCAATACATGTTAAGCTCAATCAACAGCAATTGTAGCATAATGCATAATGCTGTGATTACCACAAAAAAGTATTTCGACTCATCCCTCATTTTCTAAAAAAAATATAAAATAAAAGGTTACAGGAGGTTACAGTGAGGCACTTAAAATGGAAGTGAATGGTATTTTATATAACTGTATAAATTATTTGAGCTGTAATGTTGTTTAAATTAAAATTTTTACAGTCATTTTTTAAGATTGGCTATAATTTTACACAGAAAAGTTTAGTAATCAGTATTATCACACTAAAAACATGTTTACATGCATATTGTTTATGTCTTGTAACTATACTTTTGAAAACACGAGTATTTTAACATTCAAAACTAGGCCCCCATTCAGTTCCATTGTAAGTGCCTCACTGTAATCAATTGTAATCCATTCTGTCATTTTTAACAGGATACTTAAGTGTAATATTCCATTCAGTCTTATTTTACTGGACATTTTTCACATTTTCATAAAGATGTTCATAAACCTGCCAAGAAAAGGTTAGGAGCTGCTACCTATTTGTTGTGTAAAATAAAATAATGTATTTTTTTGGTATTTCACTGCAAAGAAGATTATGCACGGAGTAATAAAATGTTTTTAAATGTATTGTACCATTTATCATTTTAAATTAATAGGCTGATCTTGATCTGATGGCTTTATTTATGTCGTGCGTCCATCTGAACATACAGTTTTAAGATCCATCAGGTTGAACAATGTGGCAAGTACTACCGTGGCCCAGGGGTGCACAACAGAACGAAATAAGCAAAGCAAATAAAAGTTGAAAACACAACTAAATTAAGCCGCATACGATATAAGGCACGATAAAATTAAGCCGCAACTCCCAACATCAGGAATTGAAGGCTCATTTGTGTGTGTGTGTGTGTGTGTGTGTGCGTTATGGCTTAATATTGTTGTGTTGTGGATTTTTTTAAATTTTTTTTAGCCGTGGCTTAATTTCTTCGAGTTGTGGCCAAATTTCAATGTTTATTTCCGTTGTACCGTTTTTCTTTGTGTTGTCGCTTAATTTCGTTAATTCGTGACTTACTATTGTTGTGCTGTGGCTTTTTCGTTGTGTTTAGGCTTAGGCTACATTTGTTGCGATGTGGTTAATTTCCATTGATATTTTAGCTTTATTTGCTTAGCTAATGCTGTGCAATTACCGTTTAAACGTCAAAGAATGGGGAAAAAAGCCATCAAGAAACAACATCGGCATATCTGACTAATTTCATTATGCCCGCGAGATGACAAAAAATATTGAATCTTTTATCCATATGTGTGTTTAACTACAGTGTAATGGCTACTCTTTAAATTGTTATATCATGTCAGGACACTAGATGGCGGTATGCTACAACAATACACCAAGGTATACAATTTTGAACTTCATCCAGTTATAACGGGTAGCCTATTATTTAGATATTATTGATTCAATTTTTCAGGAATCCAGAAAGTTCATTTCTGTGCCTGAAATTTTAGGTTATGATTCAGAGAATGATGAAGTGTGTTCAACCTGTAATTAACTGGAGTCCTCCAAAGGAAATTTAATGTACTATGAAATAATTCCATGTACAGTATTTATCACAGAGGAATGTCAGAATTTCACAAAAATCCATCACAGAATTGCTTTAGAATCACTTTTGTATTTAGGGTGTTCATCTTGCATGCCAATAGATTTCCATTATAGATATAAAACAGTCCACACAACAATATGCTGTTTAGTTAATATTAACCTAATCATAATAATGATGATTTAATAGGTGCCAACCTGTATTTTAGAATGTATTGATTACTTTTTTTAATGCATAATAGGGCCGATTTGATAACTTTCAGACATTCCACTGAAAGGTTTCAAGACACAAGAATTTTAAACATATAACGAAACATGTTATTTTATTGTCTTAAAAAGTAACACAATCTCCCAGCTGGGTTTATCACATACACTACCACAACGATGAAACACCATTACTACACAAATAGGGACTTCTTTTCAAATATTATAGACATTACAAAAAGATCCCTTGTTCCTTTAAGTTTCTTTTGAAGTAATACTAAGCATGGCAGATTGATTTCATTTACAGTGTGATACTGTACACTGTCACCATTTAGAAACAATGTTGTCTGATGTGGTTCTAAAATCCATAATGTTAAGGGAAGACATTTCATGGTCATTTTTATTTTATATGAAATATTTTACAATATAAACAAAGCATCTGTCTTGGATGGACTTAACAGCAACCAGAGGCCAGGCATTCAGTGCAAACATTATTTTTACAAGGCAGTCTTGGCTGCATTTCTCCCTTTTGTCTATCAAAAACTAAATTAAAAAAATGGAGGAGAGGGTTGAAATTATAACAAAAGTTCACCAAATTAGACAGAAGACCAAAATGCATCCTCTGACAGAGCCTTACCCAATAGAAGTCATGTTTTTTTTATTGATGCCAATCAGAAAATCATTCAAACACTAAAGTGATTTCAACAGACAGTAGAGGTGTATACTTCACTAAACTGAAATATACTTCTGGACTTAAATCAGTTATTAAAAGTAAAGCTCTGTCACAATGAACTGAGAAAGAATCTTTTTCAGAGCTGACATGTTATGAAGTGCCTACTTGGTCTAATGTTAATCTCAGATGTGCATTTATGATGTCACCACTGAATCTACGAGGCTCTTGTCTTTCATACAATCTTCATCCCACCTCCAACTACAGGGTCTAAGAGGCTGTTTGGACCCTAACCACTGACATGTCAATAATTGGGTGGGAAACTGAAAGCAATACTATTGCTAACAAGAAGGCAGGCCATTGTAGGAGTTTACACAGCAAGTTAACTATTTTCTATTTGGACAAAACTGGTGGAATGCAAGAAAGCCTATGTGATTCAATCTGAAATCAGTTGAGGCGCCTTTTTATGTCTTATTATATCTCATATTATCTGGAGTGTAGAACGTATATGCATCCCTTTCCACACTGAGCTTGAAGTCATGAACTTGATAAACAGATATTCATGTAAAGAGGACAGCAGAGAACTAAAAATGCCTGCTTACACAAACTGGAGGGGAAAAATAAAACGGCAATGTTTTGTTGATGTGGTGCTTGACAGATTTATACACAACTTGCAAATAAGTAAAAGACACTTCTGTCAAAAAACTGAGGAAAATTGAGTTGAAACTACAGCACTTAATACTGATTATTTTAGAATAAGTCCTCTTAGTTACAATGTCCACCGCTCCTTGTCAACATTCACAGAGAAGAGGCAAATAGCACTGTGTTCCACAGGCAAAGAATCAAAATCTGTACACGTCCCTACCTTGTTGTTACACAGGTGGTGGAGGTAGCTAGTTATGTGCATGTATGTGGGGTTTAGGGTAGTTTGCATCGATGATTGTACGTGTGTGTGGATAATATTAGAGTAAAACGGAGTGAGCTGAAAGTGGTGAACGTCTTTGATTCAAACACATCAGCATGTCCACCTGAACACTCATCCAAAAGCAATGAAACCATGGAGGACATGGGCAAAGAAACAAATAAAATGTAAAAAAAAAAATCATCACATATTAGCACCAATGGATTTGACATGAGTTCTGCTCTTTTTCCCAATCCACTCACTGCCAGAAGGGAAAAGACCATTCGTTCTGGTGCGCTTTTGAGATGACATACCAAAACATTCAAAGCCATAGTCCAAATGTTTAAAGCAAAGATTTTAATATTTAATTCAATCTTGGGAAAAATGGCTTTTGCTCATGGATCTGAGTGTTATGTACCACAAGGCAGGTCAAAATGTATGATAATCCATGTTGACCTCTGACATTGAAAATGAATGATACTTAACAGTTGAGCAAAGTATTTGTTCATACTTTCATAGAATGATCTGTTCCAACCTTAAAGAAACATTAACTGAAAACATGAGAAGATTGTGAATATGCATGTATGTGTATACATATGTGTTGGCTGTGGTGAAATTTGAAACCAGATCAGCTGTCGACCATACTTTTGTTCAGGTAAGGGACATAGTTTGAGTCATGGTCAACAACAGCTAATTTCCCAAGCAAAATCAATAAGAACCTGTTGAAAATAGAACATCACTGTGGTTTGGATTGAACTCAAGTATGAAAATATTAGAAAATAAAGGTTTTATCAGAGCAGCAAAAGGGCCGAGTCTCTGAATCCCACTGGCCCAAAGGAAGAGAACTTCATGACCTTTCCATGGAGCATTATGGATGGACACAACACCCATGTTCCCGCCATTGTGTTTTCCAACATCCTCCCCTTTCACAACAACAAATAGAGCCATCAAGCTACACAGAAGACAAGCATGTTTCCAAACCAACAATGACATCCAAAAATGTCCTAGTTCATAAGTCTGGTGTAAAACGTCCACCTGATTTTTTTTTTATTTTTATTTCTAAAGGGAATAAAATATATATAAAAAATAACCTGCACATTGAATTAAATTTATGCGTAAGCATGATTCAATTTAAATAATTAAAATGTTTGTCTACCATGAGCGTGTTTTATTCCCTTAAGGAACAAAAGGATCTAAACGATGACTGATGTTTTTCCTCTTCTTAGGAGAGTAACTATTCATGACCTGAGATTAAATATGGATATAAACTTTAATGAAACAGGTAAATCGATTAAGTAATGTAAAGTTGCACACAAAGTACATGAATGGGTAAAAAAAAAAAAAAATCCTTTCATTTCAGATTGAGATCTTTTTCCCAGTAATTATTCTATGTATTGTTTTTAATAAGCATGTGAGTATGATTCTCATTGTTTCACCAATGTAGCTAATAGTGTCATGACAAATAGGTTTATTTTTAGGAACATTATACAACTTTATGAATCATGAATTAAATAATGCTCAGATAAAGAGCTTTTACGTTTCATTTAAAAAAAAAAAAAAAAAAAAAACTGTATACCAATATATCAAATCATTATTTTTAATACAATAGACCAGCACATCAGCATCTATTTCTTAATGCGTGCAAACCTATCCATTGCCAGAATGATCTAATCTGAAATGACAAAAAAAAAAAAGAAAAGATTATCCTGAAAATAAAACATTGTTAAATTACCAGTTACTTCAAGACTATTTTGAACATAACGGTTGTTTCCGACAGGAAAATTTCCTGATTAATTGCTTGTTAAGATTAATCCTATGATGAGAAATGTACTTTTTGATTCTTCCCCTTTTTTTTCTTCTTTCACTGTGACCTTCTTGTATGCTGTGGGAACAGTCTTTGGAAGCCATGCCTGTGGGTTTAACAGTCCCCGTGTAGCCGAGGTGGAGGGAGTCACCCAACCTCCTGCACTGAGGCACCCCAACATTGCAGATAACCCTGACCCTACATCACCCCAGGTGTGCCCATGTCAGACGCTGGTGATTGAGGCAAGGCAGTTAGGGGATTTCTGCAGTTTCTCAGGTTGTGTGGTAGGGGGCTCTGGGATTGCACGGAAGCTGAAAGGGGGGCCGAAGCTGGTGGTACCCATGTGGCCTGGACTTAGGGCCGGATTCTGTCGGCGGTTGCTCTCCACTATGCTTGAGGTGTTGGACGCCAGGCTCTCCCGTGTGCTGAGAAAGTGGTGGAGGAGGGAAATGACCAGAGAGAAAGAGACAGAGAGAGAAAGAAACAAGATAAATCCAAAGGGGGAAAAGGTCAAGTTAAAAAAACTGTTACAGGAAAGGAAGTATGAGAATTGAAAGAGAGAAGTCAGGTCACTGATAAGAATACATTTGAAGCATACAAAAACATTTCAGCTATTTTAAGATCCCAGTAGATCAAAACGGTAGTTTTGTGGATTTTAGTCCATGTGTGTTTGCTTTGAGGCCATCTCCATGCTAGTGTAATCTTAAGTCTTGACAATATACACTATTTGCAGATACTTATTTAAAATGCAGTCTTTATCTTCTAGGAAAATAGACCAAAAATATTGATGACTCATCTTGCACTACACAGATTTATGTCCAATCAGATGCGCTCTAAAATGAGAAAGTCCCTTCCCTTACAAATGACAAGTAGCATTATGGTTCACTGATTGAACATAACTAAAATGTATTGGCTAGGTAAAAAAAATAGCTTCCTTCGACATGTCCTGTCCAAACGTTCTGTTTATAAAAAAAATGTCAACACAGGAAATTTTGCTCATCAAGTGATTTCACTGAACCTTTAAATTGTCACACAAGTCTGCATAAAGAAAAATATACACAGCCTCACCCTTGCCAACATGGTTATACTCTTTTTCGAAGGATTGTTGTGCATACAGCCAGCCATATAAGAGCTAGATTTAATGCAGTGGTTAAACTCACTGTAATTAACAGTAGTTAGAGATGTGCAGAGATTTTTTTTTTCTTTTCTTTTTTGCATGTCCCAATATGTGTAACTGCATTACTACTTTACATCAATCACAAACTAAATTGTGTCTAAGCACAAGAGCTATGCTAGTGTTTTTCCAGGAGCTGTGGAATGACATCATCGCTAATGTGATGAGTCATCCAGAAAATGGTGAATGATTTGTGTGTGTGTGTGTGTAAGTGTAAGTGAAAAAGGGGTGCTGGGGTCTTAAAAGAAGAGACTCATTAACATTTTGGGGCTACTAATTCAGAAACAAACACTAGACTCTAAAATGTCTAGTGTGCTAATTTGGCAGACAGAGCCAATCCAACTTTTTTTTGTGAAACTTCTGTAATCATTTACTCAACCTCATGTTCCATGGAACACAAAGAGAAGTTTAGCAAAATGTTTTTAATTGCTTCCCTCCATTCAGTGAATGTAGATGGGGACCAAATGCTGTCAAGCTCCAAAAAGGACAAAAAAGCAACATTAAATTTTCATAATAGTAGTCCACATGACTCATGCATGGCTATATTCCAAGTCCTCCTTAGCTATGCAATATCTTTTGACTGTCATGGTCACCAACCACTTTCATTGTATGGAAAAGATCAGCTTGATAATTCTGCTATAAATAACTCCTTTTCCACAGAAGAAAGACTGTCATATAGGTTTTGAAAGACATGAGGGTGAGGGTATGTTTTGCATTACATTTTTGATTAAACTATTCCTTTAAAGAGTCTCCAAACTTCTGTGGGATGTGGCTGAGGCCCAACATTATTCATTATTATTTATCATCAGTACAAAGCACATATATACAAAGGACAATAGAATACATTGTATTACACACATTTCAATTTACATATCTTCCAATCAAACAAAAATATTTTTTTATGCAATAGTATGACTATTCTTTTCAAACCTTATCTTATTACATATTACAATACAAAAATAACAAATCAAAAAATCAGTTCAGAGAGAGCAAGGCTTGCTATGAAATTCAGTATGGAGCTTGCCACTCTAGATCTAGCATATCTGTCAAAGAATGAGGTCAGAAGTTCATGGGAATCATTTCAAAATATTAAAACAGCCCAAACCCCTGCACATTTACAGATTCCTGGATTAGCAAGTGCAGCTAAAAACACAAATGTGCACTATTGTAAGGCGTAAAGGTAGCATGTGCAAAATTTGTAGGCTCCCTCAGTTATTCTACCCCTGCCATATCCCTCTGAATGAGTCATACAGACCCAAGGGGTCTATTTTTAGCAGCTGAAAAAAGTTCTCACCCTCTCGCACATAAAGGGCTTCTGCTAACACATACCTTGTCAAAGAAAAAGGGGGAGAAACAAAGCTATACATAGCATTGCATATGCTATGGTGGCATTCAGTGGTGTAAGATAAGGCCCCCATGGCAACTGTGTGCTTCAACTCAAGCATTTATTGGACTTAATTTACTAAACCATTAAAGAGCGTTGGAATAATTGTAATACAACATATTAAAACAAAAGAAATGTCCTATGGGGAGGAGGGAGGTGACATTTCAGTACTACATTTTTGAGCTGTTAGAAAAAAGTTGATTCAAGCGGTTTCATTTTTTTTTATTGAGCTGTTATACATTGGTGGTGTCCGAAAGTAGAACTTTGCTGCTTTCAGAGGCTGTATACTGAGGTAGGAAGGGATCAAGGCATGTCTGAATCCAATATTTGTTTCATATCCTGTCTACTGAGATGCCTTCATCTGGTCAGGTTTTGAAGGCAACATAAATCCAGCCTTCGATGCCTTTATTTTTTCCAAAATCCTGCATGTGTGATGTGCCGGTTGGTTAAAAGAACAAACATGCCATCTAATGGAGATGGTTTTTTAATTTTTGCTTGGCTGTCTAAAGCTCACATGAATTATCTTTAGACATGAGGTTATGCTGCCTTGGAAGACTGTCCAACACCATCCTTACGGGGTGTCTTCATATGCAAACCGCTGCTTGTGAAGTCATTCACTGACTGAGAACTGAGGTACAAAGGCAGCTGCCTTTGCTTTTGGATGCAGCCACTGTAGCTCATTGCTTTTTATATCCTTATTAATTTAGTCTCATGACTTCTGTAATAAGATGATTTAAACATTTTATGACAAAGGTCCTCAAACCTGATCCTGGAGATCTACCTTCTTCCACAATATAGGTCTAACCCAACTCTAACACAGCAGTTTATGATTATCAAGTGAACCCCCAAACCTTGATTAACTGTATCAGGTGTATTTGGTAAGAGTTGGAGCTAAACTAGAAGGTAGATCTTCCGGACCAGTATATTGTATCCCTTATCTAAGGTATACCGAAAACTCTCTTTCAGGTCTAATAGCTAGCTGTAGCAATGCAGCTACAATTAGGTTGACAATATATATTCATTATAGGTGTAGACCTCGAGTAATACATTAAGTATTATTATTATAATATCCACAACCTTCTGTTTATGGTGTAAATACTTACCGAGGGGAGTTAAACCCACTGTCTACTGTCACACTACTGCTGTCCATGCTGTCCAGCCGTGCTGAGTGAGCAGACTTTTGGCTGTTATTAGTCTCGCTCTCCTTAGGGCTAAGCAGAGTCAAGTTGTTCTCAAACTTCCGCTGAAGATCTCGCTCTTTCTCCCGTTCTAGCAACCACTGCATGGTCCCTCCTCCTCCGCTGCCACCCTCTCCACCCCCTGCCCGCCCTTTTGCCTCTGTCGGGGCTGCCTCTTTGCAGGAGGACTCCTCCACCTCCTCCTCCTCATCATCATCATCGGACACGTTGTAATAGTCAAAAGCAGCCTCAGATGTTGAGGGAGCACCTTGTTCTGTGCCTATAGGTACTGGGGCAGAAGCAGACAAAGGGGTGGAGTTGGGCGGCTGTTGGGTCTCCAGAGTATCAAGGACCTCGGATGATTTCATGTGAGGAGTCTTACGCAAAGTGCCTGACTTTGAGTAGCCACTGTCCACATAGCTCACAGTCAAAACATTGTGTGGTGGTTTGAACAAAGTGTCTTTGCTGAAAATCTCTTTCCGTTTGTCAACCCCACCACCAGTGTTACCACTACCTCCCCCACCCCCTGGGTCAGTATTGTGTTGATGTTGTATCGAACGTCCATTGGGCATAGGCTCAGGTGTCTGGCTTGGCGTGGGTTTGCCAGAACCATTGTGCCCCTTGGGGGAGGAGTCCTCTTTGTACTCCATAGGGTGCGGAGAGGTCAGGTGCGGTGTCTGTCGGTCAGCAGGAGAGCCCTTACAGATTCCGTCAGATGGAGTTAATGTGTCATGGTCAGATTTGCTCAGAGTCAGTGGGGCAGTAAGGATTGTTTCATTCGATGTATTGCACTGGAAGTAGTCATCAGCCAAAGGCTTTGGCGACAGGGCCTTCATGTCACTGTAGGCTGGCAGGCTGTCCCTGCTTTTGTTCCGTTCGAGAGGGCTACAGAGCCTTGATTCATCCAGACTCAATTTGCCCATATCATGTACCGACATTTCAGAGCTGAACTTGGCAGCAGAAAACATTATGTAGTGTGGGGCCTTTTGTGAGGAGGCCCTCAGCGTCCCATCATCGGTATAATAACGGCTTCTGTCATCAGGACTGCGGTCATAATTCTCAGTCATGACCAGTGTAGAGCTCCCACCTCCCAGTGGGCCCTTGGAGTTGTCCATAGAACGCGATCGCTCCTTAGACTTATCAGGCCGCTCGCTGCGTGACTTTCGGTCCTGTGTGTGGCTGTGGCTACGGTGCACCTTTGAATGTGATGTCCCACGTGAAGGCTCTGGGAAAGGCATCTCTGTCCGCCTCTTTGCAAGCTCCCCTGATACATCCCACTCTGGGGTAACAGGAAAGTGTGACTCAGCAATGTTGGGGTTGCTGTGAACAATGTAGGCACCACCACTTCTGCGTTCCACCGTGTACATTCCCTCTCTTGGCGAGCGTACCAGTGAGTGACTGAAAAAACGGTAGTCCCTCTCCAAGCCTACTGCAGGCAGGTCCAGATTAGAGCCCTCCGAGGGGTCTCCTCGAGAAGCCCGCGTTTTGCTGTGTGAGCGTGACTTCCCATGCGGCACACGTCGGTGGCCTCGGCTGCGGCGACTGCGGGCACTGTGCTGTGCAGATGAGCTGGCCTTGTTGCGCTGAGCACGTTCCTCTTCCAGCCGCTTCATGACAGCCGTATGACGGGCCACATTCTCTACAGTCAGGTCTGGGTTGATACGGCGGATGATTTCCATCTCCACCTCACGAGGGATTGCTGCAGATGATGGCGTGTCCTCATCCCTCAGGGGCCACTCTTCTGGAGGAAACTGTGCTGAAAAGGTGGCCAGCTGTTTGGTCTTGTCCTTCTTGAAACTCAAGCGGAATAGCTTCAGCCCAAACTTCTTTGACTGCCTCTCGCTGCTGCCTCCACCAGTGCCCTCCTTTTTCTTGGTTAGTGTGTCTGTCTTGTAAGAAAAAGTGGCGGTCATGGTCTTGCTCTTGTCTGTGGGGTCAGGGGGGTGCTGAATGGCAGTTGGAGGGGTGGGGGTTGTGGGTATGAAGGGGGATCTCCTTTGGGTTCTTTTGGGGACTTCCTTTGAATTGTGGAGGAATGTATGCTGGGCACCTCATCACGATATGCATTATAGGATTCGCAGTGGTTCTTAGGGTTTGGTCTTTCTCGCACACAGCCAGAGGTGGAGGGAGTGATGGTTCCAGATTGTGTTGAGGTGCATTGCTGTTGAGGTGGAGGCTGTTGCTGTGGTTGAAGCGGTTGTTGTTGCTGTCGTTCTGGATGCCTCTCGTCCACGTGGTACCACTTGCTGTTGGTACGGATGAGGGAGGGGGTGACGAAGTAGGTCTGTGGAGTAACAATGAAGTAACCTTCTGGCGTGGGGTAGATCTTCCTCTCCCGTACCAACATGTTAAGCGTGTGCCGCAGGATCTCTGGGCTCGGAGTGGGTACACCTGAAGAATATACAATCTCATGTAAGTTTCATAATACATTTGATAATACCAAACTAATACTAGTGCTGACTCAACTTTTTGTATTTGGGTAAACTTTGTTAAATGTTAATCATCAATCTTCAATCATCAATACTAATGACTTTTTAATTATATTCTGAGCCAAAATAATAGCTCAACAGGGAGACATTTTGAAAAATAGAATGCAGAGTGGGAAAAAGAGTTGAGGGGGGGGAAAAGCAGCAGATTAGTGGGTTCATGTTGATGTCAGCATTATCCAGAACAGCTCTGACCTGCCAAAAGTAGGATTAACCATGAGTAGGTGTGATCACACAAATAACAACAGAAGGGCAATCAAAAGAAGTGTTGTATATTTGTTGATATACGTTACCACCAATCATACCAGACCAGGCATTACCTCATCTTTCATCATCACGTCTATAAGCCTCTAAATGTAACAACATGCCAAAAAGTGCTATTGTGTGAATTAAGATTAACTCATATTATTTTTTTTAAAACATACTGTGAAAACATCATAGTATTAAATATGAAAGATCTAAAACATTAAAACCAATAAAATGTATATGAAAATTCACAGTCCAATGTAACTTGACATTTTTTAGGGTATCCTAGCAAAAGGTAGACAGTTTCAAATAAGCTCTACAAAGCACAATTGGACAAGAGTTCAGTGCTGTGGATGTTTTGGTGAGTTTAATATTACTTACACAAACTAAGTGAACATGGCCTGTACACTCACAGACAATTATCATTAACAGTAGACTGTGCTATATGGTACATGGTCTCCTGCATTGCACTCCAGTCCTCACTTTACCCAAATCAGCTTTTCAACACTCTCAATTACAGAGACACACTCACACATGCACACACACAACTGATAAAGGAGCAGATAAGCTGTAACTACTCAGTGTTAATGGTTGCCTGCTATTACATCATACTGTGGTAGTTGCCATACCAACATGACACAACTCAGTGACTCTGTTCTTTTCTTTTTTTACTCCTTGTTTAAGGGAAGGCAGAAAGACCCCCTATTCAGGTGAACTTTGCACACTTAGCTCTTTGACTGGTTTCTCTCAACACAGCAAGGCAATGTAAGGTGTACAATAGAAAATCATGTCTTAAAAAGCAAACAGCTTTGGACATTCCTTCTATTGTTAGTACAATGAAAACTCACTCAGCTTTTTCCCACTGGGAAACTCCCTCTTCTCTATCCAAAGCCATCACCTGTTATTTCCACCTTTACCAAACAATTTAATTAAGCAAGGTGAGAAAATATATTTGGATTGTCTGCTCTGAAACAGTCACAACTAACATTCATAACCAATTAAAAAATAATAATATATTATATTATGTTCTAAAAATATTGGTTTTTGATCCTTCAGTTAGTGGCTCTTGTGACTTCAAAATGAAAATTCTTTGTCATTCATGTTTTGTTTTTGTTTTTTTATCCCCTATTCTCTCCAATTTTGGCATGCCCAAATCCCACTACTTACTAGGACCTCGTGGTGGCGCAGTTACTCACCACAATCCGGGTGACGCAGGACAAGTCTCAGTTACCTCCACTTCTGAGAGAGTCAATCCACGCATCTTATCCCATGGCTTGGTGTGCATGACACCACGGAGACTCACAGCATGTGGAGGCTCATATTATTCTATTCAAACTGTGGTGGAGATGTGCTCCCATGCTTACAGTAGCTATATTTCAGCAACAAAATTGTCTCCAGAAGTGAGTAAAATTTTACAAACCTCCCTTTGGCGACATCTGGAGATCTCCTCAATTGGATAAGCGATTAATACATATATTAAATATTCTAAAAGTTTTCTTTTAGGAGGTAGGATTTTTGAGTTGCCTGTGGTAATTCTTATTAGCTTTATACAAAAACAAGTTTGGAAGGCTACCTGGGAAGCAGGTGGCAAGGTGCTCCATCAGCGCTTCTTGTGTGACAGGCTTGCGGGCAGAGTTCATGGCTGAGATGGCCAGACACAGAATCTCTCCCAGAGGGATGAACTGAGACTGGCTGATGGGTGACATACTGATAGGAGATACATCACCTAGAGAGAGAGACACACACACAGAAAATCATGTCCTACTTTAGTAAACTGCAAAATAACTTATCAGAAACTAAAAAGGGACAAATCAGCTGCCAAAACAGTCCCTTAAAGGGATACCTTTGACAATAATGGATTCAAAATGAATCTAAATTGGCAGGCGTACTTTTATGAGAACTGCAAGACAGAGAATTGTAAAGACCAGGATTCCCACACCTTTTAAACAATGAAAAAATGCATTTTCCAGTCACACAAGGAATTTTCAAAGGAATATAATAGAGATTGCACTCACAAAGAGTAATATCTAGCCAAATAAATATTTCAGAGCTCAGCATAACTGGAAAAACATCTCAATGACTTATTAAGATTTTAGTAAATTACAATAACTTAAATAAAAAATGTCGAATTCCCTGTTATTTTCAGGTGTTCCATAACCACGAGAACCCTGAGTGACAGATATTCAGAAGAGAGAGTCACATTTTAAGGGGGACGTTGTGGAAGCTTTTAAGATGCTTTATGGTCAGACTAGTATTTTAATTGAATTTGAATATAAATTGAATTCCAATTCCAGCAGTATGAAGGTTATCCTGGGTATGTGATCATATGTTGCCAAATGTGACCTTATAGTGACAACTCAGCATTAAGCCCATCTGCTTGTGTAGGCAAAAAGACCCCAAGCCATGTGTCAATATTGATCGAAAAAACAAAATGCAGCACATATTGGATTTACTAGAAGCTGACCTCAGTGAAAATCAACACGTTTATATAACATAATACATGTGAAAGATATTAAATATTTTACTTTTGTCTTTTGGCATCCATTTAAGCCTGTGTAAGACAAACTTACAACGCACCTCATTTGACTATACGTTTTGAGATATAATACAATACAAATTGGAGTGTAATTGCTGAAGCTGTTATAATTTTATTTACAGTCAAAATTTAGACAAAGATCATCATAAAACCTATTGAAAACTACCAATGAATTATCAAATGAAGTGTGAACTAACAGATGTTGTGTGGAAAACATCTGTCTGACACACCTTCCAGGCCATGGAATTTATATACTAGGCGTGTAATACACAAACATTAAAAGAATTGTAGACTCAAAAATGTAATTCTGTCATAATTTACTCACCCCAATTTTGTTCCAAACCTGTATGATTGGCTTTTGTTTATGGAATGCAAAAAGGGAAATTCAGCTAAATGTTCATGCTGTTCATTTACATACAATAAAAATTAATTGTGACCTGGGGCTGTCAAGCTTAAAACATTTACAAAAAGTTCCATACATGACTTCTAAAGCCATTCGATAACTTTGTGTAAGGAACTGAAAACTAAATTTCATTGTTATTCATTGATAATCTTGTCATGTTTGTACACATTCAAACATGGCAGGCCAAAACATGTGTCTTGACAAATTACAATGCAGCCATTTAAATAATACATACACAAATGAGATTTAAGCGTTACAGGGAAAGTTTTGTGAATAATGACTTTACTAATGATTTATACCTCACACAAAACAATAGACCTTATTCAATGAAAACGAGGCTGTGAGGGACAGACTTACAGTCTCCTCATTACTATAAAAAGCTGTCTAAAGCTCCTAGATCACATCTAATTTTTTGGTCTGCTGAAATGTTACTGCAACGTTTTCTGAATAAAGCCCATTACACGGCTTTAGAAAACTTGGAATATAACACAAGTTGTATGGACTAATTATATGGTGCTTTTTGTCATTTTCATAGCTTGACCAGACCAATACTATTCACTATCTAACTTTGTTTTATGGAAAAGAGCAGCTCTGGTGATTTAATTTTGTGTCCAAAGGAAGGAAGCCTCTGGTTATTGTTCACATTAAATTGTATGGTAAAAAGAAACATGAACATCCTGCCTAACATATCCTTTTAAAGAAAGCCACACAGGTTTGAAACGACAAGTTTGATGACAGAATTTTCATTTTCAAGTGAAAAATCCCTTTAATAATTCATGATGTCTGCAGAGAGAACTGAGTCAGCATTTCCCAAACAAATTTTTGGTTTAGGCAAAATTTGCAAAAGTTAAGGATAGTTTATACAGTTATTAAATTTGATTTCATGTTGAAATGAATTCCAAATTTATCAAAGATGCAATCTGCAAAATGATTTACCATTGTACAAAAGACAATAATAAATTATACATTTTATTGCTGATTGCTTGGAAATGAAATACAATCTGACAAGCAGCAATAGAACACTAATTTGGATTAAAAGCATTAAGACCACTGTCTGTTCATAAAATAATCTAACGGATCTAATCTCTCCTTAGATGACTCATTTACCTTTAAAAATCACCTATGCCTTGATACTTAGCTAACAATGCCAAAGGAAAGCATAAAACTGGTCAGAGTTTAACATCAAGAGCAACAAAGGGCCTGAAGCAGCACTTCTAACACTGCAGGATGCAGATAGGATGACATCATCCACATGGAGCTGCTGCTCTCCCGGTGCGTGCATGTATACGGCAGGCAAAGGACCATCACTCAGATCCCAGCCTGTGAGTCTTACTGTTCTGTTCAGACAGAGCAATGTGCTACTAGCAGCCCTCTAAATTACTTACAGAGCATTACTGCCTGTAGGGGAGGCTGGTAGCCTGGTGTTGTTTTTGAGAGGCATCAGCATGTTCTAGCTAAATTCAGCCATTCCCATTATGAATTTTATTGTTTTTACTTTAGTAGGGGGAGGATGGAGGGTGTGAGAGAAAGAGAGAGGGAGATAGGGAGGTGTAGAGAGAGACCCCTCCCTCAACTCCAGCTATCAGAAAAAGGCGGCTCTGACGACGGACACATACTCAACATGCTCCACTCCATACAAAGACAGGAGAGGTGTGACCAATCACAAGCAAGCGTCATGCACACCTTTTTTTACTCTCCTTCAGTAACGCACGCACACACACACACACACACACACACACACACACACACACACACACACACACACACACACGCACGCTTCCTAGCTTGTTCTTATCCTCTCCTACATCTCACTCACACACACAAGCTAGTAGGTTGCCTACTGAATTCGTTGTTATGGCAACGCATCCCAGTTGCTCTCTCTTGTTCCTCAGATGTGTTCTACTCCAGGATTTCTCTCTCTCTCTCTACAGCACCCAGCTCACTGCTCTTCCTGTCTCCATTCCTGCTCTCATGCTTCACACTCAATCTTGTTAATGAAAAATAGAGATCACATTGGCTTGTAAGACTAAGCAAAAACCTGCAAACCTACAAAGCCCTATAAGTAAATAACCCTCACTGCATACACACATTTATCATCTCTTATTTTATAGAGTATTACTATATATTACAGATAGTATGCTATCAAACTATATACTAGCAGACCTGTAAAGTTGGATGCCCTTTCACAATTAAAGGGACAGTTCATGCAAAAAAAATCCTGTCATCATTTACTTTATTCATGGGATTCCAAACCTGTGGAACACAAAAGGAAATGTTAAGCAGAATGATAGTCTCAATCACCATTCACTTTAATTTTTTTCTTCTTCATACAATTAACATTAATGGTGACAGAGGTAACCATTCTGCCTAACATCATCTCCTTTTTTGTTTTCCACAGAAGAAAGTCATACAGATTCAAAATAATCATGAAAGTGAATACATTATGACAGAATTTTCATTTTTGTATGAACTATTCCTTTAATAAAAATAGTCATCTTCAGTAGTCATGGGGAAAAAGACTGCTACAACAGCTATAAATCACAAAATCGACTTTGAATTGCGTCAACACATCTTGTCCAGCAAAATAAACCTGTGCTTTACACATAAACAGTGTTAAGATTTTTCTCTCTTGGTCCAAAAAAGGAAGTAATGGTGTGTAAAATTATGCACTCTAAAATACAGCAGTGAGTCTTTGTGCAAGCTGGCCACAAGCACATCTGTGATGACGTCATCCCATTTGGCATGAGTGCTTGACAGGAAGGAGGGGAGAAAGAGAGGAAGCAAAAATGTGACCAAGCGAAGGACAGAGAGTGAAGGTGGGATCAAGACATGAGAGAAGATATGCTGTAATAACGTACAATCTAAGGATCACAGTTTCTAAAATGGATTTACATTTACACAATTACAGAAGGCTACAGACAAGACAACACAAGGCTACACCACATCATCCTTGTTTGTTGTCTCATTTGCCACAGCACATAAGAATTTAACGTTACACCCTCATACCCCTTAAAAATGAAATCTGGGTTCATGACATTGGGGGTTACAAGTTTTAGGTCTTTAGCCGTGTTTGTTGAATCAACTGCCAGTGCACATAAATTATTTTTAATACTTTAATGTTACACCCTCATAACCCTAAAGAAATCTGGGGTTGTGACATCGGGGACTCGTCGAGGATATAAACATTTAACAGTAGACAGTGAAGATAGTATGCATAAACAGTACACTGATGCTAGATTCAGCATCTCAAATGTGTTACAACTTCATCTCTTCAAAAGGGCAGTAAGCGATTTATGAAGAAACTATTTATGATGGTTGGTGTAGAGTGGAATAATATGGCTGGTAAAAAGATTTACATCAAGGAATTTTGCATAAAAAAATAAAAATTGTGAACAGCCCTAAATACATGAACTATGCAAGAAAGTCATACTAACAAATAACTAGAGGTTTCCCATTCTTTTTGACTGATAAGTTCCCATGACTTTGTCTTAATTTGTGGTTAATGGATAGGGTTTTGTTTTTCATTAAAATAACAATTCAAATGAATCATTAGACCAATTGTTTTCCAGTTCGACCAACTGACAAGTACTGACACAAAAGAATGATTCACTCATTTTTAATCAGACATCACTATGCAATCAAGTTTTACTTTACATACAAAGAATATCTAGCCGAAGAAATATTTTAGTGCTAGGGCTGTCAATCGCTGAAAATGTTTAATCGAATTAATTACATGACTTGCCGATGAATTATTTGAATTAATTGCAATTAATCACATATATCAATATTTGCTAAGAGAGCCCACCAAATAAAGATAATTCAATATAAATAATACACAATAATTCAAATCGATATTATTCGAGGGGCCTGGGTAGCTCAGCGAGTAAAGACGCGGACTACCACCCCTGGAATTGTGAGTTCGAATCCAGGGCATGCTGAGGGACTCCAGCCAGGTCTCATAAGCAACCAAAATGGCCCGGTTGCGAGGGAGGGTAGAGTCCCACGGGGTAACCTCCTTGTGGTCTTGATGAGTGGTTCTCGCTCTCAATGGGGCACGTGGTAAGTTGTGCGTGGATTGCAGAGAATAACATGAGCCTGAGTCTCTACAGCGTCATGCACAATGAGACATGTGGCCCGGTTGCTAGGCTGGATAGAGTCACATGGGGTAATCTTCTCATGGTCATTATAATGTGATCCGCTCTCAGTGGAGCGCATGGTGAGTTGTGCGTGGATGCCGCGGAGAATAGCATGAAGCCTCCACATGTGCCATGTCTCTGCGGTAACGCACTCAGCAAGCCACGGGATAAGATGACGGTCTCAGACGTGGAGGCAACTGAGATTCGTCCTCCGCCACCACAAGGACTTAGAACGCATTGGGAAATCCAAATAGGGAAGAAAAAGGGGAGAAAATAAAAACTATTTAAAAATATATATATATTTTATTCGGATAAGTGCGGTTTTTAACGATAAAACCGATAATAATCGATAATGAAAATCATCAACAGTTAATTTTATCATCAATTAGTTGAATGTGTGTGGTGTGCATGGGGAAGCTCCATCAGTGACATCACTTTAAAGAAAAATATGTTAGTTTGATAACTCTTTTGAAAAACAATGGAGACAAGTTAAAACAGGAAAAATCATGACCCAAGTTGTCTAGCTCACAGGAGCACTTTCTATTAAACAATCTGAAGAATATCATGAGCATACAGTTTAATGTGGACATGTTGCTGCGTCAGGTGCGTTTAACGATTGATTGTGCGGTTTGATGTGCATGAGAGTTGTTTCTGTCGCTGTCCTTTTCTGCATATCGCGGCTCCGTTTTGCGGTCCGATCTGCATAACACGGCAGCTCATTTTAGCTAAGCCCATTCGGCCCGTTTCGAGGCTGACCCACCGACCCGCTCAGTTCTCCCGATGGCCATTCCGTCCCTGATCGGCCCCAAAGTGCGTCGGCCCACCGGGAAAATGCCCCGTATGCCAGATTACCAGTCTAGCCCTGGTTAAGAGGCTAAATGTCTAATGTTTCACCTTCAGCCTGACTACCTGTCTAGTCAAGGGTCAAAGTCTTGATTTATCTACAATGCAAAAAATTCTGGCAATGGGACATTCATTTCCTTAAATTATTACCTTTTGTGTTAAGGAAAGTAAAGAAAGGCCTATCAGTTTGGAACTTTACGAAGAGGAGTAAATGATAACAGAATTGAGATTTTTGGGTGAACTATCAATGATAATGGCAAAAAATCCACATGCAATTCACCAACAGAAAAAACAGCAAGAGAAAAGCTTTTCTTTATACTTGTGTAAACTCAGGTACAAGTTTGACTGAGGCAACACTAGATGGAAGAAGGAATCCAAAACCTCAAACAAAACCAAAAGAAATGGAGATAAGCAACATTTATTATTGTTGTTTTCTTCTTGTCTAAATCTCTTTTTATATTATCCTGTTCTAACCTTGGATCTTCTAATGATGTTTCAATCTACCTTGAATATTCAACACATTTTGAATGTCACACAAATGCAGATCCAAACAATAGTATTCCATCTGCAGCCTGACCTTCCTGAATTACTGAATTATTTAATGCAATGTGAGATAATAAGGCTTATTTTCTAGCCTAATTGGCACCTGAACATGCTCAATCAATTGAGGGGTGCAACCACACCACTGAGAGAAGATGGAGGCTTGGTCATCTGACCAATCTCCTTGGTGATATATGATGTAAACATCTCACATTGAGTGGGGCACAGATTTGTTATCTATTTGATATGTAAAACACAAGCTTGTGGCCTTGTCCTGTATATTTTTCTAAGACTTGGTTCTTTTATCAAACATTTGTAACTGCAGAACAATATCTCTTTAACATTTGATTAATAAATAAATACATACATAAGCAAAATATATGTGCTTTAAAAAAAAAAGATGCCTTATTTTTCCCCAGAATTTTGGGCTGTATGCAATGAATTAGTGGAACAGAAATATGGATTTGCATTCTTTTGCGCATTAACTGCGTCCTTGTTGAATGTCATGCATATTTCAAATGAAACGCTTCTTTTATACGCATGAAAAATGTGGTTCTCATCAGAAGTTGAATGAAGGCTCCACTAAATTATAGATAATGTAAGTATAAATAATCATACTGATCAAGTGAAACACAAAGTATTGCTGGTTTTAACAGTGATTTTTATCAGCCTTCCAGGTTAGGCTGTGGATTTTTGCACACACTGCACTTCTACAGGTCGATTATGCTTTAAAATGTCATTCCTGTATTGAAACAAAACATTTTGAAAAAAAAAAAAAATCTAAATTCATATTACACTTCATATGAAACTAAAATATGTTCATAATATCAAATAAATCCTATAGAACTACCTCCTGTAAAATCCAAACATTTTACACTCTCCAACTTCTTCCACCGCCCTCTTTTGCAGTGACTTAAATCACTCTACGACAGCAGGTGAAAAAAAATATTAATACAAATATTATCACAATCATAAATACAACTGTATATATAATAATGATAATTAGGGGAGTGTTCAAAGGATGCTAGGGGGCGCTGAGAGCAAATTAGTAGAGACAGGGGCATTCGGTTACAAATGGGGGCGATATAAGTCATAATAATCAAATCTATCATCAAGTTCCTCTTTGCATTAAAACGTTTATCTAAACTATCAGTTGGTTCTCAATTATATGGGTTGGTACACATATGTACCATGGTTTATCTGATTTTGAAGTCTAGCGATGCATCTGAAGTATCTGGTTTAGCAGCGTCAAATTTACAGGTGGAGGCACAACCTTAACTAATGCACCTGTATGGCTCTGTAGATGATACGGCTCAAATGGATGGAGCAACGCAAGCGCAGAGCTCTTAAAAGTCACAGCTTTGTGAGAATCAGTGAGAAGCAAGAATTCTACATCACCACTCTTGAATATTTCTTGGCAGAAATAGATTGATAATAAATATTATCATATCACTACTTCAGCTCCATTAAATTTGTCATAGGCTACATTAGGGGAGTGAGTGAATATAATACATTTTTGTTACAACTTGTAAATATCTATATTTTGGATTGATTGTTTTTACATGTGTTTAGAATAGGTCTAGGGTTTATAATTAAAAAAATGATATAGTTTGTTTTATATAAATAATGTTACATCTAACCGTGGTAGTGAAGGTCCATATGTTTACTATGGTCTTGTTCAAAATGAACACTGTCAAAACTATAAAAATATTTAATGAATAAATACACATTTTCAAAAATGGCAAAATCGAAATGTATTAAATAAATTAATATTATGAGGTAATATGAGGATGGCTGAGGTAAGGGAAAGAAGAAGGGGGGGTTCACAAAAATAAATTTAAAAAACTGCTCTAGAAGGTTTTACACAAACCTCAATCTCAAAGTTTTGTTTCATAAAACAGCTACACAGTGATTGTCAAGGACATAATTTGATATTCCACTATATTTTCAGAGTTTGGTCATGAACTTTATTACCATCTCCTGGTGGAATCTCAAAACTGCAAATGCAGCAACTGAGTTTAAATTGCACTGTGCGCCACTTTATTAACATACTGTACAATACACCCACAGTTTGCATGCATGCACACATTGCAAACACTCCCACCCACACCCACTTTGTGCTGACACAAAAATTGTGCTTAGAATTAGAAGATATTGTGTATGGTCATTGCACGGTCATGAAAATAGAACCCACGGACTAAAAATTCACATTTTAATTTTGAAGAGTTTTTAAGAATAAAACTTTCAGTGTTTCGGGACTTCTGTTTATCTAAACAATCCAATAATTCATCCCTATTCAATGGTCATCAGATTTTTGTTCGACCTATAACATCTGTACATCTTGTGCTTTGTAAGCTCTACCCGTAAAACAAGGTAAAAAGAAAGAGAGAGAGCCTTTACCTAAATCCTCACAGCTGCCCACTGAACATGAGGTGACTTTTTTTTTTTTTTTTTGTGGGAGGACACAAAAGAACCATCTCCATGACAACAACAAACCAGTTTGCTTGTACACACCAAATTTGGCCAACGCTACCTTTGGAGCCCTATTGTATTAGCCATGCTTGTCATTTGTGCTATGGTGCTGCAATAGTTGTTGTGAAGGCCAAGAGCCAACTGCAAATCAATATTTTTTTAGTCATGCGGCTGAAACTGTAAAAGTATTTTTTATTCTATTTTACAAAATAGGTGAAAGTGTGTTTTTTAATTTTTATTGGAGCACAAACTTTGACAAACATTCTATAAACATGTACCTATACCGATACACAAACACAGTGCCAGTCTTAGCCTTTAGGGAGCAAAATTTGCCTTTGTTTGAGACAAATAGAAGTTCAAGGCTACTTACAAAAACATTTGGCACACTACAAATATAAAAATGCACTGTGTTGGGCATCATGTAATCAGATAGGATACAAAGGCAGACCTACATACAGTCATAAAGCCTGACTGGGCCTGTAGGAACTCTAGAAGCCTGATAACGCAAACGGTGCCAAAGTCAAACAAAGGGAGTCCAAAATATATTACAGATCCCATCAAGCCTGTCTTACTTTACACCTAGGTGTGAAATTCTGAAGGATCGAACACTCAACTCCTATTGGATGAAATGCACAACCATGAAGGCATCGAGAGTATAAAACCTCGGAGATCCTTCTAAGCTTTGCATTAAGTATTCGCCGCATCTAGTTGCAGCCACGTTGCTTCCAGTTGTAGCCTCATTGCCCAAGGAAGTAATGTATGTACCTGAACTTAGGCCTAACAATCTCCAACTCGCTGGACGAGCCGAGATTTCTCTGCGTTCCACCGAGCATGCTAACTGAAAGACACCGCCGAGCATTCTGCATCTCACCCTTCACTGCCTGCAGAAGTGAAGAAAGAAGATTTCTCTTCCTTCTTCAACAGAGTCGACTTCGTTGATCTCTCTGCCAACCCGCCAAGAATCAGTCGCCGTACCGCCCACCAACAGAGAGTGAAGAAATGGCCTCCCGTCATCACCTGAGCTTCGAGGAACCAAGTCGGAGTCAAATAACAGATGAACACACATTCTAACAGAGTCCTCACATGACTGAATTAAGAGGTTTATGTCTGGGCAGAGATAGATTATTATAGTCTGTTATTCTTGTGTATCAAGGTTGCTGCTTTTACAGTTTACGGACTGCCGAGTCCACTCATTGCTACTAATAACACTCAAATGTATTTATGTAACTTACTGTTATCACGAATGAGATTTGCTGTGTTGTCATCCAATCACATTGGGCTGTTTGTGTGTTTCCTCCATTGGGGGTGAGACTGGCACACTAAGTTTATCCATTAAAGAACCAATGACCACGGCAGACGTATTACGAGCCGTTCACTGCGTCTCTGAGTGATAAAACTAATGGTTGCCTTCTCTCCCACGATCGCAAAGACTGGCTTCGGTGCGTCACCTATGCGCCACCTAAACCGCACACACACATGACCCCTCACAAACATAACCAAACACATTTGGCGAGCAGATAACTTGGCGATAGAGCCCAGCTTTGTCCCCAAGTTTACGTACCAGTGGAGAAACGTTAAACGGGCAGACGCCATTAACCTTCCCTGGACGGAAACCTTGCATGACGTACTCTCCACGAGTGCCCCCCCTCAACACACACACACACACCCTCATGTATTTTAGGCTTATTTGTAACCATATATAATCATGTTATACTTTAGTTAGTCCTAAGAGAATAATCCTATATTGAGACTGTTATACTGCCTGGTTATTAGTCTCTGATTCCAGGGTGGTGCCCAGGAAATATTAATCCTTCTTAATATTCTATTGATTTTGATAACTGATTGTAATCTTTGATGATGAAGGATTAATTAGCTAATGTTACCTTTTGTTTTTCTGTTTCAAAAGTTTCTTTTTTAGTAATTCTTCCCATAAGGCCTGCACCTCCGAGTCTTCTCTTTACTTTTGTACATGAAACTGGTGTTGAGTGGGTAGAATTCAATGAAGCTGTCAGCTGAGGACTAGGGATGCATCGATCCGATACCTGGGTCGGTATCGGCTCCGATACTGACGTTTTAAACTGATCGGTTATCGGTCCGACGAGCCCAATCCAAATCTGATACTGTGTGTTAGTCATGTTTGTTACTGTCAAGCTCAAAAAAATGAAATAAATGACATAAAAGAACCATTAAAACACAATTAAAGTAGTTCATATGACTCGTGCATTTTATTCAAAGCCACTTGAAGACGTGTGATAGCTCTGTGAATCACAAAAGGCTGTGTTTTAGAAGTAAATATATAAAATGCACGCGCAGCTCCAGCATGCCAGTGAATGGTGATGCTTTGTTTATGCACACAATTGTGGCTATTTTTAGCCTTCAGGCAGTGCGCAATATTTGAGCACTACTCACAAACAACATCTCAGATGTAGATGCTCAATAGTTCGTTTCACTTATAAAATGAATTTAGAATGGCACTGCATGTGCTTTTTTTTTAACCAGAATTTGAATAAGAAGCTAATTAAACTGCTGTGAACTTGCCTACAAACAGACATGTATAGGAATTCCTGGAGAGTTCAGAATGTCAAAATAAAAGTGTGAGGGTTTTAAAACTTAAAGGTGTCACAGAGAGACTCACAGAGGCGGAATTATGAACTTCAGTAGGGTTTATTGAACAGATGATTTAAAAATTGTGTGTAAATCCAGTTGAGCAGAGTGGCAATAGACATGATGAACAGATAACTCACAACAGTATTATGATACTTGCAGGCAATAATGAAGACACAGGTATGTTTGACATAGTAAAAAGTTCTGGAGTCTCAGAGATACTATTGATAAGAACAGACAAAAAGAGTGTGTGAAAGCCGAGTATATATGCATTAGCCACTAATAATATGCAGGTGCATGTAATCAGAACTCAGGAGAGAGTGAGCACTGTGACTGCAGTGAGGAAGAGAGAGAGAGAGAGAGAGACACACACACACACACCGGTGGATCTGTAACAAAAGGTGCACGATTGAGATACATTACTATTATAATATATTATTATTATTATAATTTGTTTACAATACAATGTGTTGTTTACAATATGAAGTGAGCTGATATCTTACAACTAATTTGAACAAAAAGAGATCTGAATCCTTTAATGTCCAGATACAAGTTGAAAAAAATAAAATAAAAAAATGAATTATTTTCTACTGACGACTAATACTGAAATTATTGTTAATTTTGCTTCTACATTATCCAGTACACTAGTTAATAATTATGTTTTTCTTAATAAGCTATACATTTATATTGAAATAATGTGTAGTTAGATGTTTGTGTTTCTCTACATATTAAAGAGTACTCCCAATTAGTTCCACACAATAATGTAAAGATATTCTAAACTGATTATGCAAAAACAACAACACTGGTATCGGATCGGGATTGGCCAATATGGAGATTTCCAATATTGGAATCGGAAGAGAAAAAGTGGTATAGGTGCTTCACTAGTACCCGACAGCTCTAAAATATAAATAATTATTATAGGCTTATCAAAGCGTATTTGGGTAAAGACATGGTTTGGAAGATGGATTTTTATTACACCTCTCATTAATATAAGTAATATAAGTTACATAGCATTAATTAATTTAATAGTGCAATAAAAATCATTACAAAATATACACTATTTTCCATATTGAATTGATTAATATTCTTAAATATGACTAATAATGTCTGTTCTTCAAAATTTGATGATCTTACAATACGTGTTGTTTATTTACTGACATTAGTATATACACATTAAATATATACTGTATTGACATTATAGTACTTTTATATATTTTGTTACAATTATCACATGCATCTATTACAAATATACAGTCTGAGTATTATGAATATATCATTACCACCCACCCACATACTCTATCTCTCTGATGAGTAGGTAATGGATTAGGGTCACGAGACTGACTGGCAGGACTAAACAGGTTGTTGGACAGACTTAAACCTTGTTTATGTGTATCCACGTCAGAGTCCATCACAAATGTCTCAATGAGGCTTAAAACATCTCGGGTTACATCAGCAATATATTCACAGCCTGTCTGAAAATGGTGAGTGAAGGATTGCCAGAACATGCATTAGCATATGTTAGTCTTTTCAGACTGCTCTCAAGCTGAAGTTAATCATGATCATCATATCTAAGACAGATAAACTTAATCACTTTCAGAACATATTTAGAACAGCATCTATGCTAATTTGGCATGAGACACATGAAATAAGATGCATAGTAGCAGATTATTAAAAAACACACTGCAAGTGTGATAAAATTAAAATAATAATGTTAATTGTGAATATTAAGCCACAAATGTTTTAGGCCCTGTCCCAAATGGCACACTTAATGTGGACTTGTGATTCCGTGGCCTTCGCTCATACATCACACAGGAAAGATAACTTCCCTTTTCAAGCGATTCCATGCGGTCATTAATATGTATAATTTCCATCAATATGTACCAAGCAGAATATCAGGCACATGTACATTTCACCTTAAAATCCCTTGTCAGTATAAGTATGCAATTCATAATGTTATTTAGAACCCATTGAAAGACCTTTTAAGTAAATTTCAGAGCAAATTCTCTACATTCTACGTTTATGCCTTCAGTTTATGCCTTCATTGACTCCCATTGACCTGAAAATTGACAAATAAATGTATTTTACATTAAATCTCACATATCATATTATATTACTGAAACTGTAAACTCAAATTAAACAACTCTTTAAATATATTTTCTGAGTTAACTCACCCTAACTGCCTATACCCTAACTGTTGTCACAACGAATGAAAAAAATTGACCATGGACCAACTAACCACTCTTTATTTTGAACTTTTTATTTGTTGCTTGCTACCACTTCTACAAAAGGATGAGCAAAGAGGCTATTTTGATCCTTTACAACAACATAGATATAACGTGATATGTTTTTGAAGAGACAATACAAACAGCTACTGGGGTCCATGGAGGATTAATGGAGAACAGAATCTTGCATGACACCAGTAGAAGGCCTAGCCTTTCCATGTGAACCAGAGATGGTAAGATCTGATCATTTTACTGACTTGAATCTTTGAGTCTCGTTCAGCAAAATGAACAAATCTTTACTCAAGTAATTTCGTTCATTTCATTCATTTGAGCAGAATTCAATTAAAATGTAACATTTTCAACAGCCAAATCCCCCCCCCCAACACATCTACTTAGGCAAACTGACAAAAGAAGTGAATTAATCATTTCTGTTTCCTGTGTGAGCAATGCATAGCATATACGGCTGTCACGTGACAAAAGAACGAACGACTCTTACCAAATGAGTTGAAAGGTGAACTAATAACTTCTGTTTCCTGTACAGCGCCAATGCGGTTGCAATGCACAATGCACATGTCCGCACATGTCAAAATGAACGAATCGTTCATGAATAACCCATCATTAATGTAAACTAGATGGAAGGCTTTTCCATCATTATACCAATGGGTGAATTCTGATGATGTGAAGCAGGGAGATATTGTGTTAGGCCAGCAGGGTTAATGTGCTGCCACAGCTAGCCTAGTCTATCTCTGCCTCAGCTGAGAGCATAAAAACTGTAGGCTACTACACTCCAGTCCACACACTTTCTGTGTCAAATCATGTCACAAGTACTGTAATTTAAAATGAAATGTAAGAAATATATAAGCAGCAGTACACTCAAGATTTCAAATTTACAACCCATGCCTATGAATGTGAAACTAGTACCAAATATAATGTTCGGTAGGTTCTATTTATTATCTTTTTTTGTTTAGTTTTTTTTGTCAGCAGCCAAGGTCACCGTGAGCTAAAAATCAATGGTAGTCTACGTTTTGCTATTGACTGGTCTGGCTAGCTTTTGCCAAAACATTGTTCAAACCAGCACTCTCAACATCCCAAATACATGCTCAGAATACAGTATTTGCTATTTAAGGACAAATAATACTACCCAGAGAACTATGTACTAAATACATCACATTGGTTATTTTCTGTAAATCTTTAAATTTAAAGCTACTAGTTTTAAAGGCTTCTTTTTAAATATTATGAAAAATATGGGTCTCAAAGATGGTTTTAGCAAGCTGCTTAAAGCGATTCACCTTCGTTTTCATGGCAACGCAAACATAAAAGATCCCTACTGCAGTTTAGTGATCACACTTCAGTGAAAAAATCTTGAGCTTATATAGAGAACCCCCATCATACAGCCACAGCTAAAAAGGTCCACGTAAAACCTAGGATCCTGATTTTCTGAGTTATATGCCTTTGAGGCAGATGCTTGGCTACTGGATTCCAAATTTAGCCAGGGCACGAGTAGCCCTTGCCAAAAGCAGGCCATCCTGAGAGAGTCTGGGGATGTGGCAGCAGAAATTGTGTAATTGATTTCATCTACATGATACACAGTAAAAGTATATATATATACACACACACACAATATATTTGATGATGCACTACATTTAAATAGAAACATTATCATTAACTAAACTCAGCATAATGTATTGTAATGATGTAATGCTTTAAGTGAAAAGAGAATGAACTATGTTGGCAATGGTGGATGACAGAAGGTGGTTTTGACAGAAAAAACAGTCAAGAGGTCAAACACTATTAGCAGTACTAAAACATGTCCCTGTAGTGTACACTCCTAAATCATAATGCACATGTCCTGTCTATGTAGAGTGCCTAGATGAAAATGAAGAGTTTGAGTGTTGGACGACAATTTAACTAATCCATCTCTAGCTGTAAGAATGCATTGCTCTGTTAAAATACATTTTGAGCCTCATCCTATGTTGTTAGTTAAAATTTCCACATGTGGCAGACACTTTTATCCGAAGTGACTTACAGCGCATTCAAACAATACATTTATCAATATGTTTTCTATTGGTATTGAACCCATGACCTTGGCATTGCTCTTTCCATGCTCTACCAGTTGAGCTACAGAAACCCCAACAATGGAGAGTCTTAAAGCAATTAGGCCCTAATTCTCAGCAATGTAGTGGCCCTGTCTGTGACAGAGAGGAGAAGGAGGGGATTGAGTTCTCAGGGTGGTCCCCTCAGACTAGGCCCAGACTCTCAGCTGACCCACTTCCATCTGTACACAAGAACTCATACTTTGAAGCTACTAGAAGCACATTCACCGAATACAGAGATGAGAATACAGTCACATATGCACAGCCATCTATGTTAAGTATTTGTGAGTAACCTTCAGGACAAGATGGAGAACAGCATTTTTTAGTAAATGCTAGAAAGGTCAAATTCTACAGATGTAAAATTGAATGGTAATTGGGTACAAAGTTCATACTAAAATGTATAAAGAAATAACAATACAAGCATTTCTACTTTAAGGGTAGTACTGTTTCAATTTGGTACCCGAGTGCTATCTGACAGGTGGCTACTTTACTTTTGAGCGCAAAATGCGTATGAGCATTCATGCTATGTAAAGAGCACTCACGGCTTAGTGTAATTATGCGGCACTGAGCATGACTTGGTTAAAATACCTGTCTTGGTGAGTTATTAATTTGAACACTGTAGGTTTGTGACTGTAAACAGGCGGGACCAAAAATTGGAGAAGTGACAAAATGTCATATCAATTGGCTTGTCAGCATGTAAGAAGCATAATAGACCTGCATAATAGACCTCCCACTGTCTATTATGACATTAATATTAATCAAATAACAATACTGACAAATATTAGACAACCACTCATTGCTTAATTTATTGATTTGTTCTTGATTAATGAGGGCACAATTCACTAAGAATGCATTGCGGCACGTAAATGTGTTATTTATTTGCGTGCATGGCCTGTGCTAGTTTAGCGCCAAATTCATTAAAGGCCAATGCAAAGACAACAATGCAAATGCACCTACAAGATCTGTGTTTAACATAATTTGCACATCTCCGTTCCAATTTTGCTGGCCAGCTATAATGAGCCTAATTTACACTTTTAAAAAAAATTATTCTAAATTCATCATTTAAATACACAAGACGCAGTGCTATTTCAGCGCTGATACCACCTGCTTTAACTAAATTGCTGGTGGTAGGTGAAAAAGACACAATAACATGCGTAAAAGTGGTACAACTGTTTATTCAATTGGCCCCTGACTGGTTACTTGAACAATTACTTGGAAAAACTTGAAGCAGTGTTTTCTTAATTGAAAAATATTTGAAGGTGGGATGCTTCATTAGCATAACACTTTCAGTAAAAAGTTTAATTGAAAAATGAACATGGTATATTCCCCTTTTGCTGTAATGACAGCATATACTCAAGCTGAGATAGACTCCATATGTTTGTGCAAAACCTGATGATCCATGTTTGAGAATGATGCAAAGGGCATCTTGTGTTTTTTTTTTAAACGAATATCTGACCTTTCATACAAAAGAATTAGCATGGCCAATGTCACAAATTAGCCTATATAATAAGTGACCAAGAAATATTGCTGAATCTTAAATAATTCATTTTAAATTAAAATGTTGCCATCTATTTTTTCCAGGTTAAAATTTGATTTTGAATCTGCACACTTTTCTAATGTGGACAGACTTTTGACATCCATTTGTATATTCATTTGTAAAAAGCATATTGTAACTATATAGGACAGGCTATTAATGCACATTCACCCAAATAGGGGTTTAGCTGAATAGCTGAATGTTCACTGTGTGCAGTATGGAGGCTTGCAGTCCTACTTCTGTGGCCTGATCATTCTCCATCAGTTCATCCCTCCCTCTCACATGCTCTCATTCTCTTTCAATCATCCCATGCAAATCCTGCAGAGAGTGGGACTAGTGATGTCAGCATCTGGGATGTCCAGAACTGGGCTGGATATTTTTAGCCTGGTGCAATGAGTGATAGTATGTGTAGAAGAGAGAGAGAAAAAATAGAACGGGAGAGAGAAACTGTTGGGGGAAATAATGAGATGGGCTATATTAAAATATAGGTGTGTGCACTATATGAGGGCTTGTGTGTTTGTGCACATCACACACATATCCCCATGTGCAAATAGTATGCTTGCGAGTGTATGTAATTTTTAATGCAAAAGATCCAAAGGCTTAACTTACTTCTGGATGATTTCTACAAATCTTATCAGCTGACTGGAGACGAAGACCATGGCTTTATACAAGCACAGCCTCTTCTATCTCTCTCTTTTTCCTCTACGCACATTACTACAGAGCCACATTATTACTGCACCAGCATGGCCTCTTTTCTCTCCCACGCCTAAATCTGGTACTCTGTCACAGCTGGGCCGGCGTACGTGTGTGTACGTGTGAGTGTAGTTACTTTGTACCACTAAAATACACAACATTTGAGTGGCAAACAGACAACTAACATTTTTAAAAAGTATGGACACAACTAAAATGAAATGCTTTAGAGCAACATTTTACACTAAAGCATATTCTTTTAAATTAAAATACTTTATCCCATCTCAGCTTGATATGCGGAGACAACTATAAGTAGGCAATTTGTAGGTCAATTTCCCAGAATAGTACTGGTACAGCATCCGACCAACCCAACAGAGCAACATGGGCTCAACTGATAGAGTGATTTGGGGGTGGGACTATCTGCTAGCCAAACAACAGAAGAGAGGTGGAGTGTTTGGAAAACAGTTCGAAAACCATTTAGTTTTAAATAAGAATTGCCTTATTTTTGCAATTCTGTTAGGTGATGCTAATGGCACAGAAATTACACAACTGAAAGTGTGTAATTTATGCATCACTAGCATCATCCAATCTAAAAAATGATAACTGTTTTCCAACCGATTCCAGAAAATTATCCCCGCCTTCAATTGGTGGTGCAAACAAATAGTCACCAGACTATCTGGTGAAGCCATGTTGCTGTGTCGGGCTGGACGGGTCTCTCAATATCTCAATATTTTGATAGTGCCCAAATTCACCTACAATGGCTACATATAGTTGACTCAGAATATTGAATAAATGGGACAAAAGAATTGTAACATCGAAAAAAAAATTACACACATTAAATGTAATAAACAGATGATATACAGTATCTCTATAACATCTCACAGTTTTTCTACTGAAAAGCCTCAATTTCCCCCTGGGGATCAATAAAGTGGTATCGTATCGTGAAACATCTCTCTACTTGCTATGCTCTCTGATAAACTTTCTACTCCCATGCAGATCTCTGTAAAAACAATACTAAAAGCATCCATTTATAATTATGAGCCCAAAAAAGGAATTACAATCTGGAATTAGGTTTTAATAAAAATTTTGAAATGTTACTCACAAACACAATCTACATAATATTATGACAACCGCCTCAACCTAACAGTCTGTCAACAAGTACAAACAGTAATCACTATGTCAAAATTAATAAGACTTACTGGGTAAGAGAATTCCAATGAGGTGGAAGAGTACTAGTCAAGTGATGAAATAGTAATCACCAAGTCAAGTCAAGTGGTTTTTATTGTCGTTTCAACCATATACAGTTAGTACAGTACACAGCAAAACGAGACAACGTTCCTCCAGGACCATGGTGCTACATAAAAACAACAAAGGACCAACATAGGACCACATGAGACTACACAACGAAATAAAATACCTATATAAACTACCTATATATACCTATATAAAGTGCACGTGCAAACATGTGCAAAAAGTACAGGACAGTACAACAAATTACTGACAATGAACAGGACAATAGACAGTGCAGCGCCGACCAGTACTCAGTAGTGCAAAAAGATGACAGTTTCTAAAATGTAAACATAACATACTATGAGATAGTGTTCTATGCACATAGCAGTTATTGAGGTAGCAGACAGTTATGAAGTGACAGTAATTAAAGTGCAACTCAGGACACGTGTGTGTCAAACCAGTCTCTGAGTATTGAGGAGTCTGATGGCTTGGGGAAGAAGCTGTTACACAGTCTGGCCGTGAGGGCCCGAATGCTTCGGTACCTCTTGCCAGACGGGAGGAGGGTAAAGAGTTTGTGTGAGGGGTGTGTGGGGTCGTCCACAATGCTGGTTGCTTTGCGGATACAGTGTTTTTTGTAAATGTCTTTGATGGAGGGAAGAGAGACCCCAATGATCTTCTCAGCTGTCCTCACTATCCTCTGCAGGGCTTTGCGGTCCGAAACGGTGCAAGTCCCAAACCAGGCAGTGATGCAGCTGCTCAGGATGCTCTCAATAGTCCCTCTATAGAATGTAGTGAGGATGGGGGTTGGGAGATGTGCTTTCCTCAGCCTTCGAAGAAAGTAGAGACGCTGCTGGGCTTTCTTGGTGATAGAGCTGGTGTTGAGGGACCAGGTGAGGTTCTCCGCCAAGTGAACACCAAGGAATTTGGTGCTTTTGACGATCTCCACAGAGGAGCCGTCGATGTTCAGCGGAGTGTGTTCACCTTGTGCTCTCCTAAAGTCAACAACCATCTCTTTTGTTTTGTCGACATTCAGGGACAGGTTGTTGGCTCTACACCAGTTCGTCAGCCGCTGCACCTCCTCTCTGTATGCTGACTCGTTGTTCTTGCTGATGAGACCCACCACGGTCGTGTCATCGGCGAACTTGATGATGTGATTCGAGCTGTGCATTGCTGCACAGTCGTGAGTCAGCAGAGTGAACAGCAGTGGACTGAGCACACAGCCCTGGGGGCCCCAGTGCTCAGTGTGGTGGTGGTGGAGATGCTGTTCCCGATCCGGACTGACTGAGGTCTCCCAGTCAGGAAGTCCAGGATCCAGTTGCAGAGGAAGGTGTCCAGGCCCAGCAGGTTCAGCTTTCCAATCAGGTGCTGGGGAATGATTGTGTTGAATGCTGAGCTGAAATCTATGAACAGCATTCGAACGTATGAGTCCTTATTGTCTAGGTGGGTGAGGGCCAGATGGAGGGTTGTGGTGATGGCATCGTCCGTTGAACAGTTTGAACGATACGCAAACTGCAGTGGGTCTAGTGAGGGGGCAGCTGGGTCTTAATCTGCCTCATGACGAGCCTCTCGAAGCACTTCATGATGATGGGTGTAAGTGCGACGGGACGGTAGTCGTTGAGGCAGGACACTGAAGACTTCTTTGGCATGGGGATGATGGTGGTGGCCTTGAAGCACGTTGGAACAACGGCGCTGCTCAGAGAGATGTTGAAGATGTCGGTAAGAACATCTGCTAGCTGGTCTGCACATCCTCTGAGCACTCTGCCAGGAATGTTGTCTGGTCCAGCAGCCTTCCGTGGGTTGACTCTACGTAGAGTTTTTCTCACATCTGCCGTGGTAAGACAGAGCACCTGGTCGTTGGGAGGAGGGGTGGACTTCCTCGCCATCACGTCGTTCTGCACTTCAAACCGAGCGTAGAAGTCGTTCAGCGCATCTGGAAGGGAGGCATCTTTGTCACAGGCAACTGATGTTGTCCTGTAGTTGGTGATGGCCTGGATGCCCTGCCACATGCGCCGCGTTAAACCAAGTTTAGCCTATTTAGTTTAGTCTTATTTGTTACTGTATTACAAGAAAACAAGACATTTTACTTCAGATCGTTTCTTAGCCTATTGTACAAGGCCTGAAAAGCAACCACAAAGACAGCTACCTTCACTTATAATAGCAGAATGATCCCTGAAGTGTGTCAAGGATAGGTCTGTATACTATGATTAGTCTGCACTGACAGGTAAAGCTAGCATTGTTTAACGGCCAATTTTGACACCTAGGTGGGTACATGGTAAAGTGGGCAAGTCAAAACGCCATCCTGAAAAGGAAGGGATTTGCTGCACTGGATGCATGATATTTTTATTTCAAGGTTTGTTGTACTCCAAAAGGAGTCATTTGAAGTAGACAGGTTTCGACATTACAAACAAATTTATAGCCTACCTTTAGATATAAAGCCTACATTTAGTATTTACTCAGTAATAGTAATGTTAGCATCAGCAGCATAAGCTATTATTGTGTCACTGTGTAAGTGTAACGGGAGCCAGCTGGTATGTTACAGCTGTGCGGCATGTGTAAAACTCACTCCCCTGGCCTCAAGAGGTGCACTAGCAAAATTACGCTATGGGCTTTAGCCTTTAACCTGCTCGTTAGGGTGCCCGCCTTCCATGCTGGCTATGCCGGTTCAAATCCCACTCGGAGCGGGTCAAGCAGGACAAGTTACATTAACACGGATGGGATTTAAAAGCTTCGGTGGAATGGTAGATTTTCAGCAAATAAGGAAGCAGGCTATAGTTCAACCAAAAATGAAAATGTATGTACTCGTCCTCAAGTTGTTCCAAACCTGTATTGCTTTCTATCGTGGAACATAAACGTAGATGTTAGGCAAAATGTTAGCCTCAGTCAATATTCTTCAAAAGTTCTCATCACGTGTTCCATGGAAGAAAGAAAGGCATATAGCCTAGGATTGGAACGACATGAGGGTAAGTAAATAATGACAAAAAAATGTTTAAAAGTTTGGGTGAACTATTCCTTTTGAGCTTACATGGTTCTTCCATTTCACAGCCTTTGTGCTAACAATATAACTTATGCTAACTTTGCACCCAACTGCTCAGACCTCATGAACATCCACACATTTTCAAACATTATCTCACAGGAAGTTGACATGTTGCTACCGAATGTTACGGGAAGTCTGACATCAACTCCATTCTGCTCAGTTACTCACAAGTGCCATCTCCCATCAGAAATGTTTGCATCAATTCACATATGTTTAACTTTTTCTGTAGCACTACTATTACCATGTTATGCAAGCAGCCTCATAGCCTTTTCCACCAACATGGTTCGGGGGCAGGTTCCTGGGCCAGTATGAATTCTCAAACAGTTTTGCATGTTTCCAACATCACCCAAACGGCACTTTTCCAGCGTTACTTTCCAGTTAAGACCATTCCGGGGCAAAAAAACCAGGTTCTGCACCGGCCCCAAAAGCTTGTCTCTACGCATGATTATGTCAGGGGGTGGAGGACGGGATATTATTTCGTCACCAGGTAAAGTTTTCCCAAACAACACCAGTAGCTACCATCTGCAGCAAAGAGTATGTCTTCACTCTAACAACAACAATAAAAAAACAAAATCTAAATCGTAATGGAAACGTGGACGAAACGAACATTCTATTTGCGATATGGTATTTTTGGAGATCAAGGATATGCTACAGAGATTGCAACAGGTGGAAAAAAGATTCTTGACCAACTACTTACTAAGTTAGGAATATCGTAGCGATCTGTTAAGTAAACTGGTGGGATTCTCAATCAAGATATCAAATATAATATTATATGCTTTGGCAAAAATCTAAATATAACCATATGCTTCACCAATGTTTAGAATTATTCCACAATTACATTTTACAGTACTCACTAAGTTATGACACATTAAAAAGTTTATAATTTTTTTTTTTATTATGTTATCTGTCGTCTTGTGCGTAGATACTGTCTCTGGCAATCTTGTTGAGCAATGTAATAAAGTTGGATTGCATTTCTCTTTATGTTTAAATATGTCCTGAAAAATAGGAGTAAACGTTGTACACAAACACTGTGACTCGCTATGTTTGTGTTGGGGCAGGTGATGTGGTCCCATGAAACTACTACATAGCCACCTAGCCTGTTACGTCAACGTTCAACGTTCAGTTTTATGATAACCAGCTAAACACAGGCTCAGCACGAGAACATTGCCATTTCTGTGGAAAATGGCTATCAGAGACATGGGTTCTAATCACATTCACCTAATCAATGGTGTGTGCAATTTGGAGTAAAATATTATTACATCATTTACAACTAAAAACAACTCACTAGAGAACTAGATTTTGGCACCAATCAGTGCTCATTTCACCTGGAAACTGGAGCTTACACATGACCATAAGTTCAACAACACTTTCAGCTTTGGCCACTAGGCACAGTACTTTGAATTGTCCCTGTTCATGTTAATACAGTAAAAATGCCAAGAAATAGTCATTTTGACATCTGTAGTAGCACCAAAATAAAAGAACTAGCAACTTTCTCAACCCCCACCTCCTCTTCTATGTTTATCATTGAAGTGTTTCTCTATGCCATTTCAATATTGAGCTTATCTACAATCCTGACCATCTCTAGCTGAATTCTAAGGACAATGACAGAATGACAGTGAACAGAGTTGGGCCTACGGGACAGGCAAGGCAGGCAGTTACAATAGTTTACAGTAGAAACACGCTACATTTACTCGGTTACATTTACTTGAGTAACTTTTGCGGGGGGAAATTTTTGCTTTTAGTACTCTTTTAGCCTAGAGCGTTGGTGCCCAATGAACTAGGCTGCGTAATCTGCATTTAGAGAGCGGCGGTACTGCTGTACAGAACTAATGATCTAAATTCTTTTGACAATGAAAACTGTAACTGCACTGAAATAAGAACTCACGAAGGACATTAAAAGCTATGAAATAGCAAAAGTCAGCATTAATAAAGCATGATCTTGCTTTGGTTTATATTTAAGCATTAAATATAATGTCCTTGTGGGACATTATACGTTTTCACCGTAATAATAAAAAGTTTCCAAACCTCTCTTCTTATTGACAAATTCATCCAGATCTGACAAGAGCAAAATTTTCATTTTTGGGTGAACTATCCCTTTAAAGAGATAGCTCAGCCATAATTTAATATTCTGTCATCATTTCCAAACCCATGTAACCCTTTGTATTATGTGGACCACAAAATATGTTAGACAGAATGTTAGGGACTGACAGTCTTGGTCACCATTAACTTTCAAAATATGGAGGGAAAAAACCATTCCCTGAGAGTCAATAGTGACTCAGGCAAACATTCTTTCTAATATCTCCTTATTGTGTTGTATGGAAGAAAGAAAGTCATGCAGGTTTGGAACAACATGGTGAATGATGACATAATTTCCATTACTAATAATAATAATTCTGTAATACATATTAAATGTGTATTACGTAATGGAACATAGGGGAGTTAATGTCTATTAGGTCATTTGTGAAAGTAAAGAGTTACTCACTACTTGAGTACTCTTTTAATTGGATACTTTCTTACTCTTACTTAAGTAATTATTTATGTTAGTACTTTTACTTCTACTTCAGTAATAATTTTTTTTAAGTAATTATACTTTTTCTTGAGTACAGGTTTTGGCTACTCTACCCACCTCTGGTAGTTATCAGCAAAGACACTTCAAACCAATGATTGGCAATACTTGTAGACTAGAATGACATTTTCACAAACATGTAACAAAGACACACATGCCCATTAAAGAAAGCTCTCGTCTTTTAGTCATTGCGAGGCTTTAGCAAACAAGGTCCACACTGCCAGCGACATTGCACGAGACTGCAACACCATCCCATTCATTTTCATTGAGAGCTGGCTACTTCCAGCGACACGAGCTGTTGCGACCGTTGGCGACCAAATGTGGGCATGTACAGCGACGCGACAAAGTTGAGACAAGTTTAACTTTATTCAAATGAAGAGCGACTTACGGGAGCAACAGCCAATACGAGAAATGACGGTAGAGCTCACGTGATCCTTCTCTCTCTCTCTCTCTCTCTCTCTCTCTCTCTCTCAGTTCCTGCCGTAATCATGGGGCCCACCCTCTGCAGCAGCTCATCAAACTGGGTCCTGTCAAGCCTGAAGTACTGCTGGAACCGGACTTCATCCAGCCGCAGCTCCTGCAACAGCCGGTGGTACTCACCGTGCTGATTCTGAGATTGAATGGTTTTGTGGACCCAGACAGACAGCCGTTTGCATTTTCGCTGCAGATAATCAGCCGCTATGGCAAAGAGCACGCCTTGTTTCTCGTTCATCTTTAATATAAAGCATTTTATGTACTGATTCTATTTATATTTTGTCTTTTCCCTCCAAAATGTTTGTTTTTAGCTGCAAGAAAACTGATTCGTTGCCAGCAGCAATAGAATGGCGTCCGTGAATGTAATTTATAACCGTTACTAGGCAACCAGTAGTGGGAAAGCCCACTAGCGACCTAACCGCCAGCCACTGGTGACCTGCAGCGACGCTGGCAGTGTGAACGCAGCTTTAGAAGTTGTAGTCTAAGTATGTGTCCATTTATGGTTTCTCATGTTTATTTCAAATTTCTTAAAAAAAAAGATTAGATTGTCATTCAGGGGCAGATTCACTAAGAATGAATTGTACATGGTTAAAGCACCATTTTTTCGCACGCGCTCTCTGTGCTTGTTTAACACCCGATTAACAAAATAAATGATGCAGATCAGGCAACTGCGCAAACGCGCCCGCAAACTCGCTGCTGAACACAATTTGAATGTGCAATTCTAGTCTTGCGGCCCAATTCCGAGCCCTACATACCGGAGGACACCGCATACCACCGTATTTGACATGCCCTGCCAGAACTGTACTTCATCGCTGTGATCCAGACACCTGGATCATCTCTAAACATGCAGAGGGCTTGACAACACCGTACATCTGGATATATGCCAGGTTATAATGCTCTTCTCCAGTTGAAAATGTTCACATTTATTTTAAATAAAATTCATTTTAATGCCTACTTTCATCTGGCAGTAATAGTACCATCTAAATTGCTCCAGGCAATTTTTGTGAATGAAGCGGTTGTTGTAAAAGGGCCCCAGAGTCCCTAGAATCGCCTATGACAGTGAAATCCAAAATGGAGAAAAACAGCCATGAAACCTGATGCCATCTCAAAATCTCTTGCATTATTCTCATACAAAAGGGAAACCAACTGCCTGAATTTCTATTCGTGATGCCACAAACTTAATGCTGTAAAACCCTTGCCAGGATCAAAATGGTGGATGCATGATGCTTCAATCCATCTCTTAATTTCAATAATTTTTGCAATCTTTCCTTTTCCTGTGTTTCTGTGATTTGTTTGCCTCAATAGTGTGCTCCAAATGCTCCTGTCATTTACTGTCAATCAGTACATCAAATACAACAAGCTACATGCCCAGCTAAACAAGACACACTGATGGAGAATGACAGGTTACTAATGTGCTAAACTAAAAAAAAAAATTGTCTCTACAGCCTCTGGTCTAAGGTGAATCAGAGCTCCTGGGGGACCCACCTGGTGTCATGTAGCCCCGCGGAGAAGGGGAGATGTGGGATGGACCAGGGGGTGGTGGAAAGTGCTTATGGAGGTGGTAGTCCTTCTCACTGCGAGAGCGGACGCGCTCCAAGGCCCGCTCCGATAGATCCGAGCTGGGCCATGCCCGCCTGAGGTTGGTGCTGCGGGTCTTCTTCATGCTGGCCTACCCAGGCAGGTTACCTTTGGAGGGGGTGGGGGGAGGGAGGAGGGGAGGGAGGGGTGGGGAGTAACCTGAGGTTCAGTCCCTCCCCCACATTGGCAGGGGACACCCCAGTCCAGGGATCAGGCCAGAGTCATTGTAAAGGTGCCTGCGCACATGTACACGTGCGTACACATATACACACATAAGCGCATGCACGCACACATGCACACGCACAAACTGGGGGTGACACGTGGTGGCACAGGCAGGCGTGCTCAGTGACAGGCAGGCTGACTGGAGGTGGGCGTGGGAGCGCTGGTCTGGGTTGTCCTCTGAGGCATCACCCCTGGCTGGAACGAATCCCACCAACCCACCTGCCAAACATCTAGATTTACGTGCCACAAAGGGCACATTACATCACTAACTTGGAGGCACCGCTGGGATGGGAGAAAAGGGGGGTGGAGATGGTTCTGGACGGTGTGTGCGTATGTACGGATGAATACACATACGAATTTAAGCAAGGTGTATCGCAAATGGAAGAATGGCTTAGCAAGTGGCAGCAAGAGCAGGAGAAGAGGATGATAAAGAGTGAGGGAGGGTAGGGTTTGTGGAGGGAGAAAGAGAGAGAGGCCTGCCTGACCAACAATAGCTCAATTCAGCGTGACGGCACCCCCTCAGACAAGTCCACGGAAAAACAAAAGGCCTGCCTAGTAAGGAATAACGGAAAGGGGGTGGAAAAAAGGAAGAAAAAAAGAGAATGGCATCTGACGTGACCTCAAAGCTTTGGTGATCTCAGTCTGCAGACAAGCCCGTGCCAGCCTCCCTCCTCCCCGGCTATGCCACTAGCCTCCGTCGAAAACGACGACACGCGCAAGGGGAGGGCGGAAAACGAGCGATGAAGGGGAAGGTAGAAAAATGGCAATTGCAGATTTGGAATAACGGTCCTCCTCTTTTGTTCAATAATTCCACAGTTAAAGGAGGACGGCGGCTGCAAGGCTACACATTCATTCACGCGACTACATCTTGTCTCCGTGGCTCCCTCCTCTTTCAATGCTGCTGCCGTCGCTGCTGCTAACACTGCTGTATGCCAGAACGTTATAAAAGGGGTGTGTGTGTGTGTGTGAGTGAGTGTATGTGTGAGTGAGGGGGGAGGCAGGAGATCAGCAGAGCAAGCGATAGAGTGTGTGAGCGCGCAGCATAGGCTGTACGTGAGCGTGCGTGTTTCAGCGTGATTGAGATGAAGGGAGCGAGTTAGCATGGATGCAACAGACAGAGCAGCACGACTGTAAAGGAAATAATAATGGGTTTAGAAGGAAATAAACATTGAATGTAAAATATGTATTGATCAAAGCATGTGTTATTTAATAAAAAAAAGAATTAAAGACAGCACTTATCCTCTCTATCGCTACCCCTCTAGCTGCTTTTAGTTTAATGCTAATTGAACCTACTCATCCTAGTCCACACACATGTAAAACCACACACATAAAACACTTTTTAACACTCATAAACAAACTCAAGGCCAAACAAATAAAAGCACTACTATTAGATTCACTCAAACAGAAAAGAGAGCAATTTATAGACCCTGAAACAGACAGGGGCATAATCGCATTGAATAATGCTTCCATCAGCACACCATTTTTGTAAATGTCCAGAGATTTACATCTTGCATTTTTTCCATAGCAATGATATCAAGTATTAGCTGAGGACAGCTAAAACAATAAATGCCCTTGCTGAATGAAATTAAATATATAAGTGGCCACATAAAGGATTGAGACACTTCGACACTTCAGTCAAGTCATTTTTATTTGCTTAGCGCTTTTTACAACACACATTGTTTCAAAGCAGCTTTACAGAAAATTATGCTTTAACAGTAAACAGAAAATTATGCTGAAATGTCAGTAAGTTACATTTGAATTTCATATTCAATAAGTAAATATCAGAGTCATCTGCAAACAAAAGGATGCAAGGCCTTTCCTCATAACTAAATTAACTTTTCAGCAAACACATTTTTCCAGTAAGGCCTACTAGGTGTGTGTGTGTGTGTGTGTGTGTGTGTGTGTGTGTGTGTGTGTGTGTGTGTGTGTGTGTGTGTGTGTGTGTGTGTGTGACTCAAATTTGTTAACGTCTTTGCAATCTGAAAAGAACATGAAATCTCAGATCAGATTTTGCAATGTTTCTCAGTCTTAACGTTCATGGCGGATTTTACGTAATTTTCTTTATGTTTTGTTTTTTTACTTCTGGATGCAACGCATATGTAATGTCAAATTACATGTGCAATATTCTCTGGGGCTGTGTCCATAAAGACACATTTTCGCTCACGTTTTCAAGTGGATGTATGAAGTCAGTTCCCCTCAAGTTCACACAGTTGTCCTATAAAACTAACCACAAGTGTAGTTTAAAACATATTGGACATTATTGACATTTTACACTAATGTTTGACAACCAGAAAAGAACAAAATCCAAATCCAATTGCTCATTTGAACAATTTATCTATAGTTTTAATATTTTTAATTCTAACAAACCTATTTTAAATAAATGTCTGCTTGTTTGGATCCATAATAGTGAAAGCAATAAGAAAATAGCTAACAGATAATATTTAATAGCACCAAACTAGATCACACAGCCTTAAATCCCTGGGCACCTCCGGGCAGTCAAGGGCCTCCTGGTAGTCAAGCGCCCCTGGGCACTGGCCCTATTGGCCCGGTCGGTAATCCGTCCCTGCCTCCCACCCCCTCTGCAATTAAAATGACAGAGAATGTGACCACAGCACAAACTTCTTCCAAGAGGGTGTTACAGAGGCTAAAAGCTAACTAGAAGCAAGAGGGGGTGTGACACAACATGCTGTGAACGTGACCTCTGCGAGTTGGCCTTTATAAGTTGGGATGACTGATTTTTCCACATTTGCAGTTGAAAGAGGAACACTTTAGCTCAAATTAATTTAGATTCGACCAGGGATTGTGTCTTACCGGTATACATAAGGGAATACATTTCCCTGATGTTAACCATCTATAAATATCTACAGATGTATTGAGTTCATTATGCTTTTGTCTTAGTGCAAGTCAATAACCTGCCCAGATATCACAAAGACAATTGTTGTTGTATTGTTGTTGTAAGAAGATATCTTGCAATTAGATAAATGTAGAATTTAAATCTAAAAACCATGCTTTGCACTACAAGTTAACATATTTAGCAAATCATATTCAGTCCCCAACACAAAGCCTTAAAATAAATAAATGCCATCAAGGAGGAGAATCACAGAGGACAGTGTGATTTTTAAAAGCCTTATGCAGTGATATAAATGCAAAGCTATGAAAAGTATGTCATATATACACATACACAAATGTTTCTTACAACAGGTGTTCAGATTGATCATCGATTCTGCATTGAGTTTGATCCCAACATACCCTCTAGAGGCACAACTGTGCTATGAGTCTGATCTCAGTTAAAATACACTAAAACAGTGACAATGACATACAAGCAGATAGCAAGTATTTCATGTTTTGACTGATTGGCATTTTATTTGCCCATACCTTTTTAAAACATATTTTTTATGTCATGTATAGCCATAACCATCACTGGTTATTGTAGTTTTGAGGGGCGAAAGACATTATAGATGATTGGAAACAACAGTTTTAATAAAATATTAATATTTATAGTATTAATGTCTGGTCAGAACCGGAGGCCTGCACACATGCAATGTTTCTAGTTTTGTTTGTAGTGGTATTAGGTGAATATGTGTTAGTAATACAGTTTAACTACAGTTCTGCTCGTAAGTGTATTTGCATGTTAAATTTAGTATTATCATGAAGTTATTTGACACTTAACCAATATTTTCTGTATGTATGAAATGTGTAATATATATATATATATATATATATATATATATATATATATATATATATATATAACTTAATAACTAATAAAGTTTACATACCCTTGGCTTTAAATACTGTGTTTCCTCTCTAAGCAACAACAACTGCTTGTAGCATTTTGTGAGTTACATAACAAGAGTATGTAATCTTTTGAACAGGATAATGTGCAATTACAGTTATTACTTGTTTTTTTATGTGTAAATTCAGTTATTTGTCTTTAAGAAAATATTTAAATATAAATATAGAAAAGAAAAACAATTATGATCTCCTTTGCTAAATATCTAAATGTTAAACATCTTACTAATTCTACATGTCTATGTAAACCTATGAGAAAAGGGGTATGTATATGTTTAAGCACAATTGTAGTATTACAACACATGACAAACACTGGAAATGCACAAAATGTGCCAAGTGCCACAGAGATTAAAAACAATTGATTAAAAAAAATACTTTAGCAGGTTCATCTCAGGCATATTTGAGGGAGGAGGCCTTGTGCTATCATCTTCCCAAAACTGTCCAATCCCTGTCTTCCTGCTTTTCAGCTGAAGTCACAAACTATCAGGCCTGGCTTGCCGATTGGAGGAAGGGAGATTGGATTAGAGAAAAAAGGAGAGAAGTTAGAGGGGAGGGGGAAAGGCAAAGCTGCTCTGGTTCATTCATACAAAAAGGAAGGGGGAAAACACACCAGCCATTTTATTTCTGAGCCGCAACAGCAGCCGTAACCATGGTGACGTTGCTTGATGAGCTCATAGGCTCTGCAGTAGGGCATCTCTAAAAGGTGAATGGTGGAGATGCTGCTGAAAACATGCCGAAGGTTTGAGGAGCCTTTTTATATTGTTTTTGCATTGATAATAATGATTACTATTAATAATAATGAAAATAATACATTATTTTTAATTGACAAGTAACAATAAAAGCCTATATATAATTATAGATTATATACATTTTTAAATATTAACTAATTAATTGTTATTAGCTAAGAATAAAAAATTAAAGTCTACATGCTTGACAATAAAAACATTACCACAAATCATTTTTATTAAGCTAAAAAAGTGACAAGCTGTTTTTTCATACTTTAATATGCAACAATTTATTACACAAAGTAATTTTATATACATAAATACATAATATTCACTAACAGATATTTATTCTTACAGTTTGTAATGTTCCAAATCTTCATTTGCTAAAAGTACATTTAATCTGCTTTAAATTGCACAACAAGATAAACTGTACTTTTGTGGTTTCACTAATTTAGATCCAGTGTGTAAATATCTTTTATTATTATAGTTTTCAAGCTGTAAAAACAGTTCTTTTTCAATTATTTACATTGAAATACTAAAAACTATCAGTCACAATGATGCAAAAGACTGGATGTAGATCCTCCATGCCTCTAGATGGCAGCAATGGATAAGTACACCTCATAATTTTCCACCCCTGTAACCGCTCTCTCGATCTCTCTCTCTGTCAGCTATGAGAATTTTCCTGTAAAGATGTTTTGAAATAGATCTAAATTACAATAAAGATAAATCAAAATACATTCTTGGATTATTTTTGACTCAAGTACATAGACATTTATATAATCCATATATTCCATAAATACTGGGTCAACACTAAATTCCCCAATTCTTTTGGATACATTCAAAATCCATCATTCTAGCTCTTATAAAGAGACAAGACCATATTTGTATTTCTTTGTGTCCTGTGTGAGTGGAGCTAGTTCACAGGACTCACAACTGAGTGTGACCTCCACAGGATAGTTTTTAAAATCTCTGAAGAGAAGCACTGCATGAAGGTATTTCCTCCCGGTCTACTCGTTTTAAAAGGGAGGGAGACAACAATTCACCTCACTTGACAGATCCACAGCTTGAGAACAACTCATTAAAAACAAAAGAAAAGGAATGTAGAAACTGTATTAAAAAAAAGTGGACACTGCCAAGACATCAATTCAACATTCAATGGGGTAGAGAATGAAGGCTACAGGAACATGTAGCTATTAGTCTTCAATGAATGCTTAATTTAGTAAAAATAATAAAAAAATAAAAAAACATTTAAAAAAAATCTTCTGAGCCCAACTAAGAAAATATAAAGCTTTAACCAAAAGCAGAGTAAAAGCCTTACACTTGAAAGAAATCCAAGCCAACTTTAGGGCAAAAGAACAGAGACTTCTAAGTATTATTTTAACAAATATTTAACTCTAAATTACATTTAATTAAAGGTATATTTTTTTCCTAATCAAACCCACTTGGTGTTGTAGCACCATCCTCGACCAGTTCAGCTATAGAAACATTTCAGAACACTTTCAGATCCTCAAATCAATTAGATTTTATAATCTGATTAAATTCAAATGTGAATGATCTATTTTTTTTATTATTTTGATGGTCTTCAAAGCCTCGTTCATTTTTAAGTTGTCTTTATTATTCTTGTAACATTGTTTTACAGCGTTTAAAAAAGAAACCCCATAATGTTAACAAATGAAACAGCATAAATAAAAGGAAAATATACATGATCAGGGTTGTATGAAAATGACTCAGGAATTGGGCATTTGAAGTACAGAGCATCAGTTGGACAAGCCCATTACCCCACGTCATGAATCCTGACAGATACGAGAGATTCAAGGACCCTAATCTACATTTTCAGGAGGCAGGAAACAAAGCGACTTAATTGTCCACTCGCCCCAGCACATCACCAATGATAAACAGCTTCTTATTTCAATCTTTGCACACAACATTTGATTCATATCAGTGTAAACTGAACATATGATATGATTGTGATATGTTCTCTCTCGTTATTTCAGGATTGAAAATGGCTCATCTATCAAACTCTGTTTGCGTGCATCCAAATAACAATGACTGTGACTGAGGGCAGTACTGGTAATTATTTCACAAATTAAAAAGGTATATTCTGTGTTCAGTACAAGTTAATCTCAATTAATTTATAACATTGATGACCACAAAGATTATTTTAATCTGGGTTAGTTGCAATGGAAGTAAATCCAATCTATAAATGTTAAAATTCTCAATGTTTCAAAAGTATAGCCACAAGATGTACACAGCATACGTGCAAACATGATTTTAGTGTGATAAAAATGCTAAACTTTTCTGTGATGACGTAACACAGTAAACCCTAAAACGACTTTAAAAACGACGATTTAAACATTTCAGCATAAATAATAAATGAGATTTAACAAAATAATTAATGTAAGTGCTTGTATAAAATTATAAGCTTTACATTTCTGCCTTGGCCCCATTCACTTCCACTGTACAGTGAAATCTCAGTTTTTGCTTTTTTAATTGAAAAGGAGAGATGAGTCTAGATTACTTTTTTTATGGTAATCAACATTATGCACAAATGCTGTCGACTGAGCTTTACTCATATTGAACCTGGAAAATTCCTTTAACTTCACCTAAACCAGCACCTCTCATTATCCAAAGAAAAGATATATATACATGTATTATTAGGGCTGTCAATCGATTAAGATTTTTAAACTAATTAATTACATGGTGTCCTGATTAATTAATCGCCTTAGTCAATTAATCAAGCCCCTCATATAACAATAATTCAATAATGATGAAATAATGATACAGTTATCTATAAATATTAAAATATTTATAATTTATATATATATATATCTATTTTATAACCATATTATTGATCATAAGTCAATCATTGGCATACAGTTCACAGCAATCCATTTTACAAGAGAATTTGTCAGTCAGTTCGAGATTTATTATGAGGGCTTGTTTAAGGATCCGTCAATGAACAGCTGTGTCAGACATGCTTGTGTAGCGTCTAGGGTGTGTCGCGTCATAAACATAAAATTTGTGTTGTCGCTGTGTTAATTTAAATATAGCTTAATACTTAGAACACATATTGAGATCCCTTAGTTTGAATTTGCGCTCCATCAAGTGTTTTGAACGCAAGAACGTAACGCATGTTTGTGTTGTTCTTCTGCTCAAGGGTGTTTTCTTAACTATATAAACTGTGCATTGCCACGCAGCTGAAGTTTCACTTACTGCCCTCTGGAGTAAACAGGTGGTACTACAAGCTTGCATTTCTCAGGAATCTTCCACGTTACGGTCCGGGGGCATTGCGATTAATGGCGTTAATTTTTTTTACGCGTTATTTTTACTCAAATTAATCGCACTGAATTAATGCGTTAAATCGGCAGCCCTAATATATATTTATATTACAGGTGCGTCCATATGGGCAGGTAGGGTAGAGCCCCACCTAAATATTCATCCACTTGAAAACATAAATCCATACTACAAACTGCCAATAATGGAATTTGTTAACCCGTAAATGTATTCAAATTGCTGACATATTTATTTAAAAGCATCCAAAGTATAAATGTTTATTCTTTTTAAGTGAAAAAGCTGAAACCTCCATTACACTGTGTTTGATATACTGTAGATATACACCGATCAGCCACAAAATTAAAACCACCTGCCTAATATTGTGTAGGTCCCACTCGTGCCACTAAAACAGCGCCAACCCGCATCTCAGAATAGCATTCTGCGAAGCTATTCTTTTCACCACGATTGTAAAGAGGGGTAATCGGAGTTACCATAGACTTTGTCAGTTCTAACCAGTCTGGCCAAGTCTGACCTCTCTCATCAACAAGGTGTTTCAATCCACAGAACTGCCACTCACTGGATGGCAGATGGGCTGGTTTGAGTATTTCTGTAGCTGCTGATCTCCTGGGATTTCATGCACAACAGTCTCTAGAGTTTAGCCAGTAAGATGCCAAAAACAAAAACTTCCATTGAGTGGCAGTTCTGTGGACGGAAATGCCTTGTTGATGAGAGAGGTCAATAGAGAATGGCCAGACTGGTTCGAACTGACAAAGTCTACAGTAATTCAGATAACCACGTTGTACAATTTTGGTGAGAAGAATATCATCTCATTTTGTTCCAAGCAATAATATGAAACCTCTCATCTCTCCATTAAAGGTTTAAGACTTTCCATAAATCAGAGGAACCGACTGACACAGGAGTTGCTGACTATTATCTTTATCACAGTAATTTTCTCCTTTTAAAAGGTTTTTCCTTTTCAGAACAACATTTCAAGTGGGAACTTGCCATGTTGGTAGAATCTCAACAGGCTGTCTTTCAATTAAGAGTAAGTTTGTCTGGATGGCATGCCTTTAAAATGCCTTTGTTACCTGCTTACCCAAATTTATTCCAGAAAAAAAAGAACAGAACATTCATAAGAAGGGTGTTTAGATTATGAATGGGATAAAAAAAAAAATACTATTAAGGTAACTACTGCAGTTTTTTTGTGTGGGCTTTAACTTTAGAGAGCGACTGCACCCCTGTAACTCATTTAGAGTTCTCGGTCTCTTTTTTTAGTATAAACACAGAGAAGATTGATAAGAGTGTGCAAGAATGGCTGTTAGTGGGTCAACACTCAGCAAAGTTTTACCAAGGTGATACATGAGTGAAAAGAGAGGGAAGGTGAAGAGTGCAGGTTAGGCTGCAGGCTAGAGGAGAGGCCTGCTCCACAACAGATCACAGAGATCACCCTCTGATCTCTTTACAGGCCAAAGATCAAAGCCACAGCTGGGCTTTCAACTGGAAAATTAATCAAAAGTCTATTTGCCTAAAAAAAAAAAAAGAGGAAGCCTCAGATATGGACTGACAGGCTAAATGCTTTGTTAATGAGAGGAAGCAAGAATTTCACATTTTATAACTTAATACTGTTTAGGGTCACACTAGTTCCTTGGTTCAGCACATTCCTTGTCTAAAAGGGATAGTTCACCCAAAAATTCTAATTATCTCATCATTTACTCACCCTCATGCCACCCCAGACATGAATGACTTTCTCTGCTGAAAGCAAACAAAGATTTTTTTCAGCTCTGTAGGTTCTCACAATGCAAGTAAAAAGTGGCCAGAAATTTGAAGGTTCAAAAAGCACATATAGACAGCATAAAAGCAATCCACATGGCTCAAGTGGTTAAATCCAATTCTTCAGAAGCTGAGATGATAGGTGTGGGTGAGAAACGTATTAATACAAGTCCTTTTTACTATAAATCTGCACTTTCACCAGCAATCCAATGCATGTTCACGGGAGGAGTTCTTCTGTTTTTAGTGATTCACATTCTTCTTGCATATCACCACCTACTGGGCAGGGAGGAGAAAGAAAAAAGGGAGGGATAAAGCAAAGAAAAAGAATAAACAAATATTTGCACAACAGCCCAGTAGGTGTCGATATGCATGAAGAATGCAAATCTGCAAAAAACAGAAGAATTATTCTCGTACATGCACATAGAAGGGCTGTTTCAATGTAGACTTATAGCAAAAAAGGACTTAAATATTGATTGTTTTCTCACCCACACCCATCAATATTGCTTCAGAAGACATTAATTAAACCACTGGAGTAATTTGGATTATTTTATGCTGCCTTTATGTGCTTTATGAAGCTTTACATTTTTGGTACTCATTTACTTGCAATGTAAGGACAAACGGAGATGACATATTCTTCAAGAAATGTTGTTTTCATTTTCAAAACCCTAGAAAAAGACTCATCAACTTCGGAAACATCTGTTTGGTTAGCAACCTAGTTCATTTCTCACTTTTTTTGTTAATAGTTTTAAAACATTATTTTCACAAAATCTAAAATTAATTATATAGATCTGCCACCATTTTTTCCCCTCACCTCTTTGATTAATTTGATTTCATTTTTGTTAACTTTAAAATCTGAAATTGATTTATTCAAACGACAATGGAGGGCTGAAATTCAATATTGAGCAATATTCAGAGTGCATGGCAACTTTCACATCTGTACTCGCACCAGGTTTAGTGTGTGTGGTGTGTGTGTGTGTGTGTGTGTGTGTGTGTGTGTGTGTATGTGTGTGTGTGTGTTTAAAGCCCAGTCGTGAATGAAAGATTTACAATCAGGTGTTCAAAATAAACCTGTACAGACACAAGTGTCCCAAACACCACATCAGCCAAATATGCACCACAGACTACTCAACATGACTTACTGTTGACCTCACTCACATACAGATGCACACAATGATTTACTTTCTGTGGATAATCAGCTATAATCATGACACATCTAACAAACTTACGGGAACTTACAAGGAGCAAGTGAAGGCAACTACAGAAGGATACTGATTACTGTCTTTATGAAAAAATAACCAAAGTCAAACCCCTTTTCTATTCTCACAGGTGTTAGTCCTAACAATGTAAGGAAGGTTAAGGAATGTATCTGCAAAAAGAATAAATTATATCTGAAAAGTTGCCAGTGCCTGAGCAGGGCTGTTCACATGTCTCTCCATGATGCTGATTTGTTGATCATTTGAGTATTTCCCTTCATTCTCTTCTGCACTCCTCCCTTTCCTCCCATTGAAGAAAAGGCTTGCCATGTGTCAAACACAATTCCCTTTCCTGTCCCCTCACCTTCCTTCCCATCTGCACCACAAGCAGACCTGTTTTTGTATAAACCCCAAAATTCTGCCACCATGATTCATGTGTATACACGACCCTGAGTGACATTGTAACATTATGGTCCTTGTATGTTTCCGCCATGTGACAAGTTGTAGAATTTGACCTATGGTCAGCCATCTACATTCCATTAACTTCATTCTGGTACAAATTGCTTTAAGAGAGATTCTCACTTTTCATCAGATGATTACTATTCTCAAGGCATCTACTATACTGTAGACGCCTTGAGGATTCTTCTTAAGAGTATGTTACCTACCAGTAGGCCTAAGTGGTTAGTGTCTTGTGAAATCTAAAACTTCACGGTCTCTGGTTGACCTCCAAGTACCACAAAGACTTCAGAAGGTAGCCATCCTGATCTTCCCAGAATATAAACCTTCAACCCAATTCATCAGACATCCACAAGAAAATATAAGGCTTTGAGATACAAATATCCAATTTCAAATAATTAGGAAGAAATAATGGCAGGTTAAATTCACATTTTGCAGAAACTATGTTCCTATAAAAAATTCTCCAAGCTAGATTATTTTTTCTTCTGTTTCTGTTTGCTCACTCTGATGTCCAAAATTCTATATTTCGATAAAACAGAACAGCACACTTAAAGGGTTAGTTCACCCAAAAATTACTCACCATCCCAGATGTAAATTATTTCTTTCTTCTGCAAAACACAAAGATTTTTAGGAGAATATTCAACTCTGTTTGTCCATACAATGCAAGTGAATGGTGACCAAAACTTTGAAGGTCCAAAAAGTGCATAAAGGAAACATAAAATAAATCCATAGGACTCCAGTGGTTAAATCCATACCTTCTGAAGTAATATGATAGGTGTGGCAAGAAAGAGATCAATAAATAAGTCCTTTTTTACTATCAGCCTTCAACTTTGCCCAGCCTCAACCAGAAGGTGGATGAATGTGAAAATGAAACTCACTTTCACACCAGAATGTGGAGGTGAACGTGTAGATTTACAGTTAAAAAAGGACTTGTATAATAATCTGTTTCTCACTCAAACCTTTCATATTGCTTCAGAAGATATGGATTTAACTAATGGATTACTTTTATACAGCTTTTGGGCCTTCAAAGTTCTGGTCACCATTCACTTGTGACTGACAATTTCTTTTAAAAAATGTTATTTGTGTTTTGCAGAAGAAAGTAAGTCACAGACATCTGGGATGGCATGAGGGTGAGAAAATGATGAGATAATTTTCATTTTAGGTGAACTATTCCTTTAATGAGTAATATTTTGAAATAGCTACTCCAATCTTATAAGAAATCAAAGACAGGAAGTCAAAAGTTTTGTCTCCGAATGTCGGAATTCAGAATGTTTCTGAATGCCCCTCCAAGTGGCCGAAGCTGGAAATAGCCGCAATGCTTTTGAACTGAACTTACTTCTTTGCATGTAAAAAAAAAAAACACAGACTGTTTGTATCAAAGGCTTTGATACAAACTTGAGTTGAACTCTGTGTCTGCAATTAGCACTTTTTCAAGTAGTTTTACTAGGCAGAGTTCAAAGATTTGAGAAACGGTTCCTTCGCACATTGAGGAGAGTTAATCTCACCCTTTGCAGATCTATTATTGAGCACAAACAACCTCTCCAACACTCACACAAACAGGTATGAACTCAACTTGACACTACTTGTTTATCATGTTTATGATAATCATACACCTAAGGGGGGTCTGTTCTGTGCATTTTTAGCTCTAATGGAGACTTTTTCGCTGTCTTGGTGGCAGAGACTGTGGGCAGGGTTATACATCTGATGAAATACATTCTTAACTTTTGAGACTTCACTTTTGATGGTGTGTTTTACAGCGTATAAGGAAGAAAAAACCTCAATAGAATATCAATTAAATTGAGCAAGTAGCACCATGAGGTGCAAAAAGAACGGATTTAACAACTGAAATCTTATAGATTACTATATTCTACCTTTATGTGCTTTTTGGAGCTTCAAAGTTCTGTCCACCATTCACATGCATTGAATGTACCAACAGAGCTGAGATAATCTTCTAAAAATCTTAATTTGAGTTCTGCAGAATAAAGTCATACACATGAGGGTGAGTAAATGATGAGAACATTTTAATTTTTAGGTGAAGTTATCCTTTAAGTCCTTTTTTACTTTAGATTCTACTCCCTGCCCAGTAGGTGGAAATATGCACAAAGAATGTGAATCGCCAAAAACAAAAGAACAAGAACTCTTTGGGGAAAAAAGGATGTAAATATTGATCTGTTTCTTATCCACTCCTATCATATCACTTCTGAAGACATGGATTTAACCACTAGAGCCTTATGCATAATTTTTATTCTGCCTTTATATTCTTTTTGAGCTTCAAAGATTTGGACCATGTTGACTTGCATTGTATGGACTAAAAGAGCTGAGATATTCTTCAATCTTTATTTGTGTTCTGTAGAAGAAAATAAGTCATACACATCTGGGATGACATGTGGTGAGTAAATTATGAGAGAATTTAAAATGTGGGGTGAACTATTCCTTTAAGGACTTTTTAAGTGGTTTAGAGAAGTTTTGTCGAATGGTAAACTGCCAATTTAATGAATTTGCCAGTGTGGTCACATTTTGAGAAGGAGGCAACAACTATGCGTGTTTCAATTGGAATGTGTCACATTAACCGATCTATGCAAGCACAGTTCCAATATGCACCCCATGCTGTTTTTCTGCATGTTCTGGAGTCCTCTTTGCCTTTGATGTCAAACGCAAAGAATATTGCAATGATTTCAAACGTCATGTAAACATGGACTTCTTGCTTAGTCAAATTTTTAAATAAGCTGATTTTTGAGAGTAATCAGCTTATTGGTGTGCATGTAAATGGCCTCACTGTGTCAAAAGATTGAGTAAAATCTAAGGTTATCGTTGAGTATAATTTAATATATAATAGTTATCAATATAAGGGATGATAACTCACTGAAGGCAAAAGCAATCATTTCAGTAAGATATAACCCTTACTTGAACCCTTTAATACACAAATTCCTGCAAAATATGCTATAAAAAAGTCAAAAGCTTTGAAGTTATTTCATTATTTAAAAAAATCTTTAAGTTTAAGCAACAGATTCAACGCTGAATTTCGCTTAACAGCAGAAGCTCACAAAGATGAATGAATCTAATGTAGTCTTTGCTATCTTAAAAATATCTTGAACATTTTTACATAAATTAAAAAGCTTTCAGAGGGAAGAAATCAGTTGAAGAGGTACAGGAGACCACAAACTCTGATAACTAAAAAAATGTCCATATACTGAGACAATTATAAAATATAAAAAGTGCAAACATCAATTTCCATACAAAACATTGAACATTATCAATATTTTTGTTAGGATTGCAGATCAGCCCATTCAAGGAAAATCACCAACAAAAATAAAATAAAACCAATATAAAAAAATGCAAATATATCATCACATTCCAAAATTGGTCATTCAGTACCAGAAAGTGCAATGAGGATAATTTCAACATTGAGTTGATGTGCACAGGTTTGTTTTAGGTTTTGCATTATCAGTGATTGGAGGCCCACTTCTTCACAGTCTCACCCTTGAAACTATGTTTTGTTTATACAAAATGCTGAGAAAGCGTTGACTTTAAATCATTTACTCACCATCATGCCATACCTGATGTGTATGACTTTCTTTCTTCTGCAGAACACAAATTTAGAATTTTAGAAAAATATTTCAGCTCTGTAGGTCCATACAATACAAGTGAATGGGTGCCACGATTTAGAAAAATCACATAAAGCTGACCAGTAGTTAAATCCATGTCTTCTGAAGTGATATGATAGGTGTGAGTTAGAAACAGATACAAATTTAAGTCAGTTTCTTTATATAAATTCTTCTCCTGCCCGGTGGGGGCATATGCATGAAGAATCACCAAAAACACAAGAAGAAGAATGTGAAAGTTAGTGAATTTTTTTTTACTTAAAATATTTATCCGTTTCTCACCCACACCAATAAAATTGCTTCTGGAGACATTGATTCAACCACTTGAGTTATATGGATTACTTTTATGCTGAATTTTTTTCACCCATTCACTTGCAGTGTATGGACCAAACAAGCTGATAAATTCTTCTGAAAATCTTCCTTTGTGTTCTGCTGAAGAATGAAAGTCACATCTGGGATGGCATGAGAGTGAGTAAATGAGGAGAGAATTTAAATTTTTGGGTGATCTTTTTCTTTAAGGACATTTTAAGTGGTTTATGGAGCCTAGTTTTAATAAATCTCATGGTAAACTCCCAGCTGCACATTCATTTGGCAGTGTGGCAACAGCGTGTTTCAACTGGTATGTGTCACATTAACTGATCTATGCAAGCACAGTTCCAATATGCACCCCATGCTGTTTTTCTGCATGTTCTGGAGTCCTCTTTGCCTTTGATGTCAAACGCAAAGAATATTGCAATGATTTCAAACGTCATGTAAACATGGACTTCTTGCTTAGTCAAATTTTTAAATAAGCTGATTTTTGAGAGTAATCAGCTTATTGGTGTGCATGTAAATGGCCTCACTGTGTCAAAAGATTGAGTAAAATCTAAGGTTATCGTTGAGTATAATTTAATATATAATAGTTATCAATATAAGGGATGATAACTCACTGAAGGCAAAAGCAATCATTTCAGTAAGATATAACCCTTACTTGAACCCTTTAATACACAAATTCCTGCAAAATATGCTATAAAAAAAGTCAAAAGCTTTGAAGTTATTTCATTATTTAAAAAATCTTTAAGTTTAAGCAACAGATTCAACGCTGAATTTCGCTTAACAGCAGAAGCTCACAAAGATGAATGAATCTAATGTAGTCTTTGCTATCTTAAAAATATCTTGAACATTTTTACATAAATTAAAAAGCTTTCAGAGGGAAGAAATCAGTTGAAGAGGTACAGGAGACCACAAACTCTGATAACTAAAAAAATGTCCATATACTGAGACAATTATAAAATATAAAAAGTGCAAACATCAATTTCCATACAAAACATTGAACATTATCAATATTTTTGTTAGGATTGCAGATCAGCCCATTCAAGGAAAATCACCAACAAAAATAAAATAAAACCAATATAAAAAAATGCAAATATATCATCACATTCCAAAATTGGTCATTCAGTACCAGAAAGTGCAATGAGGATAATTTCAACATTGAGTTGATGTGCACAGGTTTGTTTTAGGTTTTGCATTATCAGTGATTGGAGGCCCACTTCTTCACAGTCTCACCCTTGAAACTATGTTTTGTTTATACAAAATGCTGAGAAAGCGTTGACTTTAAATCATTTACTCACCATCATGCCATACCTGATGTGTATGACTTTCTTTCTTCTGCAGAACACAAATTTAGAATTTTAGAAAAATATTTCAGCTCTGTAGGTCCATACAATACAAGTGAATGGGTGCCACGATTTAGAAAAATCACATAAAGCGACCAGTAGTTAAATCCATGTCTTCTGAAGTGATATGATAGGTGTGAGTTAGAAACAGATACAAATTTAAGTCAGTTTCTTTATATAAATTCTTCTCCCTGCCCGGTGGGGGGCATATGCATGAAGAATCACCAAAAACACAAGAAGAAGAATGTGAAAGTTAGTGAATTTTTTTTTTACTTAAAATATTTATCCGTTTCTCACCCACACCAATAAAATTGCTTCTGGAGACATTGATTCAACCACTTGAGTTATATGGATTACTTTTATGCTGAATTTTTTTCACCCATTCACTTGCAGTGTATGGACCAAACAAGCTGATAAATTCTTCTGAAAATCTTCCTTTGTGTTCTGCTGAAGAATGAAAGTCACATCTGGGATGGCATGAGAGTGAGTAAATGAGGAGAGAATTTAAATTTTTGGGTGATCTTTTTCTTTAAGGACATTTTAAGTGGTTTATGGAGCCTAGTTTTAATAAATCTCATGGTAAACTCCCAGCTGCACATTCATTTGGCAGTGTGGCAACAGCGTGTTTCAACTGGTATGTGTCACATTAACTGATCTATGCAAGCACAGTCCCAATATGCACCCCATGTTGTTTTTCTGCATGTTCAACATGCAAGTGCACTTCACTGACATGTTCAATATGAAGAAGGTTGGCTTTGCATGTTTCTCTCAAACTTGTGCACAAACACATTCACATCTAGCCTCCAATAAATAATACAACAATTTGCCTATTAGCTATGGCTGTCAAGCAGGGATCTTGGCTAGTGTGTCAGTCCGTCATGCCATTGAGTCAGGCTTACCTATGCACTTGATCTCGAAACCCCGGGGTGGTTTTAGGGCCCTCCGTGTCCATCCTTCCCTCAGGACCTCCAAATGGTCCTCTTTGCCTTGAATGAGCAGAACATGTTCGTCTATCCAGCCCAAGAAGAACGTCTCCGATATGGCGTCCGTGACTTTCTTATTCCAGAAGTGCTGCATGTTCTCCGCTTTGAAGTCGGCGAATATCTCGTAGCCGGTGTGATGGTGCTGAAGCTTCTCCGTGACCGCGGCTGATTCGTCGGTGCTGACCCGGGACAGCACTATGGCCAGGGAATGGGGGGCTATCTGCAGGAACTTCTCCATTCTCCGGCGCGTTTCACACACAGGCCACGGCGTGGATTACGACCCGGTCCGATGCGCCACGGCACTCAAGCGGCGTTTTATTTCGCACCTTATTAAATTTCCAAAACGAACACATCGCACCGTGTTTCAGTTCGGGTGTATTTCCATTAGCCGAAGCGCTCCGCGTGACGGCGGAGGGTCCGCGTGCATGATAAGCGCGAGAGACGCCAATTTCATTTATTCATCAATTGAACGGATACAGTGCTGCGTTCCGTATGGTGAGCCCATATCCTAGTCCCAGTGGTCCGGTGGGCAATGATAACTGGGCACTGCACTGACAGGCGGCGAAGCAGCTGAGCTGAATAATCAATAGGGCTGTCTGTATTAATAGATAACAACCTGCCGCTTCCCACACCTCTCCCACGTCATTATGCGCATACGGGCGAAAGAAGGCAACACCATCGAGGCATCTTTAGCGGTGGGCTGATCGATCACTGCATTCATTGATGATTTTTGCTGGCCATAAAACACAGGAGATGACTTCATCCCTTCTTATGCATGTCTTCGTTTGGTGCACCACAAGGTTGACTCCCAGTCGGCCTTTTCTCAGATTTAGTGTTTTCTTGCACACTACGGAGCATTCATATGTGCTGCAGGCTTGCGTTTCAGAGGTCAGACTCACAGCCGTGACTAGTCTCGGAGGCGTCGGGCTCTGCGCGCCTGGTGTCCGGTATGGCGGATTTTTAGATTGGACGTGTCGAGAAGCGCGGCGGATCAGCAAATGTTTTCTGACTCCACCTACAGGCGGCTGCAAAACATCGCGAGTTCAGTGCATGAATCGCTACAGGTGAAGATGGGATAAGCAGAGCAAGAGCGAGCGGTCACCGATTAGCTCAATGCACTTAAAACACTTACACGTAAGGAAAATGATAGGGTAGACATCAGGGACGTACTGGGACTGAAATTCAGCCCGGGACTTTAAGATGGAGAGGCTATTTTTTCTCTGGGTGCCTGCACATGTGGGTGTGGATGGTAATGAGGAGGTAGACCGGTTGGCAAAGAAAGCATTAAATCATGCACAAATAGAAATGAATGTATCATTAAGTAAATCAGAAATCAAGAGATTAATAGCAATTGAAATTAATAAAAGATGGCAAAAGATATGGAATAGTGACTCTAAAGGAAGACATCTTTATCAAATTCAAGAACAGGTTGGAAATGAGAGGAAAAGATATGGAAATAGGAAAAAAGATGTCATTATTACAAGGTTAAGAATTGGTCACACTGCATTGAATTATAGTCTTTATAAAATAGGGTAGCATGATACAGGAAACTGTGATAAGTGTGGGGATTTAGAAACAGTGCAGCATATTCTTTTAGAATGTGCTGCATACGAATGGGAGAGACAACAGTTAATTCAAGAGCTACAATGGATGGGAGTTGATACAATTTCAATAAGAGTATTGTTAGGAAATGGGTCAAGACAATCAAGAATTCACGAATTAATATTTAGATATTTAAATAAAACAGGAATAATAAATAGAATTTAAATTATTTTTTTTTTTCTCTCTCTCCTCTGGTTTCTTCCAAAGCCAAGTATACTGCACATTCCAGATCAGTAGGTGGCGGGAATGCACCATTTATGTTGGTCTGCCAATCTGCCATTAAACACCAGAAGAAGAAGAAGAAGAAGATGGAGAGGCCTTTTACCTGAGTGCCCTTGGTGCACGAGCAGAAGGATTTTTTGCAGTTATTTTAATTCTAATAGTGTTTTTATGGTATAAAGACAATCAGATTACACTGAAGCCCTTCAAGAAATTTTAGGATGACACCTGCCTCTTCAGATTGTATAAGCAAGTCACCACTGCACTGAACACAACCAGGTCAGCAAAACCTAATCTCGAACACATAAGTCACAGTATAGTTAGTATACTGCTAACTACCAGCATGTCATGTGTACAGTCAGTCGGAGTGATAAAATGGTTACAAATACTAACAAATACCCACTCAGATACTCAAAAACCACAATGCAGTCCCATAAAATAGAGATTTGTGTGTGTGTGTGTGTGTGTGTGTGTCCTCACTTTCAACTCTCCCTGGCTCAGTTTCCCCTGTGCTGGACCCTGCCTCTGCTTACTGATTGTACAGCTGAGAATAACATCAGTAATAAATATGACTAAGAATAATACATTTTCTAATTCAATCTGTGCTTCAGTCAGGTTATTATCTAGTATGTGGAACTATTGGCATTTTATCCTATATGTAATATTGTGCTGTATTTTTCTATTTTGTGTGTGTCCTTAATAAAGCTTTGATTGATTGATTGATTGATTGATATGCCTAATATGATTGCCTACCCAGCATTGCACACTGCCCCTCTACCTGTCTGTTTCCTGGTTTCTGCTGCTCCTCCGCCTCCTCCTCCTCTCTCTCTTCTCCTGCTCCTCCTCTTCTCTCTTCCTACATTGGAATTCTACCAAGCCATGTAATAAATGCCTATATTTAAATGCAAATATAAACAATTTCAGTGTATAATAAATCACTAATATATCCCTAATCGTGCACCTGTCCTGTCCATGCTGCTGGGTCCTTCCTCATCTGCACCTCCGGCTGCCACAGCACTCTTTCCACTACGGAAAAGGTCTGTTAATTTGGCGCATTTAGCTGCCTCTTGTGCCAAAATGTTTTTCTTTTTAATTCTTATTTTTTCGGCCCCACCCATTTCTTTCTCTTCTATCCTTCTTTTTGCCATTTTTACCGTTCGTATCTGTTGCATACACACAAACCCGCCAAACATGACCAAAAGTAAACTCCTTTGATCGGCGCCTAGTTTGAGCCAATCGGATGTCAGGAAAAACGAGGATCAGTCCAAGTTGGGAGGGGCCGCTCGTATCCCCCTCAGATTGAAAGTATTGGTCTGGCCCGGTGTGAATCACACACACACACACAGCGTTCCGCTGCAGCTGAGAGGCCGGTTAGGCCGGTCGCGTATCATTAAAAAAAAAAACTCTTTGACCACCGGCCGGTCTTCGGCCTGAAATGGACCGGCCGTTCGGGATTGTTCCCGGTATTCCCAATGGCCAGTCCGCCCCTGGTAGACATGAAAGAGGTGATGAGGCCAGGCTATGTCTGTTGGCTATACGTTTCTTTTCCTCACAGAATGCAACCACTGCCTATGGTAGCCTATAAATTACCATTTTCCCCCAAATACACCCCTACATAGCACATAATAATTTTCCCGATGAACACTTTCTAATAAATTCTTCTTATAGTAGCCTAAATTCATGGAATTGTTATATTTAGTGAGTCCAATAGCACTGAACTGTGGATGTTTTGCCTATAATGCTTTTCGCTCTTTTGAGAGGGAGCGTTCACACCGAACACGTCCTTGAGCTAAAAAACTAAAAAAACATATTCGCAGTTCCACGAACAGGGCATGTGTCTCGAGACGCGTTTTTAACAGTTTACGTTCTTTCTAACTTGACACGGCGTCTAAAAAAGACGTCTCTCTAGCGCATGTAAACTTTTTTATATAACTTTTACGACGTGGACATTAGAAAAAAATCCAGGAAGTTTTTTTTTTTTCATCCTCTTTCTTTATGAGGAAAAATAGCAGCTGTGTAATAGCAGCATTTATTTTCCCAGCCTTTTGTTTCCAGATTTCCTTGGGTAGCTATTAGCAAATGTGCACATTTTGATTGAAAAATAAATAATTAAATAGAAATAAAAGCTGGCATTTAAAAAAAAAAAAATTAAAGCTAGCTACTTTTTTTTTTTTGCTATATATTTTTTTATATTTTAATGGGCGTAATGTATTTTGTACATTTTAAATTTGTGTCCCCATGTGTCAACTCTGTAACCATCATATCTCCCCAGTTCATTCTCTAAGGATATGAAGTCTACAACTACATGTAGCCTAAGTATCTCCTCTTTTTATATTTTATTGTCTTATTTTGTTAGGTTTGTCAGTAGGGGATTAGTTTAAATTGACTTTCCTATCTCCTCTTACCATGTATAGAAAACAACTAATAATTAAAAAGTGGATATTTATAGAAATATTTATGCATTCATTTCTCTGTCTAAAACACAGTGTAGTGTCATGATTTTGAGCATAAATCTAGTCATGACTAAATTAATTGTAAATCCCTGTCAAGCCAGTTACTTTATTAAATCTCACAATAGTAAATTGTCACAGCATATATCCCAACATTTATTTAAAATTTTAATTTGGCTTGGATGGCACAGTGCAATTTCTTAACACATATATACATTTTTGTCTGATAGAATGCTTAAGTCTTTTAAAAATACTTTAAAAACACCATTTTAAATGGAAAAAGGCACAGATTTTGCAGTATTACCCCCAAAGGCAGCATAAAGGTAATCCATACGACTCTAGTTGTTTAATCCATGTCTTCTGAAGTGATCAAATTGGTTTTAGGTGAGAACAGACCAAAAGGAATATAATTTTTACTGTACATCTTGTCATTGCTGTGCTGTCTCTAGGCACAATCATGATTTCAAGCTGATTACACTTCCTAATGCCGAGCTTGAAATCATGATCGCCTATGTCAAGATTTATAGTGGACAAAGGAGTTATATTTTGGTCTGTTCTCACACAAAATCAATTGGATCTCTTCAGAAGACATGGATTAAACCACTAGCTTGTGTTGTTTTTTTTATTTTTTTTTTTAATTATTTTTTTGCTACCTTTATGTCCTTTTTGGAGCTTGAAAAGTTGGTCACCATTCACTTGCCTTAAGTGGAAAAACAGATATCATATATCTTCTAAATATATTTGTGTTTGGCAAAAGAAAGGAATTCATATAAGTTTGAGATGACGTAAGGGTGAGAGTATATCATTTACATTTACATTTATGCATTTGGCAGACGCTTTTATCCAAAGCGACTTACAGTGCACTTATTACATGGAAAATCCCCCCGGAGCAACCTGGAGTTAAGTGCCTTGCTCAAGGACACAATGGTGGTGGCTGTGGGGATCGAACCAGTGACCTTCTGATTACCAGTTATGTGCTTTAGACCACTATCATTTTTGGGTGAACTTTTCCTTTAAATGTCTGCACACTATTGACATATATAATTTTAAAAACACTAGGCTTACATTATCAAGATTTTCTCATTTTGGCAAGGAGGGCTCATAATGCAAAATGTTTGTTGAGCAGTAGGCAAAGTGTGGGTTTCTGGACTGTTATTTGAAAAAGTTTCTTATCTGAAAAGTATCTGGCCTTGTTTGCATTTGTGTGGAGCTCCTTAGTCTAAAATTCCCTTGACCAAATAACTTCTGTACTAGAATAGAGAGCAAGGGCACCCAAGCTTTGGTGTCAGTTTTCAGTTTCCCAAGTTCCCAGGGTGTTTCCTCTTGTTTAGTGATTTGATTATCACTAGAGAGAACAAGACATGCTCTTTAAAAATTTTGATCCAGGGTTGCAATTGTTTGGATAAAAAGGCATTTCTTCACACACTCTTACACGATAGCCTCAGAAAAACAAAGCCTTGGAAATATTTATCTGCAAGATTCCAGCATACGAGAACACGCTGTGAATTAGAACAAGACAGTTTTATTTCCCATAGGATTGGTGATAATGGAGATAAATTATGTTTGCTGCATTTCTCATTAGAAGGTCACAGGAGTGGTGAGATACTTATTAACTGATACATAGATAATGTGAAATGCTAAATGCACAACAAATCCTGGGTTATAGAGTAATCCTGATTACTGTGTAACCTAGGCTAAATATACATTCACAAATAATGATGACTATTTGTCATGCTTGAATGAGCTGGTGACCTAACAGCCTAATGTTTGTCTGTATTAAATATGTAGGCTGTACTTCAAACCAAGGGTGTAGCCAGGAAATTAGTTTTGGGTAGGCCTCAATAAAAATGGATGGGCCAAATTTTCACCAATTGCTGCATTAAAACAGTACTTTCACATGTTCAGAAATCAGGACTTATGCATTTTTTTAAACTATTTTAGAAATATATATTTGAAGTCAAAGAATAATCTCTAATATTTTGAATGGGCCTGGGTCTAATTTCCGGCCAACCCCTGGCTATGCCACTGCTTCAAACTCTTCTACACCACGTGCATTTTACTGATGCAGCCTGAGACGATTTGTTGTTCTGTTGTATGCCCACTGGCTCCTGTCTGACTCTTTTTTTTCCCCTCCCTTTGTTGACTTGCTGTTGAGCTCATTTGTTCACTTTGTGGGTTTGATGTTATTTTTTTTAAATATATTTATGTACAGTTTAATGGTATGGTTTATTTTAGGAGGAAAGAAAGGGAAAATGATTTCTGAGCAATGGACACCATTTGGGACTGTTATGTGTGAGGTTGAAGCACATTTTTTTTCTGTTCTGTGGGTTGTAGGGGATTGTGGGGAGTTTGTCACACTTTAATATAGGTAAAATGTTTCTCTCCACGTGGAATGTTAATGGGCTGCAGCACCCTATAAAAATAAGGAAGGTGGTATCTTTTCTTAAGAGGAACAAATTTGATATAATGTTTAACATTTCTCCAGCAGAAGCTGAAAAACTTGGCAGGGCACGGGGTGGGGATGTATTTTGTTGTGCTGGATCGAGTAAGAGCAGGGGAGTCATCACACTGATAAGTAAGCATTTACAATTTAAATGTCTCAAACAGATCAAAGTTTATTTAGAAAGAGTCATTGTTATTTTGGCTGAAATACAGGGACAAAATCTTTTTCTGGCTAATATTTATGCACCCAACACTGATGATCAAAACTTTTAATAGAGCTTGAGGGAAAGTTACAAGCAGCTGACATCCTTCATGATATGGTTTTGGGTGGCGACTTTTAATATTTTAATGGATCCAGTCCTTGATCTTAGTTGTGCAAAGGTGTATAGACCCTTTAGAGCAACGTTGACACTACAGGGGATATGTAAAAATCTTTTTGGAGAAATTTGGAGACTCCTGAATCCATCTGGGAGAGACTACACCTTTTTTTCATCACTTCATAAGATTGACTCTAGAATAGATTTATATATATTTATAAATCAAACATTCCATCTACCACTAACTGCTCAATTGGGAATATTTATTGTCAGGTCATGCTTTGGTGTGTTTAGAGATGTTGCTGCATATAGAGAAAATGAAATCAGCGCTTTAATACATCCCTTCTACAGGACACAGCATTTCAACAAATGTTGAAGACAGAAGTCAATGTTTATATAGAAACCAATTGGTCCACAGTGTCCTCTGTGGGTATGGCATGGGTAAGCTTAAGGCAGGTCTTAGGGGTGGATAATATGCCCCCTAAGAATTCATTAAAAAGATTAAAGCACAGGAATTCATAGAATTGGAAAAGAGTATTAAAAGTGCTGAAACAGAGCTGAAGCACCAAATGTCATCTAATGGTGAGTTGACTCAGCTAAAATATTGATACAACACTAATCTGTCACAAAAGGTAGAGTTTTGGTTATTCAGGGCAAGACAGAAATACTTTGACTTGGGGGGACAAAGAAGTGAAACTTCTTACCAGATACACATAAAACAGAGAGTTTTTTTCACCATTCCTTCAACAAAGTCTTCTGGAGGCAATATAATTACTTTTGCCACAGATATTAGTAAGCCTTTAAAGAATTCTATTTCGATCTTTATAGCTCGTCTATCAATAAGGATATTAGCAACTTCGTAGTGCCATTAGAACTCCCTATATTGAAAAGTGATCAAAAAGACTTTCTTGACTCAGATATTACTTTGGAGGAGCTTGTTGAGGCAATAAAATCGTTGCCAACAGGTGAGGCACCGGGGCCAGATGGTTTTGCCGCAGAATTTCTTAGATTTTATGTCACAGAACTGGCTCCACTTATTTTAAAAGTTTACAAAAAGTCATTAAAGAAAGGTGAACTAACACCAACTATGATGCAAGCCCTGATCAGTCTCATTCTTAAAAAGATAAAGACTCAAATGAGTGTAAAAGTTATTGTCTAATTTCCCTGATCCAATTAGATGTAAAAACAATTGTCTAAGATTCTGGCTAATTGATTAAGCACATCTTTTATACACCTACATCTATTATACATATAGATACATATAGCAAGTGTGGTTTATTCGTGGTCATAGTCCTTCTGATAATATTAGACAATATATATATATATATATATATATATATATATATATATATATATATATATATATATATATATATTGTGGTCCGTAGCGAATGATCAGTCCCTGATCGCTGCAATCTCACTTGACGCCGAGAAGGCATTTGATAGGGTGGAATTTGGAAATGTACAGGTTTGGGAAAATTTGTATTGTGTGGATTAAGTTTCTTTATAAACAACCGATAACTGCAGTGCAAACTAATGGATTCATTTCATATATTTCTTTTTTTATCTTGGTAGGGGATGCCAGCAAGGCTGTCCTCTCTCCCCTTTATTATTCTGACTTGTCCTGGAACCATTAGCAGTCACAATAACAAAAAAGGATCATTTCCTGCATTGTAGCAGGAGCTGTGGTGCATTCACTTCTACTTTACGCAGATTATATATTATTAAATGTATGCCTAGCCTCAATAAAATTATTAACTCTTTCTCCAAATCTTCAGGAAACAGGGTGAATTGGCCTAAATTGGAAGCTCTTGCTCTGACAGCATATTGCCCAGCCAAAGCTTTCCAACCGAGTGCCTGTCAATGGCACAAGCAAGGCATTAGGTATTTAGGTATTTTATTTCCAGCAAATTTGAGAGATTTAGTTAGTTCATTTTGACCCATTAATGAAAAGGTTCTCGTGTGAGGTTGATACATAGGCTTCAATACTTCTGTATATGGCAAGGAAGGTCAATGTTATAAAAAATAATTGTATCCCCAAATTAAATGATCTACTACAGTCTCTCCCTCTAGAAGGTCCTCTTTCCTATTTTAAATAATTTGATTTATTTATTTTTATTTATTTGGAATGGTGAACAACTTCGGATGCATTTCAATAAGTTAAATTAAAATTTTGTTTTATTACTATGCCTTTAGTCTTAAACACCTTGCCTATTGGTCTCTTCCACCTGAGAGAGCCCCTCCCTGGTACAACATTGAACAAGTGGTCCTTGCCCCAATCTCAACATTGCAAAGTCTTTCTATCAAATTGCCTAGAGAAGTGAAAATGCACCTTGCAAATTCATACATTCAGGATGGACATATGTTTCCCATATGTTCAAATTTGTATAATTACTTAAATGTTTCCTCAAACATATGGCTGAACCCCAAAATGGTCTATTAACAAGTCCCCATTTTGCTGGAAAGATTGGATAGAGTGGGGTGTTGCTACACGTGGTGACCTTTATGTAAATGGAGCTTTGAGATCATTTGAAAATTTAACACAGTAATTTGGGATTTCTAATCAAAATTTTTTAGGTAATTACAGTTGCGCCTTTTCTACTTTGTACTATTTTTGGTGGTAGTACACAACCCCCTAAAGCTGCAGATACTTTCTGTATGGTGCTCACAGCCTTTGAAAAGGGGCATGAAGTGTCAGTGTATTATTCCTTGTTGATTCAGAGTCTCGGTGATGGGGTCTTAACAGCTCTTAAGAGGTTATGAGATAGAGATTTGAACTTGGTATTGGAGGATGGAGAGTGGGAAAGAATTTAAAAAAATGTAGGGATACAAGGGTACACCTTATTCAGTTTAAAATTTTGAATTTTTTCTACTGGACTCCATCTAGATTGTTTAGGCCTGGTTTAAAAGACACACCTACCTGCTGCAGTTAGAGGATGGAGACATTGATCATGCTTTGTGGTTCTGTGCTTAGATTCAAGAATTTTGGGCAAGAGTCCAGCATTTTATCTGTGATGTTTTAGATAGCCCCAGACTATGTATATTGGGTTATGGTGCAGTTATTAATAGGTGACAAATATGCAAATAGCTGGGTCCAAACTATTGTAATGATTGGCAGACAGATAATTCTTAGAGGATGGAAGTCAGGTGGCGCTACCTCATTTCAAGAATGGTTCACCGGATTGGACCGGGTGGCAGCGTTTGAAAAGATGTCATATAAACAGCTTGGCAGATTGGACGCGTTTGGTAAGAAATGGGACAGGTATTTGGCCAGGAAGGCTCTCAATGAGTACCATGTGGAGAGAGACAAAATTGTGGTAGTAATTGTGGATTTTGTTCTTTGTGGATTTCTTTCTTTTCTCTTTGTTTGTTGATTTTTATATATATTTTGTATTATCTCAAATATTTTTTGTATGCTTGTTTATACATGTACATTGTGTAATTTAGGCTTTGACCACAGAGATGTTTGTTGAGGGACAATGTGGGTTTGGGGAGAGGGAAATAATGGGGGTTAAATTTGATTCTGTATATAACTATATTTTTTCTGCTTTTTTTTTATTTTTAAATACAAGAATAAATAAAAAGTGTTAATAGCAAATAAAGGGAAGAATCTATGTCTGGGTTTATATATATATATATATATATATATATATATATATATATATATATATATATATATATATATATATACACATACATGTATATGTACATATTCTTTATTTATTGATTGATTTTTGTTTTGTTTTTTTGAGAAAAGGAGGGATGAGCGGAAATACATTTTTGTGGTAATCAGCATTAAATAGGCATGCCACAAATGCTGTTGTTTGAGCTTAACTTGTATTGAACATGGAATATTCTTTTAAAACTGTTTTTGTAATGCTACCATTTGTGTTGGAGAACAGTTGAAGATTATAGCTATAAGCCACTGAACCACATAAACTATAAGCAAAGTTTACAAAAATTATCCGAAGTGTCTTGTATCAATGTACCAGTACACTGTACCACTATAAACCACGTGTTGCATTGTCAGAATATAAATTGCTGTTTTTGCATTTCCATTTCTTGTTGTAAAAGCAAAAACTCATTCTATTCCAAAAAGCAAAAATTCGAGATTATTAGACCTGTTTAATAAATATACTTTGAAATCAGGTTTGAATTGCATATGCTTAAAGTATTTTTTTGTGTAGCAGTTAGTCCCTACACAAAACAGTTGAAACTCTCACATGATGGTGACATCTTGTGGCAGGAGTGTTATTCACACTCTTCAACCAAACGGAGGACAGTAAAGTGATCTGGTATAGTCCACCAATTGCATTTGAGCATTGTTTACGAAATTCAAGAAATTCAAATAATCTGTACAGTAAGGAGTGTTGGGAGTGCTGCAGGTATATACTGTATTTTACAATTGTTAAAATGCGGTAATTTAAAAATGTAATTTCAGGGTTCACTAATTACAGTAGGCCTATATAAAGGTCCTGCAGTTGTGCTTACTCCTCATGAACTCCAAAAATATCACTTTGCTCAGCAAAGAAAACTTTGTTCATTAATAGGACTTTCAAAACAGGCATTATGACCTAAAGCACCTTTTATGTTTTTTATTTGTCCACCCACGCCAAAATCCCATATTTTAAAAAAAGTAATAGGAACATAAAGATCATAAATGCTTTCACACATAAAGTTATTAACAACTGTTAAAGAACATTATCATAGCAGTATTGACTCTTCTATAGCTTCTCTCTTATTGAGCAAATGTTTCATTTAATTTTTAACCCCCCTTAATCTAGCAAACTGTGCCCAATTTTTTGCGACTGTGATTGAGAGATGTTGGAGAAAAGTGAAGCATTTTTAAGCAAAAGATATTTTGCAAGTCAAAGTAATTTTCCACAATACAGATAACATTTATTTGATCAAAGCAAATATTTTTTTTTATATCATACATGTTGGTGAATTGCCAATTCTGAACAAGTGGCAATTTTATTTTAAATTAGGTTTTAGATTATCCATGAATTATTAGATGGGGGGTCAAGCTGTGGGGTCAAGTATGTCAGATGCTTTGGAGTAAGTTGCACCATTGGCTTTAATAATGATAGTAAGCTTTTAATAATAATGGTAGTATTGCAAATGCTCTTACAAAATTCTGGAAATTGTTTTAGTTCATTAAAATATTCTGAACATTTACAGTTTTCCTGGTTTATGAAAAGGTGAATAACGTACGGCAAAATAAAACTTGGGAATGTTATTGAGCTTTGGTAAATGAAACAAAAATAAAATAATTCTGCTTTCTGTTCATATTTTTATTGAAATGTATATCCACATATTCTCCAATGATTCAGCTTACCCCTTGACATGACACTGGACCTCTTTTTTTAAGTCACATTTCTATGGCCCTATAATATATCTATCTATCTATATATCTATATATATATATATATATATATATATATATATCTATATATATATATATATATATATATATATAGATTGTATCATTTAAGTTCATAGCTGACATTCTGATTCATATTTAGGTGTATTAGTTTAATCTAATTTTGCCTTGCCTAGAAGACCAATTAAAGGGATAGTTAACACAAAAATGACGATTCTCTCATCATTTACTCACCCTCATGCCATCCCAGATGTGTATGGCTTTCTTTCTTCAGAATAACACAAACAAAAAATTTAGAAGAATATTTCAGCTCTGTAGGTCCATACAATGCAAGTCAACAGGGTCCAAAACTTCACATAAATGAAACATAAAAGTAATCCATATTTTCAGAAGAAATGTAATTGTGGGGTGAGAAACAGAACAATATTTAAGTCCTTTTTTACTCTAAATCTCCACTTTAACTTTCACTTTCAAATGTGAAAGTGAAACTTGACAGGCACCACATGTGATTTCCAGATGTAGAAGTGAATGTGGAGATTGAGTAAAAAAATGACTTTTTATATTTTGATCTGTTTCTCAGATATTCTTCTAAAAATCTTTGTTTGTGTTCTGCAAAAGAAAGAACATCACATATGGGATGGCATGAGGGCATGATTAATGATGAGAGAATTTTAATTTTTGTGTGAACAACATTTAAGTAAAAAGTGGCACTATTCACTTTCACCTATTTGATATACATCTGAAAGTATGGAGCTAAATTCATGACTAAAGTCTTTGAAGGATAAAAGCATGATGCATTGCTCTAATAAAAAAAAAAATGCATTGCATTTACAGTGCTTGCATTTTGGGAGGCTGAAATTTAGCATGGTTGTATATTTAAGCATTAAATAATTTAATTAATAATTTATTAAAAATAAATATTCACCTTACAATGTTCGTTTCCAAAATATTCAGTTAATTGGAAAATACCATCTAGAATTTTCAACATTTGAAATTAAGCCTGTTCAATTTCGCTTCCTCAAATTCAGTTGTTGAAATTCGATTGGAAATTCAAACTTCCACACACGGGAACTGCAGGAAAAGCAGCAGAGTACCAATGCACAATCTCAACCTGGTGCTATCCTTTCTCATCTGTAGGTGGTGCAATATGATTGGGTGTTGACTGCTGAGGACCAAAGCTACAGGTAGGAAGAACAGCCGTGTATATTTTGACAGTTTGTTTTTCAAAATTGTTCATGGTTAGAAAATAAATAGATAGATGATTTGCACATGGGTGGACATGAAACTGATTGGTCCATGTCATCATCAGTTCCTCAATGCCTTGCAACAGCATAATTATCCACCAATGCTCAACTTTTAATACAACTACATATTATCTCTCTCTCATTAAGCAACCGGACTAAGGAATGCCTGTGACACAAACCATACTCA